>NC_091998.1:32107419-32718669 GCF_044704955.1 Pristiophorus japonicus | reverse complement strand
TTTCTGGGATGAGGTGATTGCCCTAAAAGGAGCGATTGAGTAGACTCAGCCTATATTCCCTAGAGTTTGGAAGAATGAAAGGTGATCTAATTGAAACATATAAAATGCTTAAGGGGCTTGACAGGGTTAATGCTGAGAAAACGTTTCCCCCTGGCCGGGGAATCTAGAACATGGGGTCACAGTCTCAGAATAAGGAGTTGGCCATATGAGATGAGGAGAAATTTCTTCACTCAAAAGGTTGTGAATCTCTGGAATTCTCTACCCCAGAGAGCTGTGACTGCTCAGTTGTTGAGTATAGTCGAGACAGAGTTCAATACATTTTTGGGAACGAAGGGAATTAAGAGATTTGGGGCTGGATTTTTCGGTTGTGGTTATTTCGGGACGGTAATGGCAACGGGGCGGTAAAGATTGCATCGGGAAATGGTTTGCATCCTCAACCAAACAATTCCGCAGCTGGGCTCTGAGTGTGGGGCGGAGCGCTAAGGGAGGCGTTCCACACCTCTTTTAGGGGTTCTAGGCCGGCTGAGCAACTGAAAATCCCGAGGTTAGCAGCTGGCTCGGAGCGCCCGACAAGATGCTTGCTTGAAGAAAAAAAAATCGGCACAAACACACAAAAAACATTTCCAATACCTTGACTACCCCACATTAGGATAAATCGCAAAAATAACAATAAACAAAACAATCACACTTACAGCATTCATTACTTACTTCTCTCACCATTGCCGGGACAGCTCTGACCGCCTGGTATTCCAGGCGGTACCACTAGGGCACGCTACGGGGCGCTACAGACTCGGCGTCAATTCGAAAATCGAAGCGCAGTCAAAACCAGCGGCGTTCCAAACCCTGCTCGACGCTCCCGGTTGGTGCTGCTCAGCACCCCTGCAAAACCCGTGACTAATTTCCCGGTGGGGCGCTGCAAGCTGGCCACGCACCCAGAAACCATTCCCACCGCCATTGCTGCCCCTCCTGGGCGCTAACAGGGGTGGCAGAAGACCAAAAATCCAACCATGGAGATAGTACGGGAAGGTGGAGTTGAGTTAGAGGATAAGCCCACGATCTTATTGAATGGTGGGGCAGGCTCGAGGGGCCGAATGGCTGACTCCTGCCCCTATTTTTTTTGTTCTATGTTAATTGGCTGCAAAGCATTTTGGGACATCCTGATGTGTGAAAGGTGCTTTAGAAATGTAAGTTCGTCCTTTCATTCTTTCTCACACCTCAAAATTATAGGACTTCTTACCTCCCTCTAGATTTCCTTCCTCTTATAGGCCCCAAGTTTCCACATGATTTGCTCCTGATTTTTAGGAGCAACTGGTGTAGAACAGAGTATCTTAGAAATCGGAATTCTCGTCATTTAGTTTGCTCCAGTTCTAGTCAGTTAGACCAGTTTCACTTTGGAACAGAATTTTTTTTTCAAAAGGGGGTGTGTCCGGCCACTTACGCCTGATTTCAAAGTTTCGTGAGTGAAAACTTACTCCAAACTAACTTAGAATGGAGTAAGTGAAGATTTTTGTACGCTTGAAAAAACCTTGTCTACACATTAAAAAATCAGGTTACAAATTAGGCGTCGGGGAGGGGGGGGGGGCGGAAGGGAAGTCATTAAATTCTACAATAAATCCTTAGTTATACTTATACAAATAAATCCAACCTGAATAAAAATTTATAAGCAAAGAAAAGATTAAATAAACCATGTTCCTACCTGTGTGAAAGTTCTTCAGGCAGGCCTTTCAGGAAGCGGTTTGCCGTCGGGACCGAAGGCTGAACGGGCCGGGCCCGAGACTTCGGGCAGGGCCCGTCCCCAGCACCAGATTTACAGGTAGGTGGCGTTGGGTCGGGTCGGGTCGGGAGGTTCGGTTCGGGTCGGCGGGGAGGGGGGAGAGGGAGGGAGGGAGGGAGGGAGAGGGAGAGGGAGGGAGGGAGAGAGAGGGAGGTCAGGTCGGGGAGGGGGAGGTCAGGTCGGGGAGGGGGAGGTCAGGTCGGGGAGGGGGAGGGGGAGGTCGGGGAGGGGGAGGTCGGGGAGTGGGAGGTCAGGTCGGATCCAGCCCAGGGGCGGAGGCGGGAGTAGGGCTGGGTCGAGTCGGGGGGGAGCGGGAGCGGGAGCGGCAGCGGGAGTGGCAGTCGGGTCGGGTCCGATCCGGGGGGGGGGGAAGCAAGTGCGGGAGCGGGAGCGGCAGTCGGGTCGGGTCCGATCCGGAGGGGGGGAGCAAGTGTGGGAGCGGGAGCGGCAGTCGGGTCGGGTCCGGTCAGGGGGGGTGTCGGGGGGAAGCAAGAGCGGGAGCGGGAGCGGCAGTCGGGTCGGGTCCGATCCGGGGGGGGGGGAAGCAAGTGCGGGAGCGGGAGCGGCAGTCGGGTCGGGTCGGGTCCAGCCGGGGAGGAGCGGCAGCGGCAATCGGGTCGGGTCCGGTCAGGGGGGGTGTCGGGGGGAAGCAAGAGCGGGAGCGGGAGCGGCAGTCGGGTCGGGTCCGATCCGGGGGGGGGGAAGCAAGTGCGGGAGCGGGAGCGGCAGTCGGGTCGGGTCGGGTCGGGTCGGGTCCGGGGGGGGGGGGAAGCAAGAGCGGGAGCAGGAGTCGGGAGGAAGCAGGAGCTGGGCGTGGGAGGAGCCTTATTCACGCAGCCCCAGTGAGGCCATTCGGCCAGGGCTAGGGGCTGCGTGCTTCGGGCCCCTCCCACACAGTTTTGGGCGTCTGGAGCTACTGCACTTGCGTGCCCACTGTAGCGCGCATGTGCAGAGGTCCCGGCACTGTTTTCAGTGCAGGGACCTGGCTCCCCCCCCCCCACAGCTCCTACTGCGCCGCGCCGAGGGCCAGAGGACCTGCAGGGAGGTGGAGAATACGGAGGGTTTTTTTAGGTGCACTTTGTGGCGCGAAAAACGGGCGTCCAGGTCGGGACTGCGCCATTCTAGGCACGGCTCGAAACTTGGGCCCATAATCTTCAGTGGATGGAGAAGCAGAATTCCTGATATGTGCTCCTGGCGGGCAAGGGTCTACCCGGGAAAACAAAGTCATAACATCGCCGTAAGTGGAACAACTTTAGTACATCACTAACTGAGGAGGAATGAAAATAAGGAAATAATCTTTAAAGCACCTCATCACATCGTCAAGTATCTCAGAACTACTGATTTGGAGTGCAGCCACTAA
The DNA here is from genome assembly GCF_044704955.1 of Pristiophorus japonicus. NCBI lineage: Eukaryota > Metazoa > Chordata > Chondrichthyes > Pristiophoridae > Pristiophorus > Pristiophorus japonicus. The sequence goes on along the minus strand of NC_091998.1, from coordinate 32,715,535 downwards.
TGATGTACAGGCAAATGCCTCCGTGCAGCATGGAGACAGGCTGCTTCAGGGAGCAGCGCAAGCTGGTGCAGGAGGGCGACGACAGCGAAGAGTGTGACATCATCAATGTCCAGGGCGGTGATTGGAGCGTGGGCTGATACCGCAGGAGCGGCGAGGTCGGGGTGATAGAGCTGTGAGAGACTGTGGAGGGATGTGATTGGGATCCAGGAGCAGCTTGAGTTTGGGGCCAGGGGCCCAGGGGCAGCACGGACCAACCCACACTGCGATATGTGCGCGCACTGGGTCCGTGCAGCAGAGCTGGTCTCCAGTCGTCCTGGTTAATCCTTGCCACTGGACCAAGACCGAGCTCTGTCAAGCCCATGTGGTGGCTGGTGTGCAACGGCCACCCCACATTAAAAAAATCCACGCACAGGCATCTTCCACCCTTCAGGATGTAGTTCGGGACCTGGAATATTCGGTCCTTCAGTGCAACACCTGTCAACTCATCTTTGTTTGGCATGGAAGCAAGTCATCCTCGATTCGAGGAACCGCCTATGATAATGACAGTTAAATGGTCAGCTGATTGCACACAGCAAGATCCCACAGACAGCAGATGACATAAATGGACAGTCGATCTTTAGTGTCCTCTTGAAGTATCAGAAAAAGACAGGCAGGACCTTGGTTTAATGTTCCATCCAAAAGAAGGCTCCTTCAGCAGTGCGGAACTCCCTCAGTACTGCACTGAGGTATCAAGCTAAATGATGTGCTGAGGTCCTAGGGTGGAGATTCAACTCGCAAACCTCTGACTCAGAGGCAAAAGTGTTGTTAATTGAGCCAAGCTGACACATCTTTGGACCTATCGGCATAACTGACTGCTCAAACTTCATTAATAATTGTCTAGATGCAGGAAGATTAGAAAAAGGGGAGGTGCAAAGAGACCTGGGTGCCATGGTACATCAGTCATTGAAAGTTGGCATGCAGGTACAGCAGGCGGTGAAGAAGGCAAATGGCATGTTGGCCTTCATAGCGAGAGGATTTGAGTATAGGAGCAGGGAGGTCGTACTGCAGTTGTACAGGGCCTTGGTGAGGCCACACCTTCAATATTGTGCACAGTTTTGGTCTCCTAATCTGAGGAAGGACATTCTTGCTATTGAGGGAGTGCAGCGAAGGTTCACCAGACTGATTCCCGGGATGGCAGGACTGACATATGAAGAAAGACTGGATCGACTGGGCTTATATTCACTGGAATTTAGAAGAATGAGAGGGGATCTCATAGAAACAAATACAATTCTGACGGGATTGGACAGGTTAGATGCAGGAAGAATGTTCCCGATGTTGGGGAAGTCCAGAACCAGGGGTCACAGTCTAAGGATAAGAGGTAAGCCATTTAGGACCGAGATGAGGAGAAACTTCTTCACCCAGAGAGTGGTGAACCTGTGAAATTCTCTACCAAAGTTATTGAGTCCAGTTCGTTAGATATATTCAAAAGGGAGTTAGATGTGGCCCTTACGGCTAAAGGGATCAAGGGGTATGGCGAGAAAGCAGGAATGGGGTACTGAAGTTGCATGATCAGCCATGATCATATTGAATGGTGGTGCAGGCTCGAAGGGCCGAATGGCCTACTCCTGCACCTATTTTATATGTTTCTGTGTTTCTATGTTTCAATATATCATAAGGAAGAACAAAGAGTGCAGGCCAAAGGGGGCAATGCATATAATAATGGTAAAGTATTAAGTTATGAGTAGCACGATGGACTGCGACGATAATAAAACAAAGTAATGGAGTTTAAAGAACTGCTCCGAACAACTAAAATAGAAACCAAGATTAGGATAGATAATTAATGATCTGTTAATTATTCGGACACATTTAAGATAATTGGAAAAAATCCGGGGGAGGGAAGGAGGAGCAGTGAGTTGATGTGATCGGGAACGCGCTGCCTGAAAGGGCGGTGGGAGCAGATTCAATAGTAACTTTCAAAATGGAATTGGATATATGCTTGAAAAGGAGAAATTTGCAGGGCTGTGGAGAAAGAGTGGGTGAGTGGGACTAATTGGAGAGCTCTTTCAAAGAGCCTGCCCAGGCATAATGGGCCGAATGGCCTCCTCCTGTGCTGTATGATTCTATGATAGTAGGGAACAGTAAAAGAAGTGTCAAACAGTTCTATAAATATATTCACAGCAATTAAGTGACAGAGGAAGTGTTGGGTCATTGACAGATCCCAAGGCTAACACGAATTCAAGTAATCAAAGTATAACAGATATACTAAATGAATTATTTTATCTGTGTTCACAGAGCAGGCTTTGGCTACTCTCCCCAACATGGGCGTAGATTTTTATTTCGGGAGCAGGGGGAGGCGGGGTGCATCAACGTAGGAAGTTCTAAAATAAATTAAATTTTCAATTAAATAGGTTAGGCAGGACCAGGGGTCACAAATTTAAGTTGTATAGAGCTAGATTGAGGTTAGATGTCAGGAGGTGGTTCTTTTCCCAGAGAACAGTAGACCCCTGGAACAAGCTGGCGTTCCATGTGGTGGATGCAGAGTCACTGAATCCCTTCAGGCGAAAGCTGGATTTTTTTCTGGCTGCAGCGGAGATTTACTCTTACGAAGGTAGGTACTGCAGGGACTTCAAGGCCAGACTGATCTGCTGGACTAGTTTCGATCGCCTAGATGGGTCGGAGTGGAATTTCCCAGATTTTTCTTTCCCAAATTGGCCTGGGTTTTTTTTACCTGTTTTTTGCCTCTCCCAGGAGATCACGTTATTTGGAGTGGGGTGGAGTGTATATGTTGTGACACACAAGGTATCGCAATTGTGTGGGACAGGCTCGATGGACCAGAAGGTCTTTACCTGTCCGTCATTGTTCATATTTTTGCATGTTCGAATTTAGATAACATGGTCATTGATAAGCTGACAAAGTTAACGGAGGATAGAATTCCTGGCCCAGAACGACTTCATGACAGAGGAAGTACCTCCCAAACCCACATCCTCCACCACCTAGACAAGGGCCGAGGAAGACCATCACCTCCAAGTTTCCCTCCAAGTCACACACCATTCTGACTTGGATATAAATCGCCGTTCCTTCATGGTTGCTGGGTCAAATTCTGGAATGCCCTTGCTAACAGCACTGTGGGAGCACCTTCACCACAAGGACTGCAGTGGTCAAAGAAATAGGCCTATCACCACCTTCTCAAGGGGCAACCAGGGATGGGCAAATTCAATTCCATCAATTGTAAGTGACATTAGCCCCTGGATGAGTCCACTTCCCAATCAATTGATCCTCAATGAGTTCCTGTTTAAAGACTAACATTTTGAACCCCACTTCTCACGAGACTCCCAAAGCAAGTGCTCTACTCGGAACTCCTTCATGGCAAACGAGCCAAAGGTGGGCAGAGGAAACGTTACAAGGACACCCTCAAAGCCTCCCTGATAAAGTGCAACATCCCCACTGACACCTGGTAGTCCCTGGCCAAAGACCGCCCTAATTGGAGGAAGTGCATCCGGGAGGGCATTGAGCACCTCGAGTCTCATCGTCGAGAGCATGCAGAAATCAAGCGCAGGCAGCGGAAGGAGCGTGCGGCAAACCTGTCCCACCCTCTCTTTCCCTCAACGACTATCTTCCCCACCTGTGACAATGACTGTGGTTCTCGAATTGGACTGTTCAGCCACCTAAGGACTCATTTTAAGAGTGGAAGCAAGTCTTCCTCGATTCCGAGGGACTGCCTACAATGATGATGATGATGATCTCCCTATTGTAACTCACACCATGTAACAACAGAAAACTTTCCAATCAACTTAACACTCATTTTATTTGCTCTCTTTATTCCATTTTTACTGCTAACTGCGAGCTCCCACCTTTTTCTGACTTGCGCGCTAACAGACCTGATGACCCTAGGATATGCCCAGTAATACATTGCAATATACAGTGGTTAAAGTAAGAATACCATCGCTACCCTACGTTAATTTGTGTGCTGTAAAAACAGTTATTGGGTGTTGGTCTGGCCTCTATGGGTTCAAGTTTCAGCTGCCCGCTAGAACGGCGCACATCGGAGAGGCCCGCCTAATTTATAGAACAAAAATTGCGCCGAATAGTTACCTCGCGATTCTCCGATAGCTGTAAGCCCATTTCCACCTTGGTGCTGCGCAGCAGGAGCTGCTGGGGGCGGAGATACAGCCCTGCTCCGAAAACAGTGCCGGAGGCTGCGCGCATGCGCAATGGAGGTGACAACCCTATCCCAGGCCAAAGGGACGTCATCCCTATTCCCGGCCGAGTGGCCTGCGCACCTTACCTTGTCAGCGGGGCCCGCCCGGCCTCTTGCTGGTGGCAGGCCCCGCCCGAAGAATTCCTGGCAGCCGGCGTCGTCGTCTGCGGGGCCCGCCCGCCCGCATCTTGCTGGGGTGGGCCCCGCCCGAAATCCTCGGCGGGGCCCAGCTTCCTCGACGTTGACAGGGCCCGCCCACCCTGCATCTCCCTGGAGAGTCGGCGCCGTCGGCAGCCCGGCATCGGCTGCGTGCAGGACTTCTTCTTCATCGCCTCCTCTCCTTCCCCCCCATCTTCCTCTCTTCTCTCTCCCCGCCATCTTCATCTCTTCCAACCCCCAATCTTCTCTTCCCCCCCCCGCATCTTCTTCTCTGCCCCCACCCAGCCCCGCTCTTTTCCCTGGTGCTGCAGTAGGTTAGTAGAACAAATGTTTTATTTATTGAGTGATTTTTAATTTTTTTTTTATGTTTTAATTTATTTGGATTGATTTATTGGTTTATTTATTCATTTCTTTATCATTTATAATTGATGATGGTTCCTTATTTGTAAAAGTGAAGTGTTTAATGATTGTAAACCCCCCTCCCTCCCCATCTCTCGTTCCTTACGCATGATTTCCAAGAGTAGGCAAAGTTTTTCTGAATGTACAAAAATCTACACTTACTCCATTCTAAGTTAGTTTGGAGTAAAGTTTTCGCTGCCTAAACTTGCAAAACAGGTGTAAGTGGCCGGACACGCCCCCTTTTGAAAAAAAAAATCTGTTCCAAAATGAAACTATCCTAACTCACTAGAACTGGAGCAAACTAAAGGCTGAGAATTGCAATTTCTAAGATACTCCATTCTAAACTAGTTGCTCCAAAAAAATAGGAGCAACTCAGGCCGAAACTTGACCCCATGTATTGCCGCTCAGCCTCTTACTTATTTCCAGTGTTCAGCTTCTATATGTGTTTGTAGGCCCTTTCCCTCTTTGTAAAATCAGAGCTTGGAAAAATAGAAACATAGAAACATAGAAAGTAGGTGCAGGAGTAGGCCATTCGGCCCTTTGAGCCTGCACCGCCATTCAATAAGATCATGGCTGATCATTCCCTCAGTACCCCTTTCCTGCTTTCTCTCCATACCCCTTGATCCCCTTAGCCGTAAGGGCCATATCTAACTCCCACTTGAATATATCCAATGAACTGGCATCAACAACACTCTGCGGCAGGGAATTCCACAGGTTAACAACTCTCTGAGTGAAGAAGTTTCTCCTCATCTCAGTTCTAAATGGCCTACCCATTATCCTAAGAATATGTCCCCTGGTTCTGCACTTCCCCAACATCGGGAACATTCTTCCTGCATCTAACCTTTCCAGTCCCGTCAGAATCTTAAACGTTTCTATGAGATCCCCTCTCATCTTCTAAACTCCAGTGAATAAAGGCCCAGTTGATCCAGTCCCTCCTCATATGACAGTCCAGCCATCCCTGGAATCAATCTGGTGAACCTTCGCTGCACTACCTCAATAGCAAGAACGTCCTTCCTCAGATTAGGAGACCAAAACTGAACATAATATTCCAGGTGAGGCCTCACCAATGACTTGTACAACTGCAGTAAAACCTCCCTGCTCCTGTACTCAAATCCCCTAGCTATGAAGGCCAACATTCCATTTGCCTTCTTCACCGCCTGCTGTATCTGCATGCCAACTTTCAATGACTGATAAACTATGACACCCAAGTCTCGTTGCACCTCCCCTTTTCCTAATCTGCTGCCATTCAGGTAATATTTTTGCCCCCAAAATGGATAACCTCACATTTATCCACATTATACTGCATCTGCCATGACTTTGCCCACTCACCTAACCTGTCCAAGTCACTCTGCAGCCTCTTAGCATCCTCTCACAGCTCACACCGCCACCCAGTTTAGTGTCATCTGCAAACTTGGAGACATTACACTCAATTCCTTCTTCTAAATTGTTAATGTATATTGTAAAGAGCTGGGGTCCCAGCACTGAGCCCTGCGGCACTCCTCTAGGCACTGCCTGCCATTCTGAAAAGGACCCGTTTATCCCGACTCTCTGCTTCCTGTCTGCCAACCAATTTTCTATCCACGTCAGTATATTACCCCCAATACCATGTGCTTTGATATGGACACCAATCTCTGATGTAGGACCTTGTCAAAAGTCTTTTGAAAGTCCAAATACACCACATCCACTGGTTCTCCCTTGTCCACTCTGCTAGTTATATCCTCAAAAAATTCCAGAAGATTCATCAAGCATGATTTCCCTTTCATAAATCCATGCTGACTTGGACCGATCCTGTCACTGCTTTCCAAATGCGCTGATATTTCATCCTTAATAATTGATTCCAACATTTTCCCCACTGCTGATGTCAGGCTAACCAGTCTATAATTACCTGTTTTCTCTGTCCCTCCTTTTTTAAAAAGTGGTGTTACATTAGCTACCCTCCAGTCCATAGGAACTGATCCAGAGTCGATAGACTGTTGGAAAATGATCACCAATGCATCCACTATTTCTAGGGCCACTTCCTTAAGTACGCTGGGATGCAGACTATCATGACCAGGGATTTATCGGCCCTCAATCCCATCAATTTCCCCAACACAATTTCCCACCGAATAAGGATATCTTTCAGTTCCTCCTTCTCACTGGACCCTCGGTCCCCTAGTATTTCCGGAAGGTTATTTGTGTCTTCCTTCGTGAAGACAGAACCAAAGTATTTGTTCAATTGGTCTGCCATTTCTTTGTTCCCCATTTTTCCCAATTAAATTCACCTGAATCCGACTGCAAGGGACCTACGTTTGTCTTCACTAATCTTTTTCTCTTCACATATTTATAGAAGCTTTTACAGTCAGTTTTTATGTTCTCTGCAAGCTTCCTTTCGTACTCTATTTCCCCCCTCTTAATTAAACCCTTAGTCCTCCTCTGTTGATTTCTCCCAGTCCTCAGGTTTGTTGCTTTTTCTGGCCAATTGCTATGCCTCTTCCTTGGTTTTAACACTATCCTTAATTTCCCTTGTTAGCCACGGTTGAGCCACCTTCCCCATTTTATTTTTACTCCAGACAGGGATGTACAATTGTTGAAGTTCATCCATGTGGTCTTTAAATGTTTGCCATTGCTTATCCACCATCAACCCTTTAAGTATTCTTTGCTAGTCTATTCTAGCCAATTCATGTTTCATACCGTCGAAGTTACCTTTCCTTAAGTTGAGGACCCTAGTTTCCGAATTAACTGTGTCACTCTCCATCTTAATAAAGAATTCTACCATATTATGATCACTCTTCCCCAAGGGGCCTCGCACAACAAGATTGCTAATTAGTCCCTTCTCATTACACATCACCCAGTCTAGGATGGCCAGCTCTTAGTTGGCTCCTCGACATATTGGTCCAGAAAACTATCCCTAATACACTCCAGGAAATCCTCTTCCCCCGCATTGCTACCAGTTTAGTTAGCCCAATCAATATGTAGATTAAAGTCGCCCATGTTAACTGCTGTACCTTTATTGCACACATCCCTTATTTCTTGTTTGATGCTGTCCCCAACCTCACTACTACTGTTTGGTGGTCTGTACACAACTCCCACTAGCGTTTTCTGCTTTTTGGTATTCCGCAGCTCCACCCATACCGATTCCACATCATCCAGGCTAATGCTCCTCCTTACTATTGCATTAATCTCCTCTTTAACCAGCAATGCCACCCCTTTTCCTCTCTGCCTATCCTTCCTAAATGTTGAATACCCCTGGATGTTGAGTTCACAGCCTTGGTCACCCTGGAGCCATGTCTCCGTGATGCGAATTACATCATATCCGTTAACTGTGCAGTTAATTCGTCCACCTTATTCCGAATACTCCTCACATTGAGGCATAGAGCCTTCAGACTTGACTTTTTAACACACTTTGCCCCTTTAGAATTTTGCTCTAATGTAGCTCTTTTTGTTTTTTGCCTTGGGTTTCTCTGCCCTCCACTTTTACTATTCTCCTTTCTATCTTTTGCTTCTGCCTCCAGTTTATTTCCCTCTGTATCCCTGCATAGGTTCCCATCCCCCTGCCATGTTAGTTTAACTCCTCCCCAACAGCACTAGCAAAAACTCCCCCTCAGACATTGGTTCCGGTCCTGCCGAGGTGCCGACCGTCCGGTTTGTACTGGTCTCCCTGAACCGGTTCCAATGTCCCAGGAATTTGAATCCCCCCCTTTCGCACCATTCCTCAAGCCACGTATTCATCTGAGCTATCCTGTGATTCTTACTCTGACTAGCACGTGGCACTGGTAGCAATTCTGAAATTACTACTTTTGAGGTCCTACTTTTTAATTTAGCTCCTAGCTTCCTAAATTCGTCTTGCAGGATCTCATCCCATTTGTTACCTATATCGTTGGTACCTATATGCACCACGACAACTGGCTGTTCACCCTCCCTTTTTAGAATGTCCTGCACCCACTCTGAGACATCCTTGACCCTTGCACCAGGGAGGCAACACACCATCCTGGAGTCTCGGTTGTGGCCGCAGAAACGCCCATCTATTCCCCTTACAATCGAATCCCCTATCACTATAGCTCTTCCATTCTCTTTCCTGCCCTCCTGTGCAGCAGAGCCACCCACGGTGCCATGAACTTGGCTGCTGCTGCTCCCCCCTATTGAGTCATCTCCCTCAACAGTACCCAAAGCAGTGTATCTGTTTTGCAGGGGGTTGACCGCAGGGGAGCCCTGCACTAACTTCCTTGCACTGCTCTTCCTGTTGGTCACCCATTTACTATCTGGCTGTGTACCCTTTACCTGTGGTAAGACCAACTCGCTAAACGTGCTACTCACGTCATTCTCAGCATCGTAGATGCTCCAGAGTTCATCCACCCGCAGCTCCAGGGCCACAATGCTGTCCGTCAGGAGCTGCAGCCAGACACACTTCCCGCACACATAGTCGTCAGGGACACCGGACTTCCCACATAGTACAAGAGGAGCATAACACGTGATCGAGCTGGCCGCCATGTCTTAACCCTTAGATTAACTTAATTTGGCAACAACAATGCTAAAGGTTACTTATTGACATAGAAAAGAAAAAGAAAAACTACTTACCAATCACCAGCCAATCACTTACCCCCTTGGCTGTGACGTCACCTTTTGATTTCTTTCTACTTCTTTTTTGCCTCACTGCTGCAACTGCAGCGGCGGGCCTTTATAGGCCTCTGGCTGCTCGATCTTCCGCCTCACTGACGCACTGAGTTTTGTTTAAAAAAACCGAGCACGGCTGTGCATTCAACGAAACCAAGCATTATCAGGAGGAACCTGTGAAGCTCACCACATTGCAGTGCTGTGGGATCCTGCAGTTTTCTTCATTATCTTGATAATAAAGATTAGCATATAGAGGGGGAAGAGTGAACAAGTCTGTAATGTGGTTACTGATGTTTAGCGATACACTGTCTCACTTACCATTTTCGGTTGTGTTCCTCTCAAGGTTCTCAGTTACTCTGAGGGAACGACTGAGGGTTTCTGAGACAGTTTTTGCTCCCACTCACTTTCCGTGCCTGTCCAATCTTGCACTGCCCTCTCCCCCAATACTCAATGTCAGTTTGAAGTTATCTTCTTGTGTGATGTCCGCCCCCATCAAATGACCTTCCTGCCCACTTCGTGGCCACTCTTACTCTGTCATGTAGCTCTCTTCCGGACTCACTCTGGCGGTGACACCCATGCTGTAGAAATGGAAGGGTAAGTATTGGTTTCACCGGCACTGAAAAGAAAGACTTGCATTTCTATAGCGCCTTTCACAACTTCAGGACCTCCCAAAGCACTTTACAGCCAATGAAGTACTTTTGAAGTGTAATTACTGTTGTAAATTAGGTCAACACAGCAGTCAATTTGTGCACAGCAAGGTTCCACAAACAGCAATGGAATAAATCTACAAGATGCACTGCAACAACTCGCCAAGGTTTCTTCGACAGCTCCCAAACTCACGACATCTACCACCTAGAAGGACAAGGGCAAAAGGTGTTTGGGAACATAACTACCTTCAAGCTTCCCTCCAAGTTACACACTATCCCGACTTGGAAACATATCGGCCGTTCCTTCATTGTCGCTGGTTCAAAATCGTGGAATTCCCTCCCTAACAGCACTGGGAGTACCTTCACCACACGGACTGCAGAGGTTCAAGAATGTGGCTCACCAGCACCTGCTCAAGGGCGATTAGGGATTGGCAATAAATGCCAGCCTTGCCAGTGACGCCCCCCTCCTGTGAATTAATATTAAAGAAATGATCAGATAATCTGTTTTTAGTGATGTTGGTTGAGGAATAAATATTGGCTAGGACACCTGCTCTTCTTTGAACTACTGCCATGTGATCTTTTATGTCCACCTGAGAGGGTTTAATGTCTCATTTGAAAGACGGCACCTCCAACAGTACAGCACTCCCTCAAGACTGCACTTGAGTGTCAGCCTAGTTGGGCTGGATTTGGGGCTTTTGCGGCGTTAATCACATCGGTAAATGTTGAAGTCTTGGGAGTGCGGCTTGAACCCACGACCTTCTAACTCAGAGAGTAGAGTGCTACCATTGAGCCAAGGCTGACACCTATATGACTGCGTCCTTTGTGCCATAAAGTAGGTGGGGTGTGTCAAAGGGACGTCCAGTGAAATTTGAATGAGAGAGCGAGACCGCAAATTGTCCTTTGGAAGTTAGTCCAACCTCGTTCTCCTCCCCAACCTTCACCTTACTTCACGACCCCAGCACAGCCAAAACCATGCCTCCTCAATGCCAGGTCGGCATAATGCCAATAAACCCGATGTGCCAATGTATATAATCAATGTGTGGTCAACCTTTGAGAAATCAATGTACAACACAATACTTTGAAAACTGAAAGCAGTTCAGGCAATATTTGCTAATGCCAGATATTTCAATTTCCATTTCCTTCTGATTCTCTGTAATATGTGATTTCCCCTTTTTTGTATAAAAAGTCAGAGGTGACAAAAGCTTACTTCGACAGCGACAGATTGAAAGCAATTTTAAGAGCCGATGGTATTTTAAGCCCTGTGTTTTGTGCAGCATCTGCAAGGCTCATTTTAAATTAGAATTACTGGGAATTAACGGCGGATCCGCAAATAGGATTTGGATTAGAATTTTTTGTAATTAACAAATTAGCTTCAGTAGTGGGTTACCTCCAGAGAATGAACAAAGATGTGTATCGGGGGGGAAGTCCGCGCACAGCCAGAGTTTCTGCTCCTCAGCTCTGTCACACTGACTCTAATTGGCGCTTTACTTTCTCCGCCTCAGCGGGAAGGATTGCTTCTCGCTATTTGTTAGCAAATATTGTCTGAACTGCTTTCAGTATTCGAAGCAGGCTGCTCTGGCGAGGACCAATTAACAGCGATACATAGTCAATGAGTGGAAAGAGAGCTCAATTGGCCAGCACCATTGACTATTGTCCTCAGTCTGTATTCGATGTTTGATCGTCATTAATTAAGAGAAGGGCTTCCGGACAAGAAAGCGAGAGGCAGCAACGCTGGATTTTCAGACACATACAAGTCCTCTTCTTGCATCAAAAGATGACATTCTGTTTTCGTTGGCTTTGTGATAATCTTCCTGAAGGGAAATGAATGCAGTCCAACAGCTCATCAAGTCATTATTTCCTTCAAGTCTGTTACTCTGGGACCAGCTATCGATTTCGCTAAATTGAAAGCAGGTCACTTGAATATCTTTCATGTGACCTCTTCCTCCACCCCCCACTCCCCCTCAGAAAAACAACAGATGAAGCTTCTCAAATGTAGAGTACTTGATGGTGGTGAGGCAGGTTAAAACAGACCATTCTCTGTTGTTTATATTCAGTTAACAAGGCAGATTTTGCCAGACTCTGCCGACATTCTCGGGCCTTGCTAGACAAGGGAGCACGAGTCCGCAGTCTTGTAGGACTGCCTCCCACACGTGCTCCGTCTGATGAAGCCAGGTGCTGGGAGCAGAATCTTGTAAAATTACCCGACAGGTATGCGCACTGTGCCTCGGTTTCAGAAGCCCAGAGTGTAAATCTCAAGAACTAGAAATTCGTCTCGGGCGCTGGTGCGAAACACACAGTATCGGTGGACCGCCCCGACCTGTGTGAGAACACCACCGCTGGTCGGGACTATAAATAGAGCTGGAGCACCGGGCCTTGGAACGTCGTGGGCGAAGGTGCGGCGAATGAGGGTACGGGGCCCAGAAGAGCCCAGGGCCCAGGGGCAGCACGGACGGGCCAGCCCACACTGCGATATGTCTGCGCACTAGGTCCGTGCAGCAGAGCAGGTCTCCAGTCGTCCTAGTTCAACCTTTGCCACCGGATAAAGGCTGAGCTCTGTCAAGCTGATGTGGTGGCTGATGTGCAATGGTCACCACATGTTAAAAAAATCCACGCACAGGCATCTTGCACTCCCTCAGTTGGAGTTCAGGACTGGAACATCGGGTCCTTCATTGAAACATCTGTGAACTCATGTGGAAGCAAGACATACTCGTTCGAGGGACCGCCTATTGTTATGTATGCATGCCTATAATGTTATGATGTACTGTTACACTGAATGTACCTTCACGCTGTACACACTTTACCTGTACACCAGAGGGTGCTGCTGCTGGAGACCTAAGGGTCACCTGTACATGGCAGGTAACCCAGTATAAAAGGGAGCCCACCTCTTGGTGTCTTCACTCTAGGAGCTGCAATAAAGAACCACAGTCTGTACAGTTCAAGTACCATACCCTGCCTCGTGGAGTCATTAACAGAGTGCCTACATACATAATACCTATGATGATGATCGGTTCGGCAGTCAATGGGACTGAAAATTCGCGCTGCGTATAACAGGAGGCCGATCTGGTACTGCCCGCTTTGCGTCGCTACTCGCGATGAAAATCTAGGCCCAAGAGTTGGAGACTTGAGCTGAATCCAACCCTGCAACTTGTTTTAATTTCCCTTCAAAATCAACTCCGCATTTTTTTAATCCAGTGTTTCTCATTTTTCCTCACTGCCTCCTTTACGGCACTGAATCTAGCCAGGCTAGGGTGCTAGGGGTGTCAACAGCCCCTGGGGTACCTTGCCCAAGTGACTGTTCTTCACGCGCGACCCTCATCTGCCAGCCACGCTTGCAGCAGGAGTCACTATGTGACAATCAGAAGCAGGAACCCTGGCTGATTCCTCTGCTTGCTAGCCCCAGGGTTGATGAGGCGATTTGCAGTGACCCAGTTGGTGCTTCAGCTAAGATGCGCCTGCTCATCACAGATGCTCAGAACTTCCCTTTCTTTGTGTATGAACCACATTTTTCATCTGTGATGATGCAGTGATAAAGGAGCTGTGTTTATGTGTGAGAGAGGCGGGCTTTCCACAGCAGTTAAAATGTCGTAAGGAAGAAAAATGGAACACAAAAAGTATTGCTGGCTTGGTAAAGCTCTGATATACACACTTCCTCATCCATTTTGCTCTCAAATTACATTAGAAGAACACAAAATCACCCAAACAGATCTCTTTACTGATTTATATGTATCTCCTAGGGGCCCGAAGATATGAAGATAACACACAGAGGTGAGCTTGTTTACATTGCAGAAAAGATTAACCGGAGACATGAGCCTTGTTTTTACAATGCAATGAGGGACGGATGGTGCAAATTAAAGCAAGTTATTTAACTTGATGCCCAAGTGTAGAACAGGATTACATGGATTCTAAATTAAAAAGCTCCAAAAGCCATGAATATTTGCCATAGACAACAACACGAGATGCGTATTTCATTAGGAACTGAGTCTGGGAAGTTTAATATAGAATGCAAGGTTAGATTGGGGATAGAGAGATCTGCTTGATTTTCACTTGAGGCAGGCAGGAAGTATGAAAACATTTTCCTCTACGAGATTAAATAGATTGGGTTGAGTCCATTAAGGAGTGGGTTAGATATAGTCTGCTCAACAGTCAACATGCTTGATAGTCCAATTGAATAGTCCAATCCTGAGATGCGGGGGAGGTGTCAAAGGATTGGAAAATGGCAAAGGCGACACCCTTGTTCAATAAAGGATGTAAGCACATTCCTAGTAACTATAGGCTGGTCAGTTTAACAACAGTGGTGGGTAAGGTTTTAAAAATAATAATCAGGGAAAAAATTAACAGACACTTGGAGAGATTTAAGAATCATAGAAATTTACAGCACAGAAGGTCATTTCGGCCCATCGTGTCCACGCCGGCCGACAAAGAGCTATCCAGCCTAATCTTACTTTCCAGCTCTTGGTCCATAGCCCTGTAGGTTATGACACTTTTATATGTGGTGGGGGTTTCTGCCTCTACCAACCTTTCAGGCAGTGAGTTGCATACCTCTCAATTTCCAATTTCCCCTCAAATCCCCTCTAAACCTCCTACCAATGACTTTAAATCTATGCCCCCTGGTTGTTGGCCCTTCTGCTAAGGGAAATAGTTCCTTCCTATCCACTCTATCTCAGCCCCTCATAATTTTATATACCTCAATAAGGTCTCCCCTCAGCCTCCTCTGTTCCAAAGAAACCAATCCCAACTTATCCAATCTTTCCTCATAGCTAAAATTCTCCAGTCCAGGTAACATCCTCGTAAATCTCCTCTGTACCCTCTCTAGTGCAATCACATCTTTCCTGTAATGTGGTGACCAGAACTGCACGCAGTACTCTAGCTGTGGCCTAACTAGTGTTTTATACATTTCAAGCATAACCCCCCTGCTCTTGTATTCTATGCCTCGGCTAATAAAGGCAAGTATTCCGTATGCCATCTTAACCACCTTATCTACCTGGCCTGCTACCTTCAGGGATCTGTGGACCTGCACTCCAAGGTCCATTTGTTCCTCTACACTTCTCAGTGTCCTACCATTTAATGTGTATTCCCTTGCCTTGTTAGCCCTCCCTAAATGCATTTAAGTTAAGTTAATTAAGGGGAGCTAGCATGGATTTCTAAAAGGCAGATCATGTTTGATTGATCTAATTGAATGTTTTGATGAAGTAACAGAGAGGGTTGATGAAGGGAATGCAGTGGATGTTTCTATATGGATTTTAGGAAGGCATTTGACAAAGTGCCAAATAACAGACTGATTAACAAAATTGAGGCTCATGGAATAGGAGGGCCAGTGTCAGCTTGGATAAGAAATTGGCTTAAGGATAGAAAACAGCGCATTGTGGTGAATAGCTGTTTTTCAGACTGGAGCATGATGGACAGTGGTGTTCCGGAGGGTCAGTGCTCGGACCACTGCTTTTTTGATAAATATATATGACTTGGATATTGGGATACAGAGTAAAATTTCAAAATTTGCTGATGATACCAAACTTGGAGCTGTGGCAAACAGTGAGGATGATACCATTCAACTGCAACAGGACATAGATAGGCTGGCAGAATGGGCAGACAAGTGGCAGATGGAATTTAATACCGAGAAGGGTAAGGTAATGAATTTTGGCAGACGGGATAGGGAGAGGCAAGATAGACTTAATGGCACAGTTCTAAAGACTGTGCAGGGACAGAGGGACCTGGGGGCTCATGTGCACAGATCTTTGAAGGTGGCAGGACATATTGAGAGAGTAGTTAGCAAAGTATATGTGATCCTGGGCTTCATAAATAGAGGTATTGAGTACAAAAGCAAGGAAATTATACTGAACCTTGATAAAACACTGGTTCGGCCACAACGGGAGTATTGCACCCAGTTCTGGTCACCACACAGGAAGGATGTGAAGGTCCTTGAGAAGGTGCAGAGGAGATTTTCCAGAATGGTTCCAAGGACGAGTGATTTTAGCTACAAGGTTAGGCTTGAGAAGGTGGGGTTGTTCTCCTTGGAGCAAAGGAGGTTGAGGGGAGATTTGATAGAGGTGTACAAGATTATGACAGGTTTAGATAAGGCAGACAAAGAAAAGCTGTTGCCATTAGCTGATGGTGCAAGGACGAGGGGACTCAGATTTAAGGTTTGGGCAAGAGATACAGGGGGGATGTGAGGAAGACTTTTTTTTACGCAGAGAGTGGTAATGACCTGGAACTCGCTGCTGACGAAGGTGGTGGAAGCAGAGATGATCAATGATTTCAAAAGGAAATTGCATAGGCTCTTGAGGGAAATAAACCTGCAGGGCTCCGGGGATAAAGCGGGGGAATGGGACTGAATGCATTGCTCTACAGAGAGCCGGCATGGACTCGACGGGTGGAATGGCCTCCTTCTGTGCTGTAATGACTCTATGACTTTATGTACTCGCGAGAAAAAAAAGAGTTTTATTGACTCTTGTGCTTCGTGAGAGTTGGCATTTCCTCCTGTTTTTAGCATATCTGGATGTGTGGAAGGTGGCATCCCATTTGAAAAATTGCATCAAGTGGCGCTACGGTCGAAGAGGATCGTAAAATCTGGTCCAAAGATGTGGGCGCACCCAGAATCGGTGATGCCAGCTGCCTGTCTCGCACACAACGTGCCAAGCGTCGCACACGCCTCAGGTGCAACTCGCAGCAGGAAAGCCCGGAGGATGGCTGTGTGAGGGGAATAGGAGGGCGCGACGATTGCGGAACACACTCAGGGGTAGACATTCATCCTGGACAGTGGCGCCAAATGGGCGTCGTCATACGGGCGGGGCGTAATAAAGGGTAGCCACTTTGCACTGCTGCCAAGCTAAATTTCTACTTGATAGATCTCAAATAGTCAGCGCTGGTACTGTGCGTATGGTGACAGTTCTGAGGTCAGCAATGTGTCTGAGGCACACTGCACCGCACTGGAATTAAATCATTAATTTTGAAATTTGGTGCAAGTTTTTAAACACTTGTTTGTTTCCTTGGGTTTACTCATATTCCAAACAAGTGCTGGTTTTCTCCAAACTTACCCAAGTTTTTGGGTTCCAACATTTCCCCCCCCTCCCCCGACCCCCCCAATTTTCTCCTGGTTTTTCTTCAGGAATGTCCACAGGTCGTCCCGATCGGCCATCACAGCTCCGGCGGAAGATTGGGAGAAATATCCAATAGACTGCGTAAGCTTGAGCACGTAATCCAGGCTGACACTGCAGTGCAGGTACTGAGGGAGTGCTGCACTGCCAGAAGAGCCGTCTTTTAGACGAGACGTTAAAACCAAGTCTGCCATTTCAAGTGGATGTAAAAAGATCCCACGGCACTATTTTGAAGAAGAGGTTCTTCGAGAATAAAACCTGTAATACACTCCAAAAAGACATCTGGCTTTTTAACTCCACAATAAAATTCAAATGTAATGATCTCCCAGCAAAAAGAATATGTGGCATCCTCCATGGGAATTTAGAGACAATATTTATCCCTCAATCTAAATCATTAAAAAAAACAGATTATCTGGTCATTATCACATTGCTGTTTATGGGAGCTTGCTGTGCGCAAATTGGCTGCCGCGTTTCCCACATTACAACAGTGACTGC
This sequence comes from Pristiophorus japonicus, assembly GCF_044704955.1. Classification (NCBI taxonomy): domain Eukaryota; kingdom Metazoa; phylum Chordata; class Chondrichthyes; family Pristiophoridae; genus Pristiophorus; species Pristiophorus japonicus. The sequence continues at coordinate 32,697,977 of NC_091998.1, read as the reverse complement.
ACTTTAAAAGCACTTCATTGGCTGTAAGGTGCTTTGGGACGTACTGAGGTCATGAAAGGTACGATATCAATGCAACTCTTTCTTTCTTCTGTCTTTCAGATGCACAGGTACCAAACATAATTGGAGTGACTCACTGGAACCTGCCCAACAATGGCACTAGGGCTCTGGTCGACAACATCTAAGGTTCAATAAAGGCCAGTGTTGATGTGCAGCAAACACCCTCGGAACGACGGTGAAGGAAAGACTCAGAGAAGCGATAGCAGTCCCACGGTCCCTGGTCCCAGGGATCAGGAACCATCAACAGGTCACGAGCTCCAGCACTGGGACCCCAGCTATTTACAATATATATTAATGATTTAGACGAATGTAATATCTCCAAGTTTGCAGATGACACTAAGCTGGGTGGCAGTGCAAGCTGTGAGGAGGATGCTAAGAGGCTGCAGGGTGACTTGGACAGGTTAGATGAGCGGGCAAATGCATGGCAAATGCAGTATAATGCAGATAAATGTGAGGTTATCCACTTTGATGGCAAAAACAGGAAGGCAGAATATTATCTGAATGGCGGCAGATTAGGAAAGGGGAGGTGCAACGAGACCTGAGTGTCATGGCACATCAGTCATTGAAAGTTGGCATGCAGGTGCAGCAGGCGGTGAAGAAGGCAAATGGCATGTTGGCCTTCATAGCGAGAGGGTTTGAGTATAGAAGTAGGGAGGTTTTACTGCAGTTGTACAGGGCCTTGGTGAGGCCACACCTTGAATATTGTGTAGAGTTTTGGTCTCCTAATCTGAGGAAGGACATTCTTGCTATTGAGGAAGTGCAGCGAAGGTTCACCAGACTGATTCCCGGGATGGCAGGATTGACATATGAAGAAAGAGTGGATCGACTAGGCTTATATTCACTGGAATTTAGAAGAATGAGAGGGGATCTCATAGAAACATATAAAATTCTGACGGAATTGGACAGGTTAGATGCAGGAAGAAGGTTTCCAATGTTGGTGAAGTTCTGAACCAGGGGTCACAGTCTAAGGATAAGGGGTAAGCCATTTAGGACCAAGATGAGGAGAAACGTCTTCACTCAGAGAATTGTGAACCTGTGGAATTCTCCATCACAGAAGGTTTTGAGGCCAATTCATTAGATATATTCAAAAGGGAGTTAGATGTGGCCCTTACGGCTAAAGGGATCAAGGGGTATGGAGAGAAAGCAGGAAAGGGGTACTGAAGTTGCTTGATCAGCCATGATCATATTGAATGGTGGTGCAGGCTCGAAGGGCCGAATGGCCTCCTCCTGCACTTATTTTCTATGTTTTATGTTGTTATGACACGTGTACAGAAACCATGGCAACAGCAGGTGGCACTAAAGTCTTTGCTAATCCCTTGGACAGGTGCCGTGAGAAACACCCAAAGCACAAGGCCAGCAAGCGGGAGGCTAGTTATCTCCCAGAGACCTGGGTTAGTCCTATTGTTAAACAGGACAAATCCAGAACTTTGTAAATATGGTTTAACTAAAGTTTTCCAGCTATTCATTGCAGATTATTCATCTGCAAGATTTTCCATATTATTATGTAAAAAAAAGTATTTAAAATATTTAATTAATAACTGTAAAATTTGCATTTGTTTTTTATTAGTGCAGCACCAGCAAGTTGCATTCGTATACAGGTTGAACCTCTCTTATCCAGAACTCCCTTATCCGGAACCACCCCTCATCCAGAACCATTCCCGGCCACCGGGTGGAGCATGCGCAGAACTTTGACATGAACAAATTGAAGTCCTTCCTCGCTGCCGACTGCCGCAATCACTGGTCTAACCCCGCGATCCACTGTCCCCGCCCCCCTCCCTTATGATCTCTCTGCCGCAATCCCAGCCCCAAGCCAGCCAGCCCTGATATCCCATTGCTCAGTACCTGTACCATCCAATTTAACGTGACCCCCCCTCGTCAAGAAAAATCCCTTATCCAGACCAGGTCCCGAGCATTCCGGATAAAGGAGGTTCAACCTGTAGTGCCTTTACTGTAGAAGCACTTCACACAGGAGTGAGAAAGAAGGGTATATGGGTGCAATATGTTTAGCATAATGTGTGTCACTGTGTTACTCATTGGGTTATGTGTACTAATACACTGTGTTCTTTCATGTGTACCACATCCCAAGTGATGCCCTATTGAATGGGGTAGGGTGGAGGCTTCATGAGTGGTTTCTGAGGAGATTTGTGGTCCCATTGGTCATTTACCTCCAAGAGCTGCAGATCCAAGGCCATTCATAGAATCATAGAAATTTACAGCACAGACGGAGGCCATTTCAGCCCATCGTGTCCGTGCCGGCCGACCAAGAGCTGTCCAGCCTAATCCCACTTTCCAGCTCTTGGCCCGTAGCCCTGTCGGTTACGGCACTTCAAGTGCAGATCCAGGTACTTTTTTAATGTGGTAAGGGTTTCTGCCTCTACCACTCTTTCAGGCAGTGAGTTCCAGACCCCCACCACCCTCTGGGTAAAGAAATTTCCCCTCATATCTCCCTTAAATCCCACCCCCCCCAATTACTTTAAATCTATGCCCGCTGGTTGTTGACACCTCTGCCAAGGGAAACAGATCCTTCCTATCCACTCTATCCAGGCCCATCATAATTTTATACACCTCAATCAAGTCTCCCCTCAGCCTCCTCTGTTCCAAAGAAAACAACCCCAGCATCTCCAATCTTTCCTCAAAGCCAAAATGCTCCAGTCCAGGCAACATTCTTGTAATGTAAGGCAATTCTGCCTGTCTATGAGGAATATGAATGCCCATCACAACCATGTCACTTTAAGCTTTGGCTGATGACTTGCAAGGGATTCACGCTCGCCATCATCCTCTGTCTGGAACACGGTTTATTCCCGTTTCTCCTTGGTAAACTATCGCGTGCCTTTTCCAGTGTATTATTGTGCAGCAAGTGTCACATTAAAATTATTCTGTCAACTTATTCTTGTGTCAGCCGTGACTCAGTGGGAGCACTCTCGCCTGAGTCAGAAAGTTGTGGGTTCAAATCGCACTCCACAGACTTGAGCACATAATCCAAGTTGACACACCAGTGCAGTACCGAGGGAGTGCTGCACTGTCAGAGGTGCCATCTTTCCGATGAGACCTTAAACCAAGGTGACCCTCTCAGGTGGTTGTAAAAGATCCCACAGACATGGAGAGTTCTTCCAGTTTCCTGACCAATATTTATCCTTCAACCAGCACCTGAATCTGATCATTATCTCAGTGCTGTTTGTGGGAGCTTGCTGTGCGCAAATTGGCTGCCATATTTTCTACATTACAACAGTGGCTACACTTCAAAAGTACTTCATTGGCTGTAAAGCGCATTGGGACATCTTCGTTGGGTAAGTATGCAAGGCACCATCAAAGCCGGCCAAACATTAGAAACGCTTTAACAATTTCTGCCGTGTGAATTTCTGTAGGTCTTTTCTTGGTTCTGAATTTGCAGCAGTAGTGCCATCAACCGCATTTGGAACAAATAATCCTTATCTCTCAGAAGCCAACCTTGCATTCTGTCTTCATCCTCGAAGAGTTGGGGAGCCATTAGAAAAACGAAGTGCTCATAAAATTTTGAGGGAATAATTCACTTTCACGATATTTTTCCAGTGGTTACACAGCACTTGAACATTAAGCAGCAGTCCCAACAGTTGATGCAAGTGAGGGCACTGTCTACGGTGTCAATTGACAATGTGAGTGCAAGCAATGGTGGCTTATACATGGGGAATGTCAACAACAACAACGTGTATTTATATAGCACCTTTAAAATAGAAAAACATCTCAAGGTGCTTCACAGGAGTGTTATCAAACAACATTTGTCACATAAGGAGATATTAGGGCAGGTGACCAAAAGCTTGGTCAAAGAGGTAGGTTTTATGTAGTGTCTTAAAGGCAGGTAGAGAGGCGGAGAGGTTTAGGGATGGTCTTGGCAGCTGAAATTATGGCTGTCAATTGTGGACTGACTGAAATCAGAGATGCTGAAGTGACCAGAATTGGAGGAGCGCAGATATCTCGGAGGGTTGTGGGGCTGGAGAAGATTACAGAGATAGGGAGGGGCGAGGCATGGAGGGATTTGAAAACAAGGATGAGAATTTTTAAATCGAGGTGTTGCTTAACTGGCTGCCAATTTGGTCAGTGAGCACAGGGGTGATGGGTGAACGGGACTTGGTGTGAGTTAGGACACGGTCAGCCGAGTTTTGGATGACCTCAGGTTTACGTAAGATAGAATGTGGGAGGCCGGCCAGGAGTGCGTTGGAGTAGTCAAGTCTAGAGATAACAAAGGCATGGATGAAGGCTTCAGCAGCAGGTGAACTGAGGGAGGGGCGGAGATGGGCGATGTTACTGAGGTGGAAATAGGCGGTCTTGGTGAAGTCAAGTATATGTGATTGGGAGCTCATCTCGGGGTCAAATAGGTTGCGAACAGTCCAGTTCAGCCTCAGATAGTTGCTAGGGAGAGGGGTGGAGTAAATGGCTAGGGAACGGAGTTTGTGGCGGAGACCGAAGACATTTTCCCAATAGTTAGACTGAACAAATTGGGTCTATCCCACACCCAAGATGGTGTATGCAAACAGTCACATTTTGAGATATATAACTATTTGCCCTAGATGGAAATATTTTGGATTCATTTATATTAAATGGTTATTATTCAGATAAATTCAGCTCACAATGGATTAAATATCTATCCAGGATGGAGCTTCGTATGTACCATGTCAGCTTGAGACAATTGGGCTTATTAGGATATTCATATCTATTATGTCGGTATCGTTTCATTCATTTGAGCACAATGTGGGATATTAGCTAAACTGATCATGTAAAGAAAAAAAGAAGGGCCAGCATTAATATAGCACTTTCCATGCTTCAACACGTCCCAAAGTGCCTCACACCCACTAAAGTACGTTTGAATTGTAGTCACATTTGTAATGTTGCATATGCAGCAGCTAATTTGCGCAGAGCAAGGTTCCAAAAACAGCAATGAGATAAATGACAAGAAAATCTGTTTTAGGTGTTGGTAGGGGGATAAATATTGTCCAGGATGCCGGGGAGAACACGCCTGCTCTTCTTTGTTGCCATGCGAAGGCAGACGGGGCCTCAGTTGGAAGCTTCATCCAAAAGATGGCACCTCTGACAGAAAGAAGAAAGACTTGCATTTATATAGCGCCTTTAACGATCACCGGATGTCTCAAAGCGCTTTGCAGCCAATTAAGTACTTTTTGGAGTGCAGTCACTGCTGTAATGTGAAAAACATGGAAGCCAATTTGCGCACAGCAAGCTCCCACACACAGCAATGTGATAATGACAAGATGATCTTTTTTTTTAATGTTGATTGAGGGATAAATATTGGCCCCAGGACACCGGGGATAGCTCCGCTGGTCTTCTTCGAAATAGTGCCATGGGATCTTTTACTTCCACCTGAGAGAGCAGACGGGGCCTCGGTTTAATGTCTCATCCAAAAGATGGCACCTCCGACAGTGCAGCACTCCTTCAGTACTGCACTGGAGTGTCAGCCTAGATGTTATCTGCTCAAGTTTATGATTCAGAGGTGAGTGTGCTGCCCACTGAGCCACAGACCACAGTGCAGCACTCCCTCATTTCTTGCTGACAGGAGGACCGAGAGAGGATTGGCTAACTAACAGAAAACAGAGAGTCGGGATAAATGGTTCATTCTCTGGTTGACAACCAGTAACTAGTGGGGTGCCGCAGGGATCAGTGCTGGGACCCCAACTATTTACAATCTATATTAATGACTTGGACGAAGGGACTGAGTGTAACGTAGCCAAGTTTGCTGACGATACAAAGATGGGAGGAAAAGCAATGTGCGAGAAGGATACATTAAAATCTGCAAAAGGATATAGTGGGCAAAAATTTGGCAGATGGAGTATAATGTTGGAAAGTGTGAGGTCATGCACTTTGGCAGAAAAAAAATCAGAGAGCAAGTTATTATTTAAATGGAGAAAGATTGCAAAGTGCCACAGTACATCAGGACCTGGGGGTACTTGTGCATGAAACGCAAAAGGATAGTATGCAGGTACAGCAAGTTATCAGGAAGGCCAATGGTATCTTGGCCTTTATTGCAAAGGGGATGGCGTGTAAAAGCAGGGAAGTCTTGCTACAGCTATATAAGGTATTGGTGAGGCCACACCTGGAATACTGCGTGCAGTTTTGGTTTCCATATTTACGAAAGGATATACTTGCTTTGGAGGCAGTTCAGAGAAGGTTCACTAGGTTGATTCCGGGGATGAGGGGGTTGACGTATGAGGAAAGGCTGAGTAGGTTGGGCCTCTACACATTGGAATTCAGAAGAATGAGAGGTGATCTTATCGAAATGTATAAGATTATGAGGGGGCTTGACAAGGTGGATGTAGAGAGGATGTTTCCACTGATGGGGGAGACTAGAACTAGGGGGCATGATCTTAGAATAAGGGGCCGTCCATTTAAAACAGTGATGAGGAGAAATTTCTTCTCTCAGAGGGTTGTAAATCTGTGGAATTCGCTGCCTCAGAAAGCTGTGGAAGCTGGGACATTGAATAAATTTAAGACAGAAATAGACAGTTTCTTAAACGATAAGGGGGTAAGGGGAGTGGGCGGGGAAGTGGAGCTGAGTCCATGATCAGATCAGCCATGATCTTATTGAATGGCGGAGCAGGCTCGAGGGGACATATGGCCTACTCCTGTTCCTATTTCTTATGTTCTTATCTGGAGGCCTGTGCCTCCCTTCCATTCCGCTGGCGAGCTGGAGCCACCAATCGGCACCCTGCTGTAGCCCCCTACCGGAGGGCGGGCAATTCAACTCTCCCATGCTGGGCTGGTCAACGATCAGAGCCTGGGGGTTGAGGGGTAGGGGGGAGGAGGTGAATATAGGGGGAAGCGGGGTGGCCTAAGACGGTCTGGCAGTTGTCCGTATTTTTGCGGGGGGGCCCAATCGTTCTCTTCTTGGCCTCCAGCAGTCCCTTTGAGGACCGCTGGCCTCTGCTCACTACCTGCCAATGAATACTTGCGTATTATCCATGGCGGAGGAACGGTGAGAGATCGTGGCGGAGGTGCGGTGAATGTTGTGGCGTAGGAGCGGCAAGAGATTGTGGCGGAGGAACGGCAAATGTTTGTGGCGAAGGAACGGTGAGAGATCATGTCAGAGGTGCGGCGAATGTTTGTGGCGGAGGAGCGGCGAGAAATCGTGGTAGAGGTCTGGCAAATGAGGGTACGGGGCCCAGAACAGCTGAGGGCCCAGGGGCAGCACGGGCCAGCCCACACTGCGATATGTGTGCGCACTAGGCCTGTGCATCAGAGCAGGTCTCCAGTCGTTCTGGTTAACCCTTGCCACTGGATAAAGACCTAGCTCTGTCAAGCCCGTGGTGGCTGATGTGCAATGGTCACCACAAATTAAAAAAATCCACACACAGGCATCTTCCACCTCTTCAATTGGAGTTCAGGACTGGAATATTGGGTCCTTCATTGAAACATCTTTGAACCCATGTGGAAGCGAGTCACCCTCGCTTGGGGAACCGCCTACAATGATGATGACCTGGTTCAAATAGGTGGAGTGTGCACAGCGCATCTCGAAATTGAGTCCATATACGCCACAGGACTCTAATTTGTGTCATTTAATGAGGCTGCTGCCCGATTCAGCCTTGTAAAGGCTCTGGGTAAAGTGTTGGTGGGTGGGATGGGAGCAGGGATGGGGTTATAAGTGTAGCACTCGAATCTTTGGCGTACTTCTGCCCTGTTCCCACCGACGGATCGACTGAAAATCGGCCCTAGTGTGGCATACGCTACATTGTAAGAACACTGGTTGGGCGGTAGGGAATTTCACAGGTTAACAACTCTCTGAGTGAAGAAGTTTCTCCTCATCTCGGTCCTAAATGGCTTACCCCTTATCCTTAGACTGTGACCCCTGGTTCTGGACTTCCCCAACATCGGGAACATTCTTTCTGCATCTAACCTGCCCAGTCCCGTCAGAATTTTATATGTTTCTTTGCGATCCCCTCTCATTCTTCTAAATTCCAGTGAATATAGGCCCAGTCGATCCAGTCTCTCCTCATATGTCAGTCCTGCCATCCTGGGAATCAGTCTGGTGAACGTTCGCTGCACTCCCTCAATAGCAAGAACGTCCTTCCTCAGATTAGGAGACCAAAACTGAACACAATATTCCAGGTGAGGCCTCACCAAGGCCCTGTACAACTGCAGTAAGACCTCCCTGCTCCTATACTCAAATCCCCTAGCTATGAAGGCCAACATGCCATTTGCCTTCTTATGACTTTGAGCTCCAATCACAGAGCTGTGCCTGATAGGAGATTACATTGGTTTTTCCCAGATTCTCAGCAGGCAACCTGCACTGACAGGGCGTGTGGATCGGGGAGAGGGCTGCTACATTGGGACTCCCATTCTCCAACACGTGCTCTCTGTCAGAGAGGGTCTTTGCTGGGAGCCCAGAATTAGGAACTCGGGCACAGAAATTCAAGATGGAAAGTTATATAATGATCCCTTGTGTTCCGATACATTTTATTTTAAACAAACTTGAAAAGTACATAACAAATAAATTTAAAGCAAAGTTTCAATAAATGAAGAATATGGTCAGAACGTTCCTGATCCCAAAACTTATTTTTCTAGGAAATCGCTTCATTCTCTGCCCCTCCCAAAAATAAATGAAAAATAGAGCAAATAACAACTTGCATTTATATAGCACCTTTAATGTAGTAAAACATCTCAACGTGCTTCACTGAATCGTTATCAAATAAAATTTAACACCAAACCATGTAAGAAGATAGTAGGGCAGATGACCAAAAGTTTGGACTAAGAGGTGGGTATTAAGGAGTGACTTAAAGGAGGAAAGAGAGGTAGCGAAGCAGAGAGGTTTAGGGAGGGAATTCCAGAGTTTAGGGTCTAGATGACTGAAGGTACGGCCACCAATAGTTTGCTATAGGATTACATCAGATATACGACACAGAAACAGGCCATTCGGCCCATGCCGGCGTTTATGCTCCACTCGAGCCTCCTCCCGTCTTTCCTCATCTAAATCTATCAGCATAACCCTCTATATCCCTCTCCCTCATATGTTTGTCGAGCCTCCCCTTAAATGCATCGATACTATTCGCTTCAACCACTCCCTGTGGTAGCGAGTTCCACATTCTCACCACTCTCTGGGTAAAGAAGTTTCTTCTGAATTCCCGATTGGATTTCTTGCTGACTATCTTATATTGATGGCCTCTAGTTTATGCTCTTCCCCACAAGTGGAAACGCTCTCTCTGTATCCACTCTATCAAAACCTTTCATCATTCTAAAGACCTCTATTCGGTCACCCCTCAGCCTCCTCTTTTCAAGAGAAAAGAGACCCAGGGCTAGAACCTCCGCTTCTTTGCATGCTTAACGCCCATTTTACCGCTGAAATGACGTATAACGCCCATATAGCGCCCATTTTGGCACAAAATGGAAACTGACGGGCATTTTTAGGAAACTTATCGTCGAGCGTTACTTTCCCCATGTGGTTAACACCGGGAAAAAATATTACCGTCCGCCCACTTTTTTTGGGCGGAATCATCAGAATGGGCGAAGTCAACGCCCATAATATCGCCCAGTGTTACTTTCCGCACAGAATTAACCACGATATTCAATAATACCACCGGGCCACGTTTTTATGTTGTAAAGAGCACATTTGGCGAAACTAACGCCCAGCAGATCGCCCAGCGTCAATTTCACCACCTCCACAATATCATTCGCCCACAACACCGCCCAGAAAAAGTGGAACTGTTCTGAACGAACGCCAGCGGTGTGGCTGCCATTTTTAAAATCCCACTCTTACGTGAGAAGCTGAAATCTAAACGATTTGCCTGAAAGAGCTTTGATGTGAGTGACAACGCTGACACACTGCTGTGTGTGTGCAGCTCAGACATCAATGGTGTCCATCACCTTGTTGCCAGTTAAAGTTTACGTTGATTGATGTTAAGTTGTATTTAACCCTTTCATTTTAAGGAATCAACAGTGTGTAACGGTCCAGCTATCTGAGACAATGCACAACAAGGTTATGTTCAATAACAAAAAATTTACACCAACATTGGTCTGAAATCGTAATTATCACAGGCAATAATACCCAACCCCCGCCTACACCCCACTTATTCGACCATTGACAGAAATCACATGTTCAACATATCCAGCAACACAGAATACAAAGGCAAAGCAGGAACGTGGTCCCCAGCCCCAATACATTGCAACAAATTGCATACACCCAGATGGAGATATAACACAGCCATCACCTGCGGACATGCACCTCACTTTCCTCCCCTTCTTCTCCCCACCTCTACCCCTTCCCCTCCTTGCTCCAGGGTGCCTGGCCGAGGAGCTCCTCAGGCGGTGTCTCACTCGGGGGGATGAAGGAAGATGTGGTCTTTGCACGAGTACGGGAGTGGGGGGTGCCGAGGGGGCAACATTCTCTGATGCAGAAGCAGGATCTTGGTCCTTGCTCTCATCAGTTGTTTGCAGTGGTGGTGCATAGAAACATAGAAACATAGAAAATAGGTGCAGGAGCAGGCCATTCAGCCCTTCTAGCATGCACCGCCATTCAATGATTTCATGGCTGAACATGAAACTTCAGTACCCCCTTCCTGCTTTATCGCCATACCCCTTGATCCCCCGAGTAGTAAGGACTTCATCTAACTCCCTTTTGAATATATTTAGTGAATTGGCCTCAACAACTTTCTGTGGTAGAGAATTCCACAGGTTCACCACTCTCTGGGTGAAGAAGTTTCTCCTCATCTCGGTCCTAAATTGCTCACCCCTTATCCTCAGACTGTGACCCCTGGTTCTGGACTTCCCCAACATTGGGAACATTCTTCCTGCATCTAACCTGTCTAAACCCGTCAGAATTTTAAACGTTTCCATGAGGTCCCCTCTCATTCTTCTGAACTCCAGTGAATACAAGCCCAGTTGATCCAGTCTTTCTTGATAGGTCAGTCCCACCATCCCGGGAATCAGTCTGGTGAATCTTCGCTGCACTCCCTCAATAGCAAGAATGTCCTTCCTCAAGTTAGGAGACCAAAACTGTACACAATACTCCAGGTGTGGCCTCACCAAGGCCCTGTACAACTGTAGTAACACCTCGCTGCCCCTGTACTCAAATCCCCTCGCTATGAAGGCCAACATGCCATTTGCTTTCTTAACCGCCTGCTATACCTGCATGCCAACCTTCAATGACTGATGTACCATGACACCCAGGTCTCGTTGCAGCTTGCCTTTTCCTAATCTGTCACCATTCAGATAATAGTCTGTCTCTCTGTTTTTACCACCAAAGTGGACAACCTCACATTTATCCACATTATACTTCATCTGCCATGCATTTGCCCACTCACCTAACCTATCCAAGTCACTCTGCAGCCTCATAGCATCCTCCTCGCAGCTCACACTGCCACCCAACTCAGTGTCATCCGCAAATTTGGAGATACTGCATTTAATCCCCTCGTCTAAATCATTAATGTACAATGTAAATAGCTGGGGCCCCAGCACAGAACCTTGCGGCACCCCACTAGTCACTGCCTGCCATTCTGAAAAGTACCCGTTTACTCCAACTCTTTGCTTCCTGTCTGACAACCAGTTCTCAATCCACGTCAGCACACTACCCCCAATCCCATGTGCTTTAACTTTGCACATTAATCTCTTGTGTGGGACCTTGTCGAAAGCCTTCTGAAAGTCCAAATATACCACATCAACTGGTTCTCCTTTGTCCACTTTACTGGAAACATCCTCAAAAAATTCCAGAAGATTTGTCAAGCATGATTTCCCTTTCACAAATCCATGCTGACTTGGACCTATCATGTCACCATTTTCCAAATGCGCTGCTATGACATCCTTAATAATTGATTCCATCATTTTACCCACTACTGAGGTCAGGCTGACCGGTCTATAATTCCCTGTTTTCTCTCTCACTCCTTTTTTAAAAAGTGGGGTTACATTGGCTACCCTCCACTCGATAGGAACTGATCCAGAGTCAATGGAATGTTGGAAAATGACTGTCAATGCATCCGCTATTTCCAAGGCCACCTCCTTAAGTACTCTGGGATGCAGTCCATCAGGCCCTGGGGATTTATCGGCCTTCAATCCCATCAATTTTCCCAACACAATTTCCCGACGAATAAAGATTTCCCTCAGATCCCCCTCCTTACTAGACCCTCTGACCCCTTTTATATCTGGAAGGTTGTTTATATCCTCCTTAGTGAATACCGAACCAAAGTACTTGTTCAATTGGTCTGCCATTTCTTTGTTCCCCGTTATGACTTCCCCTGATTCTGACTGCAGGGGACCAACGTTTGTCTTTACTAACCTTTTTCTCTTTACATACCTATAGAAACTTTTGCAATCCGCCTTAATGTTCCCTGCAAGCTTCTTCTCGTACTCCATTTTCCCTGCCCTAATCAAACCCTTTGTCCTCCTCTGCTGAGTTCGAAATTTCTCCCAGTCCCCGGGTTCGCTGCTATTTCTGGCCAATTTGTATGCCACTTCCTTGGCTTTAATACTATCCCTGATTTCCCTAGATAGCCACGGTTGAGCCACCTTCCCTTTTTTATTTTTACGCCAGACAGGAATGTACGATTGTTGTAATTCATCCATGCGGTCTCTAAATGTCTGCCATTGCCCATCCACAGTCAACCCCCTAAGTATCATTCGCCAATCTATCCTAGCCAATTCACGCCTCATACCTTCAAAGTTACCCTTCTTTAAGTTCTGGACCATGGTCTCTGAATTAACTGTTTCATTCTCCATCCTAATGCAGAATTCCACCATATTATGGTCACTCTTCCCCAAGGGGCCTCGCACAATGAGATTGCTAATTAATCCTCTCTCATTACACAACACCCAGTCTAAGATGGCCTCCCCCCTAATTGGTTCCTCGACATATTGGTCTAGAAAACCATCCCTTATGCACTCCAGGAAATCCTCCTCTACCGTATTGCTTCCAGTTTGGCTAGCCCAATCTATGTGCATATTAAAGTCACCCATTATAACTGCTACACCTTTATTGCATGCACCCCTAATTTCCTGTTTGATGCCCTCCCCAACATCCCGACTATTGTTTGGAGGTCTGTACACAACTCCTACGAACGTTTTTTGCCCTTTGGTGTTCTGCAGCTCTACCCATATAGATTCCACATCATCCAAGCTAATGTCTTTCCTAACTCTTGCATTAATCTCCTCTTTAACCAGCAATGCTACCCCACCTCCTTTTCCTTTTATTCTATTCTTCCTGAATGTTGAATACCCCTGGATGTTGAGTTCCCAGCCCTGATCATCCTGGAGCCACGTCTCCGTAATCCCAATCACATCATATTTGTTAACATCTATTTGCACAGTTAATTCATCCACCTTATTGCGGATACTCCTTGCATTAAGACACAAAGCCTTCAGGCTTGTTTTTTTAACACCCTTTGTCGTTTTAGAATTTTGCTGTACAGTGGCCCTTTTTGTTCTTTGCCTTGGATTTCTCTGCCCTCCACTTTTCCTCATCTCCTTTCTGTCTTTTGCTTTTGCCTCCTTTTTGTTTCCCTCTGTCTCCCTGCATTGGTTCCCATCCCCCTGCCATATTAGTTTAAATCCTCCCCAACAGCACTAGCAAACACTCCCCCTAGGACATTGGTTCCGGTCCTGCCCAGGTGCAGACCGTCCAGTTTGTACTGGTCCCACCTCCCCCAGAACCGGTCCCAATGCCCCAGGAATTTGAATCCCTCCCTGCTGCACCACTGCTCAAGCCACGTATTCATCTGCGCTATCCTGCGATTCCTACTCTGACTATCACGTGGCACTGGTAGCAATCCCGAGATTACTACTTTTGAGGTCCTACTTTTTAATTTAGCTCCTAGCTCCTTAAATTCCTTAAATGCGGAACCTAGGGATGGAGTGCTGCGCTCGGGGACCACTGGGAGTCCTGTGGCAACAGTGTTCCAGGTTATTGAATCCAGGGCCTCTGCGATCCGCGGAATATACTCAGTCATGGTGGCCAGCTGTAGGTATATGCCCCCAATGCTTCAATGAGCTGGTCACCAATGTCTACACTCCTCCTGGACAACTGTCCCATCTCTCCGCTCTCATGTAGCGCTTGAGGGACAGACCTGCCGCATCCACGAGACCTCCGCAGGGTCAGTGCCATCCTGGGGACAAATGGGGTGCCCTGTGGCATAGTGCCTGGGGCCAGTACCTCCAGAGTGGAGCCGGGAATGACTGGAGGACCACTAGATGGCCTTGGGGTGGAATGGCTTCTGGAGCATGGCGATGCAGGTTCCTCGAAATCCGTGCTCTCATCTGTGGATTGACGGGCGAGAATCGGAGCTCCTCAGCACCAGGTGTAGTAGGATCGTCCGTCAACTCCTGCCCCACACCCCCACCTTCTGGCCGCTGTGGTCTTACCTTGGGACACGCTGCTGGCTGAGCTGAAAAACACAAATGAGGTTATTAGAGGAGAAGGGGGTGCTCGGGTCACAAGGTGAGTGCAGCGCTACACACAGCATATGCGTGACAAAAGTACCACCACTATCAAAATCATCGCAGACATCACATTTCATGACCATCAACCCATTTGCATTCCAATGATTTTCATTAGGCCATCATTATTTCTATGACAATTTTAGAAATCATCTATCATATATGATTGTTCGGATATGAGTAGTTGTGGCATCTATTGACTTTACATAACGCAATGGTGTAAGCTTTACTCACGTGGCATCACTTCAGGGTCTGCAGATGCTTCTGTGGCTGTCCGGGAGTGCTTCCTCACGAGTGCGAGCACTCGCTCCTCCATCTCTGTGATGTCACTGGGGACTGGTGGCCCCCCACGCGTTCGCCTTTGCATGGACCTCATCGTTGATAGCTTAATCTGTAAAAGGTGACAGGACGACATGGCATGAGATCATTGCGTGATATCATTGCTAGGTACTGTCACAGACATTGATACAACACATAATTATTATGAAAATTATCCTTCTTTACCTAAAGATGTACACTGTGACCTCAGGCTTTGAGTAAAACATTCCCGGTAGAAGTGAAAGACCTCACATCTGATGATAGTCACTCAAGACTGTTACAAATCAAATTATATAAATACATAAGTACATGTAAATCAATGTAATACTTACTCTTGCGGATCCCACAAGGTTGTTCCATCGTTTGAGGCATTGGTTGCCCTCATGCACTTTGTTGGTCACCGACGAGACCACCTCTGCTATCTCGGTCCATATCTTCTGGTATGCCTTTGGGATGGTCTTCCCACGCCCTCCCTGTGTCAAATCACCCCAGCGTAACTCGACCTCCTGCAGGAGGGAGGCATTTGCCTCATCCGAGAACCTCCTCGCTCTTTTGCGGCCTCCAATGTGCTCCTCTCCCACCTCACTGCTCTCTCCAGTGTCAGTCTCCACCGCGTGCTGTGATGCCTCCTCCTCTCTCTCCATTATAGGCCAATTTCAGTCAAATATGTGGCTGGTAACAGCTACCTTGTGTTTGCCTACTTGCTGTGAAGCTCTAAAGTCTCCCTCCTTCCTCGCAAAGCAACCCCACCACACCCAGACACGCCTTCAGTCCCGATGAGCTCCCTCTCTGTCTCCTCTTCTGCGCATGTCATGATGATACTTGACCTTAAGAATCGCTGGAATCGAGCGTTGCCATGCCGTTGCTAAGGTACACTTTACGGCAGAATGTCAAAAAAATTTAACGTTACCGCCCATTTGATATCGCTCGCGGGAACGGCCATTTTCAAAACTGGAAACTAGGTGGTTTGAGAATGGGCGAGAAGCCGGCGATCTGAAAACCCTTTTTTACTGCCCACGCGGGAAATAACGCCCATTTTGGGCGATAGCTCAAAAGTGGAGGTTCTAGCCCCCAGCCTGTTCATCCTTTCCTGATATGTATACCCTCGCATTTGTGTATCATCCTTGTAAATGTTCACTACACCCTCTCCAGCGCTTCTATATTCTTTTTATGATATGGACGAAATAAACACCAAAATGGCAGAATGGTCGGTTGTACATGGTGGCATTACTTTCTTGCACAGACAGACCTTTCTCAGCATCAATCAACTCATTTCATCTAATGTCGTACTGCCGATTAGCATTGATGTGAAGTGGTTTTGAATGTGCACCAATACTGGGCAAGCAGTTAAAAAAATAAATTATTGCATTTTTATAGCACTTTCACAACCTCAGGATGTCCCAAAGTATTTTACAGCCAATGAGGTACTTTTGGAGTGTGGTCACTGTTGTAATGTAGGAAACCCGGCAGTCAACTTGTGCACAGCAAGCTTCTCCAAACAGCAACATGGTAATGACCAGATAGAATCATAGAAACATAAAAAATAGGTGCAGGAGTAGGACATTTGGCCCTTCGAGCCTGTACCACCATTCTATATGATCATGGTTGATCATGCAACTTCAGTACCCCATTCCTGCTTTCTCTCCATGCCCCTTGATCCCTTTAGCCGTAAGGGCCACATCTAACTCCCTTTTGAATATATCTAACAAACTGGCCTCAACAACTTTCTGTGGTAGAGAATTCCACAGGTTCACAATTCTCTGGGTGAAGACGTTTTTTCTCATCTCGGTCCTAAATCGCTTACCCCTTATCCTTAGACTGTGACTCATGGTTCTGAACTTCTCCAACATCGGGAACATTCTTCCTGCATCTAACCTGTCCAATCCCGTCAGAATTTTATATGTTTCTTTGAGATCCTCTCGCATTCTTCTGAATTCCAGTGAATATAAACCTAGTCGATCCAGTCTTTCTTCATATGTCAGTCCTGCCATCCTGGGACTCAGTCTGGTGAACCTTCGCTGCGCTCCTTCAATAGCAAGAATGTCCTTCCTCAGTGATGTTGGTTGAGGGATCAATATTGGCCAGGATGCCGGGAGAACTTCCCTCATCTTTGTGGTGGTATAACTGCAATCCAATGCCCAGAGCCAAGTTTTAAAAGTTCCTCGGTGACCCATTGGATAACTGAGGACTTTTGTTTTGGATTTTGTAGTATTTTGCCAATGTTTTCTCCTCTTCCTTCTCCCTTCCCCCTCTCCCCTCTCTTACTTGAGCTAAGGATCCATGTTCCCTCCAGGCTTTTGCTCATCTAGCTATTTTTTATGTGGCAGCCCAGACAATGGGAGGCTCTTGGAGAAATTAAATCGGGGGAGTGGGACTAGATGCAGGGAGCCGGCATTGGTTCGACGAGCCGAATAGCCTCCTACTGTGCTGTAACAATTCTATGATTCTATTTAAACCAAGGAGAGAGCCGTATGCATCCCTTGACTCACTGGCCACACACTTTTCTGGAGAACGACATGGATAGCAGTGAGGGACTGGGGGCCCTGGCTGATTTTGCACTCCCCATCCAATGCTATTACTCCACCTAATGCCCCGTCAGCTCACTTAGTGCAGACTGGCAATCAAACTTGAGATCTTCTAGTCTGCCTAGCAACTTTCCAAACTTAATTCTGAGGGGCTATTTTTCCTGACCTTGGACCTCCCTCCCCATGAGAATGCCCATTCCCAGAATGTAAACGTCAACAAAAAGGAAGCAGATAGCCTGGACTTCACCCTCTTTACATTGACCAGGGCTTCTCCAACAGCAGCTCCTAAAACTGTGATCTCTACCACCTAGAAGGACATAGGCAACAAGCACATCACCTCCAAATTCCCCCCCAAGTCACACACCATCCTGACTTGTAAATATATCAGCTGTTTCTTCATCATCGCTGGGTCAAAATCCTGGAACTCCCTCCCTAACAGCACTGTGGGAGTACCTTCAACATCATCCTCATCATAGGCAGTCCCTTGAAATCGAGGAAGACTTGCTTCCACTCTAAAAGTGAGTTCTCAGGTGACTGAACAGTCCAATACAGGAATTACAGTCTCGGTCACAGGTGGGACAGATAGTGGTTGAAGGAAAGGGTGGGTGGGACTGGTTTGCCGCACACTCCTTCCGCTGCCTGTGCTTGGTTTCTGCATGCTCTCGGCGATGAGACTCGAGGTGCTCAGCGCCCTCCTGGATGCACTTCCTCCAATAAGGGCGGTCTTTGGCCAGGAACTCCCAGGTATTAGTGGGGATGTTGCACTTTATCAGGGAGGCTTTGAGGGGTCCTTGAAATGTTTCCTCTGCCCACCTCGTGCTCGCCTGCTGTGTAGGAGTTCCGAGTAGATTTTCTTGTTTGAGAGTCTTGTGTCGAGCATGTGCACAATGTGGCCCACCCAACGGAGCTGGTTGAGTGTGGTCAGTGCTTCGATGCTGGGGATGTTCCTTCATCATCATAGGTAGTCCCTCGTATTGAGGATGACTTGCTTCCACGCCAAAAAAGGGATGCGTTCACAGGTGTTTCAATGAAGGACCTAATATTCCAGGTCCCGAACTTCATGATGAACAGGAAGATGCCTGTGCGTGGATTTTTTTAATGTGTGATGGCCATTGCACACCAGCCACCACATGGGCTTGACAGAGCTAGGTCTTGGTCCAGTGGCAAGGATTATCCTAGACGACTGGAAACCAGCTCTGCTGCATGGATCTAGTGCACACACAATCGCAGTGTGGGCTGGCCCGTGCTGCCCCTGGGCCCCTGGCCCCGAATTCGTGCCTCTCCTTCACCACAAGAACTGCAGCGGTTCAAGAAGAAGGCCCACCACCACTTTCTCAGGGCAATTAGGGATGGGCAATAAATGCCAGCCTTGCCACACGTCCCATGAATTAATAAAAAAAACTGGGGCAGCCTTTATAGTTACAGCCATGGGGTATCTGACAGGGGGTGCTTCAGGTTGCTGTAGGTCGGTTCGTGCCAGAAGCCACCCTCAGATTGGAGGGTCAGCAGGAACATAAGACCATAAGAATTAGGAACAGGAGTAGGCCTCAAGCCTGTTGCGCCATTCAATGGGATCAAGGCTGATCTACCTCGACTCCACTTTTCTGCACTGTACCCATATCTCTTGATTCCCTTAATATCCAAAAATCTAATGATCCCTGTCTTGAATATACTCAACCACTGAGCCTCCACAGCCTTCTGGGATAGAGAATTCCAAAGATTCACCACCCTCTGAGTGAAGAAGTTTCTCCTTATCTCAGTCTTAAAGTAAATGTTGGTCCCTTAGAAGATCAGAAGGGGGATTTAATAATGGGAAATGTGGAAATGGCTGAGACCTTAAACAATTATTTTGCTTCGGTCTTCACAGTGGAAGACACAAAAACCATGCCAAAAATTGCTGGTCACAGGAATGTGGGAAGGGAGGACCTTGAGTCAATCACTATCACTAAGGGGGTAGTGCTGGACAGGCTAATGGGACTCAAGGTAGACAAATCCCCTGGTCCTGATGAAATGCATCCCAGGGTATTAAAAGAGATGGCGGAAGTTATAGCAGATGCATTCGTTATAATCTACCAAAAGTCTCTGGACTCTGGGGAGGTACCAGCGGATTGGAAAGCAGCTAATGTAATGCCTCTGTTTAAAAAAGGGGGCAGACAAAAGGCAGGTAACTATAGGCCGGTTAGTTTAACATCTGTAGTGGGGAAAATGCTTGAAACTATCATTAAGGAAGAAATAGCGGGACATCTAGATAGAAATAGTGCAATCAAGCAGACGCAACATGGATTCATGAAGGGGAAATCATGTTTAACTAATTTCCTGGAATTCTTTGAGGATATAACGAGCATGGTGGATAGAGGTGTACCAATGGATGTGGTGTATTTTGATTTTCAAAAGGCATTCGATAAGGTGCCACATAAAAGGTTACTGCAGAAGATAAGGGTACGTGGAGTCAGAGGAAATGTATTAGCATGGATAGAGAATTGGCTGGCGAACAGAAAGCAGAGAGTCGGGATAAATGGGTCCTTTTCGGGTTGGAAATCGGTGGTTAGTGGTGTGCCACAAGGATCGGTGCTGGGACCACAACTGTTTACAATATACATAGATGTCCTGGAAGAGGGGACAGAGTGTAGTGTAACAAAATTTGCAGATGACACAAAGATTAGTGGGAAAGCGGGTTGTGTAGAGGACACAGAGAGGCTGCAAAGAGATTTAGATAGGTTAAGCGAATGGGCTAAGGTTTGGCAGATGGAATTCAATGTCGGAAAGTGTGAGGTCATCCACCTTGGGAGAAAAACAGTAAAAGGGAATATTATTTGAATGGGGAGAAATTACAACATGCTGCGGTGCAGAGGGACCTGGGGGTCCTTGTGCATGAATCCCAAAAAGTTAGTTTGCAGGTGCAGCAGGTAATCAGGAAGGCAAATGGAATGTTGGCCTTCATTGCGAGAGGGATGGAGTACAAAAGCAGGGAGGTCCTGCTGCAACTGTACAGGGTATTGGTGAGGCCGCACCTGGAGCACTGCATGCAGTTTTGGTCACCTTACTTAAGGAAGGTAATACTAGCTTTGGAGGGGGTACAGAGACGATTCATGAGGCTGATTCCGCAGATGAGGGGGTTACCTTATGATGATAGATTGAGTAGACTGGGTCTTTACTCGTTGGAGTTCAGAAGGATGAGGGGGGATCTTATAGAAACATTTAAAATAATGAAAGGGATAGACAAGATAGAGGCAGAGAGGTTGTTTCTACTAGTCGGGGAGACTAGAACTAGGGGGCACAACCTCAAAATACGGGGGAGCCAATTTAAAACCGAGTTGAGAAGAAATTTCTTCTCCCAGAGGGTTGTGAATCTGTGGAATTCTCTGCCCAAGGAAGCAGTTGAGGCTAGCTCATTGACTGTATTCAAGTCACAGATAGATAGATTTTTAACCAATAAGGGAATTAAGGGTTACGGGGAGCGGGCGGGTAAGTGGAGCTGAGTCCACGGCCAGATCAGCCATGATCTTGTTGAATGGCGGAGCAGGCTCGAGGGGCTAGATGGCCTACTCCTGTTCCTAATCCTTATGTTCTTATAGTCCTAAATGGCCAACGCCTTATTCTGAGACTGTGACCCCTGGTTCTGGACTCCCCAGCCAGAGAAAACATCCTGCATGTATCTACTCTGTCAAGCAAGCCCTTTAAGAAATGTTTCAATGAGATCACCTCCTATTCTTCTAAACTCTGGAGAATATAGGCTTAGTCTACTCAATCTCTTCTCATAGGACAATGCCCCAATCCAAAGAAACAGTCTGCTTAACCTTTGTTGCACTCCCTCTATGGCAAGTATGTCCGTCCTTAGGTAAGGAGACCAAAACTGTACACAATACTCCAGGTGCAGTCTCACGAGGGCCCTATATAATCACAGGCCGGGGCCATTAGAGGGAGCAGCGTGCAACCGCTGCTGCAGGAGGGCGACGGCTGACTGCAGTGCGGGCAGGTACAGCAGGAGCGGCGAGATCGGGGCGAAGGAGCGGCAAGTGTTCGTAGAGGGATGTGATCGGGACCCAGGAGAGGCGAGAGTTCGGGGCCCAGAAGAGGTGAGGGCTCAGGGGCAGCACGGGCCAGCCCACACTACGATATGTGCGCGCACTAGGTCCGTGCAGCAGAGCTGGTCTCCAGTCGTCTTGGTTAATCCTTGCCACTGGACCAAGACTTAGCTCTGTCAAGCCCGTGTGGTGGCTGGTGTGCAACGGCCACCACACGTTAAAAAAATCCACGCACAGGCATCTTCCACCCTTCAACATGTAGTTCAGGACCTGGAATATTAGGTCCTTCATTGAAACACCTATGAACGCATCCCTTTTTGGCGTGGAAGCAAGTCATCCTCGTTTCAAAGCACTGCCTATGATGATATAATTGCAAGCTGAGGAGGAACCTTTAAAAGTATGTATTGTATTTTTTGAAAGCTTACCCAGTGGATATTTGGTCCTTAAGGCCTACTGTTTGCTCATTTTTTCCTGTCCTGCCTTTGCCACAATTCTTTGCCAGGGAACGGACCTGTGCCAGGCTATCCCCTCCCGACCATCTTAATGGCCCAAGACAGGAAACCCTGGTGGAACTGGTCTGAACAGGTAAAGGGCTGTTACTTCTGTCTGGCACCTCAGCAGAGGGGGCCAGGAAATTCAGCCCCCCTTTAATATCCCACCTGCGCACTCCCAGCATTAAAAAGATCACCAGAACTCAGAAGCCGCTGAGATAAGCTCCCAAACACACGGGCACAGAGCTCAGATGCCAGTGTTCGAAAGCAACATGGAACTCGACTGTGTGACTTATCGTGCCATCTCATAGGAACAGTAGGAGGCCGTTCAGCCCCTGGGCCCGCTCCGCCATTCAATTGGAGCATGGCTGATCTGTACCTCAAATCAATTCATCCGCCTTTGCTCCATGTCCCTAGATACCCTTTATCGAACAAAAACCTATCAACCTCAGTCTTGAAAACTCCAATTGACCCCCCCGGCATCCACAGCCTTTTTGGGGAGAGAGTTCCAGATTCCCACTAACCTCTGTGGGAAGAAGTTCTCTCTGTTGTTGCTCCTGAACGGCCTAGCTCTAATTTTAAGATGATGTTCCCTCGTTATTGATTCCCCCATCAGAGAAAATCGCTTCTCCGTATCTACTCAATCAAATACTTTTCATATTTTAAACACCGGAGATGAGGGGAGGTTGACTTATGAAGATAGGTTGAGTAGGTTGGGCCTATACTCATTGGAGTTCAGAAGAATGAGAGGTGACCTTATCGTAACATATAAGATAATGAGGGGGCTTGACAAAGTGGATGCAGAGAGGATATTTCCACTCATAGGGGAAACTAAAACTAGGAGATGAAAGTGTCAGAATAAGGGACCGCCCTTTAAAACTGAGATGAGGAGCAATTTCTTCTTTCAGAAGATTGTAAATCTGTGAAATTCACTGCTGCAGAGAGCTGTGGAGGCTGGGTCATTGAATATATTTAAGGTGGAGATAGACAGATTTTTGAGCGATAAGGGAATAAAGGGAATAAAGGGTTATGGGGAGCAGGCAGGGAAGTGGAGCTGAGTCCATGATCAGATCAGCCATGATCTTATTGAATGGCAGAGCAGGCTCGAGGGGCCAAATGGCCGACTCCTGCTCCTATTTCTTATTGGGTTCTTATGTTAATTAGATCACCCCAATCTTCTAAACTCAGGCCAAGTCGATGCAATCTATCAAATCCTTTTACCATGTTAAACTCCCCCAAAGCACTGGTCTGACACCATTCCTGCTGCCCTTGAATTGAACGCAAAACCAACAAATTGGAATTTCTCACTCGGATTGATTTGCTTTTGACATCCCATTAAGATGCTGTATGGTTCAGAGACATGGACCATGTACAGTAGACACCTCAAGTCGCTGGAGAAATACCACCAACGATGTCTCCGCAAGCTCCTACAAATCCCCTGGGAGGACAGACGCACCAACATTAGCGTCCTTGACCAGGCCAACATCCCCAACATTGAGCACTGACCACACTTGATCAGCTCCGCTGGGCAGGCCATATTGTCCGTATGTCAGACACGAGACTTCCAAAGCAAGCGAGGTGGGGTAGCATTGCTGGTTAAAGAGGAGATTAATGCAATAGTTAGGAAAGACATTAGCTTGGATGATGTGGAATCTATATGGGTAGAGCTGCAGAACACCAAAGAGCAAAAAACGTCAGTGGGAGTGTGTACAGACCTCCAAACAGTAGTAGTGATGTTGGGGAGGGCATCAAACAGGAAATTAGGGGTGTATGCAATAAAGGTGCAGCAGTTATCATGGGTGACTTTAATATGCATATAGATTGGGCTAACCAAACTGGAAGCAATACGGTGGAGGAAGATTTCCTGGAGTGCATAAGGGATGGTTTTCTCGACCAATATGTCGAGGAACCAACTAGGGGGGAGGCCATCTTAGACTGGGTGTTGTGTAATGAGAGAGGATTAATTAGCAATCTCGTTGTGCGAGGCCCCTTGGGGAAGAGTGACCATAATATGGGGGAATTCTACATTAGGATGGAGAATGAAACCGTTAATTCAGAGACCATGGTCCAGAAATTAAAAAAGGGTGACTTTGAAGGTATGAGGCGTGAATTGGCTAGGATAGATTGGCGAATGATACTTAAGGGATTGACAGTGGATGGGCAATGGCAGATATTTAGAGACCGCATGGATGAACTACAACAATTGTACATCCCTGTCTGGCGTAAAAATAAAAAAGGGAAGGTGGCTCAACTGTGGCTATCAGGGGAAATCAGGGATAGTATTAAAGCCAAGGAAGTGGCATACAAATTGGCTAGAAATAGCAGCGAAACCAGGTATTGGGAGAAATTTAGAACTCAGCAGAGGAGGACAAAGGGTTTGATTAGGGCAGGGAAAATAGAGTACGAGAGGAAGCTTGCAGGGAATATTAAGACGGACTGAAAAAGCTTCTATCGATATGTAAAGAGAAAAAGGTTAGTAAAGACAAACTTAGGTCCCCTGCAGTCAGAATCAGGGGAAGTCAGAACGGGGAACAAAGAAATGGCAGACCAATTGAGCCTACTTCAGTTCGGTATTCACTAAGGAGGACACAAACAAACTTCCGGATATAAAAGGGGTCAGAGGGTCTAATAAGAAGGAACTGAGGGAAATTCTTATTAGTCGGGAAATTATATTGGGGAAATTGATGGGATTGAAGGCAGATAAATCCCCAAGGCCTGATGGTCTGCATCCCAGAGTACTTAAGGAGGTGGCCTTGGAAATAGCGGATGCATTGACAGTGATTTTCCAACATTCCATTGACTCTGGATCAGTTCCTATCGAGTGGAGGGTAGCCAATGTAACCCCACTTTTTAAAAAAGGAGGGAGAGAGAAAGCAGGGAATTATAGACCGGTCAGCCTGACCTCAGTAGTGGGTAAAATGATGGAATCAATTATTAAGGATGTCATAGCAGCGCATTTGGAAAATGGTGACATGATAGGTCCAAGTCAGCATGGATTTGTGAAAGGGAAATCATGCTTGACAAATCTTCTGGAATTTTTTGAGGATGTTTCCAGTAAAGTGGACAAAGGAGAACCAGTTGATGTGGTATATTTGGACTTTCAGAAGGCTTTCGACAAGGTCCCACACAAGAGATTAATGTGCAAAGTTAAAGCACATGGGATTGGGGGTAGTGTGCTGACGTGGATTGAGAACTGGTTGTCAGACAGGAAGCAAAGAGTAGGAGTAAATGGGGACTTTTCAGAATGGCAGGCAGTGACTAGTGGGGTACTGCAAGGTTCTGTGCTGGGGCCCCAGCTGTTTACACTGTACATTAATGATTTAGACGAGGGGATTAAATGTAATATCTCCAAATTTGCGGATGACACTAAGTTGGGTGGCAGTGTGAGCTGCGAGGAGGATGCTATGAGGCTGCAGAGTGACTTGGATAGGTTAGGTGAGTGGGCAAATGCATGGCAGATGAAGTATAATGTGGATAAATGTGAATTTTACTGACGTGAACAAGTCGGCTGGTAATGTCTTCATGGGCTTTCTTGCACTGCTCTGGCTGCTAGCTGTTTGTCATTCTTACTGATGATAATTGCAACCTTTCTATTATTAATGCTTTTCTTATGGTGTTGAGAGTTATTTAAGAGCCTTTTTTTCCAGCAAATTGTACTAAAGCATTATCTGATAGATTCAAAGACATCTGAGAATAATTTTGATGTTGCCTCTGTATTAGATAGCAGTAGTCATCCTTACTCGAGTCAGTCAGTCAACCAACCTAACTGGCTGTTCATGACACAAGCACTTGCTATCATATTCCCTACTCTATTGACTGTTGTAGCTGTCAATTCAGTGTCACTCTACCATTCAGGTCTTCCCATAAAGATTTCAGGCATCTCAACTTTGACCAACAATGTGGTCTTTTCCCAGCTGCGACCCAGTCCATCACTTCCTGAGAGTGCTGATGTTCAGCAATGTGGTGCGTGTTCTACTCACTGCCATTGACTCAGCATACAAAATTTGATCAATGTTACATTGTACATTAATGATTTAGACGAGGGGATTAAATGTAGTATTTCCAAATTTGCGGATGACACTAAGTTGGGTGGCAGTGTGAGCTGCGAGGAGGGTGCTAGGAGGCTGCAGAGTGACTTGGATAGGTTAGGTGAGTGGGCAAATGCATGGCAGATGAAGTATAATGTGGATAAATATGAGGTTATCCACTTTGGTGGTAAAAACAGAGAGACAGACTATTATCTGAATGGTGACAGATTAGGAAAAGAGGAGGTGCAACGAGACCTGGGTGTCATGGTACATCAGTCATTGAAGGTTGGCATGCAGGTACAGCAGGCGGTTAAGAAAGCAAATGGCATGTTGGCCTTCACAGCGAGGGGATTTGAGTACAGGGGCAGGGAGGTGTTACTACAGTTGTACAGGGCCTTGGTGAGGCCACACCTGGAGTATTGTGTACAGTTTTGGTCTCCTAACTTGAGGAAGGACATTCTTGCTATTGAGGGAGTGCAGCGAAGGTTCACCAGACTGATTCCCGGGATGGCGGGACTGACATATCAAGAAAGACTGGATCAACTGGGCTTGTATTTACTGGAGTTCAGAAGAATGAGAGGGGATCTCATAGAAACGTTTAAAATTCTGACGGGTTTAGAGAGGTTAGATGCAGGAAGAATGTTCCCAATGTTGGGGAAGTCCAGAACCAAGGGTCACAGTCTAAGGATAAGGGGTAAGCCATTTAGGAGCGAGATGAGGGGAAACTTCTTCACCCAGAGAGTGGTGAACCTGTGGAATTCTCTATCACAGAAAGTTGTTGAGGCCAATTCACTAAATATATTCAAAAAGGAATTAGATGTCGTCCTTACTACTAGGGGGATCAAGAGATATGGCGAGAAAGCAGGAATGGGGTACAGAAGTTGCATGTTCATCCATGAACTCACAGAATGGCGGTGCAGGCTCAAAGGGCCGAATGGCCTACTCCTGCACCTATTTTCTATGTTTCTATGTTTCTAAGCGCTCGACTCGGAACTCCTTCACGGCAAGTGAGCAAAAGGTGGGCAGAGGAAATATTACAAGAACACCCTCAAAGCCTCCCTGATAAAGTGCAACATCCCCACCGACACCTGGGAGCCAAAAACCACCCTAAGTGGAGGAAGTGCATCCAGGAGGGCGCTGAGCACCTTGAGTCTCATCGCCGAGAGCATGCAGAAATCAAGCGCAGGCAGCGGAAATAGCATGCAGCAAACCAGTCCCACCCTTCCTTTCCCTCAACGACTATCTGTCCCACCTGTGACAGGGGCTGTGGTTCTCGTATTGGACTGTTCAGCCACCTGAGGACTCATTTTTAGAGTGGAAGAAAGTCTTCCTCGATTCCGAGGGACTGCCTATGATGATGATGATGCACAACCCTGGACAGGACAATCGAAGCTTTAGATCTGAATTTTTATTGTTGAATTCCAATTAGAACAGACTCCATAAAAGTAGTTAACTCTCTTACTGTGTGCCAACGGCAGTCTGAACAAACACCCAGATTGGAGGCGATTGTCCCCACAATGAACAGAAGTACTTCCTTGGTTTATGGTTGGAAAACAGTGGAAGTTCATTTAATGCGATATCTGCGAGGAAAGCCTGCATTTGATAACCGGTGTGTTGAGTCATGATCTTTGGTGGGGCGTTAGAGTGAGAGCGAGGAGTACTAGCGAGAATAATGAGACAAAAGGAATTTTATTGATCTGATGCACCTTATCATGTAATAAATTCCTCCAAGGAGATGGGACTCATTTAACACCACCTTGTGAAAAGTTCTCGCACAATATCAGCTCGAAGTTGTGGACTGAGCAACCCATGATGTTATCTTGTGTTTTAATCAGCACTAAAGGCTGGGTGGGAGGAGGTCCAGTGGCAGGGTTCGCAGGGAAGGCTGCAAGAACAGACTTTGACCAGGTGAGGACACCATTTTCCTTCAGTGAGCGCAGAGCTGATGCACACAAGTCAAAGGCAGACAAAAGAGCTTCTGTACTTGGTACCCTGGGAGGCCAAGTATCCATTGTTAGCCTTGGAGTTGCAAAAATGAACTTTGGCCAAAGCAGAGAATTCTCTCTCCCCTCCCCCCTTCCACCCCATCCCCGGACAAGTGTTTTCTGAGAAAATGTACATATAAGAGTAGACTCAAAAATGACGGATTTATGCATTTAAGCAAAATGCAAAGTCGTAACACTTTCAGAAACAAATCATGTAGAACTGATGGATTAAAAAATAATACTCTGGTCATTTTTAATGTTTCTTTTATTTGTGGGTGATGCTGACAAGCCCACATTTACTGTGTCTCCCTGGGTGGAGAGAAATAGGAAAAAAGGAAAGAAAGAGAGAAAGACAGATAGAAAGAGAGAAAGACAAAGAGAAAGAGAGAACAAAAGAGAAAAAGAGAGAAAGAGAGAGATAGAAAGAACGAAAGAAAGAGAGAAAGGACTTTATGAATCACAGCAGGCAATTCGCACACCACAAAGTTCCACAAGCAGCAATGAGTTAATGACCAGATTAACTGATGTTGGTTGAGGGATAAATATTGCCCAGGACAGCGGGGATAACTATCGCGCTCTTCTTCGAAATAGTGCCATGGGATCTTTTACGCCCACCTGAGAGCGCAGACGGGGCTTCGAATTAATGTCTCATCCGAAAGACAAGGATCACTCTGCGTGCCCAATTAAACACTGCCCACTCCTGTATTTATGTGCTATTTATGCCACCGAGTAAGCAGTGCAAACTACCATAGAAGTAGAACCAATATTTTGTCTGGCTGCAGGAAGCTAGTATAAGATATCAGGTATGACGTTAACTGAGGATGAGACCATTACACCACCAGAAATGTGTTTATAGAGGCTGCAGGAGATATAAAAAGGCGACAAAGATAAAACCGATAATTTTCTGAGAACACACCAGCAGCAAAGGGCCTCACTCCTCCCACCCTCGCACGCCCCGCATTGAGTGCTTCTCCTTCACTGTTTGCTCAAGTCTATCTCCATCCTCAAGGCTACGAATCATGTTTCCTTGACCGCTGCAGAAAAGCACTTCTGCCACAGAGCTGCAGCCTCCTTGTCCAACAACAACAACTTGTACTTATATGGCACCTTTACATAGAAACATAGAAAATAGATGCAGGAGTAGGCCATTCGGCCCTTCGAGCCTGCACCATCATTCGATAATATCATGGCTGATCATTCCCTCAGTACCCCTTTCCTGCTTTCTCTCCATACCCCTTGATCCCTTTAGCCACAAGGGCCACATCTAACTCCCTCTTGAATATATCCAATGAACTGGCATCAACTACTCTCTGCAGTGGAGAATTCCACAGGTTAACAACACTCTGAGTGAAGAAGTTTCTCCTCATCTCAGTCATAAATGGCTTAACCCTTATCCTTAGATTATGTCCCCTGGTTCTGGACTTCCCCAACATCGGGAACATTCTTCCTGCATCTAACCTGTCCAGTCCCGTCAGAATTTTATATGTTTCTATGGGATCCCCTCTCATCCTTCTAAACTCCAGTGAATACAGGCCCAGTCGATCCAGTCTCTCCTCATATGAGAGTCCTGCCATCCCGGGAATCAGTCTGGTGAACCTTCGCTGCACTCCCTCAATAGCAAGAACGTCCTTCCTCAGATTAGGAGACCAAAACTGAACACAATATTCCAGGTGAGGCCTCGCTAAGGCCCTGTACAACTGCAGTAAGACCTGCCTGCTCCGATACTCAAATCCCCTAGCTATGAAGGCCAACATACCATTTGACTTCTTCACCGCCTGCTGTACCTTTAACATAGTGAAATATCCCAAGGATGTTCTAGAGCTGTAATCTCCTTTTTCTAGAGATAAATCTCCTTGCTGTTGAGATGAAGCTTCTTTGCTAGATAGATTTTTTGGATATTAAGAGAATCAAGGGATATGGGGATAGTGCAGGCAAGTGGAATTGAGGTAGAAGATCAGCCATGATCTCATTGAATGGCGGAGCAGGCTCGAGAGGCTGAATGGCCTACTCCTGCTCCTATTTCTTATGTCCTTATGTTCTTTGCAGTTGAGATACAGCCTCTGCTATAGACATACACTCATTATCGAGGCTTACACATGTAGAATGGCCAGTTGATGGAGATACGAGTGTGGTCTTAAGATGAGGACAGGATCAGACATGGCTATGCTGCCATCTATGCTCGAATAGCCAATCAACGTTTCCTGTCTGGGCTCACACATGAAGAGTGCCACTTGACTGAGCTACCAGAAGACAATTGCATCTGTTGAACTGTAACCAAGCAAGAATCATTAAGAGCAGAGAGAAAATTGGCTCAAAGAAATATTTGCAAAACTTTTACTTAAAGGTCGAGAGAATGGGAGGTGTTTATAAAATTTTCAACAATAGGTGTTTGGAGGGAGCTGCTAGGCCTGACTCCTTAGCTCATTGAGAGTTACTTGAAGTGTAGGCTCCTTCTGTAGAATGTACTCACAACCTGCTAGGTCAGTGATAAAATGAGTGTTATTTTCTCAGGCAACTGAGGGAGGGCAGTCAGTTGAGAACTCCAATACTTATCAGCGCATCCATTGAACAAAGCCCTTTGCCATCTGCACAGTACTGAGTGCAAGAAAACTATCCTATGTGTTTGAGATTCTGACTCAAGGAAAGCAAGGAGGTGTGGTTTACTGAAAGTTTTTAAAATCACGAGTACTTACCTCACCATAGCTTGCCTTACTCACCAGCACCAGTGTTCAGACTTACAAAGAGGCTGGCCATAGATCTACAATTACAGGGTAAAGAATCTCAAGAGTAGACTGCATGTTGTAACAACAGCAACCACAACAACGTGTATTTATATATAGCGCCTTTAACGTAGTGAAACGTCCCAAGGCGCTTCACAGGAGTGTTATAAGACAAAACAAATAAATTTGACACCGAGCCACATAAGAAGAAATTAGCGCAGGTAACGGTTTTAAGGAGCGTCTTAAAGGAGGAAAGAGAGGTAGAGAGACGGAGAGGTTTAGGCAGGGAGTTCCAGAGCTTGGTGCCCAGGCAACAGAAGGCATGGCCACCAATGGTTGAGCGATTATAATCAGGGATGCTCAAGAGACCAGAATTTGAGGAGCGCAGACATCTCGGCGGGTTGTGGGTCTGAAGGAGATTTTAGAGATAGGGAGGGGCGAGGCCATGGAGGGATCTGTAAACAAGGATGAGAATTTTGAAATCGAGGCATTGCTCAACCGGGAGCACAGGGGTGATGGGTGAGCGGGACTTGGTGCGTGTTAGGACACGGGCTGCCGAGTTTTAGATTACCTCAAATTTATGTAGGGTAGAATGTGGGAGGCTGGCCAGGAGTACGTTGGAATAGTCACGTCTAGAGATAACAAAGACACGGATGAGGGTTTCAGCAGCAGATGAGCTGAGGCAGGGGCGGAGACGGGCGATTGTAGAGAGCCATGGTGCAATAGGAGATGAGCGATGTGTGATGTGGTGGGTATACTGAGGGCTGCTGAGCACTCTATCTAACAGAGCTCACCCTGCCTCATCTCCATTCCATCCAAGGCAGAGCAAATGTGATCATTTTGTTGCCAAGCTCAAATGGAATGGTGGACATAGTTGGGGACGAACTAGTCTGTGTAGAAACACAAAAAAGGAGCTTGTCACATAAATACGGCACCATAATGGGTGCAAGAAGGAACGAGACAAGTTCTTGTTAACAAATGTTATTAGAAATGCACTGTGAAAATGTTGTAAATAAGTGGGCTAGATAGGCCAAAGGTTTTCTGCTGTCTGACACTATTGCTATGCCATTATAAGAACATAAGAATTAGGAGCAGAAGTAGGCCATTCAGTCCCTTGAGTCTACTCCACCATTCAATGAGATCATGGCTGATCTTCTTCCTCAACTCCACTTTCCTGCACTATCCTCATATCCCTTGATATCCTTAATATCCAAAAATCTATCGATCTCTGTCTTGAATAAATTCAAAGACTGAGCCTCCACAGCCCACTGGGGTAGAGAATCCTAAAGATTCACCACCCTCTGAGTGAAGAAGTTTCTCCTCATCTCAGTCGTAAATGGCCGACCCCTTATTCTGAGACTGTGACCCCTGATTCCAGACTCCTCAGCCAGAGGAAACATCCTCCCTGCATCTACCCTGTCAAGCCCTGTAAGAATTTTGTTTCAATGAGATCACCTCTCATTCTTCAAAAGTCTAGAGAATATAGGCCTAGTCTACTCAATCTCTCCTCATAGGACAATCTCCCCATCCCAGGAATCAGTCTGGTGAACCTTCGTTGCATTCCCTCTATGGCAAGTATATCCTTCCTTAGGTAAGGAGACCAAAGCTATACACAATACTCCGGGTGCAGTCTTACCAGGGCCCTATATAATTGCAATAAGATGCCTTTACTCTTGTACTCAAATCCTCTTGTAATAAAGGTCAACATACCATTTGCTTTTCTAGTTGCTTGCTGCACCCGCATGTTAATTTTCAATAATTCGTGTACATCTTATGTTCTGAAAGTGTACCCCAGGCCTTAGACATTCTCTTAATGCCCGTAATAAGGGTACGGTGCCCAAAGTGGTTAGGGTACTTGGCCAGTAACACAGAGGGTCATGAGTCTCAAACCCATCAGGGCAAGTTGTGATATTGAATTCAATAAATTTGGTAACTAGTGGGCTGGCACCAGAATGAAAGTGACCATAAAATCTGCTCAATTGTTGTAGAAGCCCAATCTGCTGCTCCTTTTCCCAGTCTGACCTAAACATGACTGCAGTCCCACACTCAATGGTTGAATCTTAATTCCCTCTGAATTGGCCTAACAAGCAACTCGGTTGTCTAAGAATTGGTAAGAAGGCCTACCACCATCT
Source organism: Pristiophorus japonicus (assembly GCF_044704955.1). NCBI lineage: Eukaryota > Metazoa > Chordata > Chondrichthyes > Pristiophoridae > Pristiophorus > Pristiophorus japonicus. Next base: position 32,665,299 of record NC_091998.1, on the reverse strand, counting down.
TCTCAGGGCAACTAGAGATAGGTTGTAAATCCTGTAAATAAAGCAATAGAGACCAAGAGGTGAAAGAGAGGACCGAGAGAGAAAAACAGCAAGGTTTCAACATTGCCTGGTGAACCAGTTGGCTTCTCACCCCACTCTCCCCTCCCCCCACCGCACTCTCCCCTCCCCCCACCCACTCTCCCCTCACCCCACCGCACTCTCCCCTCCCCCCACTGCACTCTCCCCTCCCCTCACCCACTCTCCCTTCCCCCCACCGCACTCTCCCCTCCCCCCACCGCACTCTCCCCTCCCTTCACCCACTCTCTCCTCCCCACCGCACTCTCCCCTCCCCCACCCCACTCGCCCCTCTCCCCACCCACTCTCCCCTCCCCTCACCCCACTCTCCCCTCCCCTCACCCACTCTCCCCTCCCCACACCGCACTCTCCCCTCCCCACACCGTACTCTCCCTTCCCCCACCGCACTCCCCCCTCCCCCACCCCGCTCTCCCCTCCCCTCACCCACTCGGCCCTCCCCCCACCCCACTCGCCCCTCCCCACCACACTCTCCCCTCCCCTCACGCACTCTCCCCTCCCCCACTGCACTCTCCCCACCCCTCACCCACTCTCTCCTCCCCCCAACCCACTCTCCCCTCCCCCCACCCCACTCTCCCCTCCCCTCACCCACGCTCCCCTCCCCCCACCGCACTCTCCCCTCCCCCCGCCGCACTCTCCCCTCCCCTCACCCCACTCGCCTCTCCCCCCACCCCACTATCCCCTCCCCACCCCACTCTCCCCTCCCCTCACACCACTCCTCACCCCACTCGCCTCTCCCCCCACCCCACTCTTCCCTCCCCTACCCCACTCTCCCCTCCCCCACCCCACTCTCCCCTCCCCTCACCCCACTCTCCCCTCCCCAAATGCAAACCACTCTTTAGTCTTGACATCAGCTACTTAACGAAGACAATTAAATGCCTTTCAGATTTCAGATAGCCTATCCCAGTTTAAACATACCACACCAAGGTGGGAATATTTGGTCGCGCCTTTGTTGCGGCGTTAACCCCGGGCGGGCCGGGAAATGGTTCAGCAGTTGGGCCCCGAGTGTGGGGTGGAGCGCTAAGGGAGGCACTCCACACCTCTTTTAGGGCGCAAGGCCGGCTGAGCAACTGAAAATACCGAGCTAAACAGCCGGCCTCGGGGCGCCCTGAGAGAGGCTTCCGTGAAAAAAAAAAGCTGAAAACCCCCCCACCCCCCAAAAACATTCCCAATACGCAGCACCCACATGAATTGTGAAAATAAAAAAATAAAAACCAATCACAACTACCTCAGGTACACATTCCTTCCCTCACTGCAGCCGCTACAGTTCGGAGCTGCCCGCTGTCCCAGGCGGTCCACTAGGGGGCGCTGCGGGGCGCTACGGATCGCGCGCGAACCTAATACCGAGACGGTGTCGCACCAGGGGCGTTGCACACTGGCTCGCCTCTCCCGGGTGGTAATGCTCCGCGCCCCCGCAACCCGGCACCGACTGTCCCGGCGGGGCGCTGGAAGCTGACCGCCCGCCTGGAAATGCTTTCTGCCGCCATTACCGCCCCTCCAGGGCGATAACAGAGGCGGCAATGGACCGAAAATCCAGCCCAAAATGCTTTTCTAGTGCTTCTAGTCATAAATATACCTCTCCTCAACATAAACAGCTGGCAGGTGAGGTACAGTATGGCTTGGAAACGATGGCCACCAGGCAAGAGCCTCTGTAGTATGAAGTGCAGGTTGGAGAAAGGGCGATAGCATTAGCATCCTGATTCTGCTCCCTCTACACTGCCTTATCAAGTGCAGCTCGGCCAGATTTTGCAAATGGTGGATACAGGATACTGTTCTACAAATCTATTCCATTCCCCAATACTGACATTCGACATAGAATCATACAGCACAGAAGGAGGCCATTTGGTCCATCGTGTTTGTACCGGCTCTATGAAAGTGCTAACAATTACTCCCACAACCCTGCTCTTTCCCCATATCCCTACATTTTTTTCATTTTGAAATATACATCCAATTTCCTTTTGAAAGTTACTATTGAATCTGCTTCCACCACTTTTTCAGGCCGTGTATTCCAGACCATCACAAATAGCCGGGTGAAAAATGTACTCCTCTTCTCCTTGGCTTTTTTGCTAATTATTTTAAATCTCGGTCCTCTGGTTATCATTTGTAGAATTATTTAAAAAATAATAAAACAAATAATGTAATTTCAAGAGGGAAAACACTTGTATAAGAAACAGGAGCAGGAGTAGGCCATACGGCCCCTCGAGCCTGCTTGGTTGGCATGGCAATAGAGTGGGGCCTGGTTCCTGGCAGAGTGCAATAGATTATTAGATAAATATGGGGACTATGTGACATTGTAAATTGGAAGATGCCATCAGCCCATCGAATGTAACTAAGAATGACAGTATTTCAAAGCACATTCCTTGGTGCAGCTCCACTTAGTGAAAGAACTCTCAAAGGTGATGGAGTGATTTCACCTGGACTAAAGTGCGTGGGCAATAAATATCACCATGAGTCATGTTTTGTGTTCTCCACATTAGGCTGCTCGGTTCGTGATTGGTTTCAACTTAAGGAATTTCTTAATTCTTGACCTCTAAAGGAGGATGTAAGGAACAGAATGGAATTCTCCTCACAGATATTATCCCTGTTCCTTGCTGTGACAGAATCCTCTCTCTTACCTTGAAGCGAGGCTTGGCCTATACGCCTGAGCTTGGATAAGAATCGTCACCATTTTGACTTGCGTTCGGTAGATCACATGCACACCCGCAACTAAGTAACTGGAATTCAGAAGAATGAGAGGTAATCTTATCAAAACGTATGAGGGGGCTTGACAAGGTGGATGCAAAGAGGATGTTTCCACTGATGGGGGAGACTAGAACTAGAGGGCATATTCTTAGAATAAGGGGCCGCCCATTTAAAACTGAGATGAGGAGGAATTTCTTCTCTTAGAGGGTTGTAAATCTGTGGAATTCGCTGCCTCAGAGAGCTGTGGAAGCTGGGACATAGAATAAAGTTAAGACAGAGATAGACAGTTTCTTAACCGATAAGGGGATAAGGGGTTATGGGGAATGGACGGGTAAGTGGAGCTGAGTCCATGATCGGATCAGTCATGATCTTATTGAATGGCGGAGCAGGCTCGAGGGGCCGTATGGCCTACTCCTATTCGTATTTCTTATGTTTTTATGTAAGTCGATCCCCTCCCCCAACAGCACCAGTCACCAGTGAAGTTTTATTTTGCTTTTTTAACAATTATAGTACATCTTTGCTTTGCCTGAGTTGCTTGTTCTTAGTTCCTACCAGTGCAAGCGAGAAATAAGGGTTAGCCTTAGCTCAGTGGTAGCACTCTCACCTTTGAGGCAGCAGGCTGTGGGTTCGGAGAGTTGAGCACATAATCCAGGCTGATACTTTAGTGTACTTTTGTTCAGATGAGATGTTAAATTGAGGTTCTCTCTGGCCTCTCCGGTGGATGTAAAATATCCCACAGTGCTATTTGAAGACGGGCTGGGGAGTTCTCCTCATCTAGACCCATTTTTTGTTTCTTAACTTGTCCCATTACCATCTCCTTATGTGTCGCACCATCATCCCATTTGTCTCTCGAATCTCTCCTGCCTTCTATTCTAACACAGACCTTCCCTTTTGTTCTTTCCTCCCCTCCTCCCCCTTTCCCTGCCCCTACACTCGCTTAAAAACTTGTTACATCTCTATTTTTTCCCAGTTCTGATGAAGGGTCATCGACCTGAAATGTTAACTCTGTATCTCTCTCCACAGATGCCTGACCTGCTGAGTGTTTCCAGCATTTTCTGTTTTTGTTTCAGATTTCCAGCACCTGCAGTATTTTGCTTCTGCATTGGGGAGATATCGTGGTATTGTGGTGTCCTGGCCAGCATTAATCCCTCAACAATTGCTTCAAGATTGTCTTTCATTCCTACATTGCAACTGTGACTCCACTTCAGAAGAGCTTCATTGGCTGTAAAGCACTTTGAGACGTCATGAAAGCTGCTATATAGAAAGAAAGACTCGCATTGATATAGCACCTTTCACAACCACCAGACATCTCAAAGCGCTTTTGGAGTGGAGTCACTGTTGTACTGTGGGAAACGCAGCAGCCAACTTGCACACAGCAAGCTCCCACAAACAGCAATGTGATAACGGCCTTGGTTTAACATCTCATCCGAAAGACAGCACCTCAGACAGTGCAGCACTCCCTCGGCACTGCACTGGAGTGTCAGCATAGATTTATGAGCCCAAGTCCTTGAATCCACAACCTTCTGAATCAGAGGTGAGTGTGCTACCCACTGAGCCGCAGCTGACACTGATATAAAAGCAACTCTTTCTTTTTTTTAGCTTGTTTGTTGACTGTTTTCATTCACTGTAAAGCGCTAAGGGGCATCCTGAGGTCATCTTTGTTTTTTTCTTTACAATGGAGGATTCCTATGATAGCCGAGTGACAGTTTCTTACTCTTACGCTGATTTGTTTTCTGGAGAGGCAGGACTCCCCGAAACCCAAATGATTCCAGTTTGATAAAAATTCACTTAAATACTTGAAGTTGCCCAGTTGACGTCACTAATGTGTTTTGCCAATTCCACCCCCAGCCCCCCTTTCCTAAAGGCGCTGACTTGTTCCACAGATACAGACAGCGATTCGAGTATCTTGGCCAAGTGCCCACTCTTCAAGTGTGAGTCTAGACGGTGAGCGCTGGCAGTCTGTTTGACCTTGGAATTCATTATAGCTGAGCCCGAACCTGTCTGATCTGATCTCCGAGTGCATGCACTTTGCTGGAGGGGATGACTGGGTCGCCTTCAGGAGCAGGGAACGGGGCAGATATTTTTTCCAGCCCTGAAATGCTCATGTCAATATATAGCATTTAGACAGCGTCTTGAACACAGTGATCCCAGGTATTTTGCAGAGGTGTAATCAGACAAAAACTGATACCGAGACAAAGTTCGATATATTACAAGGGGTGACCAAAGGTTTGGTCAAAGACACGGGTTTTAATGATCTTTGAAATGGGGACTTAGAAGAGAGGGAGGTGGAGAAGCGGAGAGGTAGAGGGAGGGAGGAATGGGACTTAGACGGCTGAAGTCATGAGCGTCATTGATGGGTTAAAGAAGGGGAGGGGGATGTACAGAAAGCCAGGGACAGAGGAATGGAGAACTTGGGGGAAGGGTTGTAGGGCTGCATGAGGTTACAATGACAAGGAGGGGCAAGGCCATGAAAGATTTTAAACACGAGGATGAGAATTTGAAATTGGAGGTGTTGGGGGACGGTAAGCCAATGCAGGTCAGTGAGCACAGGGTGGTGGGTGAGCGGGTCCTGGTGCAGGATAGGATATGGGCAGCCGAGTAGTAAAACGTCCTGAGGTGCTTCACAGGTGTGTTACAAGTCAAAGGTTTGACATCGAGCCACATAAGAAGAAATTACGGCAGGTGACCAAAAGCTCGGTCAAAGAGGTAGATTTTAAGGAGCGTCTTAAAGGAGGAGAGAAAGGTAGAGAGGCGGAGAGGTTTAGGCAGGGAGTTCCAGAGCTTGGGGCCTAGGCAACAGAAGGCAAGCCCACCAATGGTTGAGCAATTATAATCATTGATGATCAAGAGGGCAGAATTAGAGGAGCGCAGACATCTTGGGGGGCTGTGGGGCTGGAAGAGAATACAGACATAGGGAGGGGTGAGGCCATGGAGGGATTTGTAAACAAGGATGAGAATTTTGAAATCAAGGTATTGCATAACTGGGAGCCAATGTAGATCAGCGAGCACAGGGGTGATGGGTAAACAGGACTTGGTGTGTGTTAGGACACGGGTTGCCGAGTTTTAGATCACCTTTAATTTACGTAGGGTAGAATGAGGGCGGTCAGCCAGGAGTGCATTGGAATAGTCAAGTCTAGAGGTAACAAAGGCATGGATGAACACTTCAGCAGCAGATGAGCTGAGTTAGGAGCGGAGACAGGCGATGTCACGGTGATGGAAATAGGCGATTTTGGTTATGCTGCGGATATGTGGTAGAAAGCTCATTTCCTGGTCTTTGAAGATTTGAATACATTTGGGTATTTAATAATCTCAATAAACATGAGGTGGAGGATAGGAGGCCAGCCAGGAGAGTGTTGGACTAGTTAAGACTAGAGCTGACCAAAGAATAGTTGAGGGTTTCAGCTGGGGACGTTGTAGAGACTGGCGGTGTTACAGAGGTGGAAGCCTTTGTGGTGGCGAACACGTGAGATAAGCCATTTGAAAGGCTGCGGCGAGGATGTGGGGGGATGAGAAATGATAGTGCACCATGGTCACACTCACAGTAGATCTCATTTGTGATTTTGATTAGAGACGTTTGTTTGCTGTGGCAGGGTCTGAAACCTGATCGTGAGATGCACATATGGAGCCGCAGTAAAGATGGCCACTGATTTAGGAGGTGACAACATTTTTTCCTGAACCTTGGAGAGGCAAAGGAGGTGGGAGATGAGGTGGTAGTTTGCAACAACAGAATGGTCAAGGGTAGGTTAGTTGAGATCATCTTACGCTATACGCAGGCAATTTGCCCAGGCTTGTAACAGGCAGTACGTGCCGTTACACACAGGGACATCTGGTTATTAGGGAACACTCCATCGTAGAGAAAAACATTCACCGACACCATCAACTTTTACTCTGAGGCAGAACACAGTAGAATTAAACCCCACTCTCATACCAACACACTCCCTACACCTACCTGTGCCTATCAATAAATAGATATTTGTTGACTGTCCCACAGTACATGTAATGCAGTGCAGGATGAAGTAGTCCGGTGTTTCTCTGTGATGATTGCACAGATTAAGCTCTTCAACAAAATAGTTTTAGTAAAACAATAGTTGTGACAATTTGGGGTCCTCCAAATGGGATGTGATAGCACTAGAAAGGGTGCAGAGGAGATTTATGAGGATGTTGCCAGGACTGGATAACTTTATCTATGAGGAAAGATTGGATAGGCTGGGTTTGTTTTCCTTAGAACAGGGAAGGCTGAGGGGAGATTTAATTGAGGTGTATAAAATTATGAGGGGCCTAGATAGAGTGCTTAGGAAGGACTTATTTCCCTTAGGAGAGGGGTCAATAAACAGGTGTAATGTATGCATCTGTGAGGTTTGTAGAGCTGTTGAATTGGAAGTGGCTTAGCCAGTCAGGTGATGTTCAAAAGACTCAATAAAACCCCAGCCAGTTGGGTTCGGGGGATCCATGATGAGGCAGGTGGTTGTGAGCCTGGTGGATGAACTGGTAATGTGTAGTGTGATTGTTAAAGCTTTGATAATAAGCCAACTAGTTCATAATAGCAATGTGTTGCTTTGAATTCTTAAGCAAAGAACCCATGAATCAAATACATTACATCAGGGGGCATAGATTTAAAGTAGTTGGTAGAAGGATTCGAGGGGAAATGAGGAAACATTTCTTCATCCAGAGGGTGGTGGGGGTCTGGAACTCACGGCCTGAAAGGGTGGTAGAGGCAAAAACCCTCATCACATTTAAAAAGTACTTGGATGTGCATTTGAAGTGCCGTAACCCACAGGGCTATGGACCTAGTGCTGGAAGGTGGGATTAGGCTGGATAACTCTGTTTCGACCAGCAGAGACACGATGGGTCGAATGGCCTCCCTCTGAGTTATCATTTTCTATGATGCTAAAAGGAGTTAGGTAATATCTGTGTATGAGTGTGTGGGGGTGTCTGAGTGTTGTAGTGGGGTGGTGATCTGTGTGTGTGTGTGCATGTGTGTGAGCAACGAGATCGGGGTGAAGGAGTTGTGAGAGGGACGTGATCGGGGCCCAGGGGCAGCACGGGCCAGCCCACACTGCGATATGTGTGCGCACTAGGTCTGTGCAGCAGAGCAGGTCTCTAGTTGTCTTGTATAATCCTTGCCACTGGACCAAGACCTAGTTCTGTCAAGCCCATGTGGTGGCTGGTGTGCAACGGTCACCCCACGTTAAAAAAATCCACGCACAGGCATCTTCCACCCTTGAGGATGTAGTTCGGGTTCTTCTTTCGAAACACCTGTGAACTCATCCTTTTTTTTGGCGTAAAGACAAGTCATCCTCGTTTCGAGGGACTGCCTATGATAATGATGAAGAAATGGGCAGATGAAATGCAAAAGCGACAGGTACTAGACCTGACTGTTAAAAAGCCAAATCGAGGAACAGCAATAAACAAGGCAAATGGATTGCTGAACTTGCCCTTTCAGTAGAATTTAAGTCAGAGATTGCCTTGCTAAAACTGTACAATAGTCAGACATCACCTTGAGCATTCTGCCCAGTTATGATCACCAAGACCAAAGGCCTTGTAGGCATTGCAGAGAATGGGCCATAAGGCTGATGTTCAGCATCAGAGGCTTGAGTCGTGAGAAAAAACTGTGTCAATGGGGTCTCTGTAGCTTTGGCTAGAGGCAGTTGAGAGGGGACATTATTGAGGGGTATAAAAAGCGGCAGAAATCTGAACAGAAAATGCTGGAAATACTCAGCGGGTCAGGTAGCATCTGTGGAGCGAGAAACAGAGGTAACGTTTCAGGTCGATGACCTTTTGTGTTTCTCTCTCCACAGAGGCTGCTGAATATTTCCAGCATTTTCTGTTTCATTTTTGATTTCCACCATCTACAGCATTTTGATTTTGTATAGAAATGTAAATATGGCCCTTTATGCCAAAGGACGCCAAGACAGTAAGAATAAGGCGGCCGAGGCTGATACTGAGGACTGCTGCCAGGTCGATCTTCTTCACGCAAACAGTGATGAACATCTGGAATGGTCCTAGATTGCAACAGTGTCCACACTTCAAAAGCACTTCATTTGATTTAAAGCACTTTGGGACATCCTAAGGTTGTGAAAGGCGCTATATAAATGCAAGTCTTTCTTTTCTTTTGGTCTTCCCGGGAAGGTTGCAAAGGTGAAAATCTTAGCTGCGTTCAAGATCAGTTAGTTGATATGTAGAGGGAACGCAAGGTATTTTTCCTGGATGGTTGAACTAAAATGGGCTAAATGGCCTCACTCATCAATATTTATCTTGTGATGTTGCACAGTGGCTATGGGTTGCTATTGGCAACTGTCTAGGTAACTTAACTTCACTATAATCACTCACTTCTTGCTCCTCTCTGTAAAGTTGCAAAAGCCATTAAAGGACTGTTATTATTTAGCTTTTTATTCAGCAGGTCGGGTGGTCCAAGACCTCCTATCTAGTGGCAGGAACCATTTCACAATTGAGTCCCTTGGACTTCCAGTCTCATTCGCAGTGATAGGCAGTCATTATCAGTTGATTGAAAGCTGGTAACCATTTACATTGAGTCACACAGTTTCTGATGAGAGACTAGAAAAGCCTGCCCTCATAAGTCGATTGAGGACAATTTCCCTGGTGAAAGGTGGCCTACCTGGAAGGTTAGGGTCACGGGCAGCTGCATGTCATTTCTGTCAAACTCAGCTAGGTCTGTCAATTAACAAAACACAGAGCAATCTGTGGCCAGTGAAAGAGAAGCCTTCACTGAGCTGCCGAGCTGAGAGACAAGGCTTTGTTCGCAGGTATGTCTCACATACTTTCAGAGGCCAGATAAGCAAGCGCTCCATGAAAACCTGCATTATATTCATCCACTGTAATGCTGCGGAGGACAAAGTGTATTTAGGGAGATACAGTCAGCGAGAAGGTAATATTCCCTTTATTATTGGGTCGCCAGTGAAAAGCCACAGATTAGGTGGTCCGAAGTCCATCCAAGGAACTTCACTGAATGATTCCTTTTTGGCACCAGGGCCAGGGTAAGCTGCAAACTGGCTCAGGCTGCTTAGCCAGGCCAGAGATCCGATTAGCAGTCACCCTCACGTGCGGTAATCAATAGCGGGCTTTTTCACAGGGGCTCTCAGACCACCCAGTTTCAAAGGAGCAGGTAAACTTAGGTGGCCTGCAAGAGCGAGAGAGAGAGAGAATCAGAGAAACAGAGTGAAAAACGGAGAGAGATGTTTCAATGTAAAAGAGAAAGAGAGAAGTGATTGAGTCCAAAAATCCCATTTTATTTTCCTTTTTCTTCCACACTAATTTTCTCTTTCCCCCTCACTCACGCCCCGCCAACGCCCCCCTCTCCCCCACAAAGACGTTGATTCCTTACCGAGGTTCAATGGCTGCTAGTTACTCTCTGCTATCCCCAGCCACCTGGCTGATTTTAATTCATTACTTTGATAGTGAGCCCATGCTGTCTCAAGCTGTCTCAAGCTAACTCATGCTCTGCCATTCATTGTTTCATGTAAAATAATATCATTGGTATATATTTGTAACATTATATTATATTAAACATCATAAATTGCACAAAAAATACAGAAAATGCTGTAAATAAACAGCAGGTCCGTCAGCATCTGTAGAAAGTAACATCAGGATTATTACAATCTGGAACGCACTGACTAAAAGGATGGTTAAACCAGGTTCAATAGTAACGTTCAAAATGTCATGAACAGGTTCAGAAAATAATCAAAGAGGCTAATGGAATACTGGCTTTTATATCTAGAGGACGAGAATACAAGGGAGAAGAAGTTATGCTGCAGCTGTATGTTATATATGCAGACTATAGATATACTGTCTGTGTAGTCACGGTATAGTTGCATAAGATGGAGACTTGTTACCTGATGTACTATCAATAAGTTTTACACTGTGTACATAAATGCTGACACCACTAGAGGGTGCAACTGGTGGAGACAGGGGTTTCCTGCCCCTGTGGCAGAGGCTGTCCACCAGAGGGCACTGTGATGGGAGACCTGAGGGTCACCTGCGTAGGGTCCAGGGCCCAGTATAAAAGGCTGCCCACCATACTTGTGCCTCACTCTGGAGTTATGAATAAAGGACCAAGGCCACTGCAGTTTGAGTACAACACATTGCCTCGTGGAGTCATTCATAAGTGCATTACAGACATAACACTACAAAACCCTGGTCAGACCACACTTGGAGCACTGTGAGCAGTTCTGGGCACCACTCCTTAGGGAGGATATATTGGCCTTGGAGGGAGTGCAGCGTGGGTTTAGCAGAATGATACCAGGGTCTTCAAGGGTTCAGATACGAGGAGAGATTACACAAATTAGGGTTGTATTCCCTAGAATTTAGAGGGTTAAGGGGTGATCTAATCGGAGGTTTCAGGATTTTAAGGGGAACAGATAGGGTAGATAGAGAGAGACTATTTCCGTTGGTTGGGGAATCTACAACTAGGGGGCAGAGTCTAAAAATTAGACCTTTCAGGAGTGAAATTAGGAAACACTTCTACACACAAAGGATGGTAGAAGTTTTGAACTCTCTTCAGCAAATGGCAATTGGTTCCAGATCAATTGTTAATTTTAAATTGGAGATTGATAGCTTTTGATTATTTTGATTAACCAATGGTGTTAAGGGAGATGGGCCAAAGACAGGTATATGGAGTTAGATCTCAGATCAGCCATAATCACATTGAATGGAGGAACAGGCTTGAGGGGCTGAATGGCCTCCTCCTGTTCCTATGTTCTTATGTTCTAAAAGTTAATTGGATAAATATTTGAAGGGGAGAAAATTGCAGGGTTATGGGGAAAGAGCGGGGGAGTGGGAATAATTGAAAAGCTCTTTCAAAAAAATGGGACTGGCACGATGGGCCGAATAGTTCTAAGATAATATTGATAGAAAATTGTAACATTTCCATTACTAATCCCGAAGAAGACTTCTGGCTGAGATCTTACGCCAGACTGGCCCTAAATTTTCTGTCTGCTGGGACCAGGGAGTTTTGAATCCTCCGGGTGGGAAGTGGGCCCATTTACAGGGCCGCAGGGGACACCTGGGTTCCTGAGGAAGGGCAGGCACTCCCACAAAATGGTCGTCTAAATTTTAAATTCCCCATTTTCGAGGCCCTGAGCCACACTCGATGCCAGGAAGGCACAGGTACCCCTTGTGCCTGGCATCGTGGGTGTACAGTGCCAGCTGTGGCTCAGTGGGCAGCACTCTCGCCTCTGAGTCAGAAGGTTGTGGGTTCAAGTCCCACTCCAGGGACTTGAGCAGAGCACAAAAAAATCTAGGCTGACACTCCAGTGCAGTGCTGAGGGAGCGCTGCACTGTCGGAGATACCGTCTTTCATATGAGACATTAAACCGAGATCATGGTACCATTTTGAAGAAGAGCAGAGGAGTTAATCCCAGTGCCCTGGCCAATATTTATCCTTCAATCAACAAAAAACCCCAGATTACCTGGTCATTATCACATTGCTGTTTGTGGGAGCTTGCTGTGCGCAAAATTGGCTGCCACGTTTCCCACATTACAACAGTGACTGTGCTTCAAAAGTACTTCATTAGGCGTTATATAAATCCATGTTTTCCCTGATTTTACTTGCTAACATTCTTTCATGCTCTCTCTTTGCTTTCCTGATATTTTTTTTTATTGCACCCCTGCATTTCTTATACTCCTCTAGGTTTCTGCAGTGTCATCTTGCCTTTTTCCTTTATCTTACCCTGTATGTCCCTTGACATCCAGGCGGCTCTAGATTTGTTAGCACCTAGTTAATTCAATGCTGAGAATACTAAAGGATGAAATAATGGATACCCGAGTGTGTCAATAATTTAGAATCTGAGAAGTTCTGAAAACTTGTCAGGATGCAGGAAAAGTACGATTAAACTAAACCTCATATCTATCCCTTTATCAGAAAGTTCCTTTAGTAGAGAAAAAAATAAAGTATTTGCATTAATATAGCGCCTTTCACGACCTCAGGACATCCCAAAGCGTTTTCAGCCAATGATGTACTTTTTGAAATGCACTTGCTTTTGTAACGGGGTGTGGCTGCCAATTTCCGCACAGCAAGCTCCCACAAACAGCATTGAGATAAGTTACCAGATAATCTGTTTTCATGACGTTGGTTGAGGGATGGATATTGGCCCAGGACACTGGGAGAATTTCCCTTCCATTCTGCGATTATAGCAACTTGGGATCATTTACATCCACTTGAGAGAGCAGATTTATTTGCACGGCCCACCCGACTGACGGTATCTCGGACAGTGCAGCAGTCCTCAGTACTGCACTAGGAGTATGAGCCTGGACTATGTGCTCAAGTCTTGGAGTGGGGCTCGAACCCACAATTTTCTGATGGAGAGGTGAGTGTACTACCAACTGAGCCAGCGATGAAGGAGATCAGGCTACGAGAACATTAAAGAAAGTACAGAACAAGAATAGGTTATTTTCCCATCGGGTGTGATGAAGCCAATGATAAAACAGAGTTCGCAGTCGTTGTCCCGGGGAGAATCATCTAAATTATGGTCATATTTGAGGCTCTTGATAGATGGTGTATTGTCAATCTGGCTCAGCAGTGGCTCCCTTGCTTCTAGAATCATAAGATTATGAGTGCAAGCCCTACTCCAGGACTTGAGCGCATAACTTCTAAGCTGACCATTCAGTGCAGTACTGAGGGAGTGCTGCACTGTCAGTGCTGTTGTTTTCCGATGAGACGTTAAACTGAGGCCCCACCTTCCTGCTCAGAAGGATGCAAAAGATCCAATTTTCTCCCGAGACCTGGCCAACATTCAGCCCTTAACCACTAAAATCCAGATTAACTGGTCATGCATCTCACTTTTGGGATCTTGCTTTGCACATATTAGCTTCCTCACTTGACTACACATCACAAGTAATTCATTGTCTGTGAAGCACTTTGGGACGTCCATATGATGTGAAAGGTGCTATAAAAATTCAAGTTCAATCTTTCTATATTGTCTCTCATTTTGTGTTACACCAAGAGGTTACAACATGAAAACAGGGCATTCGGTCCAACCAGTTCCTATCTCAGCACTGGGGATCAGGTAGCTGTCTTATCAGCAACTGTACATACTTAGGATTGTGGCAAAATTACACCGAGCACAAATAAGTTAGACAAGATATTGATTATTGGTAATGAGGTAGCCAACTCTGATTCCGGGAGATTTCATCGTATGACCTCCCACCCCGGCCCGCCCCCAAGCTCCCGTCATTGGTCGCACGACATGTCCATCCTCACGGTGCCCCGCCTTCCCACGGCCAATTGGAAAGTGAGCAGACTTTTCGTTGGCCGATTGGATGATTCTGACTGTTAATCAGCATTTTTTCCAATATCCTTATAACTAAACAAAGTAAAGACAAAAAAACACCCATGTTCCTTTTAACTTCCCTATGATTTCTCCCTGGAGTTGCTCGCTGCAGTTTTCAGGAGATCAGTCTTCAAATTCCTCGATACTCCAGGGCAATCCTGGAGGGTTGGCAACCCGAGTTGGTATGATGCCGCAGTGTTGCTGAAAAATTTGTGTAGACCACAGGAGATCCTGGGAGGAATTGCTGAAACCCTCAGCAGGAGGACTGAAGCCCAAAGACTCCCAATTGGCAAATTGCCTTTACCCAACTCATCGTGGGAACGGATGATTTTACCTGATTTTTCAACACCGAGCATGCAGATAAAGCTTGGGAGGGGAGTCTACGGAATTACAAGGTGCCGAGACATTGTCAATGCAAGATCCTCAAACATGCCTGCCGTCCTTTCTGCTCCTGATAATTCACTCAATTATGCTAACAAATTCAAATTATCCAATATTTTCATTTAGGGAATGTAAGTAACACAGCATTGAGGGAATTCAGTGCTTAAAAAATAATTCTAAATCTTGGGTAAATCGAATTATGTGACCGAGTGGATTGTATCCACAGCAAGGAAGCAAAAGAATTGGTATCCACCAGCACTTACCCTTAAATAAATTAAAGCGGCAATTCTTTCTTCGTGCCAAAGTAGTGTAGTGGTTATGTTGCTGGACCAGTAATAAAACATAAGATCATAACAATTAGGAGCAGGAGTAGGCCATTTGCCCCCTCGAGCCTGCTCCACCATTCAATGAGATCATGGCTGATCTTCTACCTCAACTCCACTTTCCTGCACTGTCCCCATATCCCTTGATTCCCATTAATATCCAAAAATCTATCAATCTTTGTTTTGAATATACTCAAGACTAAGCCTCTACAGCTCTCTGGGGTAGAGAATTCCAAAGATTCACCACCCTCTGAGTGAAGTAGTTTCTCCTCATCTCAGTCCTAAATGGCCGACCCCTTATTCTGAGACTGTGACCCCTGGTTCCAGACTCCCCAGCCAGAGGAAACATCTAACTAGGTCATGAGTTCAAATCCCATCATAGCAGTTTGAGAATTTGTATTCAATTAAAATTAAAATCTATCAGTAAAAGTGGCCATGAAATTATCAATTTGTCATAAAGACTCAGCTAGTTCACTATCGTCCTTTAATGGAAGGAAACCTGCTGCCCTTATCCAGCCTGGCTTATATGTGAACCCAGTTTCGCAGCAATGTTGTGGATTCCTAACTGCCCTTTTAAGTGGCCTTGTAAGACACTCAGTTGTATTAAACTCAGGCCAACTATGGGTGGCCAATAATGCGGGGCTTGCCAGTGACTCTCACATCCTGAGAATGAATTTAAAGAAAAAAAACAGTTACGTAGGGGGAGAAATTCGGTCGTGCCTTATTTGGGGCGGTAACCCAGGCAGAGTAGAAATTTTAGCGCCGTGAAAAAATTTGCACCCTCCGCCCAGAAATCTGTCAGAATCAGCCGAAGAGCTGATGGGGCACTAAATCAGTCGTTGCACACCAGAGCTGGGGGCGGGGGGTTGGATAACGAATGTTTGGTCGGTCCATTGCCCGTGCGTGGAACTCTGAGTCAGACCCCGGGAAAAGCCGAGTCTTAAAGGTGCGGCATAGTAATGCATCCATTAAAGTTTTCAAAATCACTTGTGTAAAGTCCTTACTCTATAGCATGAAACCACACGAGGCACATTTCAGGGACAAGGCCACTCTGTGACCTTAACTCTTTATTACAGCACTCCAGATGTGATGACCCTGCGTGGGACCTCCCTTTAGATACCTGTGGATCGGGTAAGGAGTGTCTCCCACAATTTCACCCCCTGTGGTCAAGGTGTGCATCTGAGTTGAGTGTATACAGTAATACAGTGGTGTTACATTGTAGTTACAAACATGACATCACCTTCCCCCGCCGCAAGTCTTACTGGGATCATAGGTTTAGTCTTTCAGGTGGTCTACGCTCCCTCGTGGAGCGCCGCAGTTGGGGCTCTGGTTGTTGGACACTGACGTGAGTGTCAGTCACCTGTGGTGATTCCGGCCTGTCCGGGCTGACCGCAGGGACTGTGCATTCCTCTGATTGCTCTTGTTGCTCGTTCACTGGCAGTAGTGTGAGCTCCATCTCATGGTCTTCTTCAGGTTCTTCCGTGTCCAGGCTGAACCTTTTTTTACTTGGTCCAGATGCTTACGGCACATCTGGCCATTGTTGAGTTTTACCATGATGACCCTATTCCCCTCTTTGCCAATTACAGTACCCTCAAGTCATTTGGGCCCCATGGCGTGATTGAGGACGAATACAGGATCATTTATTTCTATACATCTCCCCCTCGAATTACAGTCATGGTGCTTGTTTTGTGACTTGTACTTGCCCTCAACTATGTCAGTCAGGACTGGGTGGATGACGGACAACAGAGTTTTGAGTGTCCGTTTCATGAGTAGCTCTGGGGGCGGGACCCGTGAGCGAGTGCGGGCAGGATCTATAGGCCAGCAGGAGGCGCGATAGACGGCACTGTAGGGAGGGTCCCTGAATCCTGAGCATACCTTGCTTAATGATTTGGACTGCCCATTCCGCCTGGCCATTGGAGGCCGGCTTGAACGGCGCAGTCCTGACGTGGTTGATGCCATTGCCCGACATAAACTCCTGGAATTCATAGCACGTGAAACACGGGCCATTATCACTAACCAGGATGTCCGGCAAGCCATGGGTTGCAAAGATCGCACTTTCCACGATGGTGGATGACATGCATAAATTCAGAATGATGCACTCGATCCATGGTGTACGCTGGCCAACCCAACGTGTGCCGCACCTGCGGGAAGGCAGGCCATGTGGCGGCAAGCTGCAAAACTGTCATCTGCCGAAACTGCAAGAACGAAGGTCACCAGACAAAGGCCTGTAAGGAGACCAAGTGCTGCAACCTCTGTGGTCTGGCTGGGCACCTTTACAAAAACTGCCCCAAACGCAACTTCAGCTATGCGCAGGCAGCAAAGAACATTGCACGAGAGGAGGAGGAAGCTGAGGAACACAACGCTCCAGAGGAGATCTACACCGCCCCCCGACCAACGCCTGGGGCAAAGAAGCAACCGCCCCCGTGGACTCGGCACGAGTCGGTGAGGAAGAGAAGCCTGCCATGGCGAGCTGCAAGACACCAGCAGCCAGCAGAGAAGCTCTCCCCCAGCGCACCGAGCCCAGGAACAAGGAGACAGCAGAAGATGACGCGGGATGGGAGACCGTCATGAAAAAGGCCCGCAAGCGTCAGGAGAACAGGCGAGCAAGGGCCCCTGCGGAAACGATAGGGAAGAGGCGGCTAGCAACCACGACAGACAGCAGCGACGGCAGCTCGTCTGATGAGGAAAGGCGAGAAAAAAACCCTCACTACCGCCACCAAAAAAAGAGGCAATACGCCAACCCTCAGCCACAGGCGACCGGGAGCAGGGAGGCAACCAGCACAGCCCCGCTCTGGGAACCCGGGAGCAGCGAAGCGCCCAGCGCACAGGAGCTCCGGAACACCGGGAGCGAAGAAGCGACCAATGCAGACCAGCTTCGGGACAATGGGAGCAGCGAAGTGCCCAGCACACCCCACCTCCGGAATACCGGGAGCGATGCAGCGATCGAAGCACACCAGCTCGAGATCGCTGCGACTGATGAAAAGAGGGAACCACCAACACCAGGTGAGGACAGTGCAGAGGACATATCGGACCTTATCATAGCACTGCAGCAGTCCCCTGGTCGAAACACTCCCACGGCAGAGGATGATGACCACGCCAGCCCAGGTGCAGTAGACTTTCATAGTAATAATCTACGCATGCTGGAACTGGCCATTGAGCAGATCTCGGACTTAAAGGACGACTTATCTGAAGTGTAATGTTTGTAACTGTAAACAACAGCTTTAAAATGGATTTAAAAATTTCTACTATTAACGTGCGTAGCGTAAAATCTACTGCGCGATGTGTTTCCACCTTGGGGTACCTCGCCAAGGTCAAAGCGGACCTGCTGTTCTTGCAGGAGTGCGGTCTGCCGCACTTCAGCAGTTACCGGCAGTGGTCACGATGGTGGATCCATGGACCATCCATATGGTCAGGAGGCAACGACTGACGGTCCTCCGGCCTGGGCATTCTGCTGCGGGGAGGCCACTTCACCATCACTGGTTAAGGAGGTGGTGGGCGGCTGCCTCCTCGTAGCAGATGTAATGTACAAAAATTCCCCTCTCAGGTTAATTAATGTTTGTGCCCCAGCTCACAAGAACGAGAGGCTGGCTCTCTTCCAGCAGCTCCCACTACTACTGGCAACGTCCAGGCCGATCATTCTGGGCGGTGACTTCAACTGCATCATCGATGCGGCTGGACGATCCAGCAGAGCCGACAGCAAACTGGACGCCACGTCCAGACTCCTGATGGACGCGGTAAAAGATGCCAAGCTGTGCGTCATTTTCAGCAATCCTGCAGACGGAGCACCACGCAGATACACCTGGTCGAGACCAGACGGGTCCGTCCATTCCAGAATAGACTTCCTGTTTGTGTCCCACACGCTCAAGGTCAGATCCACTGACGTCACGCCGGTATTCTTCTCTGACCACTGCCTCCTACTGGCCGACTGTCGCCCACAGGAAAACCAGAAAGTTGGCAGAGGGATATGGAAGCTGAACGTGAAACTGTTGACTCCGGAAACGTTGAGGAACTCAAGAGGGATTACAAAGGTTGGAGAACCGTAAAACCCCTCTGCGATTCCCCGATGCACTGGTGGGAAATAATCAAGATGAACATCAAGAGGTTCTTCATCCTCAAAGGTGTTCAGGAGGCGAGAGGGAGACCAAGAGAATTGTCCCAACTCCAGACGAATATGCAAAACCTGCTCCTGCTGCAGTTGATGGGGGTCGATGTCGCGGAGGAACTCGAAGAGGTGAAGGGCCAGCAAGCCTCGCTCTTTGCCTCAGAGTCCTCCACAATCATCTTCCGCTCCAGAGTCCGCTCCGTCGAGCAGGATGAGACGTGTTCGCGTTTCTTCTTCCAAAAAGGTACACAGTGGGAGCTCTGTGATCACCAGCCTAAAGGAAGAAGACGGTTCTGTGACGTCTTCGCAGCCTGACATGCAGAGGATCAGCAAATCCTTCTATGCCGGGCTGTACGACGTCAAGCCCGCGCAGCCTCCCAGTTCTTCCTGTCGTCTATTTCAGAGGTCTTAACAGTGAGCGGGAGACTCTGGACCACCCGCTAACTCTGGATGAGCTGACAAAGGCCGTCCAGTCTTTCGAGACGAATAAAACTCCTGGAAGCGACGGCTTACCAGTCAAGTTGTATTCGGCTATGCTTCTGGCCGGCAGCATGTCAGAATCGATGAGGAAAGGCATCATCACCCTCATCTACAAGCAGAAGGGGGAGAGGGAGGAAATCAAAAACTGACGGCCCATTTCGCTGCTCAATGTGGACTACAAGATCCTGTCAAAGGTCATCGCCAACAGGGTCAAGTCTGCTCTTGAGCTGGTGATTCACCCGGACCAGACCTGCGCTGTCCCCGGCAGGAAGATCTCTGATAGCCTGGCACTACTCAGGGATACGATCGCCTACGTGCGGGACAGGGGGGTGGACACCTGCTTAATCAGCTTAGACCAGGAGAAAGCCTTTGACAGGATATCACACACGTACCTGATGGACGTGCTCTCCAAAATGGGGTTTGGGGAGGGTATCCGCAATTGGGTCCAACTGCTCTACACAGACATCAGTAGTGCAGTTCAAATCAACGGGTGGGAAACTGAAAGCTTTCCGATCAGGTCTGGAGTCAGGCAAGGCTGTTCCCTCTCCTCTGTCTTGTTTGTGTGTTGTATCGAGCCCTTTGCCGAGTGCATCAGGAGGGATGCGGGCATTAGAGGGGTGACGATCCCAGGCAGCGGAGGTGCTCAGGTCAAGACCTCCATGTACATGGACGATGTCGCTGTCTTTTGCTCAGATCCGCAGTCGGTCCGCAGATTGCTCGCAATCTGCGACCAGTTTGAACTGGTCTCGGGAGCGAAGGTCAATCGCAGCAAAAGAGAGGCCATGCTCTTTGGCAACTGGACCGACCGATTCTTTATTCCCTTCACCGTTAAACCAGATTACCTGAAGGTGTTGGGAATATGGTTCGGAGCGGACGGGGCGTGCGCCAAAAACTGGGAAGAGCGTATCGCCAAAGTGAAGCAAAAAGCTGCGCTTCCTCTCCATGGCAGGAAAGAACCTGGTCATCAGGAGTGAGGTGCTCTCGGGGTTGCTACACGTGGCACAGGTCTGGCCCATCTCTCGCTCCTGTGCCGCGGCAGTTACCCGGGCCGTCTTCCACTTTGTCTGGAGGTCCAAAATGGACCGTGTCCGCAGAGACACGATGTCCAAATCTCTGGACAGTGGAGGAAAGGATGTTCTGAACGTGGCCCTCATCCTGATGGCCACCTTTGTGTGCGGCTGCATCAAGCTGTGCACAGACCCCCGGTACGCAAACACCAAGTGTCACTACGTGCTGAGGTTCTACCTGTCCCCTTTGTTGCAAAGGATGGGTCTAGCCACGCTGCCGCAAAACGCCCCCACCAGTTGGACCATGCCTGTCCACCTGTCCTTCGTGGAAAAGTTTTTCACAAAAAACCCCTTTGACCACAAGGCCATAAAATAGTGGTCAGTACGTAAGGTCCTGGACGCCCTACGAAAGAAGAAGAGGGTGGACCCTGTCGGGTGGTTCCCTGAGCAGACTGTCGAACTCGTTTGGCAGAACGTCTCATCACCAGAGCTTTCACACAAGCACCAAGACGTAGCTTGGTTGGCGGTGAGGAGGGCCTTACCCGTCAGAGCCTTCATGCACAGCCGATGTCTCAGCAGCACGGCACGGTGCCCCCGAGTCGGCTGCGGGACGGACGAGACTGTCACCCATCTCCTTCAGGATTGCGCCTTCGCAAGGCAGGTTTGGAAGGAGATGCAGTGGTTGCTGTCGAGGTTCATCCCAAGCAGCTCCGTAACACAGGACTCTGTGCTCTACGGGCTGTTCCCAGGGACACACACCGAGACAGACATCACCTGCTGCTGGAGGGCCATCAACTCGGTCAAAGACGCACTTTGGTCTTGCCGAAACTTGCTGGTCTTCCAGAGCAAGGAGATGTCCACGTCTGCGTGTTGCAGACTGGCGCAATCCAAGATCCAGGATTACATGCTGAGGGACGCACTTAAAATTGGTGCAGTCGCCACAAAGGCACGGTGGGGAAGGGTCACAGTTTAAAGCCCTTCTGCCACAGTAAACCCGGGGGCTTGAATCAGTATAAAACTCCCCTCGGGCCGTACTTGTAACTTCTTTTTTGTGTACATGGAGCACCATGATCTGTAAACACCTATGCAGTGCCATGTACAATGCAAGGTCTGTTTCGTGATGCACGTTGGAAAGGAAAAATGTAAATGTACCGTCACCCATTCCGTGTACTGTATAGTGACACATGTAATGTAATTTGTTGAATGTACTACAATGTATCCCGTATCGTACCGAATTGTACTTGAACTGAAAAGCAAGGAAATGTATTGAACGGAACTGCCGTCAGCACCCAAATGTAGTGTATGGGATTGCTGATCGCAGCTAAATGTACTGAACTGCTTTTGAATGTACTGTACAAATTTTTATATGAATAAAGTATATTTTGAAATATTTAAAAAAAACTCTGTTGTAAAGAAATGTAACTGTACCCTCACTGTACACCGTATAGTGACACATGTAATGTAACTTGATGAACGTACCACAATGTATCCTGGATTGTATGAATTGTACCTTGAAATGTAAAATAAAGAAATGTATTGAACGGAACTGTGGTCAGCATCCAAATATAATGTATGGAATTGCTGGCCGCATCCAAATGTACTGAACTACTTTCGAATTTATTGTGCAAATTTTTTATATGAATAAAGTAGATTTTGAAATAAAAAAAAAACTCGATCTATTTCGAGTGCGCATCTACTACGATGAGGAGCATCTTCCCCATGAACGGGCCTGCGTAGTCAGCGTGACCATGGCTTGGTGGGCCAGGGCCACGGGCTGAGCGGGGCTTCCCTGGGGACATTGCCCAGCTGGGCACATGTCGTGAACCTGCGAACAGAGTGTTCTAGGTCTGAATCAATTCCAGGCCACCAAACGTGTGACCGGGCAATGGCCTTCATCATCACGATGCCTGGGTGCTCACTGTGGAGTTCCCTGATGAATGCCTCTTTGCCCTTCTGGGGCATGATTACCTGGCTGCCCCATTGTAGGCAGTCGGCTTGGATGGAGAGCTCATCCATCCGCCTGTGGAACGGTCTGACCTCCTCAGGGCATGCTCCGTGTGCAGGCATCCAATCCCCAGTCAGGACACATTTCTTAATCAAGGATAGGAGGGGGTCTCTGTTTGTTCAGATTTTGATCTGGCGGGCTGTGATGGGGGAGCCTGCACTGTCAAAGGCATCAACAGCCATGACCATCTCAGCGCTTTGCTCAGCTGCCCCCTCGGTGGTGGCCAGTGGGAGCCTGCTGAGCGCGTTAGCGCAGTTTTCAGTGCCTGGCCGGTGCCGGATGGAGTAGTCATAAGCAGCCAGCGTGAGAGTCCATCGATGTATGCGAGCTGATGCGTTGGCATTGACAGCTTTGCTTTCTGACAACACGGATGTGAGTGGCTTGTAGTCCGTCTCTAATTCAAACTTCCGACCGAAGAGGTACTGATGCATTTTTTTTACACCATAGACACATGCAAGTGCTTCCTTCTTGACCATCCCATATCCCCATTCTGCTTGAGAGAGTGACCTGGAGGCATAAGCCACAGGTTGTAGCTGACCCTCAGCATTACCCTGCTGCAACACGCACCCAACCCCATAGGACGATGCATCAATGTCACAACCAATTTTTTTCAGGGGTCGTACAGGGTCAACAACTTGTTTGAACAAAGTAGTTTTCGCACCCGATCAAAAGCCCATTCCTGACAGTCCCCACAAAACCAATCGCAACCCTTACGCAGGAGCATGTGTAGTGGCTCCAACAACGTGCTCAAGTTCAGTAGAAAGTTCCCGAAATAGTTCAACAGTCCCAGAAATGAACGCAGCTCCGATGTGTTGCAGGGCCTGGGTGCTCGTCGAATCACCTCTGTTTTGGATTCGATGGGCCGAATCCCATCTGCAGCAACCCTCCTGCCCAGAAACTCAACCTCAGGAGCTAAGAACATGCATTTAGACTTCTTGAGTCGCAGGCCTACCCGGTCCAGTCGGCGTAGCACCTCCTCCAGGTTGTGGAGGTTTTCCTCGGTGTCTCGACCCGTGATGAGGATTTCATCCTGGAGTACGATTGTTCCCAGAATGGATTTAAGCAGGCTTTCCATGTTACGTTGAAAAATCGCGGCCGCTGATCGTATGCCAAATGGGCACCTGTTATACGCAAATAGTCCCTTGTGCGTGGTGATGATGGTCAGTCGTTTGGATTCATCGGCCATATAGGTTGAAGTGAGGTCCAACTTGATGAACAGCTTGCCGCCTGCCAGCGTGGCGAAGAGGTCCTCCGCTCTTGGGAGCGGGTATTGGTCTTGTAGGGACACCTGATTGATGGTGGCCTTGTAGTCGCCACAGATCCTGACAGAGCCATCCGCTTTTAGAACGGGAACAATGGGGCTCGCCCAGTCGCTGAATTCAACAGGCGACATGATGCCCTCTCGCAATAGCTGGTCCAATTCGCTCTGGGTTTTTTCCCGCATTACATACGGCACCGCTCTGGCTTTGTGGTGCACTGGCCTGGCGTCCATTTGAAAGTCCCGATGCCCGTTTGGACTAGTGACTCGAATTGTTGTAGGACTTGTGAGCATGAACTTCGCTCCACCGAGGACATTGCGTGAACATCCCTCCGTTTCCAGTTCATCTCAGCTAACCAACTCCTCCCCAACAGTGCGGGACCATTGCCCAGGACAATCCAGAGTGGCAGCCGGTTCACTAACCCATTGTGTGTGACAGCCAACATTGCACTGCCTAGCACCAGAATGATTTCTTTAGTGTAAGTCCATAATTGTGTCTCAATACGTTCTAATTTGGGTCTACTGGCTTTGAGTGGCCATAGCTTCTCAAATTGCTGAACACCCATGAGTGACTGGCTGGCCCTCGTGTCCAGCTCCATGCGTACTGAGATACCATTCAACAAAACCCTCATCATCATTGGTGGCGTTTTGGTGTATGAACTGTGAATATTCACCGCATGGACCCACTGAACCTCGGCGTCCATCGATTTGCCCCAAAAGTCATCCTGCCTCGCAGAACCCTCTTCTGGTCCATCTGCCTCATATATTAGTCTGGTTGCAGGTTTTCTGCGCATTCGAGCTAAATGGCCACTGAGATTTCAGTTTCTGCAGACAAACTGTTGGAATCTGCAAGATCTGGCTGAGTGTTTTCCCCCACACCTCCAGCATGAATTAAAGTTTCCATTGTTGGGGACAAAGTGACTATGGCCAGGAATTCCGCGCTGACTGTCCCTTTGACTGCTCTTAAGTACCCTATTAGTGGGTGTCAATGGCCCCATTCTGGGCCGCATTTTCCACTGTGATGGCGTGAACATCCGTTCAGCCTGCCATTGTCTCTGTTGAGGTCCTGCTCTGGGATTTATTGCTGCCTGATGAATGTCGGACTGCCCCTGCCTGCCTGTGGGCTCTGAGTAGCATTGATGATGTTGACTCCCTGATCCATCGCCGCGTTAGAGGCAGCATTTTCGTCTCTTCCTCCCCCGCCATGAAAGTTTGAGCTAACAATGCTGCCACTTCCAAGGTCAAGTCCTTGGTCTCAATTAACTTGCAAAAAATTCCCGCATGACCGATACCCTTGATAAAGAAGTCCTTTAGCATCTCCCCCCTGCAGGCGTCTGTGAACTTACAGAGGCTGGACAAACACCGGAGGTCCACTACAAAGTCCGGTATTCTGTGTCCTTCACGACGTCGGTGAGTGTGGAATCTGTGTCGAGCCATGTGTATGCTGCTTGCCGGTTTGAGGTGCTCCCCGATTAATTTGCTCAGCTCTTCAAAGGTTTTGTCCGATGGCTTTTCGGGTGCCAGTAAGTCCTTCATGAGTGCATAGGTCTTTGGCCCGCAGCTGGTCAGGAGATGAGCCCGTCGCTTGTCGGCCGCTGCATCCCCCAGCCAGTCTTTAGTAATGAAGCTTTGCTGATGCCTCTCGAAAAAATCGGCCCAGTCTTCCTCAACACAGTACCGTTCCTCTGTGCTACCGGTGGCCATTCTCGTGGGTCGTGAATTCCCGTTTCGCGTCGCCAATGTAAATTCCTTTACAGCATGAAACCACACGAGGCACATTCCAGGGACAAGGCCACTCTGTGACCTTAATTCTTTATTACAGCACTCCAGAAGTGGTCCCTTCATCCAAGTCATTGATACAGATTGTAAATAGTTGAGGACCCAGCACTGATCCCTACAGTACACCACTAGTCACTGTTTGCCAACTGGAAAATGACCCATTTATCCTGACTCTCTGTTTTCTGTTAGTTAGCCAATCCTCTATCCATGCTAATATATTACCTCCCAACCCCTCTGGGAATGCCTTCTGGAAATCCATATACTCCACATCCACTGGTTCTCCCTTATCCACCCTGCTCATTACATCCTCAAAGAACTCCAGCAAATTTGTCAAACATGATTTCCCTTTCATAAAACCATGCTGACTCTGCTTGATTGAATTATGCTTTTCCAAATGTCCCGCTACTGCTTTCTTGATAAATGGACTCCAGCATTTTCCCAACGACAGATGTTAGGCTAACTGGTCTATGATTTCCTGCTTTTTGTCTGCCTCCTTTTTTAAATAGGGGTGTTACATTTGCAGTTTGCCAATCTGCTGGGACCGCCCCAGAATCCAGGGAATTTTAGTAGATTACAACCAATGCATCCACTATCTCTGCAGCCACCTCTTTTAAGACCCTAGGATGCTAGCCATCAGGTCCAGGGGACTTGTCCGCCTTTAGTCCCATTACTTTACCGAGTACAACTTCATTAGTGATAGTGATTGTATTAAGTTCCTTCCTCCATATAGCCCCTTGCATATCCTCTATTGGGATGTTTTTAGTGTCTTCTACCGTGAAGACTGATATAAAATATTTGTTAACGTCTCTGCCATTTCCCTGTTCCCTATTATTAATTCCCCAGTCTCATCCTCTAGGGGACCAACATTTACTTTAGTCACTCTTTTCCTTTTTATGTACCTGTAGAAACTCTTAATATCTGTTTTTATATTTCATGCTAGTTTACTCTCATAATCTATTTTCCCATTTTTTTTAGTTGTTCTTTGCTGGCTTTTAAAAATGTCTCAATCCTCTGGCCTCCTACTAGTCTTGGCCGCATTGTATGCCCTTGTTTTCAATTTGATGCCATCCCTTATTTCCTTAGTTAGCCACGGATGGTTATCCCTTCTCTTAGTCTTTCCTTCTCATTGGGATATATTTTTGTTGCGAGTTATGAAATATCTCCTTAAATGTCTGCCACTGCTCATCAACCAACCCATACTTTAATCTATTTTCCCAGTCCACTTTAGCCAACTCTGCCCTCATACATTTGTAGTCTCCTTTATTTAAGCTTAGGACACTGGTTTGGGAACCAACTTTCTCGCCCTCCAACTGAATTTGAAATTCAACCAGGTTATGGTCACTCATTCCTGGAGGATCCTTTACTAGGAGATCATTTATTAATCCTGTTTCATTACACAGTACCAGATGTGAGATAGCCTGCTCCCTGGTTGGCTCCGCAACATACTGTTCAAGGTAACTATCCCGGATACACTCTATGAACTCCTCCTCAAGGCTACCCTGGCTAACTTGCTTTATCCAATCAATATGAAGGTTAAAATTGCCCAGGATTATTGCCGTTCCTTTATTAAAAGCCTCCATTATTTCTTGATTTATATTCCGTCCAACAATGTAGCTACTGTTGGGGGGCGCCTATAGACTATGCCCACCAGCGACTTTTCCCCCTTATTATCCCTTATCTCCACCCAAACTGATTCTACATCTTGTTCTTCTGAGCCAATATAATTTCTCACGAATGCACTCGTCCCATCCTTTATTAACAGTGGTATCCCACCTCCTTTTCTTTTCTGTCTGTCCTTCCAAATTGTCAAATACCCCTGAATAGTTAGTTCCCAGTCCTGGTCACCTTGCAACCACGACTCTGTAATGACTAATAGATCATACCCATTTGTATCTATTGGTGCCGACAACTCATCTATTTTGTTACTAATGCTATGTGCATTCAGATAAAGAGCTTTTAAATTTGTTTTTTTTACCATTTTTTCCTGCTTTGACCCCACTTTATGATTCACCTTTATGTTTAGACACTTTGTCCCTTCCTGGCATGCTCTGGTTTTTATTTCCCCCAATGCTACCCTGATCTATTGCCTTCCCCTTATACTTTGTCTTTTTTAATTTTCGATCAGCTGAATCCTCCATCCCACTAATTAGTTTTGCACTGAAACTTGCAATAATTACAATCCAAAATGGCACAGCATCCTCTCCAGGGGATTGAAGAATTGTTAATGAGGCACGCAGAGTCTGAACCAGGAAGTGTATGTTAGAACATTTAATTCAATCCCAAATCAAGGACAGAGAGCGAAATAAAGAGAGGGAACGAAAGATGGGACTAAGAGAGAGAGATAAAAGAGACCAATAGAAAAAGTTAAAATATATATATAGGGGCTGAAATTGCCCGCGCTGGATTTGCAGCGCATATTTCGAATTAGCGATTTGTTTTGCATCGGTGCGGATTTGCCCTCTTTTAGGAAATAAAATGGCGGGCGGTAACTGTGCGTGCTTGCGGGGCTCCCGGGGTGATCGTGTGGTGCTTGAGGCACGCGTCACTCAGCGCTGCACTACTCACATCAGCACAGCGCTAATGGCGTCAGCGTGTCGCTGGCGTGCCGCGTCACACCACTGTGTCACAAAGAACTCCCCTTCTCTGAAAGGGGAGGGCTGTTGCGATCTGAGCAGCACCTTCAGTGCCGACCACTGGGCCAGGGATAGAGTGGGATAGAGTATAAAAGCAGAGAAGTCCTGCTATAACTGTGTAGGTTATTGGTGAGGCCACACCTGGAGTACTATGTACAGTTTTGGTCTCCATATTTAAGGAAGGATCATCATAGGCAGTCCCTCGAATCGAGGAAGACTTGCTTCCACTCTAAAAATGAGTCCTTAGGTGGCTGAACAGTCCAATACGAGAACCACAGTCCCTGTCACAGGTGGGACAGATAGTCGTTGAGGGTAAGGGAGGGGGGGGGGAGTCTCGTTTGCCGCACGCTCTTTCCGCTGCCTGCGCTTGATTTCTGCGTGCTCTCAGCGTCGAGACTCGAGGTGCTCAGCGCCCTCCCGGATGCACTCCCTCCACTTAGGGCGGTCTTTAGCCAGGGACTCCCAGGTATCAGGGAGGCTTTGAGGGTGTCCTTGTAACGTTTCCTCTGCCCACCTTTGGCTAGACTTGCATTGGAGGTTGTTCAGAGAAGGTTCACTAGGTTGATTCTGGAGATGAAGGGATTGACTTATGAAGATAGGTTGAGTAGGTTTGGCCTATACTCATTGGAGTTCAGAAGAATGAGAGGTGATCTTATCGAAACATATAAGATAATGAGGAGGCTCGACAAGGTGAATGCAGAGAGGATAGTTCTACTTGTAGGGGAAACTGGATCTAGGGGACATAGTCTCAGAATAAGGGGCCGACCATTTAAAACTGATGAGGAGGAATTTCTTCTCTCAGAGGGTTGTAAATCTGTGGAATTCTCTGCCCCAGAGAGCTTTGGAGGCTGGGTCATTGAATATATTTAAGGTGGAGACAGACAGATTTTTGAGTGATAAGGGAGTAAAGGATATGGGGAGCGGGCAGCCAAGTGGAGCTGAGTCCATGATCGGATCAGCCATGATCTTATTAAATGGCGGAGCAGGCTCGAGGAGCCATATAGCCTACTCCTGCTCCTATTTCTTATGTTCTTATGTGTCGGCCGGCCCAGCAGCCCACCACCCAAGTGGGGACTCCGGCCTGCCTGTTGGCCTCTTGAACATCCCATATTTCAATCGCTTTCATTGGTAGCCGTGCCTTCAGCTGCCTGGGCCCCAAGCCCTGGAACTCTCTCCCTAAACCTCTCCGCCTCGCTACATCTTTTTCTTCCAAGCTTTTGGTCATCTGCCCTAATATCTCCTTATGTTGCTCGATGTTAAATTTTGTTTTATAACACTCCTGCCTGGCGATGTTTTACCAGGGTAAAGGCACTATATAAATACATGTTTTTGCTGTTGTTGCTGTAGAAATGCAAGTTACAAGATTCTCTTTCGCAGTTTCAGTTAACCATGATGTCCACTTCGAGCTGAGTTTTCAAGCGTGGACTCTATCCAGGCTTCTCAGAAAGTTTAATCTTCCAAAAATGTCCCCGTTGTGGCATTCACGTACCTTTAACACACTCGGAGCTCTACCTGTGCAATACAATGCTGGTGAAAAAGACAATAGAAGGACAAAAGGAGGCTTCGTATTTGGGAGACTGGTTTTATAAGTTCTATGTGAAATGGATTTGCGGGCTCTCAAGACTGCCTCTTGTAATGTATGCGCCTGTGCGCACGCTCACAGGTTTGTAGAGCTGTTGAGTTGTGAGTGGCTTAGCCAGTCATGTGATGTTCACAAGACTCAATAAAACCCCAGCCAGTTGGGTTCAGGGGGATCCACGATGAGGCAGGTGGTTGTGAGCCTGGTGGATGAACTGGTAATGTGTAGTGTGATTGTTAAGCCTTTTGCTAATAAACCAACTAGTTCTTAATAGCAACGTGTTGCTATGAATTCTTAAGCAAAGAACCTTTGAAGCAAATACATTACACCTCTGTGTGGCACTAATTGGGAATCTCAACCAGAGAGTCCACAGGATGGGAGGTGGCACAGAGTAGGGGGTACTTTTCTGAGACTGGATTTGAGGCAACTTATTCGGCAGAGTGGACCGAGCTTCACCTCGGGTCTAGCAGTGCTGTACCTGCTCTGGTAGTGGAAGTGGACCGAGCTTTACTTCGGGTCTAGCAGTGCTGTACCTGCTCTGGTAGTGGAAGTGGACCGAGCTTCACCTCGGGTCTAGCAGTGCTGTACCTGGTCTAGTAGTGGAGGTGGACCGAGCTTTACTTCGGGTCTAGCAGTGCTGTACCTGCTCTGGTAGTGGAGGTGGACTGAGCTTCACCTCGGGTCTAGCAGTGCTGTACCTGCTCTGGTAGTGGAGGTGGACCGAGCTTTACTTCGGGTCTAGCAGGTCTGTACCTGGTCTGGTAGCAGCGGGTGCTGACACTGGGAGCCTGAAATGAAAAACATTCTAGTCCCCATCACGAGCATCCCTCACCTTGACGAGCAGCAAATTTTCCAGATCGAGAGCTACTTACCTGACAATTTCAGCGACATGACACAGAACTAAGAACTTCCAACACAGTAATCGCAGAGAATTAGAGCGTTATTTTTTGCTGACAACCCCAGAAAGATCCATCACCAATCCCTCCTGGTAGATGACTTTTCAACAGAGATTTGTTTTCCAACATCTCTAGCTCAGCAAGCCTGTGCGGAGAAAGAAGACATACGACATTGTGTGTTACAGTTAATCTTCTGTTGTGAGCGGACAGTTACAGTGCTGACCCGATCCCTTTGTTTGGAGCGTTGAACTGAAGGCCTAATAACAAGCATCAGGAGAGATTGGAATCCTTGGTGATCGGTTCAAAATGGCTTCCCAATGGTTGGGCCTCACAGAGATGCTGACCAGTGCTACAATGAAGTGGAACACCATTGTTAATACCCTCTGACACTACAGGATGAGTGCTATATATTTGTTTACGACTGGCCGTGATTGCAAATACATTTGTTAGTTCAAAAGACAAAAGCAAAATACTGCGGACGCTGGAATCTGAAATAAAAACTGACAATGCTGGAAATACTCAACGGGTCAGGCAGCATCTGTGGAGAGCGAAACAGAGTTAACGTTTTGAGTCGATGACCCTTCGTCAGAACTGGCGAATATTCGAAATGAACAGATTCTTAAGGAGCACTGAAAGGGGGAGGGGAGGAAAGAACAAAAGGGAAGGTCTGTGATAGGATGGAAGGCAGGAGAGATTCGAGAGACAAAAGGGATGATGGGCCGACTTGAGATGGTAATGGCAGGAGTTAGTATTAGTCTGTGCACTCTCTCAGGAAGATGTTGGCACTGGTCATTTCAGAGTTGTCTCCTTTTAGATTTTCTGTCATTTGAGCTGTGTACCTTTGGAATGACACACTTAATCTTGGTGTTCTTGATGTCCTCAGGCTTAAAAAAAGTCCAGCTTCCCTACAACTAAATGCTACAAAGTTCAACATCTGCCCGAGTACGGTGCCTGCAGTATGCATAGGATGCACTGTAACTACTCACCAAGGTTGTTTTGGCAGCACCTGACTCCCCTGCCGCCTCCATCACTGTGAAGACCAAGGGCTTTGGGTGCATGGGAGCACCATCACCTCTAGGTTCCCCCAGCATGTCACACCCCATCCTGACTCGGACATATATCATCGTTCCTTCATCGTCGCTGGGTCAAAATCCTAAAATTCCCTCCCTGACACCAATGTGGAAGCACCTTCACCACACGGATTGAAGGGGTTCAAGTAGAAGGCCCACCACCACCTTCTCAGGGCAACTGGAGATGACCAATCAACGTGGCCTTTCCTGTGCCACCCATATCCTGAGAACAAATGTTAGAAAGCCCAAAAATCTGTGAATTTTGCTCATCAGAACTCAAAGCATCCATTAAAATATCAATGGTATGGCTTTAATATAGATAAATGTAAGGTTATCCACTTTGGTGGTAAAAACAGAAAGGCAGATTATTATCTGAATGGTGACAGATTAGTAAAGGAGGAGGTGCAATGAGACCTGGGTGTCATAGTACATCAGTCATTGAAAGTTCCATACAGGTACAGCAGGCGGTGAAGAAGGCAAATGGCATGTTGGCCTTCATAGCGAGAGGATTAGAGTATAGGGGCAGGGAGGTGTTACTACATTTGTACAGGGCCTTGGTGAGGTCACACCTTGAATATTATATACAGTTTTGGTCTCCTAATCTGAGGAAGGACATTCTTGCTACTGAGGGAATGCAGCGAAGGTTCACCAGACTGATTCCCGGGATGACAGGACTGACATATGAATAAAGACTGGATCGACTAGACTTATATTCACTGAAATTTAGAAGAATGAGAGGGGATCTCATAGAAACATATAAAATTCTGACGGGACTGGAGAGGTTAGATGGAGGAAGAATGTTCCCGATGTTGGGGAAGTCCAGAACCAGGGGTCACAGTCTAAGGATAAGGGGTAAGCCATTTCGGACCGAGATGAGGAGAAACTTCTTCACCCAGAGAATTGTGAACCTGTGGAATTCTCTACCACAGAAAGTTGTTGAGGCCAGTTCGTTAGATATATTCAAAAGGGAGTTAGATGTGGCCCTTATGGCTAAAGGAATCAGGGGGTATGGAGAGAAAGCAGGAGTGGGGTACTGAGGTTGCATGATCAGCCATGATCATATTGAATGGTGGTGCAGGCTCGAAGGGCCAAATGGTCTACTCCTGCACCTATTTTCTATGTTTCTATGTTTCTATGTTTACCCACCTGTGGGCCGCCTGTCCCAGGGTGTAATGGCATCAAACTGCCGAGCAAGCATTCCAAAATAGTATTCTTCGTGGAATAGCTAAGCAGTGTCGCAGATGCTTTTAATCACCTTTGTTTCCTGGGCCAGATAATCATAAAATGTGAAAAAATCTTCTCAAAGGTTTGAAGAACTTGCAAAATTCTCCATTGGGAGTTTTGTAAAAATCAAGCATACACGTCTTCATCGCTAATTGTACCTGTGAGTGGGCCTGATAATTCTGCAAAACCAAACGATGCTTGAAATAAAGCATATGTCTGCTCAGAGAGGCTCTGAAGAAACAGGCCCTGATTCACTTGAAACAACGGTCGGCATAGTGGTTACATTACTGGACTAGTTATCCAGAGGCGTGAGTTCAAATCCCACCACGGCAGCAATCTGGCCTATAGGTGACTCCAGACCCACAGTGATGTGATTGACTCTGAACTGCCCTCTGAAATGGCCCAGCAAGACACTCAGTTGTACCAAACCACTACAAAAGAAGTGTAGCGTTATCTCACAGACATGCAGCGGTTTAAGAAGGCAGCTCGCCACCACCATCTCATGGGCAATAAATGTCAGAATTGCTACTGATGCCCACAGCCTGTAAATAAATAAATAACTCAGAAATGTGGCTAGCTTACAAGGGATGGATTTTCGGGTTTTTGTGAAAACGGTAGTTTTACGCCAAAATTACCGTTTTCGCTGCACTACCGTTTTCAGGCCTAAGTTTCGGCATTTACTTCGGTAAAATTGCCGTTGCACCAGGATTCGCGGCGCAAAACGCGAGTTTCGGCAATTTTAATCCGAGGTCGGTAGTACTGTGAGAGAGGCCTTGGGAGGGGGAAACCCCCCACAAAAATTGCAAAAAAAAACATCCACAAAACATTCAAAAATCACTGACCTACTAAATCGCTGCAAAATAATTTAAAAAACCCTCTCACTTACCTTTTTGCGGGTCTTCATACTTACTGCTGCTGGCAGGGCTGCACCGACAGGTTTGACCTGTCCGTATTCTGGGCGCGGCGCACAGGTTGGGAGAATGCTGAAAGTGCAATGCAAACGCAATCAGCATCATTACACGCTGGCGCTCCCCTCCCCGGTGGTACGTGGAAGCATTGCTGCAAAGAGGTCACCGAGAATCCCGCCGACCGGGTTTTCGCCACGGAGGGTCAAATCGGGGTGAAAACACGGTCGCAAATTTGGCCAAAATCTAGCCCAGGGCTGTTTCCTTTACCGCCTTTGATAGACCTCCCTACTTGAAATATAAGGAGATGTAGAGCTAAAACAAGGGGTGGTAAGAATAGGATTGTGTGATGGACTTCAGCACCAATGTGTGTGAGCCACATCGAAACAGAAAGAAGTACAGCTGAAACGCTGTAGAAACTAACCAACGACCAAAAAAGGAAGCAAGCGATGACATTACTACTATGGAAGGACACCAGAATCATGGTTAACAGACCCAGAATGCTCACTGGCTCTGGCCACTGTTCAAGAAAGCAATATACCTGCATGATACACTGTCGAGCAAGTGTTACATAAGAAATAAGAAATAGGAGCAGGGGTAGGCCATATGGACCCTCGAGCCTGCTGCGCCATTTAATACGATCATGGCTGATCAGATCATGGACTCAGGTCCACTTCCTGCCCACTCCCCATAACCCCTTATCCCCTACCGTTTAAGAAACTGTTCATCTCAGTCTTAAATTTATTCAATGTCCCAGCTTCCACAGCTCTTTGAGGCAGCAAATTCCACAGATTTACAACCCTCTGGTAAGAGAAGAAATTCCTCCTCATCTCAGTTTTAAATGGGCAGCCCCTTATTCTAAGATTATGCCCTCTAGTTCTAGTCTCCCCCATCAGTGGAAACATCCTCTCTGCATCCACCTTGTCAAGCCCCCTCATAATCTTATACGTTTCGATAAGATCACCTCTCATTCTTCTGAACTCCAATGAGTAGAGGCCCAACCTACTCAACCTTTCCTCATAAGTCAACCCCCTCATCTCCGGAATCAACCTAGTGAACCTTCAGGTTCGTCAGGTAGATAATCAAAGATTATTTTCAGTCCTGTAGTTGGAGTTGGACAAAAGGCATTGGTGGCTCTTAGACTAAGTTTGCGACCAGAAATTTAATTATCGCGCTACAAGAGATTTAGATAGCCCCTTGTCTCCATTTGCATAGTATTACATGGCAAATAATTCTGTACCTATGCAAGGCTGGATAAGTGTGCTATTAAAGCCCATCCTCAGAGCATCCATATATTTGCAAAGTCGGAATATGATCCATTGCACAGCACTGTCTACTCAACACACCAGAGAACATACCCCAGACCCCAAAACTCACAAAGAACAGGTAAGAAATGGTATTTATGATTGGTTGACAAGAATATGTGTGTAACAGAGTAGCATTTTGGTTGTGTCATTTACCAAAGGCAGTTGATTAGCATTCAATCTTGTCGGGAATACAATGTTCTGTCCTGGTCCATCAATCACAATCCAAATTCTATTCTGGGACAGAGACAGTCATTCTGAGATCAACAGGAAATAATTTATCCTCATAGTTTGAGAATTTTAGTAGCAGAACTGAGGGAAATAACGAAGCATTTGCTAATTGAAGAGTGGAATCTAATCAGTGCAATGAAAGAAGTATCAATCAGAGGCTGTACTCTGTCAGGACTGTACGTCATTGGGTTTAATTTATATTCTCTCAATCGTCTATGATGCACCAGCTCACTGGGGCAGAAAGAAGAATAACCTTCAGCACAATCATGTGAGCAACTTGGCGATACTTCCTACATCCAACCAGCTTCATCTGTGCCACGTAAAGAATTCATGGTGTTCCAGAGCAACCTCTGTGAGGGAGAAAGGCGCTGGTAATTGGAGGGGTTGCGTAAGCTCTTAAATCCTCTGTGATGGGTTTAAAGCGATTCGCTTTTGTGTGTAATGAAAAGTTAAGAGGATGAGGAAGTCACGATGACAGAGACTTCTGAAGTGAAGTGCGGTTATTGCGAGTGCAAGGGCCCAGCTGTGGGTCGGCAAGCACGTCTGAGAACAAGCGCGGCCACCGATGCACTCATCCTCCTGGTGGAAGGGCTTCTGACTGGGGCTGTGCACATCGCACTGAGCTCTAGAAGTCAATTCAAAATCAGAATTGCTTTGAATTTGTTCGGAGAATGCAGATGCCAGTTTGCCCTCCCTTTCAAGAGGTTGTCACTGCACAGGCGTGGGAGGGGGGAGGTTGAGAGTGAAAGGTTGTCAGATGGAGGAAGATGACAAGGGTAAAGTTGTTTTGGCAAGAGAGCTCCCTAAGGTGGTCGGGCCCCCTCCAGCAGTGGTCGGGCCCCCTCCATATGAAAGTATGTTCTTTCTTGATTCAGTGAACACACACCTGCAGGGAGCACGGGTAAGAGATAGGGCTGACAAATTGTAGCCAGTCCTGCAAGTACCACCCCCTGCTGGGGGCTCCAGCTCACAAAATGAACCCTCATAGGTCGCAAGAGTGCTGCCCAGATGGTCTACAAACATTACCCAAACTCGTGCCAGCTGTGGCTCAGTGGGTAGCACACTTGCCTCTGAGTTAGAAGCTTGTGAGTTCACGTCCCACTCTAGGAACTTGGGCACATAAGCTGACTCTCCAGTGCAGTGCACTGTTGGAGGTACTGTCTTTCAGATGTGACATTAAACCATCTGCCCTCTCAGGTGGATGTTAAAAATCCCATGACACTATTTCGAAGAAGAGCAGGGGAGTTATCCCCAGTGTCCTTGTCAATATTTATCCCTCAATCAACATAACAAAAACAGATTATCTGGTCATTGTCACGTTGCTGTTTGTGGGAGCTTGCTGTGCGCAAATTGGCTGCTGCGTTTCCCACATTACAACTGCGACTACACTCCAAAAGTACTTCGTTGGCTGTAAAGTACTTTGAGACGTCTGGTGGTTGTGAAAAGCGCTATATAAATGCAAGTCTTTCTTTTTTCTGAGATCAAGTAACTCCCGCGTTTTCAGTTCTGCATCATTCGTAACTCCCTTTAAGTGCTATTTTGTGCGAGTTTCTCTGCTTATTAAGCTGGCTGATGTTGCACTCACGAGAGGAATTAGATTAGTTATTCTTTCCAAATGTTGCTTTGTCGCAAAATACAATGGGGGTCTTACAGTTTATTGTTTCCCAGCCGCCCTATTTTCTATCAAGGTGAGTTCCAGCGCACTGCA
Source organism: Pristiophorus japonicus (assembly GCF_044704955.1). Lineage (NCBI taxonomy): Eukaryota > Metazoa > Chordata > Chondrichthyes > Pristiophoridae > Pristiophorus > Pristiophorus japonicus. The sequence continues at coordinate 32,628,375 of NC_091998.1, read as the reverse complement.
GCAACCTGTCTGCTTTGTACGAGAAAGTTCAAAAGTGCCGGTTAGCACTGGGTAAGGGAGAGAGAACATTTCCAGGCCCGTTAGTACAGAAAGCAATAACTGTACTCTGTGAGAACAGCTGTAACAAGACAGCCTGTGCAAGCTGTGGAAGATCAACGGTGTAGATTTACATTCATTCCACATCATTGTGGTGCAAAAGTTCATGTTGGAAGAAATTATTAGATAATTGGCATATAAATAAAATTAAAAATATCTTCAAATATGGTCAGTTTGTGGTCATTTTACAATCACTTTGCGGTCACCTTCTGGTCACTGTGTGGTCATTTGTGGTCACTCCATGGTCATTCTGTGATCACCTTGTGGTCACTCTGAGCTCATTCCATGGTCACCGTGTAGTCACTGTGTGGTCACCTTGTCGTAACTCTGTGGTCACTCCATGGTCACTGTGTGGTCACTCCATGGTCACTCTGAGGTCACTGTGTGGTCACCTTGTCGTAACTCTATGGTCACTCTATGGTCACTCCATGGTCACTCTGAGGTCACTGTGTGGTCACTCCGTGGTCACTCTGAGGTCACTGTGTGGTCACTCCATGGTCACTCTGAGGTCACTGTGTGGTCACTCCAGGGTCAGTATGTGGTCACTCTGAGGTTACTCTGTGGCCACTCAATGGTCACTCTGTGCTCACTCTGTGGTCTCTCCATGGTCACTCTCTGGTCATTCCATGGTCGCTCTCTGGTCACTCCATGGTCACTTTGAGGTCACTCCATGGTCACTGAGCTCATTCTAAGGCCACTTTGCGCTCACTCCATGGTCACTCTATGGTCACTCTGCAGCCATGCTCAGTCATTAGGGACAATCACAAAATATTGACAGTGGTTTTTCCAGCACTGGGAATTGTGAGACTGAACAAGCTTAGTCCTGACCTGACCATCAATCATCACCGAACTTAACAGAACGGACATAACGCCTGATCACAGGATGTCCCAGAGTGTTTCACATCCAAGGAATCACTTTTGAAGGTGCACTCACTGTTATATAGGCAACAGCCGCCAACTTGCGCACAACAAATGACTAATGAGGTGAATGCGCAGTCAAACTGTTTTCGGATCAGACTTTTAGAGTGAGGTGATTGCTGAATTCTTATTGAAGAGAGTCTCTGTGCTTTAAGTGACGTCAGATGAAGTTTGAACTGAATCTCGCTTTGAACGGGGCAGTTGTGGAAGTGCCCAGTCTGACCAAGTTGGAGACTCTAAACCAGAGCCAATTAAAATCTTCCTGCGGCCCACGCGATCATGGACAGGTCTGTACGACTTTTCAGCCGGTAACGTGCTGCTTCGCCTTTATTCTTTGATTGGCCGGGGGTTAAGTGAATTACGAGCCTGCAATATTTTCTTCTTCCATCCACGCCTGAGCCAGGACATCACTTGCCTTTGCAGCTTAATAACGCGCCTTATAAAGGTTGTCCATAAGGCTTGATGAATAAAAAAAGTAGTCTCGCAGAAAGCTTTGATGTGCTTAACCACTTTGCTATTCCACATGACATATCACCCTGCCATTGTTCCGAAGAATTAAGAATAATTAAGGTTCTGTAATAAACAATCGGCATTTTGGAACCCTTCCCCCACCCAAAATAAAACTGTCTCACATCATTGCCCACATCGAATGCTCTAACTCAGGAATTCACTCCCGTGTGCAGACTCTCCCTCCCGACCCCCTGCTCACCCCGTACACTTGCACCGTGAGCGGAGCATCCTGTGTGGGAGCAGAGGGAGAACCTCTGTTAAGAAAGCTCCCTGGAACTAATGTTAAAAAGTTGACAAAAGTTGCACTACCTCATTCCACTCCTCAAGACTTGCTACTCTTCTCTCCCCCGCTGCGCACTCCCTGGAGTCACTCTCGTCCCAGACTGCATTCTGTGGCTCAGTGGGTAGTACACTTGCCCACTCCAGGACCTTGTCCACAAAACTCCAGGGGAGTGCTGCACTGTCGGAGCTGCCGTCTTTCAGATGAGACGTTAAACAAAGGCCCCGTCTACTCTCTCAGATAGACATAAAAGATCCCATGGTGCTATTTCAAAGAAGAGCGGCGGTGTTATCCCTGGTGTCCTGGTCAATATTTATCCCTCACTCAACAGATTATCTGGTCGTTACCACATTTCTTTTTCCACCTGTGACTGGACTGTTCAGTCACCTGAGAACTCACTTTTGGATTGGAAGCAAGTCTTCCCTGATTTCGAGCCTATCACGGACCTTCCCTTTTGTTCTTTCCTCCCCTCCCCATTACCCTTCCCCGACACTTGCTTAAAAACCTGTTACACCTCTAACTAAAGGGAGATCGACCTGAAACGTTAACTCTGTTTCTCTCTCCACAGACGCTGCCTGACCTGCTGAGTATTTACAGTATTGTCTGTTAATTTTTTCAGATTCCAGCATCCGCAGTATTTTGCTTTTGTTTGGATTACTGGCCCAGTAACGCACCATCGTACCTCAAGCTTGGAGCCTTAAACAGCTCTTGAATGTTCAGATCCTGGACTTAAGAGGCCTTGAGTCCACACAGATAGAAATAGAAAAACCAAGACATCTTAACTCCATTTAAAACTGAAAAGAAAGGGAGTCATAATTGTACATCTGAGAGAAAATTGTTGGAGTTAAATTTCTCTAACCTCAGTTCAGTTATTCCAATTCTGGTCTCTTGTGTAACCAGATTTTCATCGCTCTACCGTTGACAGCCATGCTTTCAGACGTCTCATCCTTAAAATCTGGAATTCATAAGAAATAGGAGCAGGAGTAGGCCATACGGCCCCGCGACCCTGCTCCACCATTTAATACGATCATGGCTGATCTGATCATTGACTCAGGTCCACTTCCCTGCCCGCTCCCCATAACCCCTTATTGCCTTATCGTCTTATCGGTTAAGAAACTGTTTATCTCTGTCTTAAATTTATTCAGCGACCCAGCTTCCACAGCTCTCCCTCCCTAAACCTCTCCACCTCTCCATCTCTCCATCTCTCTCTTCTCCTCTGAGACGCTCCTTAAAACCTACCTCTTTGACCAAGCGTTTGGTCACTTGTCTTCTTTGACATGGTTCCAAATTGTTGTCTGATTGTGCTGGGATGCTTTACTGTGTTAAAGATGCTATATAAATCCAAGTTGTTGTTGTATGTGTTTCCCAATTGCTTTAGCGATAGGTGCTAAGCTACGGCCGATAGGCCAGGTGAGTTAGCCTCAAGCCCTTGAGGGAGCTGCACGAAATTCATCTAGAAGCCAAATATAAAGCCTTCAATTAGCAGTAATCAACATAAATGCCACTAGTCATATCAATATCCTGTCAGGGAAAAAAAATTAAGAATTGATTTATGAATTATTGAAAAAAATGGCTGACAAAAATCTTGACACCTAAATCAATTATTATCTTGCCTTTATTTTCATTCAAATTAACCTTCAGAGAACAGCCTGCTGTCCGGGAAATGTTAATGTTTGATGCTGCGGGTTACTTATGAACTGGTAGTCAAGAGATCCAAAAGGCATCATCCTAAACAGAGAGTTTGCTGAGTGACGGCTATCTGCAGGGGTGAGCAGATAAGGTTTAAGCATTTTCACGGTGAATTTCAAATCAGATTATCTAGTGGGTCCAGTCAATTGACTTAATGGATTTAAGGGGCTAGATCCCATTAATGAAGTTGAATACGGGAGGCAAAAAACACCACCAGTCCCTGGTTAATCTGGCATGAAAACTCAATGCTGCCCCAATCTGCTAGCCTGTTTAATGTGATCCATTACACAGTGTATTCGTTTATATCTAATATTGTAATGGGGGCTAGGCTTACAAAGCACCAAAGCTGCAGAACTGAGAAGTAATTACAGGCAGGCGTGACTCTCTGCCATCCTGCGCTGCGTCCATTAGAGGGAGCAGCAATGTTTCTATTGCTTCAGAGGCACTCTCGGCACACACAGCTGCCGAGGCTTTCAGCCGCTCTCCTGACTGCCAACCCACCCTGCCCCACAAGGAAGTTCCCGACTGATTTTAAAAGGAGCTGTTGCACGGCGAAGGATTAAATTGACTCCGTTTCCAACTCAAAACGCTGGGTTTGCCTGAGAGGAGCCCATCATCATCATAGGCAGTCCCTCGGAACCGAGGAAGACTTACTTCCACTCTAAAAATGAATCCTTAGGTGGCTGAACAGTCCAATGCGAGAATCACAGTCCCTGTCATAAGTGGGACAGATAGCCGTTGAGGGAAAGGATGGGTGGGACAGATTTGCCGCACGCTCCTTCCGCTGCCTGCGCTTGATTTCTGCATGCTCTTGGCGACGAGACTCGAGGTGCTCAGCGCCCTCCCAGATATACTTCTTCCACTTAGGTCGGTCTTTAGCCAGGGACTCCGAGGTGTCAGTGGGGATGTTGCACTTTTTCAGGGAGGGTTTCAGGGTGTCCTTGTAACGTTTCCTCTGCCCACCTTGGCACAAGAGGAACCCAATGCGATATTAAATAGTTCTTTTACGAATTCCCTCCCACCTCTTTCTCCCTGTCAAATAATTATAGTTAATTCCAGGGAGGAGACTGGCAAGAACCAGGTTTTCTGAATGGAAATTGGGCAGAATCTAGGTTCTACGTTTGGGGCCGGGGGTGGAGGCGGTGGGGGTGGGGGGGGGAGGTTGTGGGGGGAGGGTACACTGCGTAAAAAGAAGAGAAAGACTTGTATTCATATAGCGCCAATCACGACTACCGGACGTCTCAATGTGCTTTACAGCCAATGAAGTACTTTTGGAGTGTAGTCAGTCACTGTTGTAATGTGGGAAGTGCTGCAGCTAATTTGCACACAGCAAGCTCCCACACACAGCAATGTGATAATGACCAGATTATCTGTTTATGTTGATTGAGGGATAAATATTGGCCCCAGGACGCCGGGGATAACTTCCTTGCTCGTTTTCTAAATAGTGCCGTGGAATATTTTACATCCACCTGAGAGGGCAGACAAGTCGGAAAGCATTGTCAGATAATTTAAGAAGGGTGTTGAAGCCCTGGAGAGGGTGCAAAGGAGATCTACCCAAACGGTCCCCTTTTTGCTTTAACATTTCATCTGAAAGACGGCACCTCTGACAATGCAGCACTCCCTCGGCACTGCACTGGAGTATCAACCTAGATTTATGTGCTCAAGTGCCTGGAGTAGGGCTTGAATCCACAACTGCCTGACTCAGAGGTGAGGGTGCTGCCCACTGAGCCACAGCTGACACCAGCTATGAGATCACCAAGAGAATCATACTACAAAGAAGGATACCATTCAGTCCATCGCACCCGTACTGGGTCTTTGAAAAGAGCGATCCTATTCATCCCACTCACCCGCTCTTTCTCCATAGCTCTCCTCAGCACCAACATCCTGTTCCGCCAGAGGGACAAATACAAGGCGTCGTGGCAACACCCTCGCTCCAAACACTGGCACCTGCTGGACCATGTCATTGTCCGAGCCAGGGATCGCAAGGATGTGCGCATCACCCTCGCCATGACAGGAGCTGACGACTGCTGGACGGACCACCTCCTAATGCGATCCGTCATCAATATTAACATAGCCCCAAAGCAGAGAGGATAGCAGAAGCAGTGCCGCAAAAAAGTTAATACCGGGGAACTTAAAGACCCAACTAAGAGAGCCCGATACAGCCAGCGCCTCACAGCCATTCTGGCGTGCCTTGATGACCCTGAGATGCTCAATGCCCACAGGGCTTGGTCTGCCCACCAGGCCTCCATAACCAGTGCCTGTGAAGAGACATTTGGTTACTCAACCAGAAAACACCAGGATTGGTTTGATGAAAACTATCAGGAAATCCAAGAACTAATAGATCGTAAGCACAGAGCATTTCTGAGCCTCAAGCAACAACCCAACTCGGGAGCTGCAAAGCAACGTTACAGACGGCTCAAGGCTGAGGTCCAACAAAAAACCCGGGACCTAAAGAACAGGTGGTGGATGGAGAAAGCGCAGGTGATACAACAACATGTATTTCTGTTTAAGTATGTATCCAATGCCCTTTTGAAAGTTACTGTTCAATCTGCTTCCACTACTTTTGCAGGCAGTGTATTCCACATCACAACAAAAATTCCCTTCATCCCCCCCTGGCTTTTTGGCCAATTATCTTAAATCTGTGCTCTTTAGTCACCGACCCTTCTGCCAGTGGAAACAGTTTCTCCCTATCTACTCCTCATGATTTTGAACCCCTCTATTAAATTTCCCGTTAACCTTCTCTACTCTAAGGAGAACAACCCCAGTCTGTCCACATCACTGAAGTCCCTTATCCCTGGTACCATTTTGGTAAATCTCCTTTGCACCCTCTCCAGGACCTCGACACCCTTCTTAAATTATCCGACAATGCTTTCCGACTTGTCAAGAATTGCTCCCTTCTTGACGAAGCTTTGAGCAGAAAAGCACATTGCATCCAGTGCGATCAATAAACAGACAAGTTATAACTACAAATTAGCAACTTAATTCACAAGATTAAATTTTGCTCTACAAGCCCAGGGTTATGGCTGAGAGAGAAATTAGCTTTTTTAAAGAGCTAGTTTCAACAAAAACTTTGGATTTGCCTTGCCGTAAATAAATTGCTTGCTTTGGGAAATTATCTTGTAAATATTAGCATGGCACAGTGTATTAGTGCATCAGTGAACTTAGTCACAGAATGTACAACAATAATTTGTATTGATATAGCACCTTTAACATAGTAAAATGTCCCAAGGTGCTTCACAGGAGGGTTTTACGACAAAACAAATAAATTTGACACCGAGCCACATAAATAGAAATTAGCGCAGGTGACCCAAAGCTTGGCCAAAGAGGTAGGTTTTAAGGAGCATCTTAAAGGAGGAAAGAGAGGTAGAGAGATGGAGAGGTTTAGGCAGGGAGTTCCAGAGCTTGGGGCCCAGGCAGCTGAAGGCACGGCCACCAATGGTGGAGCGATAATAATCAAGGATGCTCAAGAGGGTAGAATTTAAGGAGCGCAGACATCTCAGGCAGTTTTAAGGCTGGAGGAGATTACAGAGATAGGGAGGGACGAGGCCATGGAGGAATTTGTAAACAGGGATGAGAATTTTGAAATTGAGCCGTTGCTTAACTGGGAGCCAATGTTGGTCGGCGAGCACAGGGGGTGATGGCAGCTTGAAGCTATGACTGTCACACCCAACCATTTTGTAGGTGAGTGGTGCAGAGAAGAGGTGTAATGTACTTCCCTAATAGAAGAGAAGGGACATTAGAAAAAAAAAAACACTCTAATCCCATGGTGCTGTCGCTTCCAGAGCTCTGGTACTGCCCAGGATTGGAAGAAGTTGCTGTATTGCCATTTTGGGCAGGAATAGCATGTGACAAAATTTAGGAGGAAGAGTAGCTTAACAAGGGGTCAGAATTGAAATAAACTTCCTGGGTCATGTTTTAGAAAGCCTTGAAACTAGAAGAGGGGATCAGCAGGTTTCATCTAAATAGTTATTTGTCTTACTTCATTTTTAGAAGAATATTCAAGACAAATTGGAAAGAAAATAGACCGGTTATGATTTCCTTTCTTAAATGAATTCAGCAAAATTCAGTTCAAATTCCTTTCTGCCTCATGCCTCTGCCTCTGCCTTACTGAGGGAGTGCTGCACTGTCAGAAGTGCTGTGTTTCGGATGAGACATTAAGCCAAGATCCTATCTGCCCTCTTGGGTGGACGTAAAAGATCCCACAGCACTATTCGACAAAGTTTTCCCCAGTGATTATACTCCTGGCCCATTTTTATCCCTCAACCAACATCACTAAAGCAGATTATCTGGTCATTACCTCGTTGCTGTTGGAGGGAGCTTGCTGTGCGCTAATTGGCTGCCGCGTTTCCCACATTACAACAGTGACTACACTTCCAAAGTACTTCATGGGCTGTAAATCGCTTTGGGATGTCCTGAGGTTGTGAAAGGCACTATATAAATGCAAGTCCCGATGCTGGCATTTATATCAGGGACATGGCCACTGTAAATGTGGCCGATGAGCCCATTTACAAAGGCTAGTTATGAAGAAGTTGGATAAATGTTTGCAGCAGTACGAGTATGTTACAAATGACAAAAGCACCAGAATACAGGAGAATGTTCATAAAAGATTTGGAGGGCGTTTTTGTTATTCATTCGGTGAAGGATGTCAACACATCCTTCCTTACATTTGGCTTCCAATGTCAGCGTCAAGCACTCACAGGCCAAGTGCCGCAGAGGATAGATGTAGAATAAATCTTCTACTCTTGTCTCAACAACCTTAACCCCAACCTGAGTGGAGCATCTTCTAGTGCTGATTGATGTGAATTGTGGGTGGGGTTATGTTGTGTTGTGTACCTGTGCCTATGAGAAAATTGATTGAGATTGTCCATCACCATCATCATCATAGTCAGTCCCTCGTATCGACGATGACTTGTTTCCACGCCAAAAAGGGATGAGTTCACAGGTGTTTCAATGAAGGACCTAATATTCCAGATCCCGAGCTGCATAATGAAGGGTGGAAGATTCCTGTGCGTGGATTTTTTTAACGTGTGGTGGCCGTTGCACACCAGCCACCACACGGGCTTGACAGAGCTCGGTCTTGGTCCAGTGGCAAGGGTTAACCAGGACGACTGGAGCCCAGCTCTGGCGCACGGACCTAGTGCGCACACACATCGCAGTGTGGGCTGGGCCGTGCTTTCCCTGGGCCCTCGCCTCTTCTGGGCCCTGAACTCTCGCCTCTCCTCAGCCCCGATCATGTCGCTCCACGATCACTCGCCGCTCCTTCGCCCCGACCTTGCCGCTCCTGCCTACGCTCCAATCAGCAACTCGGACCTTGGTGATGTCCAATCCAGTTGCCCTCTTCACAGCCGTCACTCTCCAACATGTGCTGTACCTTGAAGTGGTATATCCAACCCATTGCCAATGTTCACGTTAACTTTGTTTGGGATGTGCGGCCCCTTTAATGGGCCACGCGGCCCATTCAAATCTCAGTGTATGTGCACTTTGCCAATTCCAAAGTCAGTGAGCTGGCTGTGCGGGACCCCCAGGCTGTTGCCCGGCCATGCAGCTTAAAGGGATATTGCCCTTGGGACCCTTATAGCTTGAATAGAGAAGGGACTTCAATCCTATCAGTTTGGGCTGAAATAAGATCCAGCGTAGGCAACAAAGGTTAAAGTTCGAACCATGACACCACCCACATCCAGGTGGCAGTGGCACAGAGATTGATAATGTAGGCAAAAACTTTACCGCTATCATGCATCATCATCATAGGCAGTCCCTCGGAATCGAGGAAGACTTGCTTCCACTCTTAAAAATGAGTCCTGAGGTGGCTGAACAGTCCAATACGAGAACCACAATCCCTGTCACAGGTGGGACAGACAGTCGTTGAGGGAAAGGGATGGGTGGGACTGGTTTGCTGCACGCACCTTCCGCTGCCTGCGCTTGATTTCTGAATGCTCTCGGCGATGAGACTCAAGGTGCTCAATGCCCTCCCGGATGCTCTTCCTCCACTGAGGGCGGTCTTTGGCCAGGGACACACAGGTGTCGGTGGAGATGTTGCACTTTATCAGGGAGGCTTTGAGGGTGTCCTTGAAACGTTTCCTCTGCCCACCTTTGGCTCATTTGCCGTGAAGGAGTTCCGAGTCGAGCGTTTGGTTTGGGAGTCTCGTGTCTGGCATGCGAACAGTGTGGCCCGCCCAGTGGAGCTGATCAAGTGTGGTCAGTGCTTCAATGCTGGGGATGTTGGCCTGGTCGAGAATGCTAACGTTGATGCGTCTGTCCTCCATCATGCAGTAAGGATGTCAAGGCCTTGGAGAGTGTGCAGAGGAGATTTACCAGAATGGTACTCGGGATGAAGGACTTAAGTTATGTGGAGAGACTAGGGAAGCTGGGATTGTTCTCTTGAGAGCAGAGAAACATAGAGCGAGTTTTAGTTGAGGTGTTTTCACTGGCAGGAGCGTTGGCAACCAATGTTAACATAATTGGCAGAATTAGGTGGGAAGACGAGTTTTTTTGACACAGCAATTTGTTATGATCCGGAATGCACTGCCTGAAAGGGTAGTGGAAGCAGAATCAGTCGGAAATTTCCATAGGGAATTAGATACATATTTGAACAGGAAATAACTATACCGTTATGGGGAAGAGCAGTGGAGTGTGAATAATGGGATAGCTCTTTCCGATAGAGCCAGCAATGGTAGGATGGGCTGAAAGGATTCCCTCCGTGCTGTAAGATTCATTGGGGCCGAACTTGTTGGCCTTACCGCCCACTGCCGGTCTCCCCACGGTGACAGATTCCTCTAGGCCTCCCGCCGGCGGGAGCGGAGTACTGCTGGGAACCGCCCACTGATGCCCACTGGCGGGCAAATAAGTGACCTCCCGCCCGCCGAGCTGGCAGATTCCTCCGGGCGGAAGTCGGCGACAGCAGGGGGAAGGACCGCCACATGAAGGCAGGTCTAACCGCGGCGGTAAGTAAGAAGAACTGCAAAAAAAGGTTAGTGAGCTTTTTAAATGTATTTTTATTTCAGCGATTTATGTGGATGGGGTCCCCTGAAGGTTTTCCATTGTTTTGTTTAAAAACATTTATTTTTAACTTTTTTCCCCCCTCCCTGGGCCTGGCTCAATCCTCGGCGGCACTTTGGCGAGGATCGGCATTTGCCGCCGAGATTGGGAGCTCCTGCCCGCTGCGCCCAGATTCACGGCGTATGCCTGTTTTTTGCCGCCAGGCGGTACTGCCATATCTTTTAGAGGAATCTCCCTGGCAAAGTACCACCCAGTCTCTTGGTAGTCCTTTGGGTGGCACTTGGGCGGGCCTTGGCTGCAACCACGTTCAGGCTCTATGATTCTATAATGTCCAATTCCGATATAAATGGGGGAAAATTGCGGTCGGAGGCTTCCTTCCCAAGAAAGCCTGCTACCCGAAGAATTTTTGCGAAAATACCTGGTGGTGACGGAGGAACCCGATTGCGATCGGAGGCCTTCATCCGATGCGCAGTGTACAGGAAGATGACTTCCCCGTACGTACGGAAATGCTGGAGTCACGTGGGCCGGGACCACCAATCACTATCTAGTATACTCATTGATAAAATTGGGAAATTGTACAGACTTCCATCACTATCAATGAGAATACCCTCCTAAAACAAGAAACACAACATAATAAATAAAAACAACACCTCACTGATTTAAAATTAATTGAAATTAAAGTTAATTAAATGCTTTAGAAAAAATATATTTTTTGGAATTATTTTTAATGTATTTTAATAGGGTTTAAAATAAACTTACCTTAATGGACAGGGTTTTTAACGTAAAAATGAATGATTAAATTTAATTTTTATATGTTTTAAAACTCTTATGCTGGCAAAAGTAAGCTATATGCCTCCTTTTACCAGGCATAAGAGTTTGAAGGACATTCGCTGGGCATGAGCTGAGCTAAAGCCCAATCTCTCCCGCGCAGATGTCCTTCTACACGGATGCGGAGGATCCGTCAAGAGACGGGTTTTGCCGCATGCGCATCGCGCCCCGATAACCGTCTTTTGCGAGGCCTCGCCGGGTCCGTGCGCACTCCGTACCAACCCGTCGAGGCTGTAATTTTATATAAAAACATGCTACATCTCCATCTTACATTTAATTATAAGAATCTGAGAAGGAATGGGATCTATCCAGCCCATCAAGCCTGTCCATTCCTTGGAAGATGTATAATCATGGACTCTACCCAACCCATTCAATCCAATCTTGTGAGGGAAGGTTCGGTCCAGTAGCTCCTGGTCATTCAAGAGACGTTAAACAAAACTCTGGAAATACATCTAATCCTGTTCCACAGTCCTCATTGAACCTGTTCCATACGGCATCTAACCTGTTCCACACTATAGAGCTAACCCTAATACACTCTGTATCTAACCCTGTTCCACATTCAACAGTTTATAGCACCCTTGCCTTTGAGTCAGACGGTTGTGGGTTCAAGTCCCATTCCAGAGACTTGATTTTTTTTTAAAAAGGCTGATACTCCACTGCAGTGCTGAGGGAGTGCTGCACTGTCGGAGATGCCAACTTTCGGATGAGACGTTAAACCGAGGTCCCGTCTGCTCTCTCAGTTAGACGTAAAAGATCCCATAGCACAATTTTGGAGAAGAGCAGGTGAGTTATCCCCAGTGTCCTGGCCAATATTTATCCCTCAATCAATATAACAAAAACAGATTATCTGGTCATTATCACGTTGCTGTTTGTGGGAGTTGCTGTGCGCAAATTGGCTGCCGCGTTTCCAAAAAGTACTTCATTGATGGTAAAGCGCTTTGAGTCATCCGGTGGTCGTGAAAGGCGCTATATAAATGCAAGTCTTTCTTTGGACCAAATTCTGTGCACACGGTTTCCAATTTTAGACATTGGGACATGAGCAGGGCTGATGGAAAACTCAACAAAACTATTACAGTAACTTAAAGAATTCTGGGCTGATTAAATTAAGTTAGTATTTGAAACTTGCAAAGTAATTTTTCAATTCTGTTGTTTGAATTCTCATCGCATTCCCCTTTTCTGCAATCAATGGAAAGTTTCTCTGTCCGACTTGCCATTCATTTGACGTGATATCATCTTTGCGGAATACCTGAATTAGATACAGTCCAAAACAGGGTAAGATTAAAATGCGAATGATTTATTAAAATCTAGGTTTAAATAAAATTTGGCACTTGTTGAATCAGATTTAATTACTACCAAAAATGTGACTAACTGCTCTCCTACTCCTTACTGATGAAGCGATAACGCCTTTGTTGAACTGCCCTTTGCACTAAAGTCCAAGAATGTGAGGTTTAACACTTTAGGTACTGAAACAAAACATAGAAACATAGAAATTTACAGCGCAGAAGGAGGCCATTTCGGCCCATCGTGTCCGCGCCGGCCGACAAAGAGCCGCATGGCCCTCGGTCAGCAGCCCTGAAGGTTACATATAAACCGATGAACACAGAACAATGGCGGAAAGGTAAAGAGCACCCAGCCCAACCAGTCTGCTCCACACAACGGCGACACCCCTTACACTGAAACATTCTACACTCCACCCCAACCGGAGTCATGTTCAGCTTTTGAAACAAACCCATATACTCATCTAACATCTTTAAAATGGACAAGGCACAAGAGACAGAATTGATGGCACTTTTATATCCCTCCACCTGTCAGCCTTGGCTCTGTGGTAATACTGTCGCCTCTGAATCAAAGGTGTGTGGGCCCAAGCCCCACTCCAGAGACTTGAGCCCGTAATCCAGGCTGACGCTTTGCTGGACTGTTGAAGTGCTGTCTTTCGACTATGATGTTAAAACTGAGGCCCCGATTGCCCCTTCAATGAAGAACAGAGTGTTGTCCTGGCTAACATTTCTCCCTCAGCTAACACCACTAAAACAGATTAGCTACTTGTGGGACCTTGCTGTGCACAAATTGGCTGTTGCATTTGCTCACATTACATCACTTCTAAAGTACTTTTTTTTACTCTGTTTCCCATGACAGCTGGAGATGATTCCACCACTCACCCCATCTAGACTCATCTTTTGTTTCCTAACTTGTGTCATTACCATCTCATTTTTGCCCATCATCCCTGTTGTCTCTCTAATCTCTCCTGCCTTCCGCCCTATCCCAGATCTTCCCTTTTGTCCTTTCCTTGTCCCTACACTTCCTTAAGAATCTGTCACATTTCCAACTTTTCCAGTTCTGACCAAGGGTCACAGACCTGAAACGTTAACTCTGTTTCTCTCCACAGATGCTGCCTGACCCGCTGAGATTTCCAGCATTTTCTGTTGTTACTTCTACTTTATTGACCGTGAAGCACTTTAGGACATCCTGAGATCATGAAAGGTGCAAGTAATTATTTCTTTCTATCTTGGGTCGTTGGTGGAAAGCACATGGGGCACCCACCATCAAAAGCACAATAAATACAGAGGAGGTGATAGTGCCTTGGGCCTATTTTTCGTGAGACTTAAATATTGGCCTTTGTGAGCTGTGGAACTCATTTGCGTTCCTATGGTTTTGCTCTCGACCACCAGGAGAATGGCTCGTGGAGGTCATGGGCCTCTGCACCACAGCATTCATATAAAACTGTGTTGGGCTACAATGGATACAGATTAAGTAACAGAAAGAGATAGTAGCAATGGAGAAAGCAGCAAGTTTATGAGGCAAATAATATTGAATAATGGAAAAAGGACTTGCATTTGTAAAGTTCATGGAATATTGCCCTTTCATTCAAGGGGGCTGCAATACAAAGGGGAGAAAGTTATGCTTCAGTTGTACACAGCCTCGGTCACATCCCATCCGGAGCACTGCTTTCAGTTCCGGTCACCGCACCACAGGAAGGATATGTTGGCCTTGCAGGGCTTACAGCGCAGATTCACCAGAATGCTATCACGGTCTGAAGGGTTAAAATATGGGGATAGATTTTGAATAAATGTGGCTTGTATTCCCTTGAGTTTAGAAGGTTGAGGGGTGATCTAATTGAGGTGCTTAAAATGATAAAATGATTTGATAGGCTAGATACAGAGAAGCCATTTGTCCTGGTGGGGGAAGCCAGAACAAAGGTAAAGCAATGTTGAAATTGGAGCTAGGCCGTTCAGGAGTGAAATTCAAAAGCACTTTTTCTCCCTCCCCAAAAGGCTGTGGATGCTGGGACAATTGACATTTTCAAGATTGAGATCAACAGAATTTTATTAGATAAGGGTATCAAGGGATATGGATCAAAGGTGGATAAATGAGGCAGAAGTACAGATCAGCCATGATCAAAGTGAATGTTGGAATAAGTTCAAGGGGCTGAATGGCCTGCACCTATTCCGATGTTATCATGCCAAAGAATGACATAGAATCTACAGCACAGAAACAGGCCATTCGGCCTGACTGATCTATGCTGGTGTTTATACTCCACACGAGGCTCCTCCAACCCTTTCCCATAACGGTCCAGTTGGCCAGTTTCCATCAGGTGAGTAAGGTTATAACTGCCCTCCTGGCGTTAGAGGAATACAGGATGCATATGGCACATAAGACTGGAGGGGATCGTGGGACGTGGAAGATATTTAAGTCAGATAAGGAACAGCTGTGCAAGTAGGGCTAGGCACTGAGGAACAATGGGACATACAGTGGAGTAGATGATCAATGACCCGGATGGCGAAATGCTTGGAAGAACTGCGAAAAAGGGATTCCCCACAGTATAACCTGAAGGACAGTGGACAATCATCAACCGCCTCAGAACTGGTCATAGAAACATAGAAACATAGAAAATAGGTGCAGGAGTAGGCCATTCGGCCCTTGTAGCCTGCACCGCCATTCAATGAGTTCATGGCTGAACATGCAACTTCAGTACCCCATTCCTGCTTTCTCACCATGCCCCTTGATCCCCTTAGTAGTAAGGACTACATCTAACTCTTTTTTGAATATATTTAGTGAATTGGCCTCAACAACTTTCTGTGGTAGAGAATTCCACAGGTTCAGCACTCTCTGGGTGAAGAAGTTCCTCCTCATCTTAGTCCTAAATGGCTTACCCCTTATCCTTAGACTGTGACCCCTGGTTCTGGACTTCCCCAACATTGGGAACATTCTTCCTGCATCTAACCTGTCCAAACACATCAGAATTTTAAACGTTTCTATGAGGTCCCCTCTCATTCTTCTGAACTCCAGTGAATACAAGCCCAGTTGATCCCGTCTTTCTTGATAGGTCAGTCCCGCCATCCCGGGAATCAGTCTGGTGAACCTTCGCTGAACTCCCTCAATAGCAAGAATCTCCTTCCTCAGGTTAGGAGACCAAAACTGTACACAATACCCCAGGTGTGGCCTCACCAATGCCCTGTACAACTGTAGTAACACCTCCCTGCCCCTGTACTCAAATCCCCTCGCTATGAAGGCCAACATGCCATTTGCTTTCTTAACCGCCTGCTGTACCTGCATGCCAACCTTCAATGACTGATGTACCATGACACCCAGGTCTCGTTTCACCTCCCCTTTTCCTAATCTGTCACCATTCAGATAATAGTCTGTCTCTCTGTTTTTACCACCAAAGTGGATAACCTCACATTTATCCACATTATACTTCATCTGCCATGCATTTGCCCACTCACCTAATCTATCCAAGTCGCTCTGCAGCCTCATAGCATCCTCCTCGCAGCTCATACTGCCACCCAACTTAGTGTCATCCACAAATTTGGAGATACTACATTTAATCCCCTCATCTAAATCATTAATGTACAGTGTAAACAGCTGGGGCCCCAGCACAGAACCTTGCGGTACCCCACTAGTCACCGCCTGCCATTTTGAAAAGTATCCATTTACTCCTACTCTTTGCTTCCTGTCTGACAACCAGTTCTCAATCCATGTCAGCACACTACCCCCAATCCCATGTGCTTTAACTTTGCACATTAATTTTTTGTGTGGGACCTTGTCGAAAGCCTTCTGAAAGTCCAAATATACCACATCAACTGGTTCTCCCTTGTCCACTCTATTGGAAACATCCTCAAAAAATTCTAGAAGATTTGTCAAGCATGATTTCCCTTTCACAAATCCATGTTGACTTGGACCTATCATGTCACCTCTTTCCAAATGCGCTGCTATGACATCCTTAATAATTGATTCCATCATCTTACCCACTACCAATGTCAGGCTTACCGGTCTATAATTCCCTGTTTTCTCTCTCCCTCCTTTTTTAAAAAGTGGGGTTACATTGGCTATCCTCCACTCGATAGGAACTGATCCAGAGTCAATGGAATGTTGGAAAATGACTGTCAATGCATCCGTTATTTCCAAGGCCACCTCCTTAAGTACTCTGGGATGCAGTCCATCAGGCCCATGGGATTTATCGGCCTTCGATCCCATTAATTTCCCCAACACAATTTCCCGACTAATAAGGATTTCCCTCAGTTCCTCCTCCTTACGAGACCCTCTGACCCCTCTTATATCCGGAAGGTTGTTATTGTCCTCCTTAGTGAATACTGAACCAAAGTACTTGTTTAATTGGTCCGCCATTTCTTTGTTCCCCGTTAAGATTAAAGCCTCCCCATCATGCACCTGCAGAGCATGGAATCAGACCCTGGGGTTTGGAGCACATCATTGACCCTGGGCCCTGGAGCACATTGCCGAGCACTGCCCTCAGAGGAAATTTGTAGCCAACCTACAAGATATCCACGCTGTTTCGCTGGAAGCTTTGGCCTGGATATTTGACTTGGATAGTGACATTTAATTTGTTTTTTGCTCCTCCAATATAAAAGAAGAAGGGCAGAGTAGAAAAAAATTTAAAGGATACTCTTTGAAGAACATCAAGATTGTAGAGAATATTCAACAAAGAGTAATGGTTATATCATCATCATCATCGGCAGTCCCTCAAAATCGAGGAAGACTTGCTTCCATTCTAAAAATGAGTTCTCAGGTGGCTGAGCAGTCCAATACGCAAATTATAGCCTCTGTCACAGGTGGGAGAAGGAAAGGGTGGGTGGGGAGTCTGGTTTGCCGCAAGCTCCTTCCGCTGCCTGCGCTTGATCCCTGCATGTTCTCGACGACGAGACTCGAGGTGCTCAGCACCCTCCCGGATGCACTTCCTCCACTTAGGGCGGTCTTTGGCCAGGGACTCCCAGGTGTCAGTGGGGATGTTGCACTTTATCAAGGAGGCTTTGAGGGTGTCCTTGAAACGTTTCCTCTGCCTACCTGGGGATCGCCTGCCATGTAGGAGTTCCGAGTAGAGCGATTGCTTTGGGAGTCTTGTGTTGGGATTGCATAACATGGATATGAAGGATATTCAATTGGGTTAAAGGAAAATTGGGGAAATTAGAAACAGAAATCAAACGTTTGAAGAACATATTTAACTTCACCTGCGGATGGAGGAGCCAGTTACTTCCCAGCTCACCTGTGTCAAGTGTTTCTGTCAGCCAGTTTTGGGTTATCTGAATGGAACATACTAAACATGGTGCCTATCCTGAAGATGGGAAGTCAGACCATTATAACAACAGTTGTATCAATGCTCGTGAGACCCATAGAGAGTGAGCAGCTATTTCAACATCTCAATCACTACAGCCGGTGGTCTGGTTGCCAGGCTGAACAAACCTTTTGGCATGTGATGCTCTCAGTCTCTTGGACAGGTATAAGTGATCTCCTTAGTGTTCAACACTTTTTGATGGGATCTGACATCCCATGTGAGTGAGCCGATATTTTACTGTGGGTTATCTGAGAGCTGTTGGATATGTGACCTCCTTGGAGATTGTAATCCTGGACCATGAGAAGTGGATGATCATTTTTCTTTTAATTGCTGCATCAATACAACAGTGATTACATTCCAAAAGTACCTAATTGGCTGTAAATTGCTCTGGGACGTCCTAAGGTCATGAAAGGTGCTATATAAATGCAAGAACGTTCTTTTTCTTTTTCTGTTTCTTTTTCTTTTTCATTTCTTTCTTTATATCAGGCAAGTATAGTTCAACCCACTTATCAACAGTACGCTGGAGGTGGTCACAAGTGATGGCTGATGACACCACCGTTTATGCAATGGTTAACTCCTCGACTAAACAATAAGTGGTGGTCATATCGGAAAGTGGACACAGATAGAGCTGCACAGCCGACTGGAGAATGCTGTGCTAACTTTTGCATTGAGAAGACCAATCATTTTATTAAGAAACACGGGCCATGTTTCTTGATATTTGTTTTCAGGATGTGGGTGCCCGTTGTAAATTGCTGTGAGAGCATTAGAGTCAATTGCACAGTGTGGAACTGGAGTCACATGTAGGCCAGATCAGGCTGGGAGGGGGGTGGGGAGGGGTTGGGGGTGTGGGGGCGGTGGGGGGGTGGGACACGTACTCATCCCTGTAGGGCATTAGCGAACCAGTTGGGCTTTAATTACTAGAATTATTGAATTTACGTTGGTAAATTGCCACGGTGGGAATTTGCACTCTTAGCCTTTGGGGTGACTGGTCTACTACCATCAGTTAGGCCATCGTACCCAGTATTTATAAGAGGAAAGTACTTGGGTTTATGTTGTGCCGTTTCCGACCTCACTAGAGGCATATCATGAAATCCTATGACAATTGCCGTGATTTTTGGCATTCAATGGTAATAGTAGGAACATAGGGCCCAAGTTTCCACAAGAAAAAAAACGGGCGCCCCTCCGAGCTGGGCACCCGTTTTTCGCGCCTAAAACGGCACCTAAAAAAATCCTCGGTATTCTCCACCTACCTGTAGGTCCTGTGGCCCTCAGCGCAGCCAGCACGAGCTGTGGGGGGGCGGAGCCAGGTCCCTGCGCTGAAAACAGTGCTGGGACCTCTGCACATGTGCGCTACAGTCGGCACGCAAGTGCAGTAGCTCCAGGCGCCCTGGCTGAATGGCCTCACTGGGGCTTCGTGAATAAGGCTCCTCCCACGGCCAGCTCCTGCTCCCCGCCCCCGACCAGACCCGACACCCATTCCCCCTTGCCTCCGGACCAGACCCGACACCCGTTTCCCCCTGCCTCCGGACCAGACCCGACACCCGTTTCCCCCTGCCTCCGGACCAGACCCGAGACCCGCTCCCCCCCCCCCGACTGACCCGACCCGCGCTCCTGTTCCCGCTCCCCGCCCCCCCCGACTGGACCCAACCCGACCCGCGCTCCCGCGCCCCCCCCCCCCACTGGACCCGACTCCCGCTCCCGGACTGGATCCGATCCGACCTGACCTCCCCCTCCCTCTCTCCCTCCCCCCCCCCCACCTCTCTCCCTCCCCCTCCCCTCTCTTCCTCTCCCTCTCTCTCCCTCCCCCTCTCTCTCTCTCTCTCCCTCCCTTCCCCTCTCTCTCTCTCTCCCTCCCTCCCCCTCTCTCTCTCCCTCCCTCCCCCTCTCTCTCTCTCTCCCTCCCTCCCCCACTCTCTCTCTCCCTCCCCCCCCCCCCACCTCTCTCCCTCCCCCTCCCCTCTCTTCCTCTCCCTCTCTCTCCCTCCCCCTCTCTCTCTCTCTCTCCCTCCCTTCCCCTCTCTCTCTCTCTCCCTCCCTCCCCCTCTCTCTCTCCCTCCCTCCCCCTCTCTCTCTCTCTCCCTCCCTCCCCCTCTCTCTCTCTCTCTCTCCCTCCCTTCCCCTCTCTCTCTCTCTCCCTCCCTCCCCCACTCTCTCTCTCCCTCCCTCCCCCCCCCCCCCCCGCTCAGCGACACGAACGGCTTTCTCCTCCCCCACCGCTCAGCGGCACAAACGGCTGCAGAATTCTGCCTGGCTGAAGCACTTTCACACAGGTAGGAAGATGGTTTATTTAATCTTTTCTTGCCTTATAAATGTTTATTCAGGTTGGATTTATTTGTATAATATTTGTCGAAGTATAAATAAGGATTTATTGTAGAAATTAATGAGTTCCCTCCCCCCCCACCTCGTTCTGGACGCCTAATTTGTAACCTGCGCCTGATTTTTTAATGTGTAGAACAGGTTTTTTCAGTTCGACAAAAATCTTCACTTGCTCCATTCCACTTTAGTTTGGAGTACGTTTTCACTGTGGAAACTTTGAAATCAGGTGTCAGTGGCCGGACACGCCCCCTTTTGAAGAAAAAATTCTGTTCCAAAGTAGAACTGTTCTACCTGACTAGAACTGCAGAAAAAAAAATGTGGAGAATTGCGATTTCTAAGATAGTCCGTTCTCCACCAGTTGCTCCTAAAAATCAGGCGCAAATCATGTGGAAACTTGGGCCCAAAGGAACAGGAGTAGGCCATTGAGCTCATCGAGCTCCTCCTGACAGTGTGATTTTCTCCTGGACAGCATGATTCTATAAAAAGGAATTCCCCAAGTGAGCTGAGATTCCCGCTGTTGGTCCTGACTGTAGTTTGCTGTGTTCCCATTTCTGTTGAAGACACTCTCCTTGCCCATAATCGCACTGCCTGGCCAAATAATTACGCGAGCACGTGTTTAAATGTGACTGCCTATAACCACACAACACCTGCAACCATTCCCCTCAGTTCAGATCTTTGTTGGAGCGTCTACAATTTTATTCAAATGGGGAAAACTTGCTATTTTAGCTGTGGCTCAGTGGGCAGCACTCACACTTCTGAGTCAGCAGGCTGTGGGTTCAAGTCCCACTCCAGAGACTTGAGCACAAAAATCTAGGCCAACACCCCAGTGCAGTGCTGAGGGAGTGCTGCACTGTCGGAGGTGTCGTCTTTCAGATGAGACGTTAAACCGAGGCCCCACCTGCCCTCTCAGGTGGCCGCAAAATATCCCTTGGCACTATTTCGAAGAAGAGCAGGCATTCTTCCCAGTGGCCTGCCCAATATTTATTCCTCAAATAACATAACAAAAACAGATTATCTGCTCATTATCACATTGCTGTTTGTGGGATCTTCCTGTGCGCAAATTGGCTTCCGTGTTTTCTACTTTACAACAGTGACTACACTCCAAAAGTACTTCATTGGCTGTAAAGTGCTTTGGGATGTCCTGAGGTTGTGAAAGGCGCTATATAAATGCAAGTCTTCTTCTTTCTATTTACATTACTTAATATCAGCAAATAAATGAAAGTCTTTCTTTTCTTCTTTCAAATTTCCTCTTGCTCAGGGTAAGGTGCGTTATTAATTAAGTGAAGCAGGAAAAGTGTAATGGGGAAAGTATTACAGGAAGTAGGCGTAGCTCTTACAGGAAGTGCATGTGATGTGTAAGACTGCAGCGCCTTTACTGGAGGGAGAGGGTCATTGCACCGTGACAGTTTGTATAGACATTTTCCATTGTAAATATGGCCATAAGACCATATCATGGAAAAGTTGATGAAGTGCATGCTGACATAAAGGAGTGAAATTAGTCTGAACAGTAACAGAAAGTAGGCAACGTCAGCCTGATTTACACCCCACATGATTTTCTTTCCGTGTCAATAGAAATTTGGGCGGTGTGTAAAATAGGCACCGATTCACTAACATCCGCTTTGTGCTCCCGTCTAAGACTAATTTCACCCCACAAATTTTTTAATATATTTTGGGTGGATGGACAGATAGACATACGTAAGTTTCTTGAACATCTTGTACTGCTTTTCCATGTATATTGGAACCTGTCGCTCATTCCTACGGTCAGGAAATTCCCTGCACCAGACTGTATGATATTCCCAATTATCCTTGCAACTATTACGAGATTTCAGTATTTCTGCTGTGGTTAATCATCGGCCCTAACCATGATGTTGCTTACCCGCCCCGCATTCTATGGGGGACCCTACCTCCCTTTGGTTTCAAATGCTCAGTTCCTACATCTTTGCACTTTACTGGGGCAAACAAATGGCAAAAATGGTTGCAAGGGCTTGTACAGGAATGTCAATCCTCAAGGTCTTCAATATTCTATAAAGCCTATGCCCACCCGATTATGACATATTATATGCAGATAAAGATTGTCTCCAGTTCCTGGATTTAATACATGCTAAGATCAGTCGATGCGTAGACTGGCTGACAATGGCCTACCACGTACTAGAATCCACAGCATCAGATACTGTTCCCCCTCTGCAAGATCATGAGCAAAGAGGCACTCTAATGTATTTGCTCCAAGGATTCTTTGCTTAAGAATTCATAGCAGCACATTGCTAATAAGAACTAGTTGGTTTATTAACAAAGGTTTAACAATCACACTACACATTACCGGTTCAACCACCAGGCTCACAACCACCTGCCTCATCGTGGATCCCCCGAACCCAACTGGCTGGGGTTTTATTGAGTCTTGTGAACATCACGGGACTGGCTGAGCCACTCACAATGCAACAGCTCTACAACTATTCAAAGCTATGAGCCTCCTCACAGGTGCATACATTACAGGCACCAACAGAAGTTACCAGACCTCCATGCTTGTGTCAGAAGCACAAGATATAGCAGCTGCACCTTAACGTGCTTCATCCATCGAAAACATCCACTTAGAGCAGGAGCGATGAAGCTTCTTCTGTCCATGGACTCTTTCTCAGCCAATGCTGCCTCTGATCTTCTGTCCCTTATAGGCAGAAGGTCTATTCCAGAGTTAACAGTCACTTATCGAAACCAAGGCCATCGCAGCATACATCAGGCCCTGGAAAGTTTCTGTCTTGGCCCTTACCACATCACTAAATGTCCCGCAGTGCTTCTATGCTCAGGCAACGAACAACATCAAATTTGTGAACCATGTCACTGTTATAGTTGACCCTAGCTGTATCTTGCTATTACACTGTTTAAATGAAGGTAAATGGCTTCGGAACACAGGAACAGGAGGAGGCCACTCAGCCCCTCGAGCATGTTCCACCATTCAATTAAATCATGGCTAAACTCTATCTGAATTCCATTTACTCACCTTGGTTCCATAACTCTTAATACCCCTGCCTGACAAAAATATATCAATCTCCGTTTTGAAATTTTCAATTGACCCCCGCAGCCTCAACAGTTTTTTTGAGGAGAGAGTTCCAGATTTCCTCTACCTTTTGTGTGAAGAAGTGCATCCTGACATCATCCCTAATTTTAAGATAATGTCCCTTTGTTCTGGACTCCCCCACCAAAGTAAATTGTTTCTCGTTATCTACCCTATTACCTCCTATGATTATCTCAAACACCTCAATTAGATCACCCCTTAATCTTCTATATTCAAGGGAATACAAGCCTGATCTATGTGACCTGTCCTCATTATGGGCCCAAATTTGGCCCTCTGGTTTTTTTGGTGCACCTCCGAGCCCCCACCCCCGGCCGGCATTTTACATCAGAAGCAGCGCCAAAAAAAATCCGTGCGATCATGGCCGATTCTCGGGCAGTCTGTGGAGCTGGCGTGGCACAGAAGAAAGTGAGGAGGGGCCCCGGCGCTGAAAACAGTGCCGGGACCTCTGCACATGCGTGCTAGAGTCTGCGCGCATGTGCAGTAGCACCTGGCAGGCCGTTTCGGCTGCAGGCTGTATGGGAGGGGCCAAAGCATGCTGTCCCTAGCCCTGGCTGAATGGGCTCCCTCATCGGCAGCCCGCTACGTTCCCTCAGGTAGGTGTTCTATTTTTTATTTGTTATTTACTGATTGATTTTGGTGCTTTAGGTGCAGGGTTCCTTCTATTTTATTTGTTAATTAATTGCGTATTACTTTTTGTGCTTTGTTTGGTGCTTGATGGTGCTTTACATATAGTTACTTGCACCGATTCCTTAACTGTAAGTAAGGTCTTTCTGTGCGGACAAAAGTGGACACATACACTGCCCTAAGTTAGTTCAGTACAACTTTTTTCTGGCCAAATTGGCATAAATGGTGTAAGTGGCTGGGAATGCCCCCTTTTGAAAAAAAACTGACTTGACAAAAAACCCAACTAACTCACTTACACTGGCGCAAATTAAATGACCATATTTGCAACTAAAAAGTTACACCAGAAAAATCAAGTTACACCAAAAAAAGCTGTGCAACTCATGGGGAAATTTGGGCCCAATGTAACCTTTTTAGCCCTGGTATTCTGGTGAATCTGCACTATACCCCCTCTAAGACCAATATACCCTTTCTGAGGGGCGGTGCCCAGAAATTAACACAGATTTTAGAAGTCTCGATATACATATTGTAAGGAAACTGGGATATGGATTACCAGACCTTAGAAGAAATTGCTTGTACATTACTACAACAAAATCAGGACACTGTGAAATAAGATTCTAAAATCCAGAAATTACTGTTGTTGATGGAATCTAAAGAAATAACTTACATTTATACAGTGTCTTTCATGACCTCAGAATGCTTTACAACCAATGAAGTACTTTTGGAGTGTAGTCACTGTTGCAATGTAGGAAACATGGCAGCCAATTTGTGCACAGCAAGCTCCAAAAAACAGCAATGAAATAATGACCGGAACATTTGGTTTTTTTAAAATGTTGATTGAGGCATATATGTTGGCCAGGATACCAGGGAGGACTCCCCTGCTTTTCTTCAAGAAGTGGGATGGATCTTTTATGTCCACTTGAGAGGCAGACTGGGCTTTGACGTCTCATCTGAAAGATGTCACTGCGACAATGCAGCATTCCCTCAGTACTGCACTGGAGTGTCAGCCTGGACTTTGTGCTTGAGCTCCTGGATTGAGACTAGAACCCATGACCTTTGGATTCAGAGGCAGAGCCATGGCTGACAGATGCACCCAAGGGAATATATAGCATGGGCGTGGGTACATGCATATACACACTGGCAAGAGCACACACTAAATACTCATGGTTTTATACACTGGTGCATATTTGCATATACACACACGTGTGCGTGCACACTCACAAATATTGGCCCGAAATGCACTATTGCAATTTACAAAATAAGTGAACAAAATCCAGTTTGAGGTAGGCTGCTCCTAAAGTCTCCATGCTAGTAACTCACTGACCTTACCAATATGGTGGGTAGCAACTAATCCTCTCTACCTCACTCCACTTAATTGGAGACATTGGTCACAGGGCTTCATTCAAATCCAGGTTAATCAGCTTGTCCGGGCCAGGAGGAGCCCAGTCGGGTTTATTAGGCTGTGTGAAAAACTACAATGTTCCTAGGGTCAGACTTTCCCTAAAGGCCCTCAACACCCGATTGCCCGCTGAGAAGCACCGCTAACGTTCGGCGAGAAAAGCTGGCGGGAATTTCCATTTTAAAGTTTAAAGTAAGTAAAACTAATGGCCCGGCGAGAAAATGTGCATTGCACACTCATTGTCGGCGGTTTTCTCGGCGGGTAAGTGGAAAGTTAGCATCATGGGCGGTCGTTACCGCAATGGATGGTAAGTACTAAAATTTAGTCCGAGGCTGCGGTTGGGCCTAGGGAGGGGGGGAAAACTTAAAAAGAATGTTCAATAAAAAAATAAATAAAACATACAAACCATTCCCAAGACAGTTTTAAACCTAATCGCTGTTTAAAAATTAATAACTAAATAATTAAAGAACCTTTAACTTACCTTTCTCTGCAGGGCCCCTCCCTTACCGCCCGGTTTAAGCAGCGTTTACAGGGCGGGTCTCTCGGCGATCTGGACGCCGGCGGTTGAGGCCAAACTTACGCCCTGGCGGTTGTTCTCGGCGTTGCACGTGGGCGGTTTGGTCCCGGCGAACGTGTTCAGATGTGGTCGATACCAAGGCAAAAACTGAAGTGGAAACTCTCACCGGGCGGAAAGCCAGCTGGACCGCCGAGAAAATCGCCGACGGTGAAGGCGAAAGTCTGGCCCATAGAATCATAGAATGGTTACAGCACAGAAAGAGGCCATTCAGCCCGTTGAGACCGTGCTGGCTCTCTGCAAGAGCACTTCAGCCAGTCCCACTCCTCCGCCCTTTCCCCGAAGCCACGATTGAATCTGCCTCCACCACCCTTTCAGACAGTACATTCCAAATCCTAACCACTCGCTGCGTAAAAAGGTTTTTCCTCATGTCGGCCTTTGGTTATTTTGACAAAACACCTTAAATCTGTTCACGCCCCTTCCGCCAAAGGGAACAGTTTCTCTCTATCTAGAGCCGTCATGATTTTGAATAACTCTATCAAATCTCCTCTCGACCTTCTCTGCCCTAAGCAGAACGAGCCCAGCTTCTCTAGTCTATCCACGCAACTGATTCTCGAAAATCTTTTCTGCACCCTCTCCTTCCTAAAGTGCGGTGCTCAGAACTGGATACAATACTCCAGTTGAGGCCGAACCGGTGTTTTATAAAAGTTCTTCATAAGCCCAAGATCCCATAAGCTTTTTTAACCGCTTTCTCAACCTGCCCTGCCACCTTCAACGATTTGTGTACGTTCATAGCCAGGTATTTAGGGGCAGAGGTCAGATTCAACCCAATGGGCCTTATGCTGAATTTCTTTGGACAGGACAGTCAATCTGCATGTACGGGCTATAGCAGTTCGACTGCAGATCAGGTGTTTAATAAATGGCAGTCCCGTTCCCACCTGAAACTGATCCGGGAACGAGGAAAATAATCACAAGTGATATATGGTTTGTCCTTAAATTTTAGCTGAGATCAAATGGTGTCTATTAATGAGTAGTCGTTAATATTATTAGTAGTCATTTGCCAGGCAGAATCAGCCTGATGTAACCATGTGGTTAGTGATCCTCGTACTGAGACTCCTGGCAACCTTACATTGCATTGTACTTAATTTAAAGTGTACCCAAGGCACGGTTTGTGAATGGGTAGCAATTGAGTGAAATGGGATAAATATGAGCGACATTGCACCCTCTGTGTGTTAGTCACTTGTTACCGATTCAGAATTTCAACATTCTGTTACCCTTTTGAATCTGTTAAAATCATTAGTTTGCGTAAATGTTAAGAAAGAACACGCCTTTTACACACTCGACCTTTGTGGTGTTTTTCAAAACAACTCGAAACTCGCACTCAAATATGAGTTTACGCAAAAATTAGAAAACTTATTTTTTCTAAGTTCAAAAATGAGCAAACGTTTAGTGAAAATCTACTCCCGCACAGCCCTCTGCTAACTATCTCCGCACCTCTCCCCACACAACGAGACCCATTTCCATAATCTTGGGTCTGCGGGGTGGGGGGGGGGTGCTCGAACCTAGGCCCCAAAACTAGCGTCTCATTAGTGCAGAATGGCCCACGTGCGAGACACGGCACCGCTTTGCACCAGTCTCGCCAGTCGCTGGAGTTTCTGCTCTGCGAGGATTCCGTGTCAGGCACATCAGACACGCGCAGATCCGTTCTCCTGAGTCTTACGCACTTTTGCAGAGAACACAACACAGCGGAGAACTCGATGCAAGTGAGCAAAGTCTATTCAGTGCTGTCAAAACAGATGGCAGCAAATGGCACAAAATCATATACGCTTGATGTCAGTTCATAACATCTTGTCGACATACTTGATTTAATCGTCTAGCTGCCGATTCCGCTTGTGAACCCATATGGTCGCGTAGCCAAATGAACCTCTTAGATTGCATTTACAATCTGGCACTTTAATCATTGTAAGCAGTGATAAAAGAGTGCAGGCTTGGCACAGGGGATACAGGCAGTAATATAAAGGGAAAAGCTTTGAAACTTTTGACAGGTCTGTACAAAAGCATGGCAGGTAAAGCACTCAAACTATCTTACTACGTAAAAAAGAAACTTTTAACTGCGCCATAATACACTCAGATTGCCCCTGATGATTGCCTCATTTTGATGTCCTTCACTTTGTCACAGTATGGCTTTTTGATGGTATGATAATTCATTGCTGAGTTCTCATTTACCCCCTGCTGTGAGCTGTCTGTGCATGGCAATTTTTAAACCAGAGGGGGAAAAATATTTTAAAGACAGTCAGTGGCTTTAATGCAAAGATGGAATGTAGGATTTATATGTTTTCAAACTTGGCTCTGTTTTTTCTGCTGCAGTGTTTTATTCAGCTGCTCTGTGTCACGGTTACGATGCAAGGCCTTCATTGCACGACTGCTCTAAGCTCAACATCGGACGGCTAAAGGTAGAAAAGTAATTCACCCAGGGATCGATGAAACTGTGCAGGTATTTCAAGGTCTCCAAACTGTGCGTTATATAATAATAATAATAATAATAATAACTTTTATTTATATAGCGCCTTTAACGTAGTAAAACGAACCAAGGCGCTTCACAACAGTGTTACAGACAAACAGATAAATTTAACACCGAGCCACAGAAGAAATTAAGGCAGATGATCAAAGCTTGTTTAGAGATCGGTTTTAACAAGCGTCTTAAAGAGGAAAGAGAGGTAGAGAGGTGGAGAGATTTATGTCACAGTGTTAAAGAGCACCACCGAGAAAAACAGCAACACTGAATGATGTTCCCATAGTGGCAAAGTCAGCTGGTCAGCTTGTGTTGGCCCCCAATGTCCATTCCACCCCAATGCCCATCTCACCCCGACCCCAACGCCACCCCGCCACTCCCATCCCACCCCCACCCCAACCACACCGCACTCCAACCCCACCCCAAACCCACCCTACCCCGCCACTCCCACCCCACCCCAACCCCAACCCCACCCCATCTCACCCCCATCCCCACCTCACCTTAACTCCACCCCACTCCAACCCCACCCCAAACTCCCATCCCACGCCAACCCCACCCCACCCTGCCACTCCCACCGCACTCCCACCCCCAACCTCCACCCCATCCCACCGCAGCCCCATCACACCCCCACCCCACCCACACACCACCCCCACCCCCAGCCCACCCCCCTCAGAAACCATGACTGAGGTTCCACCCTTTCGGCCTGTTGACCAGGATGCGACTACCATTGAAATACAAAATTGACAAGTTTCAGAAAGAATTAAACAACAATAACAACTTGCATTTATATAGCTCCATAAATATATGTAATTATCCCAAGATGCTACACTGAAGCATAATCAGATAAAGATTGACCGGGCCAAAGAAGGAGATATGAGCACAGGTGACTAAAAGCTTGGTCAAAGATAGCATTTAAGGAGAGTCTTAAAGGAGGAATGGGAGGTAGAGAGGCGGAGAGGTTTAAGGCCTAGGCTGCTGAAGGCATGGCCACCAGTGGTGAGGAGAGAGAGCTTGAGGTGTGAAAGAGAGCATTATATGGAGGAATGCATAGATTTATGGGGCTGGAGAGGTTACAGAGATAGGGTGGGGTGAGGTTTGACTTCGGATGATCTCACCGAGGGGCAGTATATAGTTCAGGAACAGGAGGCCAAGAATAGACCCCTGGGGGACTTCAGAGGTGTGGGGTTGGGAAGAGAAGTCACTTCTGAAGATTCTCTGGCTACGATTGGATGGGTAAAAGTGGAATCAGGCGAGAGCAGTCCCACTTAGCTTGACAACAGAGGATAGGCGTTGGAGGAGGAGGATGGCGTGGTCGAAAGTTTCAAAGATTGAAATCAGGTCGAGAAGGATGAGGAGGGATAGTGCCCACTACAATTGATTATTTTGTTTTCGGAATGTGGGTGACAATGGCAAGACTGGCATTTATTGGCCACACTCATTGCCCTGAGAACGTGGTGGCGAGCCTTCTTCTTGAACCGCTGCAGTCCGTGTGGTGATGGCTTTCCCACAATGGTGTTTGGTAAGGAGTTCCAGAATATTGATTCATCGACGGTGAAGGAAAGACAATATACATCCAGATGGAATGTCACGGGGGCCGATTTTCATCAAGGCCCCCGCCCGCCCAAGTGCCGCCTAAAGTGTCGCCGATGGCCACCGAGGTACCGGACGGTACTTTGGGCGGGATATTCATGGCCGAGGTCCCTCGAAGGTCGGCGGGCGGCAAATGGACGTACGCCGCCAATCTGGGCGGCAGCGGGCGGCAGGTCTCATTCTCGGCGGCAGAGGCGCTTGCTGCCAAAGTGCCGCCGAGGATGGAGTCGGGCCCAAGGAGGGCCAAAGACCTGAAAAAAAAAACAACAGTAAAAAATAAAAAAACTATCGGAAGACCTTCAGGGGACCCCATCAGGTAAGTCGCTGTGGAAAAAAAAAATGAAAATGGTCACGAACCTTTCTTTCAGGTTCTTCATACTCACCGTCGGAGACAGACCGGCCTCCAGCCAGCGGTCCACCCCCGTTCTGCCGCCGAGTCCCACCGACTCCCGCCCGCAGGAATCTGGGAACTCGGCAAGTGGGAGGTCAGTTGCGCCACGCGGCCATCCGCTGACGTCAGCGGGCGGTTCCCGGCAGCTCTCCCCTCCCGCCCGCTCCAGGCCACCTCCAAAGTGGCAGTGGGCGGATCCTCAGGAGGAATGTCGGCGGGAGTGGGCGGCAGTCGGCGGCAACGGGCGGTGAGTGATGAATTTCGGCCTCTTGGAGAGACATCGGAGGTGACGGTGTTCCCACAACATTGCTGCTGTTGTCCTGCTCGGTGTTCGAGGTTGTAGGGGAGGGACCTTGGTGAGTTGCGGCAGTGCCTCTTGTCGATTGTACACACTGCAGCCACAATGCGCCTGTGATGGGTGGATGTGGAGTCCAGTGACAGGAGCATCGATCGCGCATCCTGGATGTCGTGGAGCCGTTTGAGCGTGGTTGCACTTACACCCATCCAGCCGAGTGGTGTGTTTTCCATCACACTCCTGACTTCAGCCCTGTAGATGATGGAGAGGGTTTGATGGTACCTCGATCTGGCACCAGAGTCATGACTCCTGAGCAACTGTGGGCGTGCACTTTGGTTCTGTTAATGCCTGACCCATCCCCAAGTGCAATCACAGGTATAATAAGTCATCAAAGCAGCTAATGAAATGTTGGCCGTTACCTCAAGAGGGTTTGCCACACGTTCCTTCCGCTGCCTGCGTTGGTTTCTGCATGCTCTCGGCAAAGAGTCTTGAGGTGCTCAGTGCCCTCCCGGATGTGCTTCCTCCACTTAGGGCGGTCTTGGGCCAGGGATTTCCAGGTGTAGATGGGGACGTTGCATTTTATCAAGGAAGCTTTGAGGGTGTCCTTGAAACGTTTCCTCTGCCCACCTTGGGCTCGCTTGCGGTGTAGAAGTTCCAAGTAGAGCGCTTGCTTTGGGAATCTCATGTCTGGCATGCGGACAATGTGGCCTGCCCAGTGAATCTGGTCGAGTGTGGTCAGTGCTTTAATGATGGAGATGTTGGCCTGGTCAAGGACGCTAATGTTGGTGCGTCTGTCCTCCCAGGGGATTTGCAGGATCTTGCGGAGACATCGTTGGTGGTATTTCTCCAGCGATTTGAGGTGTCTGCTGTATATGGTCCACGTCTCTGAGCCATACGGAGGGCGGGTATCACTACAGCCCTGTCGACCATGAGCTTGGTGGCAGATTTGAGGGCCTGATCTTCGAACACTCTTTTTCTCAGGCGGCCGAAGGCTGCGCTGGTGCACTGGAGACGCTGTTGAATCTCGCCCACAGAGACTGTAATTCACGTTTTGGACTGTTCAGTCACCTAAGAACTCATTTTTAGAATGGCTGCAAGTCTTCCTTGATTTCGAGGGACTGTCTATAATGATGATGAAAATACAAAGGGGAGGAAGTGATACTTCAGTTGAACATAGCCTTTGCCAAACCCCATCTGAGGTACCACGTTCAGTTCTGGGCACGCACCTCAGGAAGTGCATTCGGAGGAAATTCACTAGAATGATAGCTGTTGTGTATGCATGCCTGTTTACTGTGTGATGTCTGTAACACTGTTATGCCACACTGAATGTACCCGTATACTGTACACACCTTACCTGTACACCAGAGGGTGCTGCTGCTGGAGATTTAAGGGTTACCTGCACACGGCAGGTAACCCAGTATATAAAGGAGCTCACAGCTTGGTGTCCTCACTCGAGGAGCTGCAAATAAAGGACTACACGTCTACACAGTTTCAGTATCATACACTGCCTCATGGAGTCATTACTAAAGGTGCCTACATACGCTACAACTGGCGACGGGAATACGAGGTCACGAACTACACGCTCAACATGTCTAACCTCAGCAACTTTCAGCAATTTACAGAGGGGGAAGTTTGGGACGCTTTTGTGGAAAGATTGGAACACTTCTTTACAGCCAACGACCTGGACGGGGACACACTGGCTCCACTCCCGAACAAATGCAGGGCCATCCTGCTTAGCAGTTGTGGGACCACCATCTACGATCTCGTCAGGGACTTACTAGCCCCGGAGAAGACAACCACCAAGAGCTATGAGCAACTTGTAACAATCATACAGGAACAACTAAAACCGAAATAAAGCATCCTCCCAGCCAGGCATCAGTTCTACACTTACCGGTGACCTGAGGGCCAAGAAATTGCCAAGTATGCTGCACACTTAAGAAGACTAGCTGCACCGTGTAATTTTGGCGACCACCTTAATGAAGCACGAAGGAACATATTTGTTATCGGAATTGGCCATGAAGGCCTCCTACACAAATTGCTCTCAGTTGACATCATGGTCACCCTGCAGAAAGCAATCCAAGTGAGCCAGGCGTACATGGTTTCGGCCGACGACTCCAGGCGAACACTGACCCAGGACTCTAAACCGGCGAGCGCAGTGCACCGCATGGATACTTCTAAAGGCAGAAATGCTGCCCCGAGTCCCGCAACCCTGAGTCCGCCACATGGGGCAAACCAGATGGCCCTGTGCTGTTGCTGTGGAGGAAACCACAGGGCCCACCAGTGCCGCTACAAAGACTATGCATGCAAAGGCTGCAAAGAGAAAGGGCACCTTCAGAGAATGTGCAAAAAAAACTTTACTCACTGTGTCTCTGATGAGCTGGCTGATCAACCGGGCTCTGACACAGGTGAAGAGGAAGTTGCTCAACCCCTGGAAGAAGAGTATGGAATTTATACCTGCTCCACTGAAAGTTCGCAGTGGACGATGGAAGTGGACATCGACGGGGTCCCAGTCTCCATGGAGATCGACACAGTGGCGAGCCAGTCTGTGATGAGCCAAATGACCTTTGAAAAAATTTGGATGAATCCTGCCACTCGACCAAAACTGTCTCCTGTCCAGGCGCAGCTGCTCACCGACACCAAAGGTAAAATCCAAATTGTTGGCAGCGTAGACGTCGAAGTCTCCCAGGGCAGCATGTTGAACAAACTCCCCCTGTGGATTGTAGCCGGCGACGGTCCCACACTCTGGGCAGGAATTGGATGAACCGGGTCCACATCAGGTGAAGTGGCCCTGTGGAAGAAAAGAGCACCACAGCCCTGCTGCAGGAAATGGCTGCAGCACCACAAGGAGAAAAACTTATAATCAAAATGGCCGCCACCATGCCATGAGTGAGCATGGAGGAAGATCACGTGACACCGAGCGGCCAATCGGATTTGAAGGCTCCCTTTAAGGAGACCGGTAACCAAAGAAATTTAAAGGGGAAGTTTCAACTATTTGAGTACATGGACTTTAAAGCTAAAGGTGCAATTAAAGGGTGCAAGTATGAAAATGTATGCAATGTAACCATGAATTGTGATGCTGGTTTAACTAATGTGACTAATGAGATGAATGCAGGTGTCAGTAAGGTTAAGAACAAGTTTATTATGCTTAACAAGAATGTGAAATGCCTAATGTAACCATGTCTGTTGAAACCAGGACACCCAAAAGTGATGCAAATGCTAGAATGTATAATGTAGGCTCGACTATGTGTGATCAGAGCCAAGGTGTCATATATACCGGTAGGACACTGCCAAAGGACATTGGGTCCTACAGGAACCATGCTGATGCCAATGGAATCCCCCTGTGGGAGACCCCCAGGTCCAGCAGGCTACCTGACCATGTAGCCTGGACCTTTAGAACGAATATGATGCCCTTTGCAGGACACACACACAGCCAGTGGGAACAGACCCATTACAGGGACAGTGGTCAATGGGCAGTCCAGCCACCACCAATGGCAACCTGCACCAGACCAGCCCCACAACCCCTGGTCACCATTGCCCACCAGCCCACAACTACCCACATCACAGTGTATACACACCACCCACTGCTGCCGTGGCCACCCCCCCTGCCCCCCCACCCCGAGGGATCCCACAACAGTGACACCCACTTGGTCTGTGTGTGAGGGAGAGGAAACATATGAGGCCAGCCTCAAGCACAGGGGTCACACCTAGCAACCACACAACCCTCACCACAACCTCCCATAGCCCACCACTGACCACCTCCCCTGGTCATGACAAGAAGGATATGAAAAATGCTAAGGGGGGGGTAGTATTGTTGGTGCATGCATGCCTGTTTACTGTGTGATGTCTGTAATACTGTTATGCCACACTGAATGTACCCTTATACTGTACACACCTTACCTGTACACCAGAGGGTGCTGCTGCTGGAGACATAAGGGTTACCTGCACACGGCAGGTAACCCAGTATAAAAAGGAACTCACAGCTAGTTGTCCTCACTCAGGAGCTGCAAATAAAGGACTACAGGTCTACACAGTTTAAGTATCATACCCTGCCTCGTGGAGTTATTACAAAGGTGCCTACATACACGACAACATCAAGGTTTGAAGGGTTAAATTATGAGGGCAGATTGCATAAACTTGGGTTGTATTCCCTTAAATTTAGAAGGTTGAAGAATGACCTAATTAATATGTTTAAAATGATAAGGGAATCGATAGGACAGATACAGATAAATTATTGCCTCTCATAGGGGAATCCAAGGGAGCACAATCTTAACATTAACGGCAGGTAATTCAGGAGTGAAATCAGGAAGCAACTTTTTTATACAAAGGGTAGTGAAAATCTGAAACTCTCTCCTCCAAAAGGCTATGGATACTCTGTCAATTTAAATTTCAAGATTGGGATCAACAGACTTTTATTAGGTCTGGGTATCAAGGGATATGGATCTATTGCGGTAAATGGAGTTGAGGAACAGATCAGCCATGATCTAATTCAATGGCAGAATGGGCTCGAGGGGCTGAATGGCCTCCTCCTGTTCCTTTGCTCTTATCAGGGCAGAGTCAGCAGCATGAGAGCCAGTCTTCCTCAGCAAAATCCTGCAAATCCATTGGGCACAGACGCACCAACGTCAGTGTTCTCTCTCAGGCCAACATCCCCAGCATTGAGGCATTGACCACGCTCGATCAGCTCTGATGGACGGGCCACATTGTCCGCATGCCCGATATTAGACTCCCAAAACACGCGCTCTACTCCGAGCTATGCCACGGCAGGCGAGTCCAGGAGGGCAGAGAAAATGCTTCAAGGACGCCCTCAAAGCCTCCCTGAAAAAATGTAACAGCCCCACTGACTCTTGGGAATCCCTGGCCCAAGACCCGCTCAAAGTGGAGGAGAAGCATCCGAGAAGGCACCGAACACTTTGAGTCTCTTCGCCGGAAGCGGGCGGAAGCCAAGTACAAACAACGGAAGGAGCGCAAGTCAAACCAAGCATCCCACCCACCTGTCCCTCCAACCACCACCTGCCCCGACCTGTGACAGAGACTTATCAGTCACCTTAGAACTCATTTTAGTGTGGCAGCAAGTCATCCTCGACTCTGGGGGACTGCCTAAGAAGCACCTTGCACAGGAGGGCACAAGCAGGGATGTCATCAGGAGGAACTGGCTGCAGTGGCGCAAACCTTTCAATGATGCACACGTTACACTGCAGAGGTCTCTTCTACCCATTGGACGGGAAGATCACTCATCTTCTCCCATTGGATGGGAAGATCACAAAACGTTACTGCAAAGCCACACTCAACCTCATTCTGCTGTGCCACTCATCACATCTCCATCATTCTGCCTTCTCTACCCTACACCTGCATATCCTTACTCTCACCAACTTACCTTGCCTCTCGATCCACATTATCACATCCCCATATCACGAGCCACCGCTCACACTCACCCTCATCCTTTTCCACTCATACCAACTAACAACATACAGGGTAGGCACTTGGGTCCTTTAGCCAATGCTCATTTAGAGTTTCTGCTAATGTGGTGTCAAACATTGAAATATTTATTTTGAATACTTGGTGTTCTTGGACAGGTTTGTGTGCACCTTTGTAAATAGCTTAGTGAGTTGAAGTGAATGCTGAGACATAATGGTAACCCCCACAGTGCTGATGAGTGTGAAAGGAATAGGTTGGGCATTGCAGGGATGCTTTCTCGAGCTGGTGTGAGGTGGTGCCAACCTGGTACATCATGTGGTAGCTAGGGTGTGCAGCATTAAGTAAATCCGGCCATGGTGATGCCATCCCTGGTGTCCCGGGCAGCAATGTGGTCAGATGCTGATGCCCTGTGTCCTGTGCAGCATCAGGTGACTGCGGAGAAGGTTGATGTTGTTGGTGATGCTGGTGTGTTTAGTGATGTTGGTGTTGGGGCTGATCATGGGGGGTTTCTGAGGAACAAGGTGAGAGTTTTTCAAGGGCACTGATGCTGATGGAATAGATGGTAGGTGAGGTTGAGATGACAGAAGCGATCTGTCAATGGTGAGAGAGGTTGTTCCAAAGAGGTGACACTGATTAGAGAGTTTACTGCAAACACTTCCAAACTGCATACAGCTCAAAAGTCTCATCTAAACCCTGAAGGCCTCAGCTTCTGACGTTGGAAAATGAACAGCTGTGAAATGGTAGCTTTTATACCACTTCTGCGTTTGTCAACTAGGCAAAGCAATGGAGACTCATTGAGAATCCGACATACTTACCTGATGTGTTCCCCGAGGGACATGAACCTTGTTAACGACTTGGAAAAATTGTAATTAGCTGGTAAAAACCTTTAAACTACCTCTTAATGATATTACTTGGCTGGTTTGGTGTCAGGTCGGTGAACCTCAGCCAGACCCGGCACTTTGGAAACTGACAAGGAGGCGGGTTCAGAGCGGGATCCCACCCCGCTGTCAATCACGACCATTTAGACAGTGGGCTCATCTCTAAACCCGCGCTCGCAGGGCTGGTAAGATTCTGGCCTTGGTGTGGGACTAGAATTACACATAGGCCAGGGCGGGTAAGAACAGTAAAGGACATCAATGAACTGGTTAGATTTTTCATCACAATGTGACAGCTTCACGGTCACTTTTATTGATACCAAATGTTTATTTCCAGATCTATTAAACTGAATTCAAATCCCATGGTAGAGTTTCACTGTATTCGGAGTTTCACTGTATTCAGAGTTTCACTGTATTTGGGAGTTTCACTGTATTTGGGAGTTTGACTGTATTTGGAGTTTCACTGTATTTGGGAGTTTGACTGTATTTGGGAGTTTCGCTGTATTGGGAGTTTTAATGTATTTGGGAGTTTCACTGTATTCAAAGTTTGCTGGGGAGTTCCAGAACCAGGGGGCACAGTCTAAGAATAAGAGGTAAACCATTTAGGACTGAGATGAGGAGAAACTTCTTCATTCAGAGAGTTGTTAACTGTGGAATTCTCTACCGCAGAAAGTTGTTGAGGCCAGTTCGTTAGTTATATTCAAGAGGGAGTTAGATATGGCCCTTACGGCCAAAGGGATCAAGGGGTATGGAGAGAAAGCAGGAAAGGGGTACTGAGGTTGAATGATCAGCCATGATCTTATTGAATGGTGGTGCAGGCTCGAAGGGCCGAATGGCCTACTCATGCACCTATTTTCTATGTATCTATGTTTCTATGTAATATGTCCTCACTATGCAGTACAAATGCACACGAGGCCCATACTTGAGAGAAGGTCACTCTGTGACCAGTAACCTTTATTAGCCAGCACTGAAGTGAAGAAGTTGGGTGGAGCTTCCCCTTTTATACCTGAAAGACCAGGTTAGGAGTGTCTCCCACAAGTTCACCACCTAGTGGTCAATGTTCTCACAGTGTACAACTTAGGTCAGTTTATACATGCGTTACAGTGACAGTTAAATACATGACATCACCTTCTCCCCAAAGTCTAATTGGGATCACAGGTTAAGTCTCTCTGGTGCTTTACGCTCCCTTGTAGAGCGCCTGAGTTGGGGCTCTGGTTGTTGGGCGCTGGCCTGAGTGTCTGATGTTTGCGGTGCCTCAGGCCTGTCCGGACTGCCCACAGTGACTGGGCTCCCCTCCACTTGGTTACGGTGTTCGGCCACCTGTGGTGGAGTGAACTCTATATCGTGTTCTTCCTCTGCTTCTTCTGTGGGGTTGCTGAACCTCCTTTTTGTTTGATCCACGTTTTTGCGGCAGATTTGTCCATTGGTAAGTTTAACTACCAGAATCCTATTCCCCTCTTTGGCAATCACAGTGCCTGCGAGCCAATTGGGCCCTGCAGCGTAGTTGAGAACAAAGACAGGGTCATTGACATCAATACATCGCGCCCTCGCATTCCCGTCGTGGTAGTCACATTGTGACTCGCGCCTGCTCTCAACAATTTCATTCATGGTGGGGTGTATAAGGAATAACCTGGTTTTGAGCGTCCTTTTCATTAGCAGCTCTGCGGGTGGGACCCCTGTGAGCGACTGTGGTCGGAATCTATTGGCCAACAGGAGGCGTGATAAGCGGCTTTGTAGGGAACCCCCTTGGATTCTGAGCATCCCCTGTTTGATTATCTGCACTGCTCGTTCTGCCTGGCCATTTCAGACCGGCTTGAACTGTGCCGTTCTGATATGGTTGATACCATTTCCTGCCATGAAGTCCTGGAATTCAATGCTTATAAAGCACGAGCCATTGTCGCTGATCAAGACGTCCGGTAGACCTTGGGCAGCGAACATTGCCCGTAGACTTTCTACCGTGGCAGAGGATGTGCTTGAATTTAAAATCGCACACTCAATCCATTTGGAGTAGGCGTCCAATACAACGAAAAACATTTTTCCCATGAAAGGACCTGCGTAGTCCACATGGATGCGTGACCATGGCTTGGTGGGCCAGGACCAGGGGCTAAGCGGTGCTTCCCTGGGCGCATTGCCCAGTTGGGCGCATTGCCCAGTTGGGCGCATGTGTTGCACCTGCGAACACAAAGTTCCAGGTCTGCATCTATCCCTGGCCACCAAACGTATGACCTGGCAATTGCCTTCACCATGACAATGAGCGGGTGCTCATTGTGGAGTTCTCGGATGAATGCCTCTCTGCCCATCTGGGGCAAGACTACTCGGTTTCCCCAATGTAGGCAATCGGCCTGAATCGAGAGTTCATCCTTGCGCCTGTGAAATGGTTTGAATTCCTCAGGGCATGCTCCGTACGTGGCTGCCCAGTCCCCATTCAGGACATTTCTTGACTAAGGACAGTAGTGGGTCTCTATTTGTCCAGACTTTAATCTGATGGGCTGTCACGGGTGAGCCTTCGCTTTCGAAAGCTTCAACAACCATGACCATCTCAGCAGCATGCTCGGTTGCCATCTCGCTGGTGGCTAGTGGGAGCCTGCTGAGTGCAATGGCGCAGTTTTCAGTGCCCGGTCTGTGCCGAATTGTGTAGTCATAGGCGGCTAACGTGAGTAACCACCTCTGTATGCGGGCCGATGCATTAGCATTTGTGGCCTTGCTGTCGGCCAAAAGCGAAGTTAGGGGTTTGTGATCTGTCTCCAGCTCAAATATCCTGCCAAACACATGCTAGCGCCTCCTTTTCTACCATCCCGTAGCCCCGTTCTGCTTGGGACAGACTTCTGGAGGCATAAGCTACCGGCTGTAACTGACCCTTGGCATTAACATGCTGCAACACACACCCGACACCATAGGATGACGCATCGCACGTTAACACAAGTTTCTTACATGGGTCATATAGCGTTAACAGATTGTTGGAGAATAACAAATTTCGTGCTCTATCAAAAGCCCTTTCCTGGCTGTCCCCCCAGACCCATTCGCGACCTTTGCGTTAGAGCATGTATAGTGGCTCTAACAGCGTGCTCAATTTGGGTAGATAGTTACCAAAATAGTTCAGGAGCCCTAGGATCCAACGCAGCTCCGTCGTGTTACGGGGTCTGGGTGCTCTCTGGATCGCTTCTATTTTGGACGCGATAGACCCGATCCCATCTGCTGCTACCCTCATCCCCAGGAATTCTATCTCTGGAGCTAGGAAGATGCACTTCGCCTTTTTCAGTCGCAGACCTACCCGGTCCAGTCTGCGTAGCACCTCCTCCAGGTTGCGGAGGTGTTCTTCAGTATCACAACCCGTGATGAGGATGTCGTCTTGAAAAACCACTCTCCTTGGAATCGACTTGAGGAGGTTTTCCATATTGTGTTGAAAGATCGCGGCGGCCGAGCGAATCCCAAATGGACATCTGTTGTACTCAAACAACGCCTTTTGTGTCGTGATGGTAGTCAGCTTCTTCGACTCACTCGCCAGCTCCTGGGTCATGTAAGCTGAGGTTAGGTCCAATTTTGAAAAAAGTTTGCCACCGGATAGCGTCGCAAAGAGGTCCTCCGCTCTCGGTAGTGGGTACTGGTCTTGGAGTGACACCCGATTAATGGTGGCCTTGTAATCGCCACATATCCTGACCGACCCATCTGCCTTGAGCACCGGCACAATCGGGCTTGTCCAATCGCTGAATTCGACTGGCGAGATGATGCCTTCCCTCAGCAGGCGGTCCAATTCGCCTTCTATCTTTTCCCGCATCACGTATGGCACCGCTCTGGCCTTGTGGTGTACTGGCCTGGCGTCCGGGTTTATGTGAATCATGATCTTGGTCCCCATGAAAGTGCCAATGTCGGGCTGAAATAGTGAGTCAAATTTGTCCAGGACCTGTGAGCATGATATTCGCTCCACAGAAGAAATTGCATTGACATTGCCCCATTTCCAGTTCATGACAGCCAGCCAACTCCTCCCCAGCAGTGCGGGACCATCCCCTGGGACAATCCAGAGTGGCAACCTGTTATCCGACTACCGTGGCGCTGCCTAGCAGCGGAATTAACTCCTTTGTGTATGTCCGTAGCTCTGTGTCAATTGCCAATAATTTTAGCCTCCTGGCCTTGGACACCCACAACTTGTTGAACTGTTTGATACTCATCAGGGACTGGCTGGCCCCTGTGTCTAGCTCCATTGATAGCGGGCTGCCATTGAGGAGTACTTTCACCATTATCGGTGTATGAACTGTATACGTGCTCCATATGAACTCGCTGAACTTCAGCTTCCAGCATGTTCCCCCAGTGTCCATTTGGCCTCGTAGGGCTTAAATCGTCCCCATCCTCCTCGTACATCAACCTGGCTGCAGGCTTCCTGCACATACGCGCTAAGTGACCGCTGACGTTGCAGTTTCTGCAGGTATATTGCTGATATCTGCAAGCTCTGGCTGTGTGTTTGCCCCCACACCTCCAACATGAGCCGTTGTTTGAAACAAAAGGTCCATTACCAGTCGATCGTCTCTGACTGTCTGTGTAACTGTTCTTAAGCACACCATTAACCGGTGTTGATGGCCCCATTACTGGTCGCATTGTCCCTTGCGATGGCGTGAATTGCTGTTCAGCTAGCCATTGTCTCTGTTGAATTCCCCTTTTGGGTTCGACTACATGCTCGGGCATGTCCGATTGCCACTGTCTGCCTGGAGAACTGTGTGCCGCGTTAACAATGTTGACTCCCTGTCCATTTGCTGCATTTAAACCAAGATTTTTGTCAAACATCATTCTAGTCTCTTCCTCCCCTGAGATAAATGTCTGCGCCATCAAAGCCGCTATTTCCAGGGTCAAGTCTTTGGCCTCAATCAGGTTCCTGAAAACCCCAGCGTGCCCGATGCCCTCAATAAAAAAGTCTCACAGCATCTCTGCTCTGTATGCACCTGGGAACTTACATAGGCTCGCCAGTCGCCG
The DNA here is from genome assembly GCF_044704955.1 of Pristiophorus japonicus. Lineage (NCBI taxonomy): Eukaryota > Metazoa > Chordata > Chondrichthyes > Pristiophoridae > Pristiophorus > Pristiophorus japonicus. The sequence goes on along the minus strand of NC_091998.1, from coordinate 32,586,533 downwards.
GAGGTCTGCCACGAGGTCTGGAACGCTTTGTCCTTCTCGCCGCCGGTGCGTGTAAAACCGGTGTCTCGCCATGTGCATGCTGCTCGCCGGTTTAAAGTGTTCCCCGATCAACTTACTGAGCTCTTCAAAAGTCTTGTCCGCCAGCTTCTCTGGCGCTAGAAGGTCCTTCATCAGGGAGTACGTCCTGGACCCACAAACCCACAGGAGATGAGCCCTGCGTTTGTCGGCCGAATCCTGTCCCAGCCATTCCTTAGTGACGAAACTTTGCTGTAGTCTCTCAATAAAGTCGTCCCAATCATCACCAACACAGTACACCTCGTCTGTGTTGCTAGTGGCCAGTTTCTCATCGCCAATAATATGTCCTTACTATGCAGTACAAATGCACACGAGGCCCATACTTGAGAGAAGGTCACTCTGTGACCAGTTACCTTTGTTAGCCAGCACTGAAGTGAAGAAGGTGGGTGGAGCTTCCCCTTTTATACCTGAAAGACCAGGTTAGGAGTGTCTCCCACAAGTTCATCACCTAGTGGTCAATGTTCTCACAGTGTACAACTTAGGTCAGTTTATACATGGGTTACAATGACAGTTAAATACATGACACTATGTTTCACTGTACTTGGGAGTTTCACTGCATTTGAAGTTTCAGTACATTTCGGAGTTGAACTGTATTTGGGAATTTCACTGTATTTGGAGTTATGCTTTATTTAGGGTTTGACTGTACTTTGCGTTGCACTGTATTTTGCAGTTCGACTATACTTGGAGTTTCGCTGTATTTGGGAGAGTCACTGTATATGGAGTTTCACTGTATTTGGGAGAGTCACTGTATTTGCAAGTTTCACTGTATTTGAGAATTTCACTGTATTTACGAGTTTCACTGTACTGGGAATCTTAATGTACTCGGCGTTTCACTGTATTTGGAGATTCACAGTAATAGGAGTTACACTGTATTTGGGCATTTATTGTATTTGCAGTTTCAATGGGCTCCATTTTCCCCAATGCTGTGTTTTGGCGTATTTGAAGAGCTACGCCAGTTTTTTTGAGACCCAACTATGCCAAAAAAAACTTTAAAGTTTCCCCGTTCTAATTTTTGAAATTGGCGGCACGCAGCCTGTCCTTTAGCTTTGGGGGATGGAGCCGAATGTCTGCACTGAAAAAAGAATACCCCCCCCTCCCCTCCACTTCTGCACTTGCAAGAAAAAAAATGACGTTTTTTACGTGACTGGTATGAGTGCGTGTGCCCAGTACACCTCCCAGTCTGCATTCAGCCATGGTTAAAGAGCCAGTTGTGTGTGAGAACTTTAATTTTGAGTGAGTGTGAGAACTTTAATTTTGAGTGAGTGTGAGAACTTTAATTCTGAGTGGAATAACTTCGGAGCTGCAATATGCAACGCGGCTCAAGGACCAAGAATTTCTCACAGGACGAAGTGAAGACACTAGTTACTGTAATTGAGGCCAGATGACACGAGCTGGACACCAGCAGAGGTCAAATAAAAGTTTCACCAAAAGAAATGAAGAAACACTGGATTACTGTGGCAATGGTGACCACTCCAAGTTCTGGAGGCCAGTGCAGGACCTTTGTCAAGCAGTTAGCGTAAGTAATATTTTCATTTATTCACTGGAATTGCAATTGTAAATGTGACCAGCTTTATTTATCCCACCCAGCAGAAAGACACCCTTTCTAAAAAGTTATATTTTCATCTTTGCAGAGGAAAGTGGCTCACAACGAAAGAGAGAGAACTTGAACAGGAGGCCCAGCAAATCTGCGCCCACTGACACCGTTGGAAGAGAGGGTCGTTGCTTTGATGGGTCCTGCCTGGAGAAAAACAACCACCACTGCACAAGCTGGGCCCATACTCGAGGGAGAGGGGAAGTCCTACAAATGCCACAGTCTGGCTTTGCTAAATGTTAAGTACTGCACGGGCTAGCCATGCTTCGGTTCATGGGGATGTCTCCATCAGCTACGCTTCAGTTGATGCAATGTGCTATCATTCATCGTGGTCCTTCAAATGAGCCTGCTGCCTGCGCTGTGTGAGCCTGCTCACGCCACCCTGCCCCCTCCTCTGCTGCTAACCATTTGAATGTTTTGTTATATTTTGCAGAACTTGAGGCCAATCCTGATGAGGCTGAAGCTGATGGAGAAGAAGATTCAGATGCGGACAAGCCTGAAGAGGAGAACATCTTCCAATCCCACCGCCCAGACCATGGGGGTGAGGGGGAGGGGAGGAGGATGAGGATGAAGCCCCTATTGTTGTGCTCACTCTGGAAGAGATGCAGGAGCCGCCCATTGATGTGCCAGCCCCTTTCCTGAGTGATGAGAGTGTTGGGACATTCCATGGTTTCACACAGTCCGAGGCTGCGGGTCCCAGTGGGGTGCAGCGAGCCACACCCAGGGCCCCACCGTCCGAGGCTGCGGGTCCCTGTGGGGTGCAGCAAGGCACATCCAGGGCCCCACCGTCTGAGGCTGTGGGTCCCTGTGGGGTGCAGCAAGGCACATCCAGGGCCCCACCGTCTGAGGCTGTGGGTCCCAATGGGATGCAGCAAGGCACATCCAGGGCCCCACCGTCTGAGGCTGTGGGTCCCAATGGGATGCAGCAAGGCACATCCAGGGCCCCACCGTCTGAGGCTGTGGGTCCCAATGGGATGCAGCAAGGCACATCCAGGGCCCCACCGTCCGAGGCTGCGGGTCCCAGTGGGATGCAGCAAGGCACATCCAGGGCCCCACCGTCCGAGGATGCGGGTTCCAGTGGAGTGCAGCGAGCCACACCCAAGGCCCCACCGTCTGAGGCTGTGGGTCCCAATGGGATGCAGCAAGGCACATCCAGGGCCCCACCATCCGAGGCTGCGGGTCCCAGTGGGGTGCAGCGAGCTCCACCCAGGGTGAGGAGGGGAAGGAGAGCTCGACCGTGCTCTCCTGAGGTGCAGGATCTAACAGATGTGGTTCACATGATGGCAATGAGTGGGGAGAGCACTGACCTTATGCAATCACTCCTGGACACCATCAGTGGGGTGGGTGATGAGGGATCGGGACTGTCGGGAGAAGTAACAACACTCTCACGAGAAATGGGAACGTTGTCCGGGCACATTAGGGAGGGAATGTCGCAGGTAGCTGATACAATGTCCGGGAACATGAGGGAGGGAAATGTTGCAGGTAGTTGAGACACTGTCGAGGCACATGAGGGAGGGAATGTCAGAATTAGCTGCTGCAATAAGGGAACATGCCCAGACACCGTGGCCATTGACGGAATCAACTGCCACTTCCACTCCAACCCCCAGACCAGCCTCTGAAGAGGCCCAAGCCGGGCCTTCCACATTACCACCTGCCCACGCCCCCAACAGATTCTCGAAAGATTAAGCTTGGTACCAACCCGTGAAATGCTGCGCCACTGCCTGCGGGCAGGGGTGGAGTCACCAAGACCAAGCGCAGCAAGTGGTCTTCGAATAAGGTGGAGGAGAGATGGGTGCAGTCTTTCTTTGCTCCTGTTGTTGTTGTTGTTACGGCGGTTGAGGGGGTCGTTCAGCTCACTGCCTGCCTCTCTTCCGCGGTTACATTCGAGCCAGGGTGTCCCTGGAGATGGAGCATGCGGTACGCTCGCGAGAGGTGGGCACCGGAGGGACTGAAGTGCATCATCACCCCCGGCAACCAAATATTAATTTGAACCATTATTGTTAAAAGTTCATTTGTTTAATTTGTTGGTTGTAGTGCCCCTTTAATGAGGGGGCGCTTGATTCAAAGTTTGACTAAAATAGTTGCAACTGTTCTCAAATTAAAAGTTTTTTGTAAGTGATGTAAATTTACATGTTTAAAAGTTTGTAAGTGATCTTAAAGTTTATCAGTGATCTTAACTGAATAGTTTAAAGTTTGATACAATATATTTATATTAAAGTTATGTTAAGTACAAACTTTAAATTTTTGAATAAAATATATGTTAAATTATAAATGAAACATTTATATTATTTGTATTGTGTTCCTAAAACAGATGCGGCTGCACACAGGGAGGTTAAAGTAACAGTGACCTCAGTCTTTATTAAGACACTCCAGAGTAAGGAACAGGCCTCAGGGGCAGGTTTATATGCAGTGCTACCAAGGGATGCTGGGATCCCTTGGGACTTCAGGGGATGAGCACCCTGGTGGCGGAACATAGGAGTGTATGCTTTACAGATACACAACATCACTCCACCCCCCCAAAGTCAAAGTGAAAACTATTTAAAAGGTGAGGTGGTCGGGAGCTTTTCTTTCCCTGGTGGACCACCTCGGTACAAATGTCTGTTCTGGTGTGTTGGCTGTGCCCTCGCTGGGCTGGCATGTTGTTGGCCCTGCAGGGCTGCTGGGTGAGCCTGGCCTTGCTGGGCTGTTGGGCGTGATGGGTTCAATTTCCTGCTCCGGGGTGGTGCCGTTGATCCTTTGGGTGTGTGTTGTGGGCTTGAAAAAGGTGGTGTCTGCTGTGGGTTGTTCAGGGCAGTCTGTGAACCGCAGCCTCATTTGGTCCAGGTGCTTTCTGCAAATTTGTCCATTGTCTAGTTTGACTACAAACACCCTACTTCCTTCTTTAGCTATCACCGTGCCCGCGATCCACTTGGGACCATGTCCATAGTTTAACACATACACAGGGTCATTCAGATCAATTTCCTGTGACACAGTGGCGCGATCATTGTTTACATTTTGTTGCTGCTGCCTGCTCTCTACCTGATCATGCAGGTTGGGGTGAACCAGCGAGAGTCTGGTTTTAAGTGTCCTTTTCATGAGTAGCTCAGCCGGGGGCACCCCTGTGAGCGAGTGGGGTCTCGTGCGGTAACTGAGCAGTACTCGGGACAGGCGGGTTTGGAGTGAGCCTTTGTGACTCATTTAAGGCTCTGTTTGATTGTTTGTACTGCCCGCTCTGCCTGCCCATTGGAGGCTGGTTTAAATGGGACCGAGGTGACATGTTTGATTCCATTGCAGGTCATGAATTCTTTAAATTTGGCTCTGGTGAAACATGGCCTGTTGTCACTGACCAGTATGTCTGGCAGGCCGTGGGTGGCAAACATGGCCCTCAGGCTTTCAATGGTGGTGGTGGCGGTGCTTCCCGACATTATTTCACTTTCAATCCATTTTGAAAAAGCATCCACCACCACCAGGAACATTTTACCGAGAAACAGGCACGCATAGTCGACATGGATCCTTGACCATGGTCTGGAGGGCCAGGACCACAAACTTAGTGGTGCCTCTCTGGGCGTGTTGATCAACTGAGCACACACGCTGCACTGCCGTACACAGGACTCTATGTCAGAGTCGATACTGGGCCACCACATGTGGGATCTGGCTATCGCTTTCATCATTACTATACCCGGGTGTGTGCTGTGGAGATCCGAGATGAATGTCTCCCTGCCCTTTTTGGGTAGCACTATGCGGTTACCCCACAACAGGCAGTCTGCCTGAATGGACAGCTCATCCTTTCGCCGCTGGAACGGCTTGATTAGCTCTTGCATTTCAATGGGGATGCTGGCCCAGCTCCCATGCAGTGCACAGTTTTTTACTAGGGACAGCAGAGGATCTTGGCTGGTCCAAGTCCTAATCTGGCGAGCCGTGACAGGTGATTTATCATTTTCAAACGCTTCCATGACCATCAACAAGTCTGCGGGCTGCGCCACCATCAACAAGTTTGCAGGCTGCACCATTTCCACCCCCATGGTGGGCAATGGTAGCCGACTGAGAGCATCTGCACAGTTCTCGGTGCCTGGCCTGTGGCGGATTGTATAGTTATACGCTGATAGCGCGAGTGCCCACCTTTGTATGCGGGCTGAGGCATTCGTATTTATCCCCTTGTTTTCAGTGAACAGGGATATGAGGGGCTTGTGATCGGTTTCCAGCTCAAATTTGAGGCCAAACAGGTACTGATGCATTTTCTTAACCCGAACACACACGCCTCTTCTCAATCATGCTGTGGGCCCTCTCGGCCTTAGACAAGCTCCTGGAGGCATAGACGACAGGTTGCAACTTCCCCGAAACATTAGCTTGTTGTAATATACACCGGACTCCGTACGACGACACATCACATGCTAGCACAAGTCTTTTACACGGGTTATATAATACAAGCAGCTTGTTGGGGCATAAAATGTTTCTGGCTTTCTCAAAAGCAATTACTTGGTTTTTTACCCATACCCAGTTCTCACCTTTATGTAATAACACATGTAGGGGCTCTAAGAGGATGCTTAACCCCGGTAGGAAGTTGCCAAAATAATTGAGGAGTCCCAGGAACGACGGCAGCTCCGTGACGTTCTCTGGCCTGGGCGCGTTCCTGATAGCCTCTGTCTTGGCGTCTGTGAGCCGAATGCCGTCTGCCGCAATCTTTCTCCCCAAAAACACCACTTCTGTTGCCATGAAGACGCATTTCGACCTCTTCAGCCGCAGCCCTACGTGATCCAATCGCTGGAGGGCCTCCTCTGGTTTTGTAGATGCTCGACGGTGTCCCGACCCCTGACTAATATGTCGTCCTGAAAAACCACCGTGCGTGGTACCGACTTGAGTAGGCTCTCCATGTTTCGCTGGAAGATCGCTGCAGCCGACCGAATTCCAAACAGCATCTGTTGTAGATGAACAGTCTCTTGTGCGTATTGATGCAGGTGAGGCCCTTCAAAGACTCCTCCAGCTCCTGCGTCATGTAGGCCGAAGTCAGGTCGAGCTTGGAAACATAGAAACATTGAAACATAAAAAATAGGTGCAGGAGTAGGCCATTCGGCTCTTCGAGCCTGCACCGCCATTCAGTAAGATCATGGCTGATCATGGTGAATGTCTTGTCTTCTGCCAGCATCGCAAATAGGTCGCCTGCCTTAGGTAGTGAGTATTGGTCCTGTAGCGAGAAACGATTAATAGTTACTTTATAATCGCCGCAAATCCTGACCGTGCCATCACTTTTGAATACTGGAACAATGGGGCTGGCCCATTCGCTGAATTCCACTGGGGAGATGAGGCTCTCGCGTTGCAGCCAGTCGAGCTCGATTTCCACTCTCTCCCTCACCATGTGAGGTAGTGCTCGCGCCTTGTGGTGAATGGGTCGTGCCTCTGGGACCAAGTGGATCTGCAGCTTCGCCCCGGAAAAGTTACCAATGCCTGGCTCAAAAAGGGAAGGAAATTTGTTAAGAACCTGGGTACATGAGGCCTCATCGACATGTGATAGCGCTTGGCTGTCATCCCAGTTCCAGCGGACTTTGCCCAGCCAGCTCCTTCCAAGCAATGTGGGGCCATCGCCCGGGACAATCCAGAGTGGCAGTTCATGCGCGATGCCCGCGTAGGTGATCTTGACCATGGCGCTGCCCAGGACAGTGATTAGCTCTTTGGTATACATTCTCAGTTTCGTGTGGATGAGTTCAGGGCTGGTCTGAGTGCCTTGTTGCACCACAGTCTCACAAACATCTTTTTACTCATGATGGATTGGCTAGTGCCAGTGTCCAGTTTCATGACTGCGGGTAAGCCATTCAATTTTACATTTAGCATTATAGGTGGACATTTGGTCGAAAATGTGTGCACCCCGTGTACTTCAGCATCTGCCCCCTCTCTCTGAGGCTCGAAATTGCTTTGATCCACCATGGAGCGATCTTTCTCTGCCACGTGGTGGTTAGCAGGTTTTGCAGAGCTTGCAGCTCGTCTGCAAGCCGTTGGAGATGCCCCATTGTTCCACAGCTCTTGCAAACATACCCTTTGAAGCTGCATGAATAGGCTGAATGGAAGCCTCCACAATGCTAACAAGGTGTGACTTGCCTTACATTCATCCTTTGTTGCGGACTCGAGTCATCTGGGTCACCTGAGGCCTGCTGGCAGTTGCAGACTTGTGGTTTCTGCACTGTACATTTCTGCTCGCAAACACAGTTCCAGTTAATTTATGAACATTGCTAGCACTTGTGTGCTGAGAGATTTGTTCGGTATTATCACTGGTGGACATAAACGCCTGTGCTATCGCAATGGCCTTCCTGAGGGTCAGTGTCTCTACAGTCAAAAGTTTTTGTCGGATGGTATCGTGGCCAATGCCCAGTACAAAAAAGTCTCTGAGCATTTGTTCCAGGTAGCCATCAAACTCACATTGTCCTGCAAGTCGCCTTAGCTCGGCGACGTAGCTCGCCACTTCCTGGCCTTCAGATCCCTGGCACGTGTAGAACCGATACCTCGCCATCAGCTCGCTCTCCCTCGGGTTAAGATGCTCCCGAACCAGTGTACACAGCTCCTCATATGACTTATCTGTGAGTTTCACCGGAGCCAGAAGATTTTTCATGAGGCTGTAGGTCGGTGCTCTGTGAGGAGGACCACTCTCCTTTTTGCAGCGTTTCCTTCTCCGTTCAGCTCGTTGGCTACAAAGTACTGGTCTAGCGGTTTGACATAGGCTTCCCAGTCCTCAACCTCCGAGAACTTCTCCAGGATGCCCACAGTTTGCTGCATCTTTGTGTTGGATTCGTATACTCGTCGCCAGTTATTGTGTTCCTAAAACAGATGAGACTGCACACAGGATGGTTAAAGTAACAGAGACCTCAGTCTTTATTAAGACACTCCAGAGTGAGGAACAGGCCTTTGGGGCCGGTTTATATACAGTGCTCCCAAGGGATGCTGGGATCCCTTGGGACTTCAGGGGATGCAGTCCCTGGTGGCGGAACATGCTTTACAGATACACAACAATTTGTTCCATTATTGACACAACTTTTTGTACTAAAAAAGAATCATTTCCATTATTTGTTCCATTGACACAACACAACATTACCGAACAGATCCAAACAGTAAACGTGGACCATGTGGAATAGTTGCCACTGAGCCTTCAGGCAGCAAAGCGTTCACGGATGAGCTATTGGCGCAAGACTCGAGTATTCGTTCAAGGGCACGACGGCCCGCCCTCCTCCGTCGTCGTGCTCTGGGTTCAGGTAGTTGCAAGGCTTCCTCATCCTCATCCTACTCGTCATCTGCATCTTCCTCTTCATCATCAGCCACTCTCGTCTCAGGTGGGTCTTCCACTACCAGCTGCTGCTGCCTCATGATAGCTAAGTTATGCAGCATGCAGCACACAACAGTGAACTGAACAACAATCTCAGGGGAGTGCAGCAAGTAGCCTCCGGAATGGTCTAGGCATCGGAAACACTGTTTCAAGATGCCAATGGTCCTCTCTATTATGCTGCACGTCGCAATGTGCGACATGTTGTATTCCCGGTCAGCTTCCGTCGGTGTTACGCGTGGGGGCGTCATGAACCAGGTGGCGAGGCCGTACCCTTTGTCTCCCAGCAACCAGCTCTGCCCTTCTGGCTCCTGCTGAAACATGGCAGATATAGTGCTCTCGCATAGGATGAACACAACATGGATGCTCCCAGGGTAACTCGCATCAACTGCCATGATGCGATGCAAGGGGCTGTGGGGGCGGGGAGGAACTTAACACAATCACAATCACTAAGGAGGTGGTACTCAGTAAGATAATGGGACTAAAGGCAGATAAATCCCCTGGATCTGATGGCCTGCATCCTAGGGTCTTAAGAGAAGTAGCGGCAGGGATAGTGGATCATTGGTTATAATTTACCAAAATTCCCTGGATTCTGGGGAGGTCCCAGCAGATTGGAAAACTGCAAATGTAACGCTCCTATTTAAAAAAGGAGGCAGACAAAAAGCAGGAAACTATAGACCAGTTAGCCTAACATCTGTGGTTGGGAAAATGTTGGAGTCCGTTATTAAAGAAGCAGTAGCAGGACATTTGGTAAAGCATAATTCGGTCAGGCAGAGTCAGCATGGATTTATGAAGGGAAAGTCATGTTTGACAAATTTGCTGGAATTATTTGAATGTAATGAACGGGGTGGATAAAGGGGAACCAGTGGATGTGGTGTATTTGAACTTTCAGAAGGCATTTGACAATGTGCCACTTAAAAGTTTACTGGACAAGATAAAAGTTCACAGTTTTAGGAGTAATATATTAACATGGATAGATGATTGGCTAACTAACAGAGAACAGAGAGTCGGGATAAATGGTTCATTCTCTGGTTGGAAATCAGTAATTAGTGGGGTGCCACAGGGATCAGTGCTGGGACCCACAACTATTTACAATCTATATTAACGACTTGGAAGAAAGGACAGAGTGTAACGTAGCCAAGTTTGCTGATGATACAAAGAGGGGAGGAAAACAATGTGTGAGGAGGACACAAAAAATCTGCAAAAGGACATAGACAGGCGAAGTGGGTGGGCAAAAATTTGGCAGATGGAGTATAATATTGGAAAGTGTGAGGTCATGCACTTTGGCAGAAAAAAATCAAAGAGCAAGTTATTATTGAAATGGAGAAAGTTTGCAAAGTGCTGCAGTACAATGGGACCTGGGCGTACTTGTGCATGAAACAAAAAAGGATATTATGCAGGTACAGCAAGTGATCAGGAAGGTCAATGGAATCTTGGCCTTTATTGCAAAGAGGATAGAGTATAAAAGCAGGGAAGTCTTGCCACAGTTATACAGGGTATTGGTGAGCCACACCTGGAATACTCTGTGCAGTTTTGGTTTCCATATTTACAAAAGGATATATTTGCTTTGGAGGCAGTTTAGAGAAGGTTCATTAGATTGATTCCAGAGATGAGGGGGTTGACTTATGAGGATTGGTTGAGTAGGTTGGGCCTCTACTCATTGGAATTCAGAAGAATGAGAGGTGATCTTATCGGAACGTTTAAGGTTATGAGGGGGCTTGACAAGGTGGATGCAGAAAGGATGTTTCCACTGATGGGGGAGACTAGAACTAGGGAGCATAATCTTAGAATAAGGGGCCGCCCATTTGAAACTGAGCTGAGGAGAAATTTCTTCTCTCAGAGGGTTGTAAATCTGTGGAATTTGCTGTCTCAAAGAGCTGTGGAAGCAGGGTCATTGAATATATTTAAGACAGAGATAGATAGTTTCTTAACCAATAAGGGAATAAGGGGTTCTGGGGAGAGGGCAGGGAAGTGGAGCTGAGTCCATGATCAGATCAGCCATGATTGTATTAAATGGTGGAGCAGGCTCGAGGTGCCGTATGGCCTTATGTTCTTATTTCGTCACAGACGAGCTGAATATCTCAGAATCCTCCAAAGGTGCTCACAAGGCGATATGGGTTCCAATCAATGCAGCCCTGTACCTTTGGGAAGCCAGTAATCCTGGAGAAGCCCACAGCCCTGTCACGCATTGCCTGGACGGTCATGGGGAACTTTATGTAGTCATTCTTCTGGGCATATAGTGCAGCAGTCACCTGCCAAATGCAGATATGTGTTGCATGTTGAGAAATGGCACACACATCCCCAGGTGTAGCTTAGAATGGTCCAGATGCATAAAATGGAAGTGCAGCTGTAACCTTTACTTCATCTGACAAAGCAGTCCGCCTGACGCTTCTAGGGTGTAGGTCTGCTGTTAGTAACTCACACATGTCAGTCACAACTTCTTTGCGGAAACACCGCCTTCTCACACAGTCTGCATCACTTAGGTGCAGGTATGAATGCCTGTCTCAATATTTCCAATGTGGGTAAGGCCTCCTGACCATCATCCTACGTGCTCTGAGGTGCCTCAGGTGATGCTGCCTCGTCTATCTTCTCCTTCGCAGCACCATCATGCAGAAGGCTTGCACAAGGTATGGCATTGTCAATATTGCCCCCATAATTTAATTGTAGCTTTGCAACAACCTCAAAACAGCAGGACAAAGCACTCACACCTCTTCTTTCCTTTCTCTTTCCAAGGTGCACGCCCTAGTATGGACCACACCATGGTCTGTGCATACGCAATAGGCTTGCTAAGAACGGGAAGCTAGGCATTCAATGAAGACATTTGAGGCAACAAAGTCTAATGAAATTCTTTAATTTTTTTCAAAGCACCGCCCCACCACCGAACCACTCCTCACTGGGCTCGAGGGTTGGAGCGTCGGCCGGCAGAATCGCTCCCTCGCCCGGACGCAGGGACTCAGGGCTTGGCTTCACTCCCCCCCCCCCACACCCCACCCTTCTTTTGAAGCTGCTAAGGTGGACAGTATTGAGGATGAAAACAGAGCTTTTAGAAATTGATAATTTATAGCTTAAGGGTTCTCATCCCTTATATAGGTGGCTGGCAGTTAAGTTTGGCTTCCACCTCACTGGCTGCCCCCTCCCCCCTGGGCTTCTTTTGAAGCTGAGCCCCGAGCCCCTGTGTCTAGGCGAGGGAGCGATTCTGCCGGCTGACGCTCTGACCCTCGAGCCCGTTGAGGAGACGTTCGGTGGTGGGGTGGTACTTTGAAAAAAATCAAAAATTAAAGAATTGCATTAGACTTCCAATTTCTCCTTTTTGACTTTGAAATAAATTAACATTTATGATGCATATTCTCTGCCTTCTTGAATCCCTCCAAAATGACGTCTTTCTGCACCGATTTTGTGATGTGCGCTGCTTTTTCTTAAGTGCCCAGAAGGTCTTCTGGGAGTGGTCACATACGCCATTTTGCATTTTCGCTGTTTTTGGAGCTTTGATGTATGTGAGGTTTTGCTCTACTTGGAGTTTTACTGTATTCTGAGTTTCACTGTCTTTGGGAGTTTCACTGCACTCAAAGTTTCACTATACTCGGAGGTTCACCCTATTTGGAGTTACACTGCAATTGGGGTTTTGCATAATTTGGCATTTCACTGTATTTGGGAGTTTTACTGTGAGGGATTATGGAGCGTCCTCCTCAAATTCGGCTGCCTGCAAAAGTTTGTCACCAGCCTTTGCCTGCTTCACACAACGTGATCCTGACCAACGGATCCACCACAGACCCGATTTACGTTCAGACCAGGGTCAAACAAGGCTGTGTAATTGCACCAACGCTCTTCTCGATCTTCCTTGCTGCAATGCTCCATCTCACCCTCAGTAAGCTCCCCGCTGGAGTGGAGCTAATCTACAGAACAAACAGGAAACTGTTCAACCTCCGCCGCCTCCAGACCAGATCCGAGGTCGTCCCATCCTCTGTCATTGAATTACAGGACGCAGATGAAGCCTGTGTCTGCGCACACTTGAAGGCAGAACTCCAAGCCATTATCAACACCTTCACCGAAGCGCACGAGAGCATGCGCCTTACACTAAGTATCCGTAAGACGAAGGTCCTCTACCATCCTGCCACGGCCACGCAGCACTGCTCCCCGATTATCAAAATCCACTACGAAGCCTTGGACAATGTGGACAATTTTCCATATCTCGGGAGCCTACTGTCATCAAGGGCAGATGTCGATGACGAGGTCCAACACTGCCTTCAGTGTGCCAGTGCATTCTTCGGTCACCTGAGGAAGAGAGTGTTTGAAGACCAGGATCTCAAACCTGGCAGCAAGCTCATGGTCTACAGAGCAGTAGTGATACCCGCCCTCCTATATGCCTCAGAGACCTGGACTATGTGCAGCAGGGAGAAGTACCACCAACACTGCCTCCGCAAGAGCCTGAAAATCCATTGGCAGGATAGGTGCACCAATGTCAGCATTCTCGCTCAGGCCAATGTTCCCAACATCGAAGCACTGACCACACACGATCAGCTCCGTTGGGCAGGCCATGTCGTCCGCATGTCCGATACGAGACTCTGAAAACAAGCGCTACACTCGGAGCTCGACCATGGCAAGCGAGCCCCAAGTGGGCAGAGGAAATGTTTCAAGGATACTATCAAAGCCTCCTGGAAAAAGTGCAACATCCCCACCGACATCTGGGTTTCCCTGGCCAAAACTGCACAAAGTGGAGAAAAAGCATGTGGGAAGGCGCCGAGTCTCTATGCCGAGAGCAAACCGAAGCCAAGCGTAAACAGCGGAAGGAGCACACGGCAACCCAAGCACCCCACCCACCTGTTCCTTCAACCACTGTCTGCCCCGCCCATGACAGAGACTGTAGGTCCCGCATCGGGCTCATCAGTCACCCGAGAACTCACTTTTAGTGTGAAAGCAAGCCAGCTAGGGAATGGAAGACCAGCAGGAAGAGTTTTGCAAGGAAGGTAGTGCAGGGGTCCCCTGTGGTCATCCCCCTGCAAAACAGATACACTGCTTTGAGTACTGTTGAGGGGGTGACTCATCAGGGGAGGGCAGCAGCACCCAAGTTCATGGCACCATGGCTGGCTCTGTTGCACAGGAGGGCAGGAAAAAGAGTGGGAGAGCGATAGTGATAGGGGATTCAATTGTAAGGGGAATAGATAGGTGTTTCTGCGGCCGCAACCGAGACTCCAGGATGGTATGTTGCCTCCCTGGTGCAAGGGTCAAGGATGTCTCGGAGCGGGTGCAGGACATTCTAAAAAGGGAGGGCGAACAGCCAGTTGTTGTGGTGCACATTGGTACCAACGACATAGGTAAAAAAAAGGGATGAGGTCATACGAAACGAATTTAAGGAGCTAGGAGCTAAATTAAAAAGTAGGACCTCAAAAGTAGTAATCTCAGGATTGCTACCAGTGCCACATGCTAGTCAGAGTAGGAATCGCAGGATAGCGCAGATGAATACGTGGCTTGAGCAGTGGTGCAGCAGGGAGGGATTCAAATTCCTGGGGCATTGGAACCGGTTCTGGGGGATATGGGACCAGTACAAACCGGACGGTCTGCACGTGGGCAGGACCGGAACCAATGTCCTAGGGGGAGTGTTTGCTAGTGCTGTTGGGGAGGAGTTAAACTAATATGGCAGGGGGATAGGAACCAATGCAGGGAGACAGAGGGAAACAAAAAGGAGACAAAAGCAAAAGACAGAAAGGAGATGAGGAAAAGTGGAGGGGAGAGAAACCCAAGGCAAAGAACAAAAAGGGCCACTGTACAGCAAAATTCTAAAAGGACAATGGGTGTTAAAAAAACAAGCCAGAAGGCTTTGTGTCTTAATGCAAAGAGTATCCGTAATAAGGTGGATGAATTAACTGTGCAAATAGATGTTAACAAATATGATGTGATTGGGATTACAGAGATGTGGCTCCAGGATGATCAGGGCTGGGAACTCAACATCCAGGGGTATTCAACATTGAGGAAGGATAGAATAAAAGGAAAAGGAGGTGGGGTAGCATTGCTGGTTAAAGAGGAGATTAATGCAATAGTTAGGAAGGACATTAGCTTGGATGATGTGGAATCTATATGGGTAGAGCTGCAGAACACCAAAGGGCAAAAAACGTTAGTGGGAGTTGTGTACAGACCTCCAAACAGTAGTAGTGATGTTGGGGAGGGCATCAAACAGGAAATTAGGGGTGCATGCAATAAAGGTGCAGCAGTTACAATGGGTGACTTTAATATGCACATAGATTGGGCTAACCAAACTGGAAGCAATACGGTGGAGGAGGATTTCCTGGAGTGCATAAGGGATGGTTTTCGAGACCAATATGGGGGGAGGCCATCTTAGACTGGGTGTTCTGTAATGAGAGAGGATTAATTCGCAATCTCGTTGTGCGAGGCCCCTTGGGGAAGAGTGACCATAATATGTTGGAATTCTGCATTAGGATGGAGAATGAAACAGTTAATTCAGAGACCATGGTCCAGAACTTAAAGAAGGGTAACTTTGAAGGTATGAGGCGTGAATTGGCTAGGATAGATTGGTGAATGATACTTAAGGGGTTGACAGTGGATGGGCAATGGCAGGCATTAAGAAACCGCATGGATGAACTACAACAATTGTACATTCCTGTCTGGCTTAAAAATAAAAAAGGGAAGGTGGCTCAACCGTGGCTATCAAGGGAAATCAGGGATAGTATTAAAGACAAGGAAGTGACATACAAATTGGCCAGAAATAGCAGCGAACCCGGGGACTGGGAGAAATTTAGAACTCAGCAGAGGAGGACAAAGGATTTGATTAGGGCAGGGAAAATGGAGTACGAGAAGAAGCTTGCAGGGAACATTAAGACGGATTGCAAAAGTTTCAATAGATATGTAAAGAGAAAAAGGTTAGTAAAGACAAACGTAGCTCCCCTGCAGTCAGAATCAGGGGAAGTCATAACGGGGAATAAAGAAATGGCAGGCCAATTGAACAAGTACTTTGGTTCGGTATTCACTAAGGAGGACACAAACAACCTTCCGGATATAAAAGGGGTCAGAGGGTCTAGTAAGGAGGAGGAACTGAGGGAAATCCTTATTAGTCGGGAAATCGTGTTGGGGAAATTGATGGGATTGAAGGACGATAAATCCCCAGGGCCTGATGGACTGCATCCCAGAGTACTTAAGGAGGTGGTCTTGGAAATAGCGGATGCATTGACAGTCATTTTCCAACATTCCATTGACTCTGGATCAGTTCCTATCGAGTGGAGGGTAGCCAATGTAACCCCACTTTTTAAAAAAGGAGGGAGAGAGAAAACACGGAATTATAGACCGGTCAGCCTGACATCAGTAGTGGGTAAAATGATGGAATCAATTATTAAGGATGTCCTAGCAGCGCATTTGGAAAGAGGTGATATGATAGGTCCAAGTCAGCATGGATTTGTGAAAGGGAAATCATGCTTGATAAATCTTCTGGAATTTTTTGAGGATGTTTCCAGTAGAGTGGACAAGGGAGAACCAGTTGATGTGGTATATTTGGACTTTCAGAAGGCTTTTGACAAGGTCCCACACAAGAGATTAATGTGCAAAGTTAAAACACATGGGATTGGGGGTAGTGTGCTGATGTGGATTGAGAACTGGTTGTCAGACAGGAAGCAAAGAGTAGGAGTAAATGGGTACTTTTCAGAATGGCAGGCACTGACTAGTGGGGTACCGCAAGGTTCTGTGCTGGGGCCCCAGCTGTTTACACTGTACATTAATGATTTAGACGAGGGGATTAAATGTAGTATCTCCAAATTTGCGGATGACACTAAGTTGGGTGTCAGTGTGAGCTGTGAGGAGGATGCTATGAGGCTGCAGAGTGACTCGGATAGGTTAGGTGAGTGGGCAAATGATGGCAGATGAAGTATAATGTGGATAAATGTGAGGTTATCCACTTTGGTGGTAAAAACAGAGAGACAGACTATTATCTGAATGGTGACAGATTAGGAAAAGGGGAGGTGCAACGAGACCTGGGTGTCATGGTACATCAGTCATTGAAGGTTGGCATGCAGGTACAGCAGGCGGTTAAGAAAGCAAATGGCATGTTGGCCTTCATATCGAGGGGATTTGAGTGCAGGGGCAGGGAGTTGTTGCTACAATTGTACAGGGCCTTGGTAAGGCCACACCTGGGGTATTGTGTACAGTTTTGGTCTCCTAACTTGAGGAAGGACATTCTTGCTATTGAGGGAGTGCAGCGAAGGTTCACCAGACTGATTCCCGGGATGGCGGGACTGACATATCAAGAAAGACTGGATCAACTGGGCTTGTATTCACTGGAGTTCAGAAGAATGAGAGGGGACCTCATAGAAACGTTTAAAATTCTGATGGGTTCAGACAGGTTAGATGCAGGAAGACTGTTCCCAATGTTGGGGAACTCCAGAACCAGGGGTCACAGTCTAAGGATAAGGGGTAAGCTATTTAAGACCGAGATGAGGAGAAACTTCTTCACCCATAGAGTGGTGAACCTGTGGAATTCTCTACCACAGAAAGTTGTCGAGGCCAATTCACTAAATATATTCAAAAAGGAGTTAGATGAAGTCCTCACTACTAGGGGGATCAAGGGGTATGGTGAGAAAGCAGGAATTGGGTACTGAAGTTGCATGTTCAGCCATGAACTCATTGAATGGCGGTGCAGTCTAGAAGGGCCGAATGGCCTACTCCTGCACCTATTTTCTATATTTCTATGTTTCTATGTTTCTATCCTCTACTCTGAGGGACTGCCTAGAAGAAGAAGTTGTTTGACTGTATTAGTGGTTTTGCTGTAATTGATGTATCACTGTATTGGGAGTTGTACTGTATTTGGAGTTTCAGTGTATTTGGGAGATTCACTGTATTTGCAGATTGGCTGTATTTGAGAGTTTTGCTGCATTTGGAGTTTTGCAGTTTTTGGCATTTCACTTTACTTGGAGTTTCACTGTATTTATGTTTGTGTTGTATTTTTAGTTTCACTGTACTTGCTGTTTAATTGTACATGTACAACCTCCGAAATCAGGACACCTCGGAACCGAGGCCATTCCGGTTTTCTCCGAATTTCGGAACAGAAATCCGACGTCCTGAATCCGGAAACCCGTGGGCCGAATTTCGGGTATTTCCGGATTTCGGAGACAGGTTCTGCGGCTGTGGGTGATTCAAGAAAACATTGTTTTATTATGCTTAACCTTGTTTTGGATTACTATTGATGCGGAGAAGTCTTGCACCGTCGGTTTTTCAGCACCATTGGGGAGCGGACCGCCAGCTCGCAGCGCAACCATAGTTACAAAGAAAAAAAACGCCCAGGAAAACCCTGCGTTGCAGCCCTTGGAACAGTGGTAGGTATGAAGACTTGCAAAAAACGTAAGTTAAAGAATTTATTTTTTAATTCTTTTGCAGTGATTCGATACTTTTGTGATTTTTAATTTTTTGTTTTTTGCAATTTATTTTTGGTGTGTTTGTCTGCGCGTGTCGGTGAGTGGGGGGGGGGGGAGTGTTATTTAGGGGGGGGGGAGGGTTATTTACAGAATACTGATCAGAATACCAAGTATCCATTTCTGAAATTTTACTACTTTCATTTTATGCCATTTATATCACTGTTGTGTACTCGGAGTGTCACTGTCTTTGGAAATTCACTGTTCTGGCAGGTCACTGTATTTGGAATTCCTATGCATTTGGTTACTTCACTGTATTGGGAGTTTGACTGTACTTGGAGATCAATGTAGTTAGAGCTTGTCTGTATTTATGAGCTTCACTGTATTTGTAATTTCACTGCAATTGGATATTTTGCTGTATTTGGAGTTTCTCTGTACTCGGATATTCACTTTACTCGCAGTTTTGTTTTACTTGGGGTCTCACTGTATTTGGTGTTTCACTGTATTTGGGAGTTTGCTCTAATTGGCGTTTCACTGTATTTTGGCGTTTCTCTCTCTTGGGAGCTTCACCGCATTGGGAGTTTGACTGTACTTGGAGTTTCAATGCCTTTCGAGTTTCCCTGTATTTGTTGTTTCATTGTGCTTGGATGTTCACTTTAGTGGAGTTTCACAGTATTTGGGAGCGTCACAGTGAGACTCCAAAAGCAATGCAACTCTGAAGTACAGTGAAACTCCCAAAGGCAGTGAAACTCCGAATACATGAGAGAGCTGGGGGACACCATCGCGTTCCACTGTGACCACATCTGCAGCAAGTGTTGGCAGCTCGAGGAAGTTCGGCTCAGAGTTGATGAGCTGGAGTCCGAGCTTCAGATACTGCGATACATCAGGGAGGGGGGAGAGTTATCTGGACGTTGTGTTCCAGGCGGCAGTCGCACCCCTTAGATTAAATAATTCAAATTTGTCCCGTGGTCAGGGACAGGAGGGTGTGACTTACGAGTGAGTCAGGTGTGGGGCTAAATTAAAAAGCAGAACCACAAAATAATCTCTGGATTACTATCTGAGCCACAAGCAAATTTGCATAGGATAAATAAGATCAGAGAGATGAATGCGTGGCTCAATGATTAGTGTGGGAGAAATAGGTTTTGATTCATGGGGCACTGGCACTAGTACTGTTGAAAGAGGGAGCTGTTTCATTGGGACAGGCTTCATTTGAACCGGGCTAGAACCAGTGCCCTGGTGAATCGAATAACTTGGGCTGTAGATAGGGCTTTAAACTAAATAGTGCAGGCGGGGGGGGGGGGGGGGGGAGCTGGGGGCTGGGGGAGGGGGGAGGGGGGGCTGGAGAAGGGATCAGGTGAGTGGAAATTTAAAAAGTCAGAGAGAAATGAGCAGGTAATAGTGCAGGGTAACGATAGGGGTAATGGTAACCAGAGTGTGACAGGAAGGGACAGAGCGTATAACCATAAGTGTGCATCATAAAGTGGGGTCAGAGTAGGGAAAAATGGTAAAAAGACAAAATTAAAAGCTCTTTATCTGAATGCACACAGCATTCATAACAAGATAGATGAGTTGATGGCACAAATAAAAATAAATGGGTATGATCTGATAGCCATTACAGAGATGTGGTTGCAAGGTGACCAAGGCCGGGAACTGAATATTCAGGGGTATTTGTACAGTAGTGAGAAATGATATTGCCTCAGAAGATCAAGATGTAGTATCAGTTTGGGTGGAGATAAGAAATAATAAAGGGAAAGAAGTCACTGGTGGGAGTGGTCTACAGGCCCCGAGCAGTAGCTACACTGTAGGACAGAGTATAAATCAAGAAATAATGGAGGCTTGTCAGAAAGGTACACCAATAATCATGGGCGATTTTAATCTTCATATTGATTGGACAAATCAAATCGGCAAAGGTAGCTTTGAGGATAAGTTCATAGAGTGTATTCGGGATGGTTTCTTAGAACAATACATTGTGGAACCAACCAGGGAGCAGACTATTTTAGATCTGGTAATATGTAATATGACTGGATTAATTAATTATCTCACAGTAGAGGATCCTCTTGGGGAGAGTGATCATAACATGGTAGAATTTCAAATTCAGTTTGAGGGTGAGAAAGTTGGGTTTCAAACTAGTGTCCTGAACTTAAATAAAGGTAATTACAAAGGTATGAAGGCAGAGTTGGCTAAAGTGGACTCGGAAAATAGATTAAAGGGTAAGACGTTAGATAAACAATAGCAGCCATTTAAGGAGATATTTCATAATCTCAGCAAAGATATATTCCAGTGAGAAGGAAAGATTCCAAGAGAAGGATGAACCATCTGTGGCTAACTAAGGAAGTTCAGGATGGTATCAAATTGAAAACAAAGGCATACAATGCTGCGAAGATGAGTGGACGGTCAGAGGATTGGGAAATTTTTAGACACCAGTAAAGGATGACTAAAAAACAAAGAGAGAGAAGATTGATTATGAGAGTAAACTAGCAAGAAATATAAAAACAGACGGTAAGATCTTCTACACGTATATAAAAAGGAAGAGAGTAAACGTTAGTCCCTTAGAAGATGAAATTGGGGAATTAATAATGGGAAGCAGAGAAATGGCAAAGACTTTGAACAAATATTTTGTATCGGTCTTCACGGTAGAAGACACTAAAAGCATCCCAATAGTGGATAATCAAGGGGCTATAGGTAGGGGGGAACTTAAAACAATCACTATCACTGGAGAAAAAGTACGAGGCAAACTAATGGGACTAAAGGTGGTCAAGTCCCCTGGACCTCATGGCCTGCATCCTAGGGTCATAAAAGAAATGGCTGCAGAGATAGTGGATGCATTGGTTGTAATCTACCTAAATTCCCTGGAATCTGGAGAGATTCCAGCAGATTGCAAAACTGCAAAACCTCTATTTAAGATAGGAGGGAGACAGCACGTGTAGCACGTGTAGCGAGTTGATTTTACCGCAGGTGAAGGGTCCACAGCCAGATAGGGAATGGAAGACCAGCAGGAAGAGCAGTGCAAGGAAGGTAGCGCAGGGGTCCCTGCGGTCATCCCCCTGCAAAACAGATACACCGCTTTGAGTACTGTTGAGGGGGATGACTCATCAGGGGAGGGCAGCAGCAGCCAAGTTCATGGCACCGTGACTGGCTCTACTGCACAGGAAGGCAGGAAAAAGAGTGGGAGAGCGATAGTGATAGGGGATTCAATTGTAAGGGGAATAGATAGGCATTTCTGCGGCCGCAACCGAGACTCCAGGATGGTATGTTGCCTCCCTGGTGCAAGGCTCAAGGATGTCTCGGAGCGGGTGCAGGACATTCTGAAAAGGGAGGGTGAACAGCCAGTTGTCGTGGTGCACATTGGTACCAACGATATAGGTAAAAAAAGGCATGAGGTCCTTCGATATGAATTTAAGGAGCTAGGAGCTAAATTAAAAAGTAGGACCTCAAAAGTAGTAATCTCGGGATTGCTACCAGTGCCACGAGCTAGTCAGAGTAGGAATCGCAGGATAGCTCAGATGAATACGTGGCTTGAGCAGTGGTGCAGCAGGGAGGGATTCAAATTCCTGGGGCATTGTAACCGGTTCTGGGGGAGGTGGGACCAGTACAAACCGGACGGTCTGCACCTGGGCAGGACCGGAACCAAGGTCCTAGGGGGAGTGTTTGCTCGTGCTGTTGGGGGGGGAGTTAAACTAATATGGCAGGGGGATGGGAACCAATGCAGGGAGACAGAGGGAAACAAAATGGAGACAGAAGCAAAAGACAGAAAGGAGATGAGTAAAAGTGGAGGGCAGAGAAAACCAAGGCAAAAAACAACAAGGGCCAATGTACAGAAAAATTCTAAAGGGTCAAAGTGTAATAAAAAGGCAAGCCTGAAAGCTCGGTGCCTCAATGCGAGGAGTATTCGGAACCCAGGAGAGGGCTCTGAGCTAGTTAGAGTGGGTGAGAGCTCAGATAAACAGGACCACAAGAAAGAATGCAAAAGGCAGGAGGCAACAGAGCAGAGTAGCACTGGGGTAAGTGTAAACCACAAGGTGATAGTAAGGTACAATATGTATGAATATAAAGAGGCTGCAGGAGGGGTCAAAACTAAAAATCATGGTTTAAAAACTAGTATTGAACCACTCTACCTAAACGCATGCAGCATTCGAAATAAAGTAAATGAGTTGACTGTACAAATCATTACAAATGGGTATGATTTGGTGGCCATTACAGAAACGTGGTTGCAGGGTGGCCAAGACTGGGAATTAAACATACAGGGGTATCTGACAATTCGGAAAGATAAACAAGAAGGGAAAGGAGGTGGGGTAGCTCTGTTAATAAAGGATGATATCAGGGCAGTTGTGAGAGATGATATTGGCTCTAATGAACAAAATGTTGAATCATTGTGGGTGGAGATTAGAGATAGTAAGGGGAAAAATTCACTGGTAGGCGTAGTTTATAGGCCCCCAAATAATAACTTCATGGTGGGGCGGACAATAATCAAGGGAAAATGGAGGCATGTGAAAAAGGAATGGCAGTAATCATGGGGGATTTTAACCGACATGTCGATTGGTCAAATCAAATCGCATGCGGTAGCCTTGAGGAGGAATTCATAAAATGCATACGTGATTGTTTCTTAGAACAGTATGTTACAGAACCTACAAGGGAGCAAGCTATCTTAGATCTGGTCCTGTGTAATGAGACAAGAATAATAAACGATCTCCTAGTAAAAGATCCTCTCGGAATGAGTGATCAGAGTATGGTTGAATTTGTAATACAGATTGAGGGTGAGGAAGTAGTGTCTCAAATAAGCATACTATGCTTAAACAAAGGGGACGACAGTGGGATGAGGGCAGAGTTGACTAAAGTAGACTGGGAACACAGACTAAACGGTGGCACAATTGAGGAACAGTGGAGGACTTTTAAGGAGCTCTTTCATAGTGCTCAACAAAAATATATTCCAGTGAAAAAGAAGGGCGGTAAGAGAAGGGATAATCAGCCATGGATAACCAAGGAAATAAAGGAGAGCATCAAATTAAAAACCAATGTGTATAAGGTGGCCAAGGTTAGTGGGAAACTAGAAGATTGGGAAAATTTTAAACGACAGCAAAGAATGACTAAGAAAGCATTAAAGAAAGGAAAGATAGATTACGAAAGTAAACTTGCGCAAAACATAAAATCAGATAGTAAAAGCTTTTACCGATATATAAAACGGAAAAGAGTGACTAAAGTAAATGTTGGTCCCTTAGAAAATGAGAAGGGGGATTTAATAATGGGAAATCTGGAAATGGCTGAGACCTTAAACAATTATTTTGCTTCGGTCTTCACAGTGGAAGACACAAAAACCATGCCAAAAATTGCTGTGGGAAGGGAGGACCTTGAGACAATCACTATCACTAGGGGGGTAGTGCTGGACAGGTTAGTGGGACTCAAGGTAGACAAGTCCCCTGGTCCTGATGAAATGCATCCCAGGGTATTAAAAGAGATGGCGGAAGTTATAGCAGATGCATTCGTTATAATTTACCAAAATTCCCTGGATGCTGGGGAGGTACCAGTGGATTGGAAAGCAGCTAATGTAACGCCTCTGTTTAAAAAAGGGGGCAGACAAAAGGCAGGTAACTATAGGCCGGTTAGTTTAACATCTGTGGTGGGGAAAATGCTTGAAGCTATCATTAAGGAAGAAATAGCGGGACATCTAGATAGGAATAGTGCAATCAAGCAGACGCAACATGGATTCATGAAGGGGAAATCATGTTTAACTAATTTACTGGAATTCTTTGAGGATATAATGAGCATGGTGGATAGAGGTGTACCGATGGATGTGGTGTATTTAGATTTCCAAAAGGCATTCGTTAAGGTGCCACACAAAAGGTTACTGCAGAAGATAAAGGTATGCGGAGTCAGAGGAAATGTGTTAGCATGGATCGAGAATTGGCTGGCGAACAGAAAGCAGAGAGTCGGGATAAATGGGTCCTTTTCGGGTTGGAAATCGGTGGTTAGTGGTGTGCCACAGGGATCGGTGCTGGGACCACAACTATTTACAATATACATAGATGACCTGGAAGAGGGGACAGAGTGTAGTGTAACAAAATTTGCAGACGACACAAAGATTAGTGGGAAAGCGGGTTGTGTAGAAGACACAGAGAAGCTGCAAAGAGATTTAGATAGGTTAAGTGAATGGATTAAGGTTTGGCAGATGGTATACAATGTCGGAAAATGTGAGGTCATCCACCTTGGAAAAAAAACAGTAAAAGGGAATATTATTTGAATGGGGAGAAATTACAACATGTTGCGGTGCAGAGGGACCTGGGGGTCCTTGTGCATGAAAATCTTTTTGGAGTTCACCTGCAAAAACATAAAACATTAAACCGTGCCACCCGACCTGGGTGACACACCAGACATTTACAAGGCCCTTTTTTCCTTTTTTTGGTTTTTTTTTGGGTTTTTTTTTTGGGCGCTAAAATCACATTTTTCCAGTGCCCCCTATAAAAGGGAAGGGGACACTAAAAGCACCGGCAATTAAAACAAATGAAACTTTAAAATGTAAAATCAAAT
This sequence comes from Pristiophorus japonicus, assembly GCF_044704955.1. Taxonomy (NCBI): domain Eukaryota; kingdom Metazoa; phylum Chordata; class Chondrichthyes; family Pristiophoridae; genus Pristiophorus; species Pristiophorus japonicus. Next base: position 32,561,716 of record NC_091998.1, on the reverse strand, counting down.
TAAAATTTGGTTGCTGGGCGTGATGATGCACTCCAGTCCCTCCGGTGCCCACCTCTCGCGGAAGGCCGCGAGCGTACCGGTGGACACCGCGTGCTCCATCTCCAAGGACACCCTGGACCGGATGTAAGAGCGGAAGAGAGGCAGGCAGTCAGGTTGAACGACCCCCTCGACCGCCCGCTGCCTGGACCGGCTGATGGCACCCTTGGCCGTGCCCAGGAGCAGTCCTACGAGGAGGCCCTCGGACCTACCCGCTCCCCTCCGCACAGGGTGCCCAAAGATCAGGAGAGTGGGACTGAAGTGCAGCCAGAATTTCAGGAGCAGCCCCTTCAAATAATGGAACAGGGGCTGCAACCTTGTGCACTCAATAAAAACATGGAACACGGACTCCTCCAGACCGCAGAAATTGCAGGCGGCCTGGGAGTCCGTGAACCGGCTTAAAAATTTATTGCACGGCACTGCTCCGTGCACCACCCTCCAGGCCAAGTCCCCGATGAATAGTGGGAGGACCCCTGCGTAGAGTGCCCTCCATCGGGGACCCCCGCCTCCTCCGGATGGCAAGATGGTACGCCATGGCGTGTCCGGACGGCCGGCGAGGATGGCAAAGTTGAGAGTGTGCAGGAGCAGCCCGTACAGGAAACCCCTCCGCGCGGAACTGAAAGGCACGGAGGGGATTTCCCCGAGGCGGCTCAAGTTGTGAGGCGCCGGCCCCCGAGGGAGGTTCCGCGGTTTGGCGCCGATGAGGAATTCCGTCCGGACGGGGGTCAGTTCGGACGGGATCTCCCCACGTGCTTGAGCCTCCTCGATGCACCTAACGGAGTCAGGGCCCAGAGCTGTTTTTAGCGACTCGATGGCATCGGCCACGTGGCGGACGTTGGCAGAATTTAGACGCCGCGCCAGCGTGTCTGGCGCCATCCAGCCCGCTCCTCCGCCATCGAGCAGGTCCCTGACCCTGGTCACCTCACCAGCCACAGCCCTCTCTTCCGACCGCCACATAAAACCTCGGTCCTGGAGGTACGGATTCCCGAGCAGCGGTTCCTGCAGGACAGCCGCCACTCCAGCCGGCGGAGAGCTGCGCTTGGTGGAGACTTTGTTCCAGACCCTGATGAGTTCCCTGTAAAAGACAGGCAGCTCCCGGAGGGCGGTCCTGGCACCCCCCAAGTTCACAAACAGGAGCTGCGTGTCATAATTGAGGTCGAGCTGCTGGCGGAAGAAATACCTCGCCAGAGCGCACCACCTAGGAGGGGGCTCGACGTAAAGGTATCTCTGCAGGGTCTGAAGACGGAAAGTCGCGAGCTGGGCGCTGACGCACACCAACGACTGACCGCCCTCCTCAAGCGGGAGACTCAAGACCGCGGCAGAGACCCAGTGCTTCCTGTTGTTCCAGAAGAAGTCCACCAGCTTCTTCTGTATCTTGGCGACAAACGCAGGGGGAGGGGTCAAAGTGACCAGCCGGTACCACAACATTGCGGCCACCAGCTGGTTTATGACTAGCGCTCGACCCCTGTAGGACAGCACTCGGAGCAGTCCTGTCCAGCGCCCTAGCTCCTGCCAGTTCCCCGGCCAGGCTCCCTCGTCGGGGCTAAGGTAGACTCCCAGATAGAGGAGATGGGTCGTGCTCCAGGCAAAAGGCCTGAGCTCCTCCGGCAGGGAGTCCACCCGCCACTGACCCACCAGGAGTCCGGAACATTTCTCCCAGTTGATCCTGGCGGAGGACACGGCCGAGTAAATCTCCTGGCACTCACGCATCCTCCGTAGGTCAGCGGGATCCTCTACCGCGAGGAGCACGTCATCGGCGTAAGCCGAGAGGACGACCTCCTCGCCCGGCCCTTGCAGAGCCAGTCCCGTCAACCTCGTCCGCAAGAGGCGCAGGAAAGGCTCCACGCAAACGGCGTATAACTGGCCGGACATGGGGCATCCCTGGCGCACCCCTCTCCTAAAGCGAAGGGGCGCCGTCAAGGACCCGTTAACCTTAATCAGACACTCCGCGGCGGCGTACAAAAGTCGGATCCGGGCGACGAAATGCGTCCCGAACCCGAAAGCGCGCAGAGTTCCGAGCAGATAGTCGTGATCCACCCTGTCGAACGCCTTCTCTTGGTCGAGGGATAGGAAGGTGACCGACAGACCAGCCTCCTGGGAACAATGGATGAGGTCCCGGACCAGATGGATGTTATCGTGGATTGTCCGGCCCGGGACCGTGTAGGACTGGTCGGGGTGGATCATGTGGTCCAGCACGGCACCAAGGCGAGCAGACATCGCCCTGGCGAAGATTTTGTAGTCCGTGCTGAGGAGGGAGACCGGGCGCCAGTTCTTAAGGAGGCGGAGATCGCCCTTCTTAGGCAGCAGGACGATGACTGCCCTGCGCCAAGAGAGGGGCATCTCCCCGGTCGCCAGACTTTCCCCCAGGACCCGCGCGTAGTCGCTCCCCAGGACGTCCCAGAACGCCCTGTGGAACTCCACGGTCAGCCCGTCCAGCCCCGGGGATTTTCCCCTCGAGAGCCGGGCGAGGGCACCGGTCAGCTCCGCCAGGCTTAGCGGAGCTTCCAGATTTTCGGCGCCCTCCGGGCTGACCTTCGGCAGGTCCTCCCACAAAACTCTACGCGCTTCCTCGCTGGACGGATCCGGAGAGAACAGAGCCCCGTAATATTCACGGGCCCTGTTGTTGACGCCCTCCGGATCCGAGACGAGAGAGCCGTCGTCGGCCAGCAGCGTCAAGAGCTGCTTACGGACACTCTGCCTTTTTTCCAGCGAGTAGAAGAAGGGGGAGCCGCGGTCCAGATCCCGCAGGAACCGGATCCGCGACCTCACGAACGCGCCTCGGGACCCGACGAGCTGCAGGTCCTTCAGCGCGGCCTTCTTCGCTTCGTACACCGTCCGCAGGGCCGGGTCCTGGACGACTTGACCGAGACGGGCTTCCAGGTCGAGCACCTCTTTTTCTAGGCGCCCGACTCTGGCCGCCCGCCTCTTGGTCGACCCCCTCGCGTACTCTTGACAGAAGACGCGGACGTGAGCCTTGCCCACGTCCCACCATAGCCTCAAGGAGGGGAAGCCCCCCTGTTTCCTTCTCCAGTCGGACCAGAATCGACGGAACGAGTCCTGGAACCGCACGTCCTCCAGCAGCCGGTTGTTAAAGTGCCAGTACGCGGACCCCGTCCTCGCGCGGAGCGAAGCGAGCTCCGCCCACACCAGGTGATGGTCCGAACACGGCACCGGCCGCATGGAGGCCGCCGGGACGCAGGAAACGTACGCCCGAGACACGTAAAGGCGGTCGACTCTAGACCATCCAACTCCAGGCCTCACCCAAGTAAAGGCGCTGGAGTCGGGGTGGAGATTTCGCCAGACGTCCACCAAGTCGAAGGACCCGACCAGGTCCCTCAACTTCTCCATCGCCGCCATGCACTGCGGGGCACCGGAGCGGTCCCTCGCCCCGAGGGTGCAGTTAAAATCCCCCCCGAGGACAATGCAGTCGCCGACGTCGACGGAGCCAAGAAGAGCGGACACCTCTTCAAAGAAGCGCGTTTGCTGCGGGCCGGGCTGAGGGGCGTACACGTTCACGAGATGGAGCGGCACGTCCCCCAGGCGAACCGTTATGTGCAGCAAGCGGCCTGGCACGGGCTCCTCGACCCCCAAGATCTCCGGCTGAAAATGCGGGCCCAGCAAGATGGCCACCCCACTAGAAATGGCGGTGAGGTGCCTCATGCGGACCTCTCCTTGCCATTCCAGGAGCCACGTGGCTTCGTCTCCCGGAACGGTGTGGGTTTCTTGCAGGAAGCACACCGCATATTTCCCCTCCCGCAGGAGCGAAAAATTGTCAAATCTACGGCGTGCCCCTCTGCCGCCGTTGATGTTGAGGCTGGCTATGGTTATCTTCATGGCAAAAGCATAGTGCAACCTCTACCTTAACCTATTGTGGGGGAGGGAGTGGAGTCTTTTGTTGAACTCCGCTCCCTCCGCAGCCCAGCGAGGAGTCCCTCGAGCTCGCGCAGCTCAAGGTGTTGCGCCTTTGTCAAGGGCCCGCCCGCGGCCAAGGTTTTGACGGCGGCGCGGACGGACCCCTTGATCAGCTCTGGCTCGGACCATTTTTCCAGGGCCAGTCGGGCTTGGTTGCAGCGACCCCGGCTCTGGGCCAAAAAGTCCCGGAGTTCCTTTGCAGGAATGAGGATGGTCTCGGCGGCGGCCGCGAGCAGATCCACCGCCTCGCTGGCGGTGGTCTCTAGGTCTTCACCCGCGTCCCCCACCGAGTCCCCGTCCTCCTCCGGGAGGTGGCCGCCAGCAGCCGGCCCATCGACCACACAAGGTACGGCAAATGAACCGGCCGCTCCAACCGGCCCTGGCTCTGCCCCGATCCCACCCCCAGGATCGTCGGCAGAGGAGTCCCCACTGGGCTCTTTTAAAAATGGTGCTGGGTCGGGAAATGACAGCGGAAGGGGTTCCCCCTCCGCCCCAGGAACCGGGGAATAAGGAGAGACCCGGCCATAGGAAATCCCCAGGCTCTCCAAGTGCTCCAGCTCCACAGCAAGAGGCGAGGGTGGGTGTTCCTCCCCCTCCCCGCTGCCACCCCCCGGCCCAGCATCTACAGTTTCATTAAAATCAATAATTTGTGTTTCTGCCGGGTCGAGCGACTCCCGGGGGAAGTTGATTAATAGCTGGGCGGGCTCAGGTTCGGCCTTTTCGGCCCCGCCCGCCTCAGTCCCCGGGACGCCCGGCCCGGCGGCAATGCATTCCTCCGTGGTCCCCACGCCCCCCGCGACAGGCAGATCTTCCACGCCATCCCCGGGAGGCAGAGGCTGAGCAGCCTCGACTGTCTCACCCTCCCCGGGGAAAGACTCCTCCCGCCTATGGCGCTGCTTGGGGGCGCTGGTGGGGGACGCCGGACACGCGGCAGGCACCGACTCCTCCGCGGAAGGATGTTGTTCCCCCTCCGCCTCAACGGAGCGGCGCCTCCTTTTGTTGCTGGAGGTGCGCTGAGGCAGGGAGACCTCCATGTCTGCCGAGGCCTCCCGCTCCGCCCCCCCCTTTTTCTTTTCTTGCCCGCGCCCGGGCCCCTCTGCGGTGTTGTTCAAGGGCTCGGGCACGGGCTCAGGGCACCCCGCGCTCGCCGGTGACTGGGTTGGGCCGAGCGCGGTAAACAAATTGTCTGGCGCACCGAGGGGACCCGCCTCTGGATGTTTTGCCTTGTCCCGCGCCTTCCTTCCGTTCGGACGCTCTCCCTCCCCTCCGCCGGAGGCCCCGAAAACAAAGGCCTCCGACGATGCCCGCGCACCTATGGCTCCCGGCACGCGGACGCAACTAGGGGGCGGGGTGGCGGCGGCGCCAGCCTTGGCCGCCTTCGGTGGTTTGGCGGCCTTGGAGGCGGGGCAGTTCTTGCGAATGTGCCCCACCTCTCTGCAGGCATGGCACCGCACGCCGTCCGACGTCCAGAAGACGCGGTAGGCAGTCCCCTCGTGCACCACATTAAAAGACCCCTCCGTCGTGTCCTCCCGCGCCAGCCGGACAAAGAGCTGGCGGCGGAAGGAGAACACGTGGCGCAGGCTGCTCTCCCTGAGGCCGAGCGGTATGGGGTTGATCCCCGACCTTACCTCCCCCAGTTGGTGTAGGTGAGGGAGGAGGAGCCCAGCGGGAACAAAGAGCGGGACGTTCGATATGATGACCCTCTGCGCGGTGGCCTCGAGAGGGTCCACCGGCAGGAACGTCCCGCCCACCGTGAGCCCCTTTTCGAGGGCCAGGGACACCGCCCGCTCCGACCCCAGGAAGAAAACAGCCTTCCCAGACATCTTGGAGGCTGCGACAATGGCCGAGGGGCCGACTACCCCAGCCATCGCCCGCACGCACTCCTCAATGCTCATTGTGGGGTGAGTGTAGCTCTTGACCCCGTGTTTTTTTGTAATGAGTCTGAATGGTGGCAGGGCAGCGGGTGGCGCAGGAGGTGCCGTGGAAGCGGTTGCCACCTGCGCATATGTCTTCGCTGGCCCTGCCACCGGCGTGGATGGGGTCGCCATCACGGGGTCCCTTTAAGGGCTACACCCACCCCAAAGTCACAGGCCTTAATGGTCTTTATTGGCCTCGTATATTAACTGAGCAGAGGAGCCCTTAACGAGGCACCTCTCCCCTAGCTGGCAATTGGGGAGGGGCCTTGCTCCCTCTGCTCAGTTGTCTCAATTGTTTTTTTTTAAATTAGGAGAAAGGGGCCTCAGAGAGAGAGGGGAGAAACAGAGTAACAGAGAAAGAGAGAGGGGGGTGGGAAGGGGGGGGGAACTGCGAGGGCAGGTCTCCCCTCGCAGCTGTGGGTGGGTGCACTCCCCAGATGGCAAAAACACACAAAAAACACAGTCTTTGGATTGGTCTTCAGGTGGGGGGAGAAGACGTCTTCACCTGGGGCAGCTCGAGCCACCAGGCACACACTCCCAACGATGTTTAAATAGGGTGATTAATGAAATTCTTGAGCCTGGTAGCTCCAGCTATCCCAGGCTAGGCAAATGTGGGGGGTGGGGGGGTTCCAATTGTGGGGGGGGCCTAGTTGTAAGCAAGGCCCCCACGCACACTTCCACACACACACACACCCCCCGCGATGTTCCGGCCCTCAGTGGTCTTCTTTCCTCCCCCCACCGATATAACAAAGTCTTTTTGGGAAATGCACCCACACCCACCTGTAGAATGGTAGAGTCCCCCTCCTTCCACACTGGATGGTTGTTGTTGGTCTTTTCCCCCTCTCTCCAACTCTTTGCAGAAATGGTAAAGATGTACAAAGTTTTCTTTACTCCTCCTCTCCCTCTGGATGAAAGTTGGTGGTGAAGCCCCTTCCTTCCTTCTCTTCCTGGGCTGGTCTCAGGGCTCTCCAGGCAGGAGCACAGGTTGATAGCTGCTCCTCTCTCTGCAGCTCAGCTCCTACTGTGCAGGACACGCCTCCACTGCTCCACAATTGGTCCTTGTGCATGAAACTCTTTTTGGAGTTCACCTGCAAAACATAAACATTAAACGGTGCCACCTGACCTGGGTGACACTCCAGACATTTACAAGGCCCTTTTTTTTTTTTTTTTTGTGTTTTTCTTTTTTTTGGCTTTTTTTTGGGCACTAAAATCACAATTTTCCCCAGTGCCCCCTATAAAAGGGAAGGGGGACACTAAAAGCACCGGCAATTAAAACAAATTAAACTTAAAAACGTAAAATCAAATTAAAATTTGGTTGCCGGGCGTGATGATGCACTCCAGTCCCTCCGGTGCCCACCTCTCGTCCTTGTGCATGAATGACAGAAGGATAGTTTGCAGGTGAAGCAGGTAATCAGGAAGGCGAATGGAATGTTGGCCTTCATTGCGAGAGGGATGGAGTACAAAAGCAGGGAGGTCCTTCTGCAACTGTATAGGGTATTGGTGAGGCTGCACCTGGAGTACTGCGTGCAGTTTTGGTCACCTTACTTAAGGAAGGATATACTAGCTTTGGAGGGGGTGCAGAGACGATTCACTAGGCTGATTCCGGAGATGAGGGGGTTACCTTATGATGATAGATTGAGTAGACTGGGTCTTTACTCGTTGGAGTTCAGAAGGATGAGGGGTGATCTTATAGAAACATTTAAAATAATGAAAGGGATAGACAAGATAGAGGCAGAGAGGCTGTTTCCACTGGTCGGGGAGACTAGAACTAGGGGGCACAGCCTCAAAATACGGGGAAGCCAATTTAAAACCGAGTTGAGAAGGAATTTCTTCTCCCAGAGGGTTGTGAATCTGTGGAATTCTCTGCCCAAGGAAGCAGTTGAGGCTAGCTCATTGAATGTATTCAAGTCACAGATAGATAGATTTTTAACCAATAAGGGAATTAAGGATTATGGGGAGCGGGCGGGTAAGTGGAGCTGAGTCCACAGCCAGATCAGCCATGATCTTGTTGAATGGCGGAGCAGGCTCGAGGGGCTAGATGGCCTACTCCTGTTCCTAATTTTTATGTTCTTATGTGCTTATGTAGAAAGCAGTAAACTATAGACCAGTTAGCCTAACATCTGTTATTGGGAGAATGCTGGAGTCGATTATTAAGAAAGTAATAACAGGACATTTAGAAAAGTATAATACAGTCAAGCAGATTCAGCATGGTTTTATGAAAGGGAAATCATGTTTGACAAATTTGTTGGAGTCCTTTGAGGATGTAACGAGCAGGGTGGATAAGAGGGAACCAATAGATGTCATGTATTTGGATTTCCAGAAGGCATTCGATAAGGTGCCTCATAAAAGTTTGCACTCCATTTCGGCTGCCCTCAAAAGTTTGTCACCATCCTCCGCCTGCTCCATGATGACATGCAAGCCATAATCCTGACCAATGGATCCACCACAGATCCAATCCGGACCAGGGTCAAGCAAGCTGCGTCATCGCACCAACACTCTTTTCAATCTTCCTTGCTGCAATGCTACATCTCGCCCTTAGCAAGCTTTCCGCCGGAGTGGAGGTAAATTATAGAACAGATGGGAATCTGTTCAACCTCCGCTAGCTCCAGGCTAGACCCAAGGTCGTCCCATCCTCTGTCATGTAACTACAGTATGCAGATGACACTTGCATCTGTGTACACTCAGAAGCCACACTCCAAGCCATCATAAAAACCTTCACTGAGGCGTATAAGAGCATGGGCCTTACACTAAACATCCGTAAGACAAAGGTCCTCCACCAACCTGATCCTGCCCACAGCACTGCCCCTCCGATTATCGAAATCCATGGCAAGGCCTTGGACAGCGTGAACCATTTTCCATACCTCGGGAGCCTACTGTCAGCAAAAGCAGACATTAATGACGAGGTCCAACACCATTTTCAGTGTGCCAGCATAGCCTTCAGTCGCCTAAGGAAGACAATGTTTGAAGCCCAGGACCTCAAATCCGGCATCAAGCGCATGGTCTACAGGGCCGTAGTGATATGCGCCCTCCTATATGGCTCAGAGACGTGCACTATATACAGCAGACACCTCAAAATGCTGGAGAAGTACCACCAGCGCTGCTTCCACAAGATCATGCAAATCCATTGGCAGGTCAGATACATCAATGTCAATGTTCTCGCTCAGGCCAACATCCCCAGCATCGAAGCATTGACCACGCTTGATCAGCTCCGTTGGACGAGCCACACCGTCCGCATGCCCAACACGAGACTCCCAAAGCATGTGCTCTACGCGTAGCTACGACAAGCGAGTCCCAGGTGGGCAGAAGAAACGCTTCAAGGACACCGTCAAAGCCTCCTTGATAAAGTGCAACATCCCCACCAACTCCTGGGAATCCCTGGCCCAAGACTGCGCTAAATGGAGGAAGAGCATCCGGGAGGACACTAAGCACCTTGATTCCCATCACCAAGAACAAGCAGAAACCATGAGTAGTTAGCGGAAGGAGTGTGTGTCAACCCAGGCTCTCCGACCATCCTTTCCTTCAATCATTATTTGCCCCTGTCATGTATGTACTTTTGGGATCACTAGTAACTAGATGGCATCACTGCGTGCAAATATAAAAGGCCAGCCGTTTGTATACTGGTCACTTTGGACCTTAATAAAGCAGAGCCAAGGTTAACTCTTGGAGTTAAAAAGTACTCAGTCTAATAGTTATTGCTTACATTACATTTGGCGACGAGGCAACAAGAACCTTTGCATGCAAAAATTAGCACAATTGGATTGTTGGAGCGATTTGTGGAAGGAGAAGATTGGGCAGACTTTGTGAGCCCTTGGAGCCAGTTCTTCGTGGCCAACAAAATGGAGAAGGTTGACGACACAGATCGGCTCCGGGCGGTGTTCCTCATGGTTCGCGGTCCAAACATTTATGGTCTGATAAAAAATCAACTCCTGCCTGTGAGTTCAACAGAGAAGATGTATGAAGAATTGTGGACACTGGTACAGGACCACCTTAAGCCAGATGAAGATATCATCATCTCGAGATACAGATTTTACACGCATGTTCACTCAGAGGGCCAGAATGCGGCGGAATTCGTTGCTGACCTGAGACGTCTAGCGGGACCATGTAAGTTCAGGGCTGTGTTGGCAGACATGCTGCGGGACTTCTTTGTAATCGGCATCAACCATGAAGTGATCCTGCATAAACTACTGGCGGTGGAGAAGTTGGACTTGAACAGGTCCATCACGATCGCTCAGTCATGCATGACGACGGATAGAAGTCTAAAGCAGATATCAGTGAAAAATCAAAACTCAGCAAGTACTATAAATATGATTGATTCGGCGTTCGGCAGAGCAGCACATGGCAGGGCCTACCCGACTGCATACGTGAAACCTGTGGCTGCCCAAAGTCCGCCAGCGGGAATGCATCCGATTTCTCCATGTTGGCGTTGTGAGGGAAATCACCCGCAGCAGCAGTGCCGATTTAAGCAATATAGTTGCAAAGGCTGTCTGAGAGTGGGGCATCTCCAGCGCAAGTGTCCGCAGATGAGCAAGCGTGCTGCGACACACCATGTGGAGGAAGATGGTCAGACTAACGCAGATCCGGATAAGCAATCCGAGATACCAGAGGAGGAAGTGTATGGACTGTACTCCTTCCTAACTAAGAGCAAATCGATAATGATCAACGTGAAATTTAATGGGGTGCCAGTATCGATGGAACTAGACATGGGGGCGAGTCAATCGATAATGAGCCAGAGGGCATTCGACAAGCTGTGGGATACTAAAGCTGTGAGGCCCAGGCTGAGTCCAGTCAATGCCAAATTGCGTACGTACACCAAAGAATTCATAACAGTGATTGACAGTGCCACAATTAAAGTGTCGTATGACGATGCGGTTCATGAGTTACCGCTGTGGATTGTCCCAGGCAATGGTCCAACGCTGTTCGGCAGGAACTGGCTTGAAAAAGTCAGATGCGACCAGAACGACATCAAGGCATTGTCATCGGAGAAAGATACATGTGCCCAAGTACTGAGCAAGTTCCCCTCGCTGTTCGAACCAGACACTGGCAACTTCACGGGAGCCCAGGTGCAGATCCATGTGGACTCGGATGCAAGACCCGTCCATCATAAAGCTCGGGCAGTTCCATATATGATGAGGGAGAAGGTCGAAAATCGAACTGGACAGACTCCAGTGTGAAGGGTTGAATTTAATGAATGGGCCAGCCCCATTGTTCCTGTGCTGAAAAGTGCTGGCACAGTCAGAATCTGTGGAGACTACAAGGCTACGATCATCAGGGTTTCGAAACAAGATCAGTACCTGTTACCGAAGGCTGATGACTTGTTTGCAATGCTAGCCGGGGGGTGGTGGGGGGGGGGAAGTCGTTCATCAAACTGGACTTGACGTCAGCCTACATGGCACAGGAGCTGGTCGAGACGTCGAAGAGACTTACGTGCATTAATATGCATAAAGAATTGTTTATTTATCACAGGTGCCCTTTAGGGATTCGCTCAGCTGCAGCAATATTTCAGATGAACATGGAGAGTCTACTGAAGTCCGTTTCCAGAACTGTTGTGTTCCAAGATGGCATCCTGATCACAGATCGTGACTCCGAGGAACATCTGAGCAACCTGGAAGAGGTTCGACATCGTCTGGACAAAGTGCGACTCAGACTGAAATGCTTGAAGTGCATCTTCATGGCTCCAGAGATCGTATTCCTGGGGAGGAAAATTGCTGCTGACGGCATCAGGCCCATGGACATGAAAGAATGCATCCAAGCTGCAGAATGTGACAGAGCTGCGTTCGTTCCTGGGTCTTGTCAACTACTTCAGTAACTTCCTACCTAAATTGAGCACCTTATTAGAACCACTGCACATGCTGCTAAGAAAAGGCGACAACTGGGTGTGGGTACGTCTCAAGACAGAGCTTTTGAGAAAGCCACTAATCTGCTTTGCTCTAACAAGCTGCTGGTACATTATGACCTATATAAACGTTTAGTATTGGTCTGTGATGCTTCGTCATATGGAATTGATTGCGTACTCCAACAAGCTAATGTCGGGTAAACTTCAACCAGTCGTGTATGCTGCATTTTTGAAGTGGATAGAGTGTATAATCATGTCATCCAGCACATCCACAGCTACCATTGAGAATCTCAGTGTCATGTTCGCGACACATGGTCTGCCTGACATCGTTGTTAGCGACAACGGATCGTGCTTCACCAGTCAGGAATTTCAAGAGTTCATGAAACTCAATGGTATCAAACATGTAAGGTCAGCACCATTCAAACGTGCATCCAATGGGCAAGTAGACCATGCTGTTGAAATCATAAAGCAGAGTATGAAGTGAGTAACCCAACGATCACTGCAGATCCGCCTGTCATGCATACTACTTAGTTACAGGACAAGACCACACACGCTTACCGGGGTCTCGCCTGCTGAACTAATGATAAAGAGAGGTCTTAAGACCAAGCTATCTCTTGTACACCCTGACTTGAATAATCATGTTGAATATAGAAGACAAAGTCAGCAAGGGTATCACAATCGCACAGCTGTGTCACGCGATATTTCTGTAAATAATCCTGTACATGTTCTGAATTATGGTCAGGGTCCCAAGTGGATCGCTGGTACTGTCATGGCCAAGGAGGGCAACAGAGTATTTATTGTCCAGCTCAAAAATGGGCAAACATGCAGGAAACATATGGATCAGACAAAGCTGCGGTACACAGACAAACCGGAACAGTTGGAGGAAGAGACAATCGACGACCAACCAACCTACCCCCAGTCATCAAAGGACTCAGTGGTGATCAGTGAATCGGGACTTTCAATCACTGACATGTTAAATGAAAATGGACTTTCAATCCCTGACATGGCCATTGCCACTCCCACCAGGTCAGCCACCAAGCCACCAGTCACAACAGATTCTGAACACTCACCCAAGGCTGGAGTTGAACTGAGACGGTCAACCCAGGACCGTAAAACACCGGACAGTCTCAATTTATATAAGACTGTGTTAATATCTCAGAGGGGATATTTTCATGTATGTACTTTTGGGATCACTAGCCACTAGATGTGTGCAGCCCAAGTATAAAAGGCCAGCCATCTTATATATTAGTCATTTCGGGCCTTAATAAAGCAGAGCCAAGCTTATACCTCTTGTAGTTAAACAGCACTCAGCCGAACAGTTATTGCATATACAACAGCCCCATCTGTGGCAGAGGCTGTAGGTCCCACATTGGACTCCTCAGTCACCCGAGAACTCACTTTAGAGTGGAAGCAAGTCATCCTCGACTCGAGGGACTACCTATGATGATGATGACATAAAAGCTTACTGCAGAAGATAAGAACTCATGGGGTTGGGGGTAATATATCAGCATGGATAGCGGATTGGCTAACTAACAGAAAACAGAGAGTCGGGATAAATGGGTCATTTTCAGGTTGGCAAACTGTAACTAGTGTGGTGCCACATGGATCAGTGCTGGGGCCTCAACTATTTACAATCTATATTAATGACTTAGATCTAGGGACAGAGTGTAATGTAGCCAAATTTGCTGATGATAAAGATAGGTGGGAAAGCAAGTTGTGAGGAGGACACAAATAATCTACAAAGGGATATAGACAGGCTAAGTCAGTGGGCAAAAAATTGACAGATGGAGTATAATGTAGGAAAATGTGAGATTACCCACTTTGGTAGGAAAAATAAAAAAGCAAATGATTATTTAAATGGGGAGAGATTACAATATTCTGCAGTACAGAGGGATCTGGGGGTCCTTGTACGTGAAACATAAAAAGTTAGCATGTAGGCACAGCAAGTAATTAGGAACGCAAATGGAATGTTGACCTTTATTGTAAGGCGGATGGCGTATAAAAGTAGGAAAGTCCTGCTACAACTGTTTAGGGTATTGGTGAGACCACACCGAGAGTACTGTGTACAGTTTTGGTCTCCTTATTTAAGGAAGGATATATTTGCATTGGAGGTTGTTCAGAGAAGGTTCACGAGGTTGATTCCTGAGATGAATGGGTTGTCATATGAAGAAAGGTTGAGCAGGTTGGGCCTATACTCATTGGAGTTTGGAAGAATGAGAGGTGATCTTATTGAAATGTATAAAATTCTGAGGGGGCTCGACAGGGTAGATGTTGCCCCTCATTGGGGAATCTAGAACTAGGGGGCATAGTTTCAGAATAATGGGTCGCCCATTTAAAACGGAAATGAGGAGGAATTTCTTCTCTCAGAGGGTCGTGAATCTTTGGAATTTCCTGCCCCAGAGAGCTGTGGAGGTTGGGTCATTCAATGTATTTAAAGTGGAGATAGACAGATTTTTGAACGATAAGGGAGTGAAGGGTTATGGAGAACAGGCAGGGAAGTGGAGTTGAGGCCAAGATGAGATCAGCCATGATCTTATTGAATGGCTGAGCAGGCTCGAGGGGCCAGATGGCATGTTCTTATGCTCTTATTTAGGATTTTGCTGCACTCGGAGTTTCACAGCTCGGTGTTGCACTTTATTTGGGAGTTGCAAAAGAATATTATTAATTCATTGTTAATGACTGACAATTTGGTCTTGGTTGTAACTGATGATGCTGTATTTGTACTTACAAACTGAGTGTGCAAAAGTTTGGTTTCGTGATCATTCAACAGGAGAAGCAGAAACTCACAACAAGTCCTTCTGCTCATTTACTTGTAAACTGTGAATTGTAAAATCTTGTTAAAACATGATTGTACCAGATGGATGTATTAATATGCATGCATATTAATATCAATGCAAATTAATATAAATGCAAATGAACTTAAATGGACATTAGTATTAACATGACTACACATCTAATGAGAGTGAGAGGTCATCACTGATACTCATCAGTGGAGGCCATGTCTCTCAACTCCCGAAACCACGGCGTCTTTTTATTGCCAACTGTCTCCTCTGTTGTCCCCCCTTCCCCTGAATGTGCTGATTCCTGATGGGGTATAATTCCATGGGCACTGACATACACTGTTACTTCATCCAACTAGCCATTATTTGGATGCAAGTCAAGACTGTGATTCTCAGCAGGTTATTCGACTGTGGAGGTAGCACGGCTGCGACTGATTCTGTCCTCACTTGACACACACACACACACACACAAATATACACACACTTTCACAGAAGCATGATCAGTAGAGGGGAGTCTGATTTCCTTTCCTTGCCCCGAGGCACAGAGACCAAATTGCAGCAGCCCCTACTGCCAGCCAGTCTGCCACGCTGGAAATGGAGCTGGGAACTTGCAGTCTGTGCAGCATCATCATCAGGGGCAGTCCCTCAGAATCGAGGAAGACTTGCTTCCACTCCTGAAGTGAGTTCTTTGGTGGCTGAACAGTCCAATACGAGAGCCACAGACTCTGTAATAGGTGGGACAGATAGTCGTTGAGGGAAGGGGAGGGTGGGACTGGTTTGCCACACGCTCTTTCCACTACCTGCACTTGATTTCTGCATGCTCTCGGCGATGAGACTCGAGGTGCTCAGCAACCTCCCGGATGCACTTCCTCCACTTAGGGCGGTTTGGGCCAGGGACTCCCAGGTATCAGTGGGGATGCCGCACTTTATCAGGGAGGCTTTGAGGGTGACCTTGTAACGTTTCCTCTGCCCACCTTTGGCTCGTTTGCCATGAAGGAGCTCCGACAGTTACACACTGCTTTCAATGTACAATTTTGGGGGCCCCATTACAGGAGAACACAAAAGCAATGGAGGGGGTGCAGCATAACTTCCTTAGGATGACCAGAGATGGTGGCTTCTAGTTACATAGTAAGACTTGACAAGTTTAGACTTTTCTTCATGAGAGATTTAGGGGTTGATCTGATCAAGGTCTTCAAGATTATGAAGGGCTATCATCGGGACCGGAATTTGTCTGGATAATCATCATAGGCGGTTCCTCGAGTCGAGGATGACTTGCTTCCACGCCAAAAAGTTCACAGGTGTTTCAATGAAGGAGTTAATATTCCAGATCCTGAACTGCATGTTGAAGGGTGGAAGATGCCTGTGTGTGGATTTTTTTAACCGTTGCACACCAGCCACCACACGGGCTTGACAGAGCTAGGTCTTGGTCCAGTGGCAAGGATTACCCAAGAAGATTGGAGACCAGCTCTGCTGCACGGACCTAGTGCGCACACATATCGCAGTGTGGGCTGGCCCGTGCTGCTCCTGGGCCCTCGCCTCCCCTGGGCCCCGAACTCACGCCTCTCCTGGGCCCTGATCACATCGCTCTGCAATCTCTTTCCGCTCCTTCGTCCCGACCTCGCCGCTCCTGCTGTACCTGCCCACCCTCCAATCAGCGACCTGGATCTTGGTGACGTCCAATCCAGTCGCCCTCTTCGCTAAGAAAAGAGAACTAACAGCGTTTGCCGTTATTACCTCTTTGAAACTGACCTCAACTTCAGGATGTTGCATATGTGCATCTAAACGCAGAAATCCTGAAGTTGCCGTCAGTCATTTGCTGCTCGGACACAGGCTGCATCGTGGCCCCTCCATAGCCAGCAATCAGTATAGTCAGGGAAACACAGACATACGAACAATGACGGACAGGTAAAGACCATCTGGTCCATTCAGCCTGTCCAACACAATTGCAATACCTTGTGTATCACAATACATACACTCCACCCCACCTCAAACTATGTGATCTCCTAGGAGAGGCAAAAAAAAAAAGATTAAAAACCGAGACCAATTTGGGGAGAAAAAAATCTGGGAAATTCATCTCCGAACCATCTAGGCGATCAAAACGAGTCCAGGAGATCAGTCTGGCCATTAAATTCCCTGCAGTACCTACCTTCGGTAAGAGTTAATCTCCACCGCAGCCAGAAATAAATCCAGCTTTCGCTTGAAGGAGTTCAGCCACCACATGGAACGTCAGCTTGTTCCCGAGATCTACTGTTCTCTGGGAAGAGAACCACCTCCTGACATCTAACCTCGATCTAGCTCTATACAACTTAAATTTGTGTCCCCTGTCCTGCCTAACTTATTTAATTGAAATAAACTGTCAGCTTGAACACAAGATAATGATATTCCCTTCATTATCTTATAAACCTCAATAAGTCTACGCTGCTCTAAAGTATAGAGTCCCAGCTCTTTTAGCCTATCTTGATAACTAAGATGCTTTAGACTTGGAATTAGTCTGGTGGCCTTCTTCTGCACCCTTTCCAGAGCCTCAATATCATCCACTATGTGAGGAGACCAAAACTGGGCACTATGTATGTAAACATTATAACTGTGTAAGACTTGCCACCAGAGGGCGCACCTGTTGGAGGCCCAAGGGTCACCTGCACACCTCATGCAAGGAAGTATAAAAGGTTGTCTGCCGTGCTGCTTAGGCACACTGGAGTTGTATTAAAGAGACTAAGGTCACATCAGTTTAAGCCCATAGTACTCAGTCTTGTGGAGTTATTCTAAACATACAGTATTCCAAGTGTGGCCTGACTAAGGTCTTGTACAAGGACAAACAGTACGCCCCGTCTTATACTAAATTGTCCTATGGATACACCCCAACACCCTATTTGCTCTAGCTATCGCTGCACGACATTGCTCATGTACATTTAAGAATGTATGCACTAGAATGCCCAAATCTCTTTCTATCTCCACCATCGTTAATTCCTTTCCCTGGAGGGTGTATAAATGTTGAGCATTTGCCTTGCCCACATGCATAACACTGCACTTATCTAAGTTGTACATCATTTTCCAGTCTTGAGCCCAATCTCCCAGCACATTAAGGTCTGCCTAAAGCAGACGAGCATCTTCTACAGTTCTAACACTCGCACAGATCTTGGTATCATCTGTATTCAAATTGTGCCTCCAACCCCAAAATTCAGATCATTAATAAAAATAGTAAAAAGCAACGGTCCCAACACTGATCCCTGCGGGACAGCACTGGTTACCGGTCTCCAAACAGATCCAAACATCTATAACTACACTTTGCCTGTGTCCTGCCAGACTGTTCTGATTCCAATTCAATATATTTCCACGAATACCAGAGGCTCCGATCTTATAGGGAAGCCTCTTATACGGTAGCGTGTCAAAAAAGCTTTTTGGAAATCTAAGTAGAGAATGTCTATTGGGCTTCCTCCATCCATCAACTTTGTCACTTTTTCAAAAAGTACAATTAGATTTGAGAGACATTATCCCTTTTTTAATGAAACTATGTTGGGTGTCCCTAATATGCCCCTCCTTAGCCGAGTATTCATATATTGCATCCCTTATGATTCTTTCAAGCATCTTCCCTATTACTGATATTAAATACTGCTCTCGCCTTGTGATGGAGGGGTCGCGTCCCCGGAATTAGGTGGATCTGCACTTTTGCTCCTTCGAACTTCCCGATTCCTGGTTCGAACAGCGAAGGGAACTTGTTTAAGAGCTGGGCACACGAAGTGTCATCAGCGGACGAGAGTGCTCGATGTGGCCCCAGTTCCAGCGTATCTTTCCCAGCCAGCTCCTGCCGAGCAGCATGGGACCAGAGCCCGGTACCACCCAGAGTGGTAGCTTGTGCACCACTCCATCGTAGGCGACCTTTACAGTAGCACTGCCGATTACGGGAATCAGTTCCTTTGTATAAGTTCTTAGCTTGATTCGAATTGGAGTCAAGACTGGCCTTGAGGCCTTGCTGCACCACAATTTTTCGAAAGTCTTTTTGCTCATAATGGACTGGCTTGCACCTGTGTCCAGCTCCATTGACACCAGAAGACAATTTAGTTCAACCTTCAGCATTATCGGGGGACACTTTGTGGTAAATGTGTGCACCCCATATACCTTTGCCTTCTTGGTCTGAGGCTCTGGTTCATCGTGATCCGCCGTGGATCTATCCTCCTCTGCAACATGGTGGTTTGCAGGATTAACAGGGTTTGCAGCTCGCCTGCACATACGTTGGAAGTGTCCCATTGTTCCACAGCCCTTGCAAACATATCCTTTGAAGCAGTATGAATGGAAATGATGATCAACCCCGCAGCGCCAACAAGATGTTAATGGCCTTGCATTCATCACCCTTGCTGGTGGACTCTGAGACATCTGCGGACGTGCAGCTGCAGGCATGTAGGGCCGACCCTGTACGTTGCGATTTGAAAACAACATCACTTTGTTCACAGTATTTGTAGCAGCACTCTTGTGCTGAGAGATTTGTCACTGGTGGCAATGAACGCTTGGGCTATCGCTATGGTCTTACTCAAGGTTGGGGTCTCTACAGTCAAAAGTTTGCAAAGTATCGTTTCATGGCCAATGCCAAGTACGAAAAAGTCTCTGAGCATGTGCTCCAAATGTCCTTCAAATTCGCAGTGTCCTGCAAGGCGTCTTAGCTCGGCAACATAACTCGCCACTTCCTGGCCTTCAGACCTTTTGTAGGTGTAGAACCGGTACCTCGCCATCAGAATGCTTTCCTTCGGGTTCAGATGCTCTCGGACCAGTGTGCACAAATTATCGTACGATTTCTCTGTGGGTTTCGCTGGAGCAAGCAGATTTTTCATGAGGCCATACGTTAGTGCCCCACAGACGGTGAGGAGAATCGACCTTCATTTGGCAGTGTTCGCTTCTCCTTCCAACTCATTGGCCACGAAGTATTGGCCGAGTCGCTCCACGAAAGTTTCCCAATCATCACCCTCCGATAATTTCTCCAGGATGCCCACTGTTCTCTGCATCATTGGGTTCGTCATCTGTATCTCGTCGCCAGTTGTTATGTGTGAATAAAGAGTCTGATTGGATACTGTGAGCACAAAGTAAAGTGTGACCTTAGTCTTTTATTTTAGGTCTCCAGAATGCCTCTCCAGCCTGTGAGGCCTCCTTAAGTACCTGTGCTCCAATGGTATTGTGGGATCCCTTGGGACTCCAGGGGATGATCCCTCTGGTGGCTGTACAAGGTATATACAAGTTTACATACATGACCCTAACTGTGTAGTCATATATGCTGTGCCACCAGAGGGCACTGCAGTGGAAGACTTGAGGGTCACCTGCATAGATGTGCAGCACCGTGTATAAAAGGCTGCCCACCATCCTTGTGCCTCACTCTGGAGTTACAATAAATGGGACTAATGTCACAACAGCTCAAGTACAATACTAGACCTTGTGGAGTCAGTCATAAGAGTATTAAAGACATAACAACTGGCGACGAGATTATGAATTTTCACGCAAAAATGACTAACATTGGTGCATTAGAAAAGTTCTCAGAGGGTGAAGATTGGGAAGCCTTTATGGAGCGGCTTGACCAATATTTCTTAACAAACGACTTGGTAGGTGATGATCTGGCCACGCTGACAGATAAGCACAGAGCTATCCTGTTGACCAATTGTGGGCCCGCGGTCTACGGCCTCGTCAGGGACTTGCTTGCACCAGAGAAAACAATGACCAGATCATACGAGGAGCTGAAAATGTTAATTCGGGACCAACTCAAACCGAAGGAGAGCATCCTCACGACCAGACATCGATTTTGTACACCCCACCGCCCCGAGGGCCAGGAAATCACGAACTATGCTGTGAATTCGGCGCATCCCTCGCCGATGCGTTGCATGCGCACTACCAACAACCGATATCAGTTCCTTGGTGTAGGTGCGCAGTTTTACCTGAACCGGGACCAGCTTGGGTCATTCAGCTTGATCGTTCCATAGCCTCTCAAAGGATTCCTGGCTCATTACTGACTGACTCGCCCCCGTGTCCACTTCCATGAAGACTGGAACGTCATTTATCTAGACTTCCATTATCACTGGAGGGCAATGTGTGGTGCAGGTATATACTCCATACACTTTGTCCTGGGACTGAGCTGCCTCTCTAGCCATCTCCTCGTAATCTGCGCTGGATTCACAGCCATCTGCTGACTCCTCTTCCACATGGCAATTGGCATCGGTCATGAGGCCCTTCTTCACAGGCTACTGTCTGCCGAAACCACCGTCACCCCGCCATCAGCATCAGCCAGGCGTTCATGATCTCAAGCTGCAGCTCCAAGCAGATGACAGCACACTCTCAGGATTCAAACCCGGCAAGTACTGTAAATAGAATGGCGCCTTTCACAGGCAGAACTGTTGAATGTGAATCTGCCCAGGGCAGAGTGTACAGGCCCCTGAGTCCTTTAACTCAGACGGTCGAGGGGTGCAAATGCCATGCTGGCATTGCGGAGGTAATCACAGGGCTCATCGGTGTCGGTTCAGAGACTATGTGTGCAAAGGCTGCAGCACAAAGGGCCACCTCCAGCGAATGTGCAAAAGAGCTGTGACTCACCACGTGGAAGAGGAGTCAGCAGATGGCTGTGAATCCAGCGCAGATTACGAGGAGATGGCTAGAGAGGCAGCTCAGTCCCAGGACAAAGTGTATGGAGTATATACCTGCACCACAGATTGTCCTCCAGTGATAATGGAAGTCAAGATAAATGGCGTTCCACTCTTCATGGAAGTGGATACGGGGGCGAGTCAGTCAGTAATGAGCCAGGAAGCCTTTGAGAGGCTATGGAACGATCAAGCTGAATGACCCAAGCTGGTCCCGGTTCAGGCAAAACTGCGCACCTACACCAAGGAACTGATATCAGTTGTTGGTAGTACGCATGTAAGTGTATCCCATGATGGCGTGGTGCACAATTTACCATTGTGGATTGTTTCAGGTGATGGACCAACGCTACTTTGAAGAAGATGGATGGGGAAGATTCATTGGAACTGGGAAGACTTCATCCCTCCAGCGATCGACGTCCCCCGTGCTTAGAGGCAGAGCAAGCCCCTACCTTCGGTTGGACCAGGCACAGGAGAGCAGATCCACACAGCCCCCGAGGCACAGACCGCTCATCATGACTGCGTGGCGATGATCCATCCGAGACGACCCGAACGCACCTTCCCAGTTTCAGTGACAGGACTCCTGGGGAGAAAGATTGGATCCGAGGGCACCTTCCCAGCTTCAGTGGCAGAATCTCTGGGAAAGAAGATCGCAGCAGTCGACATCATGGACAGGGAAAAGATGGCGTCCAAACCACGAGATGCAACGCTAATGGAGCAACGACACATGGTTCCACACAAGGAAGACGATTGGGGTAAAAGTAGTAAGGCCATTTTAAAGGAGACCAGCAACCCGCCATTTTTGAATGAACTGCTTGAAATTGGTAACCAATGTAAAAATCCAGCTGTAACGAGCAAAATGTTGTTGAGCGATGTCGGGTGCAAATTGCAATCAGCCAATGTAGCGGGCGAACACCTAACGGTCGTATACAGGTCCAGCGGGCTACCCAATGCTGTAGCCTGTGTCCCCGCGACCAGATCGATGTATCATAAAGTTCCCCACAGCTAACAGAAGTAGACAAGCCGCAGAGTAAATGATCCCCAGAGAGCAGAGGCACCGGTCGCGATACCCTGCCTCAGATCGGTTTAACATTGCAGGCACCCGATGGCATGAACCGCCACGGGCCAGAAACAGTAAACTGCGCCTATGCTCGCAGTCAGCTAACAACGCCCACCACATGGCTGGAAAAGGCGCAGCCCACAGATCCTCTCGCCACCACGGCAATGCCCAAGAGCGAAGGGTCACCCGCAACGGCTCCTCCGAACGGGACCTGGACCAGCCAGGATCCCAAACTAGAGAGTGCTCATATCGGTGCCCTCAAGGAAAGCGAGTCAGCAGTCCCCTGCGAACTGCTAGACAAGACGAGGCAGCCCCACCGTCGCTTAGACAAAACGCTCACTTGCTCAGACCGCTTCCCGACACTGTGCAAACGAAAAGGACAGGGCGGTCACAGACACATCTGCTGTCTTTGGGCCTGCCCGACACTAGGAGTGACGGCAAGAGCCCGGAGCTCCGGCAACTCGAGCGAAATGAGCTCACCTCGCCCACAGACCCACTAGCATGGGGCGCTGCACTGCCATCAGACGACCCAGTCAATGTACGAGTCAATTTGCATTAAAGACTTGGGGGGAAGTGATGTCATGTATGTAGACCATGTATACTAACTGTATAGTCACATAAGGTGTGCCACCAGAGGGCACTGCGGTGGGAGACCTGAGGGTCACCTGCATAGGTGTGCAGGACCCAGTATAAAAGGCTGCCCAACATGCTTGTGCCTCACTCTGGAGTTATGATAAATGGGACTAAGGTCACAACAGCTCAAGTACAATACTAGACCTCATGGAGTCATTCATGAAAGTATTAAAGACATAACAACTTTTTCAGCTGCATTCCCACAACAGCAGGTAAACCATCGTATCACTGATTACCAGAAACATTAAAATCACCCACCAGACATGGGTGGCATTTTATATTAGTTTCCATAATAACTCATCACGTTCAAGTGTCTGACTTGGGGCCTATAACAATTGCCGATATTGAATCCCTGCCCTTGAGCTCGATCCACTTGTATCCAGGTAGCTTCAGCTGAGCCTGATGAGGCAATATCAAGTCTCTCTCTCTCTCTCTCTCTCGCAGTTAAATTCTCACTGATAGAGATAGCAACCCCACAATAACTGGCGACGAGTGTACGAATCCAACGCAAAGATGCAGCAAACTGTGGGCATTCTGGAGAAGTTCTTGGAGGGTGAGGACTGGGAAGCCTATGTTGAATGGTTAGACCAATACTTTGCAGCCAACTAGCTGGACGGAGAAGGAAGCGCTGCAAAAAGGAGAGCGGTCCTCCTCACGGTCTACGAGGCACCGACCTACAGCCTCATGAAGAACCTTTTGGCTGTGGTGAAACCCACAGATAAGTCATATGAGGAGCTGTGTACACTGGTTCGGGAGCATCTTAACCCGAGGGAGAGTGTGCTGATGGCGAGGTATCAGTTCTACACTTGTCAGCGATCTGAAGGTCACGAAGTGGCGAGCTATGTCGCCGAGCTAAGGCGATTTGCAGAACAATGTGAGTTTGATGGCTACCTGGAGCAAATGCTCAGAGACTTTTTTGTACTGGGCATTGGCCACGAGACCATCCTACGAAAACTTTTGACTGTAGAGATACTGACCCTCAGTAAGGCCATTGCGATAGCACAGGCGTTTATGTCCACCAGTGATAACACCAAACAAATCTCTCAGCACACAAGTGCTAGCAATGTTCATAAATTAAGTGGAACTGTGTTTGCGAGCAGAAATGTACAGGGCAGAACCCACGAGTCTGCAACTGCCAGCAGGCCTCAGGTGACCCAGATGACTCAGAGTCCACAACAAAGGATGAATGCAAGGCAATTCACACCTTGTTGGCATTGTGGAGGCTTCCATTCAGCCTATTCATGCCGCTTCAAAGGGTATGTTTTGCAAGAGCTGTGGAACAATGGGGCACCACCAACGAGCTTGCAGCGCAAAACCTGCTAACCACCACGTGGCAGAGGAAGTTCGGTCCATAGTGGATCAAAGCAATTTCGAGCATCAGAGAGAGGAGGCAGGTGCTGAAGTACATGGGGTGCACACAGTTTCGATGAAATGTCCACCTATAATGCTAAATGTAAAATTGAATGGCTTACCTGTAGCCATGGAACTGGACACTGGTGCTAGCCAATCCATCATGAGTAAAAAGATGATTGAAAGACTGTGATGCAACAAGGCACTCAGACCAACCCTGAGCCCCATCTACACGAAACTGAGATCGTACACCAAAGAGCCATGGTCAAGGTCACCTATGAGGGCATGGTGCACGAACACCACTCTGGATTGTCCCGGGCGATGGCCCCACACTGCTTGGAAGGAGCTGGCTGGGCAAAATCCGCTGGAACTGGGATGACATCCGAGCGTTATCACATGTCGATGAGGCCTCATGTTCCCAGGTTCTTAACAAATTTCCTTCCTTTTTTGAGCCAGGCATTGGAAACTTTTCCGAGGCGAAGGTGCAGATCCACTTGGTCCCAGAGGCATGACCCATTCACCTCAAGGCGCGAGTGGTACCTCACATGATGAGGGAGAGAGTGGAAATCGAGCTGGACAGGTTTCAATGCGAGGGCATCATCTCCCCAGTGGAATTCAGCGAGTGGGCCAGCCCGATTGTTCCAGTACTCAAAAGTGATGGCACGTTCAGGATTTGCGGCGATTATAAAGTAACTATTAACCGTTTCTCGCTAGAGGACCAATACCCACTACCTAAGGCAGATGACCTATTTGCGATGCTGGCAGGAGGCAAGATGTTCACCAAGCTCGACCTGACTTCGGCCTACATGACACAAGAGCTGGAGGAGTCTTTGAAGGGCCTCACCTGCATCAACACGCACAAGGGACTGTTCATCTACAACAGATGCCTGTTTGGAATTCGGTCGGCTGCAGCGATCTTCCAGAGAAACATGGAGAGCCTACTCAAGCCGATACCATGCACGGTGGTTTTTCAGGACGACATATTGGTCACGGGTCGGGACACCGTCGAGCACCTACAAAACGTGGATGAGGTCCTCCAGTGACTGGATCGCGAAGGGCTGCGGCTGAAGAGGTCGAAATGCATCTTCATGGCAATAGAAGGGGAGTTTTTAGGGCGTAAGATCGCGGTGGATGGCATTCGGCCCACATACACCAAGACAGAGGCTATCAGGAACGCGCCCAGGCCACAGAACGTCACGGAGCGGTCATTCCTGGGACTCCTCAACCAGCTTGGTAACTTCATACCAGGTTAAGAACCCTCTTAGAGCTCCAACATGTGTTACTGCGAAAAGGTGAGAACTGTGTATGGGGAAAAAAGAGTAATTGCTTTTGAGAAAGCCAGAAACAATATGCTCCAACAATCTGCTTGTATTGTATAACCCATGTAAAAGACTTGTGCTAACATGTGATGCGTCGTCGAACGGAGTCGGGTGTGTATTACAACAAGCTAACGTTGCGGGGAAGTTGCCTATGCCTCCAGGAGCTTGTCTAAGGCTGAGAGGGCCTACAGCATGATTGAAAAAGAGGCATTAGCATGTGTGTTCGGGGTAAAGAAAATGCATCAGTAACTGTTTGGCCTCAAATTTGAGCTGGAAACCGATCACAAGCCCCTCATATCCCTGTTCACTGAAAACAAGGGGATAAATACTAATACCTCAGCCCGTATACAAAGGTGGGCACTCGCGCTATCAGCGTATAACTATACCATCCGCCACAGGCCAGGCACCAAGAACTGTGCAGATGCTCTCAGTCGGCTACCATTGCCCACCACAGGGGTGGAAATGGCGCAGCCTGCAAACTTGTTGATGGTGGCGCAGCCCGCAGACTTATTGATGGTCATGGAAACGTTTCAAAATGATAAATCACCTGTCACAGCCCGCCAGATTAGGACTTGGACCAGCCACGATCCTCTGCTGTCCCTAGTAAAAAACTGTGTACTGTATGGGAGCTGGGCCAGCATCCCCATTGAAATGCAAGAGCTAATCAAGCTGTTCCGGCGGTGAAAGGATGAGCTGTCCATTCAGGCAGACTGTCTGTTGTGGGGTAACCACGTAGTGCTACCAAAAAAGGGCAGGGAGACATTCATCTCGGATCTCCACAGCACACACCCGGATATAGTAATGATGAAAGTGATAGCCAGTTCCCACATGTATCGACTCTGACTTAGAGTTCTGTGTACGGCAATGCAGCATGTGTGCTCAGTTGAGCAACGCGCCCAGAGAGACACCACTAAGTTTGTGGTCCTGGCCCTCCAGACCATGGTCAAGGATCCATATCGACTGTGTGGGCCCGTTTCACGGTAAAATGTTCCTGGTGGTGGTGGATGCGTTTTCAAAATGGATTGAATGTGAAATAATGTCGGGAAGCACCACCACCGCCACCATTGAAAGCCTGAGGGCCATGTTTGCCACCCACGGCCTGCCTGACATACTGGTCAGTGTCAACGGGCCGTGATTCACCAGTGCCGAATTTAAAGAATTCATGACCCGCAATGAGATCAAACATGTCACTTCGGCCCAGTTTAAACCAGCCTCTAATGGGCCGTCAGAGCGGGCAGTACAAACAATCAAACAGAGCCTTAAACAAGTCACAGAAGGCTCACTCCAAACCCGCCTGTCCCGAGTACTGCTCAACTACAGCACGAGACCCCACTCGCTCACAGGGGTGCCCCCAGCTGAGCTACTCATGAAAAGGACACTTTAAACCAGATTCTCGCTGGTTCACCCCAACCTGCATGATCAGGTAGAGAGCAGGCGGCAGCAACAAAATGTAAACGATGGTCGCGCCACTGTGTCACGGGAAATTGATCTGAATGACCCTGTGTATGTGCTAAACTATGGACATGGTCCCAAGCGGATCGCTGGCACGGTGATAGCTAAAGAAGGGACTAGGGTGTTTGTAGTCAAACTAGACAATGGACAAATTTGCAGAAAGCACCTGGACCAAACGAGGCTGCGGTTCACAGACTGCCCTGAACAACCCACAGCAGACACCACCTTTTTCGAGACCACAACACACACCCAAAGGATCAACGATACCACTCCGGACCAGGAAATCAAATCCATCACGCCCAACAGCCTAGCAAGGCCAGGCTCACCCAGCAGCCCTGCAGGGCCAACAACACGCCAGCCCAGCGAGGGCACAGCCAACACACCAGAACAGACATTTGTACCGAGGCGGTCCACCAGGGAAAGAAAGGCTCCCGACCGTCTCACCTTGTAAATAGTTTTCACTTTAACTTTGCAGGGGGGAGTGATATTGTGTATCTGTAAAGCATGCACTCCCATGTTCCGCCACCAGGGAGTGCATCCCCTGAAGTCCCAAGGGATCCCAGCATCCTCTGGGAGCACTGTATATAAGCCGGCCCCTAAGGCCTGTTCCTCACTCTGGAGTGTCTTAATGAAGACTGAGGTCACTGTTACTTTAACCTCCCTGTGTGCAGTCTCATCTGTGTCAGGAATACAAGAGTTACCTTAAAGGTGTACACAGAACGCACTTCACATCGGAGTCATGCTCCTTTCCTTTGGGACCCAGGGTTCACCATCCTTATTTTTCCTAGTAATCTATAAAGAAAGCAGAAAGAAAAGAGAAGCAGCTAAAGGAACAGAGAGAACAAGTAGCCCTAACTCAGTCCGCAATGTTCTACAATTATTTTAAGTCGAAATTTGAATCAAGTGCCCTTATTAAAGGAGCACGAGAACGGACAAATTAACAATACATTTTTAAACAGTAAACGTTCAAATTAAAATTTGGTTGCCGTGGGTGATGATGCACTTCAGTCCCTCTGGTGCCCACCTATTACGGAAGGTTGCGAACGTACCTATGGACACCGCATGCTCCAGGGACACCCGGGCCAAATGTAACCGCGGAAGAGAAGCAGGCAGTCGGGCTGAACAATCCCCTCGACCGTCCACTGCCTGGACTGGTTAATGGCCACCTTGGCCAGGCGCAATGCTCTACAAACCTGAAGTGGGGCTTTCAAGGTCTGCTATAATAAAAGGGTTAAGAATGGATCTCGGGACTAAAATGAGCTAAATCGGCTTTTGTAGTGGTCAGCTTTCTAAGTTGCTTAACGGGCAGAAGAGATAGCATTAGGAATAACATGTTGACTTTGCAATGACCAAGGGATGTAAGCTGTGTGACTTGGAGATTGAACCACCAGAAGGGCAGGAAAGCAGAACAATGGGGCAGCAGTAAAATGTTAACAGGATATCACCTGGCCTGAACAAGGGGTCAGAAGTAACACGTTGGAGAAACTCCATCTGGTATGAGACATAGGAGAATGATTGTGTAACGCGAAAGGGAATTAGTCAATCAGCAACTGTGCACGTGGGCTTTGGGACAATTAAATGGCTGAGGGGGACCATGGATGAGGCTGACAAGCATCATTCAGTATATGAAAGATTGCTTCGAACTTTGTATGATCGGAGAAGCCTGGCTACAAACAGAGAGCAGGCAGTCTCCCCACCGGTGCAGATAAAGACTATTTGAATCTTCAAACCCAGACCTGGTGTTGAGTTTATTTTAATTACTCCATGACAAAGCCTAAACATCTTCAGCTGCAAATTCTAAATGATGTCACCTGACTGAGTCACCTGACTATATACATCTGTTTTCAACTACTCCTAATTGCCCTCTAATTTAATCTCAATTAGACTCTACCTATAAAGATTATTTTCTCTCAACTAATCTACTTAACTACTTAGAATACAAATAATAGATAGTACAGATATTAGTAAGTATTAGCAGAACATATGAATTGCATAATATGATACAATGGAGGTTGATACAGAAGTACCAGACCTGTGTATAAGTGCACTCTAATTAAGGCTCCCTCAGTCACCATTCTCAGCAAAAGATGACACTGTGCTCACGTCACACTCCGCTGAAGTCACCCTTCCTGAAACTGATGAAAACTTGGGCTCTTCCGTTGTTAATATTGCCATTAAATACCGCATTAAAAGTTAGGCCTTGTTAGATTAGGTGTATCCTTCAACCAACATCTAAAGCAGATTATCTGTTCATTATTTTATTGCTGTTTGTGGGATCTTGCTGTGTGCAAATTGGCTGCTGCATTTCCTACATGTGGCAATACTTCACAAGTACTTCCTTGGTTGTAAGGGACGAAGACCATACATAGTACTCCAGGTGTGGTCTCACCAAAGCCGATATAATTGCAGTGAGATTTCTTTATTCTTATACTCCAATCCTTTTGTAACAAAGGCGAACACACAAGTTCCTTTCCCAATTGCTTGTTGTATTCGCACGTTAACTTTCGGTGATTTATGCTCTGAGGTTATGAAAGACACTGTATGAATGCAAGTTATTCCTTTTTTATTTTCATTCTTCCAGGTGTTGGATGTCATCGAATATATATATTTTTAATCGTTCCTGGGATGTGGGCATCGCTGGAAAGGCTGGCATTTATTGCCCATCCCCATTTGCCCTGGAGAAGGTGGTGGTGATCCGCCTTCTTGAACCGTTGCAGTCTGTGTGGTGAAGTTGCTCCCACAGTGCTGTTAGGGAGGGAGTTCCAGGATTTTGACCCAGCGATGATGAAGGAACAGCAATATATTTCCAAGTCAGGATGGTGTGTGACTTAGAGGGGAACGTGGAGGTGGTGGTGTTCCCATGCACCTGCTGCCCTTGTCCTTCTAGGTGGCAGAAGTCGCGGATTTGGGAGGTGCTGCCAAAGAAGCCTTGGCGAGTTGCTGCAGTGCATCTTGTAGATGGTACACACTGCAGCCACGGTGCGCCGGTGGTGGAGGGAGTGAATGTTGAAGGTAGTAGATGGGGTGCCAATCAAGCGGGCTACTTTGTCCTGGATGGTGTCGAGTTTCTTGAGAGTTGTTGAAGCTGCACTCATCCAGGCAAGTGGAGAGTATTCCATCACACTCCTGACTTGTGCCTTATAGATGTTGGAAAGGCTTTGGGGAGTCAGGAGGTGAGACACTCGCTACAGAATACCCAGCCTCTGACCTGCTCTTGTTGCCACAATATTTATGTGGCTGGTCCAGTTACGTTTCTGGTCAATGGTGACCCCCAGGATGTTGATGGTGGGGGATTCGGTGATGGTAATGCCGTTGAATATCAAGGGGCGGTGGTTAGACTCTCGCTTGTTGGAGATACTCATTGCCTGGCACTTGTGTGGTGCGAATGTTACTTGCCACTTATCAGCCCAATCCTGAATGTTGTCCAGGTCTTGCTGCATGCGGGCATGGACTGCTCCATTATCTGAGGAGTTGCGAATGGAACTGAACACTGTGCAGTCATCAGCAACATCCCCACTTCTGACCTTATGATGGAGGGAAGGTCATTGATGAAGCAGCTGAAGATGGTTGGGCCTAGGGCACTGCCCTGTGGAATTCCTGCAGCGATGTCCTGTGGCTGTGATGATTGACCTCCAACAACCACAACCATCTTCCTTTGAGCTGGGTATGACTCCAGCCAGTGGAGAGTTTTCCCCCTGATTCCCATTGACTTCAGTTTTACTCTGATTCCGTGATACCACACTTGGTCAAATGCTGCTTTGATGCCAAGGGTGGTCACTCTCACCTCACCTCTGGAATTCAGCTCTTTTGTCCAAGTTTGGACCAAGGCTGTAATGAGGTCTGGAGCTGAGTGGTCCTGGCTGAACCCAAACTGAGCATCGGTGAGCAGGTTATTGGTGAGTAAATGCTGTTTGATTGCACTGTTGATGACACCTTCCATCACTTTGCTGATGATTGAGAGCAGACTGATGGGGCGATAATTGGCCGGATTGGATTTGTCCTGCTTTTTGTGGACGGGACATACCTGGGCAATTTTCCACATGGTGTAGCTGTACTGCAACAGCTTGGTGCAGATAGTTCTGGAACATGTCTACATAGAGAAAGTGTTGGATGTAAAGTCAATCAGGACATTATTAATCAGAAATCATGAGGTCGAATTTCCTCTTCTTCTCACCTGGGGTTCATAAGAACATAAGACCATAGGAAATAGGAGCAGGACTAAGCCATAAGGCCCCTCAAGCCTGCTCGGCCATTCAATAAGATCATGGCCGATCTGATCATGGACTCAGTTCCACTTCCCCGCCTGCTCCCCAAAACTTCTTATCTCCTTATCGTTTAAGAAACTGTCTATTTCTGTCTTAAATTTATTCAATGTCCCAGCTTCTCTGAGGCAGCAAACTCCACAGATTTACAACCCTCTGAGAGAAGAAATTTCTCCTCATCTCTGTTTTAAATGGGCGGCCTCTTATTCTAAGATTATGCCCTCAAGTTCTAGTCTCCCCCATCAGTGGAAACATCCTCTCTACATCCACCTTGTCAAGCCTCTTCATAATCTTATATGTTTCGATAAGATCATCTCTCATTCTTCTGAATTCTAATGAGTAGAGGCCCAATCTACTCAACATTTCCTCATAAGACAACCCCCTCATCCCCAGAATCAACCTAGTGAACCTTCTCTGAACTGCCTCTAAAGCAAGTATATCCTTTCGTAAATATGGAAACCAAAACTGCACGCAGTATTCCAGGTGTGGCCTCACCAATACCCTGTATAGCTGTCGCAGGACTTCCCTGCTTTTATACTCCATCCCCTTTGCAATAAAGGCCAAGATACCATTGGCCTTCCTGATCACTTGCTGTACCTGAATACTATCCTTTTGTGTTTCGTGCACAAGTACCCCCAGGTTCACTCAACTCCCAACGAGAACAAAGATGATGTGGGTATGGAGATGCGTTAGGCCAGCTCACAATGTTATCCCGCCCATTCCTGGGGGCCCCTGAGTGGGTGGTGCTGGGTCTACTCTTGCAGTAGTACAGGCCCAAAGTTAGCATGAAAATGAATTGCTGTGCCTCTACCCATGGGAATGGCCAAATGGAAAGGAAGCCATAATAAACACTGATGGGCATTACAGACCCTCTTCTGCAGACTGGAGGGTCTGTGATGGTCCCAAGATCATGCTGAAGATCCAAAAGAGCTAACATTAGTGGTTGTTAAGAACATAAGAACATAAGAAATAGGAGCAGGAGTAGGCCATTCGGCCCCTTGAGCCTGCTCGCCACTCAATATCATGGCTGATCTTCTACCTCAATTCCTCCTTCCCGCGCTATCCCCATATCCCTTGATTCCATTTATATCCCCAAATCTATCAATCTATGTCGTTAATATACTCAATGAGTGAGTAGCCACAGCCCTCTGGGGTAGAGAATTCCAAAGATTCACAACCCTTTCAGTGAGGAAATTTCTCCTCATGTCAGTCCTAAATGACCAACCCCATATTCTGAGATTATGACCCCTGGTTCTAGACTCCCCAGCTAGGGGAAATATCCTCCCTGCATCGACCCTGCCAAGCCTTGTAAGAATTTTGTATGTTTCAATGAGATGACCTCTCATTCTTCTAATTTCTAGGGAATACAGGCCCAGTCTACTCAACCTCTTCTCATAGGACAATTCCCCCATCCCAGGAATCGGCCTGGGGAACCTTCGTTGCACTCCCTCTATGGCAACCATATCCTTCCTTCGTTAAGGAGACCAAAACTGTGCACAATACTCCAGGTGTGGTCTCACCAAAGCCCAATATAATTGTAGTAATACTTCTTTACTCTTATACTCCATTCCTTTTGTAATAAGGGTTAACACACAATTTGCTTTCCTAATTGCTTGCTGTACCTGCATGTTAACTTTCGGTGATTTGTGTATGAGGATACCCAGGTCCCTCTGAATGCCAACATTTCCCAATCTCTCACCATTTGAAAAATGCTTTACACTCAGCAGGATCTTTGGCCCATTCCATTTTCTGCCCCAGTTCCCTGTGCAAGGCCTTCCCAGGGGGCGAACTCATGCCCCAGTTCCCTGTGGAAGGCCCTCCCAGGGAGCGAATATGTGCTCCAGTTCCCTATGCAAGGCCCTCCCAGGGGGCGAACTCATGCCCCAGTTCCCTGTGGAAGGCCCTCCCAGGGAGCGAATATGTGCTCCAGTTCCCTATGCAAGGCCCTCCCAGGGGGTGAACTCATGCCCCAGTTCCCTGTGCAAGGCCCTCCCAGGGGGCGAACACATGCCCCAGTTCCCTATGCAAGGCCCTTCCAGGGGGCGAACACGTGCCACAGTTCCCTATGCAAGGCCCTCCCAGGGTGTGAACACGTGCCCCAGTTCCCTATGCAAGGCCCTCCCAGGGGGCGAACACGTGCCCCAGTTCCTTGTGCAAGGCCCTCCCAGGGGTGAACACGTGCCCCAGTTCCCTGTGCAAGGCCCTCCCAGGGAGCGAATATGTGCTCCAGTTCCCTATGCAAGGCCCTCCCAGGGGGCGAACTCATGCCCCAGTTCCCTGTGGAAGGCCCTCCCAGGGAGCGAATATGTGCTCCAGTTCCCTATGCAAGGCCCTCCCAGGGGGTGAACTCGTGCCCCAGTTCCCTGTGCAAGGCCCTCCCAGGGGGCGAACACGTGCCCCAGTTCCCTATGCAAGGCCCTTCCAAGGGGCGAACACGTGCCACAGTTCCTTGTACAAGGCCCTCCCAGGGGGTGAACTCATGCCCCAGTTCCCTGTGCAAGGCCCTCCCAGGGGGTGAACACATGCCCCAGTTCCTTGTGCAAGGCCCTCCCAGGGGGTGAACACGTGCCCCAGTTCCCTATGCAAGGCCCTTCCAGGGGGCGAACACGTGCCACAGTTCCCTATGCAAGGCCCTCCCAGGGGGTGAACACGTGCCCCAGTTCCCTATGCAAGGCCCTCCCAGGGGGTGAACACGTGCCCCAGTTCCCTATGCAAGGCCCTCCCAGGGGGTGAACACGTGCCCCAGTTCCCTATGCAAGGCCCTCCCAGGGGGTGAACACGTGCCCCAGTTCCTTGTGCAAGGCCCTCCCAGAGGGCGAACACGTGCCCCAGTTCCCTGTGCAAGACCCTCCCAGGGGAAGAACACGTGCCCCAGTTCCCTGTGCAAGGTCCTCCCAGGGGAAGAACACGTGCCAGGAAGATGCCCAGGCTCTGCAAATGGTTCTGGAAATTTTGGCTGTACTGAACAGCAGCTTCAGTTTATGTGAGTCCTGAATGGCATGGAGCCTGACTTTTGTGTCCAGCGTTTGGCTTCACCACAGTGACCTAGAAGTATGATTGAACGGAATGCACTGAAGATCCTGAGGGTTTGGCAATAGTTGGTCTGAGCAGCTTCTCACACCTCTGAGCAAAAGAGTCTTGTCCTCACAAGGTATGTTCCTTAGAAGAAGCCCCAAAATACAATATGGACCACCAGCTCACCTGTGCCCCCACCCCCCATCTGCACGATTGCCTGACCAATTGCTCTGGCCTGCTTTTGCGAAAAATTACAGGGCAGATTTTTCCCGCTCAAGCAGATTTCAGGCACCTGACAGTCCCAGCGGGAGGTTGGTTCCTTTCTGAGGGCGGGGCCTCATGAGCCTCAGGGTGGCAGGATGCAGGAGTGAATTGAGTGCCTTGGGGTAGGCGGATAGCTCCAAGCCAGGAGCAGATAGGCCCATTGGGCGAAGGTGGGGGGGAGCGGGGGTTGGGGGGGCGTGAGCGGGTGGGCGGGGGTGGAGGCGCGGGGGCGTGAGCGAGTGGGCGGGGGAGGCGGGGGGTGAGGTCAACCTGGGAGATGGGGGACCAAGAGCAGCAATAGCCCAGGTTGGTTTTGAGGGGCCTCGTGGAACTCTTCTGCCTAAAGATTATGGGGTGGAAATTCGGTCGGGCCTCAGTTGGGGCGGTGTCTCGGGCAGAGCGGTAAATTTTGCGCCAACAAATGGTTTACGTCTGCCGCCGGTAAAATTCATCAGCAGGGCCCGGAGACTGGAGTGGGGCACGAAGGGAGGCATTGCACGCCATTTTTAGGGCGCTAGGCCGGCTGAGCAAGGGAAACTCCCGAGCTAAACAGCCGGCCTCGGAGCGACTTAACAGAGGCCTGGGGGAGAAAACCCTGAAAAGATACACTAAACACATTCCCAATACATAGCTTATGCCACCACAACATAAATCGCAAAAGAAAATTTAAAATCAATCACACTTACTTGAGGTCGACATTACCTCCCTCACTATGGCCGCTACAGCTCGGACCGCCTGCTTTCACAAGCGTCCCGACTAGTGCGCGCTACAGAGCGCTACGGGTCGGGCGGCAACCAAAAATGGAGCCGGTGTGCGTCTCTTGGGCGGTACTGCTCCGGCGATACTGGCACCGAATGTCCCGGTGGGGCATTGGAATCTGGCCGCCTGGGCGCAACTGCTTTCCGCCACCATTGCCATTACTCGAGGGCACTAAGAGGGGAGACAGAAGACCGAATTTCTAGCCCCAAATCCCTTAAGCTCCTCTAGGACTGGACCATCGTAGATATGGGTGCCTAGTTCAGTCCGAAAATGGCATAAGAGTCCTGGTGATGTCACATGACCCTGATTCAAATATCAATATTGGCTTTGCCCACACTTCAGGCAATCGCCTGGGCCGCCTTTTTGGTGGACCCCTAGCAAAATGGAGTCAGCCAACGTGCCGACGGGAACGAGATGGTAAGTTCCGCTGTGCCATTTTCAGAGCACTCCCTCCCAGTTTACACCAGTTGGGAGACCTCAACATTCAGCCCCATGTCTTTCTTTGGGGCCCAGCCAGTAGGTATGGAGAGAACTTGCATTTCAAAAGTACCTTTCAGATCCTCAGGGTGTGCCAAAGAATTCACAGGCAATTAATTACCTTTGAAATGTAGTCACTCTTGCCTTCTGGCCAACCAATTTGTACACAGCTCCGCATGACGGGCCACATCGCCTGCATGCCTGACACGAGTCTCCCAAAACAAGCGCTCTACTTGGAGCTTCGACACAGAAAGCGAGCCCCAGGTGGGCAGAGGAAACACTTCAAGGACACCCTCAAAGTCTCCTTGAAATAATGTAACATCCATACCGGCACCTGGGAATCCCTGGCCCACGACCGCTCAAAGTGGAGGAAGTGCATCCGGGAGGGCGCTGAGCACCTCGAGTCTCTTCACCAAGAGCCTGCTGAAGCCAAGCGTTGACAGTAGAAGGAGCGTGCGGCAACCCAGTCACCCCGCCCACCTGTTCCTTTAACCACCATTTGCCTCACCTGTGACAGAGACTGTAGGTCCCACATTGGACTCTTCACTCACATGAGAACTCATTTTTCGAGTGGAAACAAGTCACCCTCAACTTCGAGGGACTGCCTATGATGATGATGACACAGCAAGACACCATGGGAAAGATATTTATGTCATTTGCGCCTCCAGTTGGACCCCCAGGAGTCGCTAACGTGGCGCAAATGACTTTGCAACGGGGCGCTGCTAATGACTCCCGCTAAAGTCGGCGGTAGTTTTGCACCGGTGGTAAAACATAGCGCCCAGCTCTGCTGTGCCGACGGTACTGATGTCATCACCGTGTGCAACGTCGCTTTAATGTCCCGGACCCTAAAGTGAAGTTGAGTCCACAATCAGATCAGCCATGATCGTATTAAATGGAGGAGCAGGCTCGAGGGGGCAAATGGCCTACTCCTGCCCCTTTCTCTTATGTTCTTATGTAAATTGACTCTCGCCCCCTGAAGCTGCACCGGGCGATGACTGCAACACCGGGCAGTCGGCTGTTAGTGGGGCGAAAGTTAAAGGGGAGGTGGCCGGATGTTCCTAAAAGAAATGTCCGATTTTCTTGTGTTGCTGTTTTGGACGTGGGGTACTTGCTGTGATCGGTCAGCCCGGTACTCTGCTTGACTGCCGTTCCGTTGCCACGGCACCACCGCGCCCCTTTTTTCCCCGTAGGATTAGACTGCATCTGGAGCGCTGTGTTCAGTTCTTGGCCCCGCACCTCAGCAAGGCTTTATTGGCCTTGGAGAGGACACTGCGCAGATTCAGCAGAATGATACTGGGGCTAAAAGGATCAATTATAGTTTGCATAGACTGGGCTTGTATTCCCCTGAGTTTAGAATAGGACACATTTATTCATACTGTAAAAAAGGCCGCACCCTTGACTCTGATTGGTCCCCTTGGAGGATAAGTCACACCCTGAAGTTTCTCTGGAATGTATAACTGGAACCGCCCAGCCCAAGTTCTCACTGACTTTGCAAATTGTAACTCGATCCACTCTGACTTCCAGAAGCCACAGAGGATAGATCTCCTCACAAGCCACCAAGTGCCAGCCGAAGTCCCTTACCTCAGCGCAAGTCCATCCCTGCCCCCAGCCGAAGTCCCATACCCCAGTGCAAGTGCACGAACCCCGCTCTCCCCACCATAGATGGGGCATTGTGTGCGGATTGTGAACAGGTTTATTAGGTATGGTGAATAGTGACAGTGTTGTGACTTCTGTATTGGAATAACCTCTCTCCCCTCCGATCCCCCACCACGTATCTCTCTCCCCCCTCCACCCCAAGCTCTCTCTCCCCTCCAGACTCTCTCTCCCTCCCACCCCAAGCTCTCTCTCTGTCTCTCTCTCTCTCTCCTTCCCCCCAGGCTCTCTCTCTTCTTCCCCCCAAGCTCAACTCTCTCTCCCCCCTGGCTGGCAGCATCTCTCCCCTCCTAGGATCTCTCTCTCTCCCCCGGTCAGTCTCTCCCCACGCGATACGTGGTCGGACTGATTGCAGGTCTACTTGCGGTCCGGGGCCACACTTCTGGTTTGGGCGGGAAGCATCGGAGGTGGGGACTCCACAGCAAAAGCGCAGTACAAATAGTCACTTTGTTTAGAATATTAAAGGGTGATCTCATTGAGGTGCTTCAGGATTTTATAGGGGAGATAGAGAAAAACTATTTTCTATGATGAGGGAGTCCAGAACAAAGGAGCGTAACCTTAAAATTAGAGCTTGGCCGTTTAGGGCGATGTCAGGAAGCTCCTTTTCACACAAAGGGTAGAGGAAATCTGGAACTCTCTCCCCCCCAAAAGGATGTTGAGGCTGGGGGTCAATTGAAAATTTCAAAACTGAGATTGATAGACAGTTGTTAGGCCAGGGTATTAAGGATTACAGAGCCAAGGCAGGTAGATGGAGTTACGATACAGATCAGCCATGATCCAGACTCGAGGGGCTGAATGGCCTGCTCCTGTTCCTATCTTCCTAATGTTCCCGAGGAGTGTATGCATGTCCAGACCTGTGTATCTGTCAGCGTATTGGCAACGACTGCTTTGATTCACATATGAAAGCATTTTGGCCTGAATTTTCAGCTTTGCTGATTTCGGGGCGGTAATGGCGGCAGGGCGGTAAGGTTTGCGCCCGGGAACAGTTTGCGCCTCAGTCAGCAAAATTGGGCAGCTGGGCCCTGAGTGTGGGGCGGAGTGCTAAGGGAGGTGTTACACACCTCTCTCAGGATGCGGGAACGCTCTAAGGGGCCCAGGGAGGAAAAAACCCTGAAAATAAAACTCACCAAAAACATACCCAATGCATAACCCACGCGACCACAATATAAATCGCAAAAAAATTAAAAGAAGATACTGTTGTGTATCTATAAAGCATGCACTCCCACACCACCAGCATCCCTTGGGAGCACTGTATATAAGCCGGACACTAAGGCCTGTTCCTCATTCTGGAGTGTCTTAATAAAGACTGAGGTCACTGTTACTTTAAACTCCCTGGAGCAGTCTCATCTGTGTTAGGAACACAATAACTGGTGACGAGTATACGAATCCAACGCAAAGATGCAGCAAACTGTGGGCATCCTGGAGAAGTTCTCGGAGGGTGAGGACTGGGAAGCCTATGTCGAACGGTTAGACCAGTACTTTGCAGCCAACGAGCTGGACGGAGAAGGAAGCACTGCAAAAAGGAGAGCGGTCCTCCTCACGGTCTGCGGGGCACCGACCTACAGCCTCATGAAGAATCTTCTGGCTCCGATGAAACCCACAGATAAGTCATATGAGGAGCTGTGTACACTGGTTCGGGAGCATCTTAACCTGAGGGAGAGCGTGCTGATGACGAGGTATCGGTTCTACACTTGCCAGCGATCTGAAGGTCACGAAGTGGCGAGCTACGTTGCCAAGCTAAGGCGACTTGCAGAACAATGTGAGTTTGATGGCTACCTGGAGCAAATGCTCAGAGACTTTTTTGTACTGGGCATTGGCCACGAGACCATCCTACGAAAACTTTTGACTGTAGAGACACTGAACCTCAGTAAGGCCATTGCGATAGCACAGACGTTTAAGTCCATCAGTGATAACACCAAACAAATCTCTCAGCACACAAGTGCTAGCAATGTTCATAAATTAAGTGGAACTGTGTTTGCGAGCAGAAATGTACAAGGCAGAAACCACGAGTCTGCAACTGCCAGCAGGCCTCAGGTGACCCAGATGACTCAGAGTTCACAACAAAGGATGAATGCAAGGCAATTCACACCTTGTTGGCGTTGTGGAGGCTTCCATTCATGCCGCTTCAAAGGGTATGTTTTGCAAGAGCTGTGGAACAATGGGGCACCTCCAACGAGCTTGCAGATGAGCTGCAAGCTCTGCAAAACCTGCTAACCACCACGTGGCAGAGGAAGATCGGTGGATCAAAGCAATTTCGAGCCTCAGAGAGAGGAGGCAGATGCTGAAGTACACGGAGTGCACACATTTTCGACGAAATGTCCACCTATAATACTAAATGTAAAATTGAATCGCTTACCTGTAGCCATGGAACTGGACACTGGTGCTAGCCAAGCCATCATGAGTAAAAAGATGTTTGAGAGACCGTGGTGCAAAAAGGCACTCAGACCAGCCCTGAGCCCCATGCACACGAAACTGAGAATGTACACCAAAAGAGCTCATCACTATCCTGGGAAGCGCCATGGTCAAGGTCACCTACGAGGGCACGGTGCACGAACTGCCACTTTGGATTGTCTCGGGCGATTGCCCCACACTGCTTGTAAGGAGCTGGCTGGGCAAAATCCGCTGGAACTGGGATGACATGCGAGCGCTATCACATGTCGATGAGGCCTCATGTACCCAGGTTCTTAACAAATTTACTTCCCTTTTTGAGCCAAGCATTGGAAACTTTTCCAGGGCGAAGGTGCGAATCCACTTGGTCCCAGAGACATGACCCATTCACCACAAGGCGCGAGCGGTACCTCACATGATGAGGGAGAGAGTGCAAATCAAGTTGGACAGGCTGCAACATCTCCCCAGTGGAATTCAGCGAGTGGGCCAGCCCGATTGTTCCAGTACTCAAAAGTGACGGCACAGTCAGGATTTGCGGCAATTATAAAGTAAATATTAATTGTTTCTCGCAACAGGACCAATACCCGCTACCTAAAGCAGACGAACTATTTGCGACACTGGCAGGAGGCAAGACGTTCATCAAGCTCGACCTGACTTCGGCCTACATGATGCAGGAGCTGGAGGAGTCTTCGAAGGGCCTCACCTGCATCAACACGCACAAGGGACTGTTCATCTACAACAGATGCCCGTTTGGAATTTGGTCGGCTGCAGCGATCTTCCAGAGAAATATGGAGAGCCGACTCAAGTTGGTACCACGCACCAGGATGACATATTGGTCACGGGTCGGGACACCGTCGAGCACCTACATCACCTGGAGGAGGTCCTCCAGTGACTGGATCATGTAGGGCTGCGGCTGAAGAGGTCGAAATGCATCTTCATGGCAACAGAAGTGGAGTTTTTGGGGAGAAAGATCGCGGCGGAC
Source organism: Pristiophorus japonicus (assembly GCF_044704955.1). Classification (NCBI taxonomy): domain Eukaryota; kingdom Metazoa; phylum Chordata; class Chondrichthyes; family Pristiophoridae; genus Pristiophorus; species Pristiophorus japonicus. The sequence continues at coordinate 32,521,020 of NC_091998.1, read as the reverse complement.
GGCATTCAGCCCAGAGACGCCAAGACAGAGGCTATCAGGAACGCGCCCAGGCCACAGACGTCACGGAGCTGCGGTCGTTCCTGGGACTCCTCAACTATTTTGGTAACTTCCTACCGGGGTTAAACACCCTCTTCGAGCCCCTACATGTGTTATTGCGTAAAGGTGAGAACTGGGTATGACGAAAAAAACAAGTAATTGCTTTTGAGAAAGCCAGAAATATTTTATGCTCCAACAAGCTGCTTGTATTGTATAACCTGTGTAATAGACTTGTGCTAGCATGTGATGCGTCGTCGTACGGAGTCGGGTGTGTATTACAACAAGCTAACGTTGCGGGGAAGTTGCAACCTGTCGCCTATGCCTCCAGGAACTTCTTGAAGGCCAAGAGGGCCTGCAGCATGATTGAGAAAGAGGCATTAGCGTGTGTGTTCGGGGTAAAGAAAATGCATCAGTACCTGTTTGGCCTCAAATTTGAGCTGGAAACCGAACACAAGCCCCTCATATCCCTGTTTGCTGAAAACAAGGGGATAAATACCAATGCCTCAGCCTGCATACAAAGGTGGGCACTCACGCTATCAGCGTATAACTATACCATCCGCCACAGGCCAGGCACTGAGAACTGCGTGGATGCTCTCAGTTGGCTACCATTGCCCACCACGGGGGTGGAAATGGCGCAGCCTGCAAACTTGTTGATGGTGGCGCACCCGGGCATAGTAATGATGAAAGCGATAGCCAGATCCCACGTGTGGTGGCCCGGTTTCGACTCTGACTTAGAGTCCTGTGTACGGCAATGCAGCATGTGTGCTCAGTTGAGCAACGCGCCCAGAGAGGCACCACTAAGTTTGTGGTCCTAGCCCTCCAGACCATGGTCGAGGATCCATGTCGACTGTGCGGGCCTGTTTCTCGGTAAAATGTTCCTGGTGGTGGTGGATGCTTTTTCAAAATGGATTGAATGTGAAATAATGTCGGGAAGCACCGCCACCGCCACCATTGAAAGCCTGAGGGCCATGTTTGCCACCCACGGCCTGCCTGACATACTGGTCAGTGACAACGGGCCATGTTTTACCAGTGCCGAATTTAAAGAATTCATGACCCGCATGTCACCTCGGCCCCGTTTAAACCAGCCTCCAATGGGCAGGCAGAGCAGGCAGTACAAACAATCAAACAGAGCCTTAAACGAGTCACAGAAGGCTCACTCCAAACGCGCCTGTCCCGAGTACTGCTCAGCTACCGCACGAGACCCCACTCGCTCACAGGGGTGCCCCCAGCTGAGCTACTCATGAAAAGGACACTTAAAACCAGACTCTCGCTGGTTCACCCCGACCTGCATGATCAGGTAGAGAGCAGGCGGCAGCAAAAAGTGTAAACGATGGTCGCGCCACTGTATCACGGGAAATTGATCTGAATGACCCTGTTTATGTGCTGAACTATGGACATGGTCCCAAGTGGATCGCGGGCACGGTGATAGCTAAAGAAGGGAATAGGGTGTTTGTCGTCAAACTTGACAATGGACAAATTTGCAGAAAGCACCTGGACTAAACGAGGTGCGGTTCACAGACTGCCCTGAACAACCCACAGCAGATACCACCTTTTTCGAGCCCACAACACACAGCCAAAGGACCAACGACACAGCACCCCGGACCAGGAAGTTGAACCCATCACGCCCAACAGCCCAGCAAGGCCAGGCTCACCTAGCAGCCTTGCAGGGCCAACAACACACCAGCCCAGCGAGGGCACAGCCAACACACCAGAACAGACATTTGTACCGAGGCAATCCACCAGGGAAAGAAAGGCTCCCGACTGCTTCACCTTGTAAATAGTTTTCACTTTGACTTTGGCGGGGGAGTGATGTTGTGTATCTGTAAAGCATGCACTCCCATGTTCCGCCACCAGGGAGCGCATCCCCTGAAGTCCCAAGAGATCCCAGCATCCCTTGGGAGTACTGTATATAAGCCGGCCCCTAAGGCCTGTTCCTCACTCTGGAGTGTCTTAATAAAGACTGAGGTCACTGTTGCTTTAACCTCCCTGTGTGCAGCCGCATCTGTGTTAGGAACACAATAGAAAGAATCGCACTTACCTTAGGACACCATTACTTACCTCTCCGCAGTCGGTATAGGTTGGACTGCACATATTTACTGGCGGCCACTGCGGGGCGTATGGTTCAGGCGGGACTCAAAAAGCGCTCCGGTGTCGCAACCAGGGGCGTTGTAGCTCTTCCGGGCCGTGCTGCTCCGCGCCGCCACAAAACAGGCCCCGAAAACCCCACGCGTGCTAGAGGCTGACCGCCCGACCAGAAAACCTCACCGCCGCCATTGCCGCCGCTCTGGGGCGAGAAACAGAGCGCAAAAGACCGGAACATTCTCCCCTTTGTGCGTTAAGTGGGAGTGGTTGTACTAGACACAACTGTGGATTCTGTTTTTCTCGTGGGCGATACATTCTTACCTTTAAATTCTGACGGGATTAGACAGGTTAGATTCAGGAAGAATGTTCCCGATGTTGGGGAAGTCCAAAACCAGGGGTCACAGTCTAAGTATAAGAGGTAAGCCATTTAGAACCGAGATGAGGAGAAACTTCTTCACTCAGAGAATTGTGAACCTGTGGAATTCTCTCCGATAGAAAGTTGTTGAGGTCAGTTCGTTAGATATATTCAAAAGGGAGTTAGATGTGGCCCTTACAGCTAAAGGGATCAAGGGGTATGGAGAGAAGGCAGGAGTGGGGTACTGAAGTTGCATGATCAGCCATAATCATATTGAATGGTGGTGTAGGCTCGAAGGGCCGAATGGCCTACTCCTGCATCTATTTTCTATGTTTCCTTGTGAAAGGGGGCCATCCCATGTATGTGTGCCTTGGGATGATGCTCGGTGTTAATTCTTGTCCGGTTTCGCTCCTGTGAAGCTCCTTGGGCCGTTTTACTACGTTAATCATCATCCCCATCATAGGCAGTCCCTCGAAGCGAGGATGACTTGCTTCCACGCCAAAAAGGGACGAGTTCACAGGTGTTTCAATGAAGGACCTAATATTCCAGATCCTGAACTACATCCTGAAGGGTGGAGGATGCCTGTGCGTGGATTTTTTTAACGTGGGGTGGCCGTTGCACACCAGCCAACACACCGGCTTGACAGAGCTAGGTCTTGGTCCAGTGGCAAGGGTTAACCAAGACGACTGGGGACCAGCTCTGTTGCACGGACCTAGTGTGCACACATATCACAGTGTGGGCTGTCCCTGGGCCCTTGCCTCTTCTGGGTCATAGACTCACGCCTCTCCTGGGCCCCGGTCACTTCCCTCTACAAACTCTTGCCGCTCCATCGCCCCTCCTGCTGTGCCTGCCCGCACTGCAATCAGCGACCTGGCTTCACAGCCGTCGCCCTCCTGCAGCAGCACGCGCAGCTCCCTCTGGTGGAATGCCACCGCACGCTGCTCCCTGCAGTGGCCCCGGCCTGCCGATGGTCTCACTACGTTAAAGGCGCTTTATAAATCCAAGTTGTTGTTGTGGTGGTGCGATTAAGAAGGAGTTGAACTTTCATGGTGGTTGTGTGTTTGTTGGGGTGAGACTAACTCTCCTGTGCACTGTGTGCGTGCCAATTCATGGCGCCCAAGGACGCTATTTAAGAAGGCCGAGAATTTATCTGGCCTGGGCATCGTGTTTTTGAAATGGAGAGGTTGTGTAATTCCCATACGGGTTTGTGTATCTAATTAAATCCTTGTGACATTAGGATAACTAGCGGGTCAATGATGTTGGGATAAAGACAGATATAAATCCACAGAGAGACGAATGCTTCCATCTAGCCGTTCCTTTACATGGCCTAAGGATGCGATAGCTAATCAGCTTAATATCTGCGCACACGAGTCATTGCTCTCTGCAAATATCGACCCCTGATTAAAAGCAATTTCATCAGATGTCATCGGAGAAACCACTGGTCTCTTTCTATTATGGAGTCAGACACATGTCGTCAAGGACTCGGCAAAGCCAAGGACTATTTACTTGTCGACACTGACTGTAATGGAATTACAGGCAGGATCTATAGTGCGCGACATGATTGGTGGGATCTTCAGCAGGCTATGCTGGGCACTTTACAGCCTTCTGGACTAACATTGAGTTCAACAATTTCAAACCATAACCTCTGCCTATATTTTTCTCTCTTTCCTCCATTTTTTAACCCCCCCCCCCCCCCCCCACACCCCCAACCTTATGTAATTTTTTCCCCTCTCTTTCCCATGGCAACTGATAATTATTCCGCCATTCACACCCTATCTCGACTATTCCTTTTCTAACTCCTGCCATTACCATCTCAAGACGGCCCATCATCCCTTTTGACTCTCTAATCTCTCCTGCCTTCCACCCAATCACAGACCTTCCCTTTTGTTCTTTCCTCCCCTCCCCCTTTCAGTGCTCCTTATGAATCTGATCATCGCGAACATTCGCCAGTTCTGACGAAGGGTCATCGCCCCGAAACGTTAACTCCCCTCCTCCCTCCACAGATGCTGCCTGGCCCGCTGAGATTTCCAGCATCTTCTGATTATATTACCGATTCCAGCATCTACAGTATTTTGCTTTTGTATGCTGGGTGAGGGTTTGCCTGTGAAGATAGGCTTGGATTATTGACCCTCTGTTGTAGTGATCGCCAGCGTATGGGCCAGAGTTAAGCTTCTCACCCACTGGGTCGAGGCCATTCGCTTTGGGAAATGGTGCGATGGGTGAGCACCTCATCATTAGGTGAAATTCCTGCGACGAAATATTGGGAAGACCGAAGCCATTGTCTTCAGTTCCCTGCAACTGATCTCCAGCCACCACGTCCATCCCTTTCCCTGGCCACTGTTGAGGCTGAACCAGACCCTTCACAACTTTGGCGACCTATTCGAACCTGAGATGAGTTTGCAACTCCATATTCAGTCCATCACCAAGATTGCCTACTTCCACCTCCAGAACATCGCCCGACTCCGCCCCTGCCCCAGTTTATCTGCTGCTCAAACCCTCATCCATGCCTTTATTATTTCTGGACTTGAGACTTCCAACACTCTCCTGGCCGGCCTCACAACTTGCATCTTCTGTGGACTTCTACTCATGAAAAACTCTGCTTCTCGAATCCTAACCCTAGCTGAGTGGGTAGCACTCTCACCGCTGAGTCAGAGGGGCAGTACTGAGGGAGCGCTGCACTGTCTGAGGGGCAGTGCTGAGGGAGCGCTCCACGTCTGAGGGGCAGTGCTGAGGGAGCGCTGCACGTCTGAGGGGCAGTACTGAGGGAGCGATACACTGTCAGAGGGACAGTACTGAGGGAGCGCTGCACTTTCAGAAAGGCAGTGCTGAGGGAGCGCTGCACTGTCTGAGGGGCAGTGCTGAGGGAGCGTTACACTGTCGGAGGAGCAGTACTGAGGGAGCGCTACACTGTCGGAGGTGCCGTCTTTCAGATGAGATGTTAAACCAAGGTCCCATCTGCTCTCTCGTGGTGGACGTAAAAGATCCCATGGCACTATTTTGAGGAAGAGTAGGGGAGTTATCCCCGGTGTCCTGGCCCAATATTTATCCCTCAATCAACATCTCTGAAACAGATTATCTGGTCATTATCACATTGCTGTGTGTGGGAGCTTGCAAATTGGCTGCTGCATTTCCCACGTTACAACAGTGACTACATGCCAAAAGTGCTTCATTGGCTGTAAAGCGCTTTGAGACGTCCAATGGTTGTGAAAGGCGCTATATAAATGCAAGTCATTCTTTCTTTCTAACTCACCCCAAGTCCCGTTCACACATCACCCCATGTGCTCACTGACCTACATTGGCTCCCGGTCTGGTAACATCTCGATTTTAAAATTCTTATCCTTGTTTTCCAATTCCTCCGTGGTCTTGCCCCTCCCTATCTCAGTCACCTCCTCCAACCCTGCAAGCGTTTGAGATCTCGGCGCTCCTCCAATTCTGGCTTCTTGCGTATCTCTGATTTTAATCGCTCCACCGGCAGCCTTCAGCTATCTGGGCCTTGGGCTCTGAAACCCCTCCCTAAGCCTCTCCGCCTCGATATCTCTCTCTTCTGGTTTAAACTTTTCTTCCTGTCAGTGGCACTTGACTTCTTCCTCTCACTCTTTTGCTACTTTTTGTGTCAACATTTCCAATTTGAAATTCCCATATCACATTTATTGTGGGTTTTGCCTGTGAAAACCCCTCATTCTGAATGTCCATCAGATTCCCACAATTCTCTGAAAATACTTTCAAAAAGATTGTACATTTATCATTTTTATCTTAATTTCTGATGTCAAAAATAAAGGCATAAATTAAATTGCAACTTTCAAAATTTATATATTTCAAAATACAGGCAACTCTCGATTATCCGGGTCCCTCGGGGATTGGGCTATTCCGGGTAAATGATTTTTCCGTTAGGGCGAGTTTACATTTATAAGTTAAAACTTTAATGAATCAATGCAATCAGCTATAAGCAGTAACAAAAGATGGACATTACCAGTATGCATGTACAGGTTCTGTACCGGCATTGCCCCCGTTCCCAATGTCAGGGCGGCCACGAGAGACAGCGGCTGCAGCAGCGTGCACACACACACACACACACACACACACACACCGGCAAAGCAAGGACAGAGGAGGGTGATTTTTACGGTGACTGAGAGAGAGAGAGTGTGTGAGAGAGAGAATGAGCAAATACAAATGAGCACAGTGTTTGGAAGGAAATTTTTCCAAATTATTTGGAGCTGTCTTTTCACTTGTTCGCAACAGAATTTAAAATTCCGTTACAATGGTTTCCCGTTGGACCCGTGTACGGATAATCAAGAGTTGCCTGTACTGCGATTAAAGTTATCCATTTAATTGTCTCCTGTGTCTTTCAATTCCATAAAGAATCTTAAAATTCATTAAAGTTTTTACTCAATGGCCTCGGGCCCTCTCAGAAAGCCTGGGTTGGATTTGACAGCTTTACCAGTATCTGTATTAAAATACAGATTATTCTCAGAGCAGAAGGATGTCTGTAAAACCTACAGTTTAAATAGCAGGACGTTTTTTGTTGGGGAGAGACCAAATCGATTTCCCCTGCTGGTATAAAGATGCCCTCACCCTGAGGATTGCATCAGCATTGGAAGCAGAGTTTGATTGATATATTCTCCACCAATCCACAGTGTTTACTTTGGAGAAATTAAGAAAAAAAATGATTAATGGATAATCTTTTTGAAATATATAAATTTTGAGGTTTTGAGTTGAAAGAAAGTCTAGTCTGTGAAATGGACAAAATCTTTGGAGCTTGGCAATAATTATTCCTTAATTGACAAGTGTGTAAAGTACAAACGCAGCCTCATAGAATCATAGAACAGTACAGCACAGAAGGAAGCCATTCGGCCCATCGAGTCTGTCCCGGCTCTATCGAAGAGCGATCCAGTTAGTCCCACTCCCCGCTCTTTCCCCATATCCCTGCGATTTTTTTTCTCCTTCAAGTATTTATCCAATTCCCTATCAGGCAGTGCATTCCAAATCCTAACCACTCGTTGCGTTAGAATGTTTTTCATCGTGTTAAGCGTCATACTTAACTTCTGGTGCTTTTTGCAAGAAATAAATAAAAGAAAGACTTCCATTTTACAATGTCTTTCACAAACTCACGATGCCGCAAAGTGCGTTACCGACAATGAAGTATTTTTGAAGTGTAGTGACATTTGTAATGTAGGAAATGTGTAAGTGAATTTGTGCACAGCAAGCTCCCACAAACAGCACCGTGATAATGACCAGATAACCTACTTTTATCTATGTTGGTTGAGGGATAAATATTGACCAGGACACTGGGGATAACTCCTCTGTTCTTCTTCCAAAAGTGGCTGTAGGATCTTTAAATCCACCTAAAAGGGCAGATGGGACGTCGGTTTAATGTCTCATCCGAAAGAGAGCACCTCCGACAGTGCAGCATTCCCTCAGTACTGCACTGGGAGTGTCAGTCTGGATTTTGAGCTCATGTCTCTGGAGTGGGACTATGAACCCACAACTTTCTGTCTCCGAGGAGAGTGTGCTGCTCACTGAGCCATGGCTATTGGTGTTTTTTGGATGTAGTTGAAAATTGTGTTGAACTACTTGACCAAAGAGACAGAGCGACAAAGATGTTTCAAAACTTGTTAAGGATCAACACAGGAGCTTCCTTAGAGTATTAGACTCAAAAATTCTGGAACTGTTTAAGAAACAATTAGATGCTAAAATAGGCAGGGGAGGAACTGTTGGGTCTGTTTGGATGGATGAATTTAGACGGGCCAAATGGCTTTCCTCGTCCATAAATATCTTGTCAGCAGGTTGCAAATATGCAGCATTTTTACGGATTGCACTCCAATCTATTTTCATACACTTAGTGTGTGACACAAAATGCACATCGCACAATCCTTTTAAACAGCTGTGTAGAGCTTCAAGCAGTATCATAGGTTTTATTGTCTAATTTTTATAACCCATTACTGTGGAATTCCAACTTTAAATCATTGCAAAGTGCTTCTTCACTCCCGGCCATTAACAGTAGATGTTGGGGGAGCTTTCTTTTCTGATGTGCTTTCAGTCACCAGTAGCCTGAGTACACATGTGGCTGGTATATCCTGGGAGCCGGGTAGGTGGATATCGAAACACACCATCCCAGTTAAAACCAGGAGTGACTCACTGCTGTGAGTGCCTCATTCAACTTCAAAGTATTAACCTTCGTGGGGTGGAGAGATCGTGTGAATCAACTTGTAAAGCCAAACTTCAACCTAACAGTAAAACTTCACCAGAGACAATACACAGAAACTTCTCAATGAATTTGTACAAAGATAAGGCTGGAGAAACATATACTATAAGGAAATGTTCAGTTAAAACTCCAATTGCCAAGCAAGTTGGACTCTTGACCAATGTTCTCCGTAAATGTTTTTGGACCACTTGGCCCCTTTAACAGGCTGCGACCCATTCAAACGTCTGCGCATGCGCATTTTTTTCAATTTTAAAGCCGGCTCACCAGCTACCCGGGAACCCTGGAGCACTGCTTGGCTGTGCAGCTTAAATGGAACATTGCTTTTGACTCTTTATAATCTGCTCCAAATTATCAGCTCACAGTCGTCCCAAAGGTTTCTCGTTTGTTTGTACCTGGGGCAAGCAGTTTCACTGATGTGACACTATAAAGAAAAACGAAAGACCGTACATTTTTATAGCACGTTTCATGACTTCAGCGTGTCCCAAAGTGCTTTACAGCCAATTAACTATTTTTGAAGTGTACTCACTGTTGCAATATAGGAAACGCAACAGCCCATTTGCGCACAGCAAGGTCCCACAAACAGTAATGAGATAATAACCATATAATCTGTTTTTAGTGATGTTGTTTAAGGGGATAAATATTGGTCAGGACACCGGGGAAAACTCCCCTGCTCTTCTTCAAAACAGAGCCATGGGATCATTTACATCCACCTGGAGCCTTGGTTTAGCGTCTTGTCTAAAAGGCAGCATCTCAAACAATGCAGCCCACTTTCACTGGAATGTCAGCCTCGACTTTGTGCTCAAGTTTCTTGGAGAGGGACTTTTTTTTTAGAATTTTTTGAGGATGTAACTAGTAGAGTGGACAAGGGAGAACCAGAGGATGTGGTGTAGTTGGTCATTCAAAAGGCTTTTGACAAGGTCCCACACGAGAGATTAGTGTGCAAAGTTAAAGCACATGGTATTTGGGGTAATGTACTGACGTGGATAGAGAACTGGTTGGCAGATAGGAGGCAAAGAGTAGGAATAAACGGGTCCTTTTCAGAATGGCAGGCAGTGACTAATGGGGTACTGCAAGGTTCAGTGCTGGGACGCCAGCTATTTACAATATACATTAATGATTTAGGCAAAGGAATTGAATGTAATATCTCCAAGTTTGCAGATGACACTAAGCTGGGTGGCAGTGTGAGCTGTGAGGAGGATGCTAAGAGGCTGCAGGGTGATTGGTTAGATGAGTGGGCAAATGCATGGCAGATGCAGTCATCATCATCATCATCATAGGCAGTCCCTTGGAATCGAGGAAGACTTGGTTCCACTCCTGAAGTGAGTTCTCTGGGGGCTGAACAGTCCAATATGAGAGCCACAGACTCTGTCACAGGTGGGACAGATAGTCGTTGAGGGAATGGGTGGGTGGGACTTATTTGACGCACTCTCTTTCCACTGTCTGCGCTTGATTTCTGCACGCTCTCAGCGTTGAGACTCGAGGTGCTCAGCGCCCTCTCGGATGCACTTCCTCCACTTAGGGTGGTCTTGGGCCAGGGACTCCCAGGTGTCAGTGGGGATGTTGCACTTTATCAGTGGCTGATGCAGTATAATGTAGCTAAATGTGAGGTTATCCACTTTGGTGGCAAAAACAGGAAGGCAGAATATTATCTGAATGGTGACAGATTAGGAAAAGGGGAGGTGCAACGAGACCTGGGTGTCATGGTACATCAGTCATTGAAAGTTGGCATGCTGGTACAGCAGGCGATGAAGAAGGCAAATGACATGTTGGCCTTCATAGCGAGAGGATTTGAGTATAGGAACATGGAGATCTTACTGCAGTTGTACAGGGTCTTGGTGAGGCAACACCTTGAATATTGTGTACAGTTTTGGTCTCCTAATTTGAGGAAGGACATTCTTGCTATTGAGGGAGTGCAGTGAAGGTTCACCAGATTGATTCCCGGGATGGCAGGACTGACATATGAAGAAAGACTGGATCGACTAGGCTTATATTCACTGGAATTTAGAAGAGTGAGAGGGGATCTTATAGAAACATATAAAATTCTGATGGGATTGGACAGGCTAGATGCAGGAAGAATGTTCCTGATGTTGGGGAAGTCCAGAACCAGGGGTCACAGTCTAAGGACAAGGGGTAAGCCATTTAGGACCGAGATGAGGAGAAACTTCTTCACTCAGATAATTGTGAACCTGTGGAATTCTCTACCACAGAAAGTTGTTGAGGCCAGTTCGTTAGATATATTCAAAAGGGAGTTAGATGTGCCCTTATGGCTAAAGGGATCATGGGGTACGGAGAGAAAGCAGGAATGGGATACTCCTCTTGGCCTTCTCTGCTCCAGTAGAAATACCTCAATTCTCTCCTCATAATTGTAGTTTCTTATACCTGGTATAATTCTAATGAATCTACGCTACATGCTCTCTATAAAAGAAAAGAAAGACTTGCATTTATATAGCGCCTTTCACAACCACTGGCCTCAAAGCGCTTTACAGCCAATGAAGTACTTTAGGAGTGTAGTCACTGTTGTAATGTGGGAAATGCGGCAGCCAACTTGCGCACAGCCAACTCCCACAAATAATGCCGTGGGATCTTTTACGTCCACCTGAGAGGGCAGATGGGGCCTCGGTTTAACGTCTCATTCAAAAGACGGCACCTCCAACAGTGCAGCGCTCCCTCAGCACTGCACTGGGAGTGTCAGCCTGGATTTATGTGCTCAAGGTCCTGGAGTGGGACTAGAACCCCACAACCTGCTGACTCAGAGAGATTGACTTCAAGATTCTTCCTATAAATGGGAAATGGAAGCTGTCGATGTACAATGTAATCTCACAGGCCCGACATCAATGTACTCTGCAAGCTGCGCTTTGTTCTGCGCAGCCTGTCTATTTCAGTCCGCAGTCCCGTTAGAGTTCTGTGCGTGCGGGGTATTTACAACGGAGACGTCGGTGAGTGGCCTGCGCAGGAAGAACTTTCCCGTCACGGAGAGAAAGCAGAAATGGGGTACTAAAGTTGCATGATCAGCCATGATCATATTGAATGGCGGTGCTGGCTCGAAGGGCCGAATGGCCTGCTCCTGCACCTATTTTCTATGTTTCTATGTTACTGTGTCACCGCGCAGCTTACAGTGAATGTTGCCTGGCATCCCTTCTTTGACCTCCTTTTTCTTCCTCCAAATGACATAAATATAACGGGACTCCCACAGGGAAGCCCATGGCGCCCCGATAAATTGCACCAACTGAAAATGGCAGCGTCATCATTCCTGGCATCGATGGTCAGAAAAGAATGGCCTCCACAAATGTAAAATTTAAAAAAAACATTTTTTTTCTAAAGCCTCCAAAAATCAGTCAGCAGCTAACCTCCTAACAACCTGTGATGCCCATGTCATTTAGGCAGGCTGAGCACAATACTGATTCCCGGCGGGATCTGAGCTTTTCACAGGAGCGCTGTCAAACAAAATTTTACATAAGTACATATTGGGTCTGGTGTACCAAAAGCTTTGTTAAAGAGATCATAGAATTGCTTTGCTGTTTTATTATTTAAATGAAGCTCTCACCAAGAGGAATTGCGCGGGCTGTGCTGAAGGGGCAAAGATCTGGAGAGATGGATCTCAGCCCATAATTCTGCTGCCCCTGGCCAAGGCTCTGCTGTTGATGGTGTAACTGACCCAAAAATTCACCCTGTGCGCTCTCCTCAAATTCCTTGGCGGTAACTTTGTCATTAAACGATATCGGATCACCTGTCCATTGTAAAATCTGCCTGACTTTCCTTTCTATTGGGTTCAACAATAACAGGAACTTGTATTTATATAGAGCCTTTAACTTAGTAAAATGTCTTATTGTGCTTCACAGGAGCGTTATCAAACAAAGTTTGACATTGAGCCACATAAGTACATATTTAGGACTGGTGACCAAAAGCTTTGTTAAAGAGATCATAGAATCATAGAATGGTTACAGCACAGATAGAGGCCATTCGGCCCATCGAGCCCTGCCGGCTCTCTGCAAGAGCACTTCAGCTAGTCCCACTCTCCCCGCCCTTTTCGCGTAGTCCTGCAACTTATTTTCCTTCAGGTACTTATCCAATTCCCTTTTGAAAGCCATGATTGAGTCTGCCTTCACCACCCTTTCAGGCAGTGCATTCCAGATCCTAAACACTCGCTGCGTAAAATAGTTTTTCCTCGTTTGGCCTTGGTTCTTTTGCCAATCGCCTTAAATCTGCGTCCTCTGGTTCTCGACCCTTCCGCCAATGGGAACAGTTTCTCTCCATCTACTCTATCTAGACCCCTCATGATTTTGAACACCTCGATCAAATCTCCTCTCAACCGTCTCTGCTCCAAGGAGAACAACCCCAGCTTCTCCAGTCTATCCACGTAGCAGAAGTCTCTCATCCCTGGAACCATTCTTTTCTGCACCCTCTCTAAATCCTTCACATCCTTTCCAATGTGCAGTGCCCAGAATTGGACACAATACTCCAGTTGAGGCCAAACCAGTGTTTTATACAGGTTCATCATAACTTGCTTTTGTACTCTATGCCTCTACTTATGAAGCCAGGATCCCGTAAGCATTTTTAAACACTTTCTCAACCTGTCCTGCCACCTTCAACGATTTGTGCACATATATCCCCAGGTCTCTCTGTTCTATTTATTGAAGATATCCGAGTTGATTTTAATTTCCCTAACGTTAACAAGGTAGAATGGGGTGGGTCACCTTACCACCCTGTTACCACCGGCGATGCGGCCGGCACCATTTGGAAAGGGACTTCCTGCTGGGTGTCCAAAGCACCCGCCTGACTCAGATGATAGACCTCCTATTACTGGAGTTAGAGGTTGAATAAAACATCAACGTCTCCCTGACAATGGAAACTCTTTTAGAGTCTACTGCAAAACATAAACATTAAACTGTGCCACCCTCCCTGACAATGGAGGCAGCTCGAGCCTGGAGCAGCTGGAGGGAGATTCAAACATCAGCATCTCCCTGACAACGGAGGCAGCTTGAGCCTGGAACAGCTGGAGGGAGTTTTAAACATCAGCGTCTCCATGACAACGGAGGCAGCTTGAGCCTGGAGCTATTACAGGTCCTATCAAGAGGACAAACTGAGAAGTAAAAAGTAATACAATTATGACATCACAAGGATGGAGGACAGTGATTGGTCCTTCCAGATTAATTGAATCACTGGACAGGGAATTAAATTTAAAGACAGCTAATAACTGATTTCTTCAATTGCTGATTTTCTTATTTTAATTAATTTATACTTAATTTATAATTATGATATATATTATTTAATTTTGTTTAATTATAATTAATCTTTAATATACTGGTTTTACTATTGTATACCCCTTATTTTATTATTTACAATGTACTTTGAATTTTTATTTATTTATTTCACCTGTGACTATCTTTGTGCACATTTTGGCTGCCACTTCAGACCCGAGCCTCTTTTTACACTTCCTTCTCCCGCTTTTTCTTTCTTTCCCTCAACGGTCAATATCTAACATGTTGTAAAATTGTTGTGAGGTGCCTTGGGACATTTTACTATGTTAAATAAAAGTTATTATTATAATTATGACGTAAATAGGACTTTGATTGCCATTTTAGATTGGGACTGATGCTTTGACCAGTGCCACGGCGATAGAAGAGTAGAAGACAAGTGAAGGTAGGAGTTGAATTATTTTTGTGAGCCTTGAAGGGAAGGAGTGCAACCCCAGGACCCATAACAATAATCTGGGCCACTGCCACCCAGGGACCACCACCCACCCCGCCCCCCTGCGATCGCGACTCCTCCCCCGCATCTTAGCTTCTTAGTGGCTACCTCTGCCCGTTTTCCTGTGCCGAATCTGGCAAGGTGTGTTGGGACGCTTGTTTAGTGCCTGTAGCTCGCCTGGCGAATGTAAACGAGACTGGAGCCTCACAATCATGGGGCCTCCTCCCCGTCAGAATGGGCATCTGACCAAAAGACTATATAGACCCCATTAACCCTTTGTTGGATTGCTTACTCAACTACTGCTGGGTGGCTGGATGCAGAAGGCAAAGTGCTTTTCTCATCATTATACCTAGCATGGCATTGAGTTCAGGGGTCATATACAGCAACAAAAACAACTTGTATTTATATAGCGCCTTTAACAGTGAAACGTCCCAAGGCTCTTCACAGGAGCGTTAGAAGACAAAAAATTGACACTGAACCACATAAGAAGAAATTAGGGCAGGAGGTAGGTTTTAAGGAGCATCTTAAAGGAGGGAAGAGAGATAGAATTCCAGAGATTGGGACCCAGACACCAATGGCTGAGTGATTATAATTAGGGATGGTCAAGAGGACAGGATTTGAGGAGCGCAGATATCTCAGAGAGTTGTGGGGCTAAAGGACATTGCAGAGATAGGGAGGGCACGAGGGATTTGTAAACAAGGAGGAGAATTTTGAAATTGAGGCGTTGCTTAACCAGGAACCAATGTAGGTCAACGAGCACAGGGGGTGATGGGTGAGCGGGACTTGGTGCAAGTTAGGACACGCAGCCAAGTTTTGGACGACCTCAAGTTTACCTAGGGTAGAATGTGGGAGGCCAGCCAGGAGTGCGTTGGAATAGATGACTGACCCGTGAGGTCAGGAGTGATGCAGGGATCACTGGCCCAATCAGCTTCCACATAACATGAGCGCCCGTGACATGGTCTTCTTTTGCGCAATGACTGACCATCGGGTTGTAGATTTAGACGCTCTCGTTCAAATGTGAGTGGGCATTGCATCGATAGTTAGTGGCTCCAGCCGATTAGCTTCCGGATGAGTGGTCACAAAGTCCAAGAATGGCGTAAGAGCCAATGACTCCATCCGTGTCTGTGGTGGGACATCTCCTTCAGGGATTAAAGGTGAGAAATGTACATAAAAACCTGAAGGTGTCACATATATAATTGCCAATGCCCTTTGAGCCATCCAGCTGCTGCATTTGTACGCATGTTATTCCTCTGTAAGGCAGAGAAGATTAAATGGCATTATCTGCCACAAAGATTCATCTAGCCTGACATCGCCTTAAACACTGAATTATCGCTTTGTCAAAGCAAAACAAATATCAGCTGTGGGAAGCAATCAGCTGGAGCAGCAGACGTGCTGTGTTCAGCGGCAGGAAGGTGGCACCAGCTGATGGACGTGGCAGCCCATGGGCACCGCAGCCATTCTGGGAGACGCACAACCCATTTATGAGTCAAAGATCAGAAAGTAGGAACCCCTCGGGCAAAGTAGGCACAATAGATTTCGCTGGAGTGGGCTCCTGAGAACTCTACATTTCAGTACACAGGTAGCGTATCCTAAAACGCGATTCCATTTGTGTATGTGTTATTTTTTTTAAATCCTGCTGTCTTTAACCCTCTAAAGAAAGAAAGACTTGCATTTCTATAGCGCCAGTCACCACCTCTGGACATCTCAAAGCACCTTACAGCCAATGAAGTACGTTTTGAAGTGTAGTCGCTGTTGGAATGCAGGAAACGTGGCAGCCAATTTGCGCACAGCAAGCTCCCACAGGCAGCAATGTGATAATGACCAGATAATCTGTTTTTAGTGATGTTGATTGAGGGATAAATATCGGCCAGGACACCGGGGATAACTCCCCTATCTTCTCCTGAGAGAACAGACGGGGCCTCGGTTTAAAATCTCATCCGAAAGACCGCACCTCCGACAGTGCAGCGCTCCCTCAGGAATGTCAGCCTCGATTTTTTTGCTCAAGTCCCTGAAGTGGGACTTGAACCCACAACCTTCTGACTCAGAGGTGAGTGTGCTGCCCACTGAGCCATGTTACACCCAGCAAAATGTATTCAAGAGCAATTTTTCCAAATTCACACGGTTCCTCACTCACCAGGAGCAAATAACTCCAAGGGTGGGAACTGTGCGCACTACTTTACATAGAGCTGGGGCTGGATTTTAATGCGCAGACGCGCTGGGAGCAGGGCAGGGGGAATGCCGATAGCACCAGGAAAACCCAGAAATATCTGCTGCATATCTGTCAGTATCTTTTTAGCTCAACCACTGTAATTTATTTGCTTCATGGGTTCTTTGCTTAAGCATTCATAGCAACACATTGCTGTTAAGAACTAATTGTTTTATTAACAAAGGTTTAACAATCACAATACACATTACCAGTTCATCCACCAGGCTTACAACCACCTGCCTCATCGTGGATCCACTAAACCCAACTGGTTGGGGTTTTATTGAGTCTTGTGAACATCACATGACTGGCTAAGCCACTCGCAATTCAACAGCTCTACAACTATTTTTGTGAAACAATAAATCAAGTGCCTCCCCCTACTCGAGAGGCATCAGAACTGACAAATTAACAAATTAAACTTTGGAACAAAAACCAATCAAATTAAAATTCTGTTGCCAGGGGGTGATGATGCACTCCAGTCCCTCCGGCACCCACCTCTCATGGAAGGCCATGAGCATACCAGTAGACACCGCGTGGTCCATCTCCAGGGACACCCTGGCGCAAATGTAACCGCGGAAGAGAGGCAGGCAGTCGGGCCTGGACCGGTTAATGGCCACCTTGGCCCAGGAGCAGTCCTACGAGGAGGCCCTCTGGCCTGCCCGCTCCCCTCCACACAGGATGCCCAAATCAACAGCTCTACAACTATTTTAAAGTTGAAACATTAATACAAGTGCCCCCTTATTAAAGGGGCACTAAAACAGCCACACTTAAACAAATTCAACTTTAGACATTAAGGATCAAATTAAATTTTGTTGCCGGTGGTGATGATGCACTCCAGTCCCTCTAGTGCTCACCTCTCGCGGAAAGCCGCGAGCTTACCATGTGCTTCATCTCCAGGGATCAACAGCTCTACAACTCTTTTTGGGGTAAACAAAATAAAACATTTAAATCAAGTGCCCCCTAATCTGGGGGACACTCCAAACATTTTTCAAGGCCGTTTTTTTGTTTTTTTTAGTATTTTTGTAGGTTTTTTTGTGTTTTTTTTTTGGGCACTAAAACCATAATTTACAAGTGCACCCTATAAAAGGGGAGGGAGATACTAAAACCTGGCAATTAAAACAAATTAAATTTATAACATGTAAAATCAAATTAAAATTTGGTTGCCGGGAGTAACGATGCACTCCAGTCCCTCCGGCGCCCACCTCTCGCGGAAGGCCGCGAGCGTACCGGTGGACACCACGAGCTCCATCTCCAAGGACACCCTTGCCCGGATGTAGGCGCGGAAGAGAGGCAGGCAGTCAGGCTGAAAGACTGCTGCCTGGACCGGCTGATGGCACCCTTGGCCATGCCCAGGAACAGTCCTACAAGGAGGCCTTTGGACCTACCCGCTCCCCTCCGCACAGGGTGTGGGACTGAAATGCAGCCAGAAATTGAGGAGCAGCCCCTTTAAATAATGGAACAGGGGCTGCAACCTCGTACATTCAATAAAAACGTGGAACACGGACTCTTCCAGACCGCAGAAATTGCAGGCGGCCTGGGAGCCCGTGAACCGGCTTAAAAATTTATTGCAGGTCCTCCCACAAAACTCTACGCGCTTCCTTGCTGGACGGCTCCGGAGAGAACAGAGCCCCGTAATAGTCTCGGGCCCTGTTGCTGACGCCCTCCGGATCCGAGACGAGAGAGCCATTGTCGGCCAGCAGCGTCAAGAGCTGCTTACGGACACCCTGTTTTTTTTCCAGCAAGTAGAAGAAGGGGGAGCCGCAGTCCAGATCCTGCAGAAACCGGATCCGCGAACTCATGAACGCGCTTCGGGACCCGACGAATTGCAGGTCTTTCAGCGCGGCCTTCTTCGCTTCGTACATCGTCCGCAGGGCCGGGTCCTCGACGACTTGACCGAGACGGGATTCCAGGTCGAACACCTCTTTTTCTAGGCGCCCGACCCTTCAACAGCTCTACAAACCTGTGACCATACTCACGTGCATACATTACAACCACCCCATTATCTTTTTACTTCCGAGTTTGCCATCCCGTTATCATCAGCGGGTGTGATGTCGATGGGCATGACGCGATTTCAACTCCAATATTTAAAGGGACACTCCAAGTTGAAGGAGTTTGGAGTTAGCATGCAGAGCCACAGACCTTTTGCGATGGAGTTGGGACGGGCAAAAGCTCAGCCCCATTTCACCGCTGCCTCCCTGGATGTGCTGTTGGGGGCTGTAAGGGTCCAGAGGGAGATACTCTTCCCTGGTGAGGGGAAGAAGAAGCCTGCAGCTGAGACAAAGAAGGTGTGGTTGGAGGTTGCCCATGAGGTCAGCAGCATGAGCGCGGTGCCACGCTCCTGGATCTAATGCAGGAAGCGATTCAATGACCTCAGCAGGTCAGGAAAGGTGAGAACAATGGCATATTCACCTACTTCCTGCTGTGCATATCACCCCAACCCCCTCACCCTGCCTCCTCAAGCCTAATCCAGCACATCACTCCTCACACCAACTTACCTTGCAGCTACACCGATCACTCTCTGTCTCTGCACTTTCTCACATCCCTATCTCTCCATCCACCATTGACACGCACACTCATCCTTATGCAAAGGCATGCCTCTCCCTCATAGTCACCCCCAACAAATGCTCTCCATCTATGGGTTGGACACATCCCATTCGTCTGTACCCCGAGGACCATCGACGAAGAGGATAATCAGTGAGCAGTAGCAGCGAACGTGCGATGTACTGGCAGTCGGTCCAAGTGAACTGTCCACGATGGCAGATAGGAGATGCCCATCTCATGCATTAGTGGCATGATGTTGCAGGTCTTTGGATGATGTCTTTTTCCATGGAAAGAGTGACCATGGAGCATCAAGCTTGCCAATCGAACGAGTGCAGGCCTTCAGCAATGGCTTGTGCACTCTGGGTGCCACTTTAATAGGATAGCAGATACCCTCATCCTGGCCTTGCATCGCCTCATTGCTCTGCAGCAAAAGTCTTCCCCAGCTCATTGCCAGCAGGGAAGTGCGGCTGGGCCATGAGAGTGATGATGGCGAAAGAGGACACGCAAGTGGGCATTCAGCTCAAAGCGCTTCCACTTCTCACCCATTCCCCCCCCCACCCCCCTCTGCCTCCTCAGTCACTACCCGACATGCTGCCTCGTATCCCAATGGGTGCCGCACGGGCGCAGGTGGAGCAGCCTTTGTGGGGCCTTCACGGGCTCTGAAACCCAGAGGTCATTGGCCAAGACCTCAGCAATCAGAGCAGGGATCTGAGCAGCCTGCCTCTACCTCTGCTGAAGCCACAGGGGTTGCACCACATGGGGTGCGAGGAAAACAAAGAGTAAAGATTTGCAGTTGCACAAGGTGGGTGTGTTACACATTGTTAGAATGTTAAGTTTCTGCCACATAAATATTATTCTTTGTCACCACTTTCCCGCCTTGCCCAATCGAGGTTGCTGGCTGGCACGTGACCTTTTCCGTTGTGTGATGATGAATGCGAAGACCTGCATTGACGGCAAGCAATGGGGAGCTGTGAAAGGGAGGCCTGGTTGTTTGCAGGACTGGTTTGTGTTAGTGGCAGAGGGGCAAAAGTGGCTGTGTGGTTGCTCGATGGTGGAATCGAAGTGAATCTCACAATAATGAGGGCAGCCCAGGTTGTAATACACGCTGCTGGTGGTGCATTGCCATCATCAACTTTCACCTCCTCATCTTCCCCCTCCTCCCCCTTCTCGAAACTGTCCAACGAGGCTCGGTGCTCTGTGTTTTGTTTTTCCTGCGGCTCCAAACCTCGCTACTGGGCAATGTTGTGCCAAGCGCAGCACAGCTCGACCATTCTGGAGACCCTGGCTGGTGCGTACTGAAGAGCGCCTCCAGATCTGTCCGGGCATCTGAAGCGCATCTTCAACATGCCGATAGTTTCTTCGATGACACATCTGGTGGTCATATGGCATTCATTGTATCGTTCCTGGGGCTTCATTCATCAGGTTTCTGAGAGGTGTCGTCAGCCATGATCTTAAGTGGGTGTCCCTTGTCCCCGAGCAGCCAGCCGGTAATTCCGCTTCTAGGTGCGAAGACATCAGGGAGGGTGGACTGCCGCAGGATGAAAGCATCGTGGCATCTACCTGAGATTCTTGAGCACACCTGCATAAAGATCTTCGTGTGGTTGCACACCAGCTGCACATTGATGGAGCAAAGCAAGCACTCTACTCGGAACTCCTGCACAGCAAGCGATCCCCAGGTGAGCAGAGGAAATGTTTCAAGGACACCCTCAAAGCCTCCCTGATAAAGTGCAACATCCCCACCGACACCTGGGAGCCCCTGGCCCAAGACCGCCCTAAGTGGAGGAAGAGCATCCGGGAGGGCGCTGAGCACCTCGAGTCTCATCGCCGAGAGCAAGCAGAAAACAAGCGCAGGCAGCGGAAGGAGTGTGCGGCAAACCAGACTCCCCACCCACCCCTTCCCTCAACCACTGTCTGTCCCACCTGTGACAGAGACTGTAATTCCTGTATTGGACTGTTCAGTCACCTGAGAACTCACTTTTAGAGTGGAAGCAAGTCTTCCTCGATTTCGATGATGGAGTGGAAGCCCTTGCAGTTGACAAACACTCCTCAGTGACCTGGGGGTGCCTTAACTGCCGTCTGCGTGCAATCGATGACATCCTGCATCTGTGGGAAGTCAACCTGAACCGCAAACCCGAGCCCCCGCTCATTCTGACTGGCGTCATCTCAGGCAAAGTTGACGTAATTGGTAGCCCTGGCAAGCAAGCCATCAGTCACCGGATTTATGCATTTGTGGGCCGCCAACTGCGAGATCCTGCAAATGCCTCCGTCGGATCCCTGGAAGGAGCTAGAAGCAAAAAGGTTGATGGCGTTGATGACTTTGACAAGCGTTGGTAAAGCGTGGCCACCAGGTCTAGGTGCAGCAGGTCTTGTTCCAGCGGGCTGCAAACATCCAACACCACCTGGCGTGACACCCACAGCCTCCCTGGGACACTGGTGTTCAGACATGTCGAGGCAGCTTATCCTCTGCCTGTACATTCTGTGTGGTGGGTATGGCCTCCTGCGAGCTGCAACTCTCTGCTTGATCCCCTCTCTCCTGTGGAGCGGTAGATGTGTGAGCAGCAGGCTGTTCCTGGTGCTGCTGTTGCTGCAGGTGCTGGTCACCTTGGTCCTCATCTAAGGTCCAACCCAACACAACGTAAGCAGCACCCATCCTGATCTGATAGATCAGAGCTCCAAAGTGTCCAAAATGTGTTAAGCTACCACTCAGCACAAGTACTCTAGAGAAACCCTGTCACACGAGCCGGTAAGCAAACAGCTGTGAGTACTGAGTATTTATGGGCACATTTCCCTGAGGTTGATTCATCCCTCAATTGCCGCTGTGCTCTCGCCTTGCTTTCACTGGCGAGTTCCAGGAAGCCCGAGAAACCCGTGGACCCAAAGTTAATGTGCAAATCCCATGTCAATATTGCTCCAATTGAGCGATTAACAGAGGTTGATTGACAACACGCCTCTCCCGAGGGGCTTGAGCGCATGCAGCCTAACGTGCTGGAGCGAAATGCAGAATGGGAGTCCCTGGCCAAAGACCGCCCGAAGTAGAGGAAGAGCATCCGGGAGGGCGCTGAGCACCTCGAGTCTCATCGCCGAGAGCATGCAGAAAACAAGCGCAGGCAGCGGAAAGAGCGTGCGGCAAACCAGACTCCCCGCCCACCCTTTTCTCCAACGACTGTCTGTCGCACCTGCAACAGAAACTGTAATTCCCGTAGTGGACTGTACAGAATTCACTTTTGGAGTGGAAGCAAGTCTTCCTCGATTTCGAGGGACTGCCTATGATGATGATATTGAATTATTTTATCAGTTACATGCCCATTCTGCAAGCTTATCAACATCTTCCTGTATTTTGTCCTACGACATGTTTTGCGGGCAGTACCTGTGTCAGCACTTATGGGGCTAGATTTTCCCATCATTTCTCGGCGATTTTCTCGGCGGTACAGCTGTTTTTCCGCCCGGGGAAAGTTTCCCCCGAAGCTTTTTCATGGTATCGCTCACATCTGAAGTCGCTCGCCGGGACCAAACCGCCCACATGCAACGGCAAGAACAACTGCCAGGGCGGTAAGTTTGGCCTCGACTGCCGACATCCAGATCGCTGAGAGACCCGCCCTGTAAACACTGCAGAGAAAGCTAAGTTAAAGGTTCTTTAATTATTTTAAAAACATTTTAAAATGGTGATTAGGTTTAAAACTATCTTGGGAATGCTTTGTACGTTTTTATTTATTTTTTTAATTGACATTTTTTAAAAAGTTTTCCCCCCTCCCTAGGCCCAACCGCAGCCTCAGACTAAATTTTAAATACTTGCCATCCATTCCGGTAGCGACCGCCCATGTTACTAAGTTTCCACTTACCCACCGAGAAAACTGCCGACAATCAGTGTGCAGCGGCCATTTTTTCGCCGGGCCATTAGTTTTAAATCACTTTAAACTTAAAAGTGGAAATTCTCGCCAGCATTACTCACCAAATGTTAGCAGTTCTTCTCAGCGGGCAATCGGGCGTTGAGGGGCTCCATCTGCCGTCTCAGCTGCGTGTTAAAGATCCAATGATACTACAGGTTGAACCTCCTTTATCCAGAACTCCCTCCTCCAGAACCATTCCCAGCCACCGGGTGCACATGCGCAGAACTCCAACATGAACAAATTGAAGTCCTTCCTCACTGCCGACTCCCGCAATCGCTGGCTTGACTCCATGATCCACCGCCAACCCACCCCCCCCCCGACCCCCGCCCATGATCTCACTGCCGGACTCCCAGCCCCAAGCCAGCCAGCCCCGATATCCCCTTGCTCATCCAACTTAATGTGACCACCCCAGTCCGGAAAAATCCCTTATCCAGAACAGGCCCGGTCCGAGGATTCCGGGTAAGGGAGATTCAACCTGGATTTGAAAAAGGGCAACGAAGTTCTCCGGTGTCCAAGCCAAAATTAATCTCTCAACCAAAATGACTAAAACACATGGGGGATGAATTTCAGGTGTGCCCCGTTTGGGGGTGGGAACCTTCAGGAGGCGGGACGTCCTGCGTCCTAAGGTCACCTTAGCGCAGTGTCAGGCACTCCAATTCCATCGGGGTTGGTTCAGGGCAGCTACCCGGGCGAAGGTCGGAGGGCTACAGGGCCTCGCCGCGTAGCACTGACACGTTCCAAATGCCCTCCTCTTCCGTTAAAGGGGAGGGCACGCTGTGAGCTCAGCAGGGTGTTCAAGGGCCGACACTGGGCCACCGGGGGCAAGCGATGTGCCGTGGCTGCAGCCCAACACCGAAACGGAGCGTCGGGCTGCACGGACCCCGCGAAAATCGACACCAAGGCCGGACGGGTAAGTCGGAGGGCAGCACAAAATGGCGCCCCGCACCTCCCCTTTAAATTTCGCCCCGCGAGAGGAGGGCGGCCCGGTTCGCTACCCGCGAGGCAGGCGTTGACATCGCCTGCAGCAGCCTCACGGGGCGCTGCCCAATTTCTGATGCGGAGTGAAATGGGGTCATTGCGCACGCCGATGACGTCATCGGCGGAGGCGCAGTGGCCTGGGTGCTACCAGCAGGGGCGGCGGGGGGGCGCAGCACTACTGGTTTCGTTCCTCCGCTAACTCCCGAGCAATTTGGTGGGAGCCGGTAGTGCCCCTCCCCCCCCCCACCCCGCTCACCGTCCCATGCAAAAAAATCATCATTCGCGCCACGTTACCGCCCCCTGGAGGCGCTAACGGGGAGCGCACAGTGGGGGAATTTCGCACCCGTGATCTCTTTATTTATTGCCGCTTTGTATGACCTTGCTGTGTATAAATTTCCTGCCCCGTATCCAATGTTACAAAGTATTTCATTGGCTGTAAAGCGCTTCGGGACAACCTGAGGTTGTGAAAGGCACTATATAAATGCAAACGCTTTCCTTTAACGCAAGTTGTTGTTTAGTGTTAAATGATAGATGTTTGTCACAGGGTCAACTCTTGCACATACACTTAGAAAAATTATAGCAATTTATTTGTGCTTGGTACCGTGTGGTTGAAGTATGTCTCATGAAACCATAAGATGAGGTCAGGCAGAACTGGAGTGAAGTAGTCGTCACAGCCAGTGCTGAGCTTGGCTAGACACAAGCCTGAGACACAGAATTGGAGATACATGCTCAGGAATTTGCTGAAGACGTAATGCCGATTTTCAGTTTTTACGCTACGCTCAGTTTCCTCAATCTTTTGCGGTGATAAGAACATAAGAAATAGGAGCAGGTGTCGGCCATTTGGCCCCTCGAGCCTGCTCCGCTATTCAATAAGATCATGGCTGATCTGATCATGGACTCAGCTCCATTTTCCTGCCCGCTCCCCATAACCCTTGACTCCCTTATTGTTCAAAAATCTGTCTATCTCTACCTTAAATATATTCAATGACCCAGCCTCCACAGCTCTCTGGGGTAGAGAATTCCAAAGATTCACGACCCTCTGAGAGAAGAAATTCCTCCTCATTTCCGTTTTAAATGGGCGGCCCCTTATTCTGAAAATAAGAGCTCAATTTTCCCCAGTGATTCGCGCCGTTTTTTTTGGAGCAGGCTGCTCTTTTTGGCCTAAGTTAAAAAAGCACAGTTTCCCCAAACAATTTGCACCAGCGTAACTCAGTTAGTTACGATTTTTTTAGGTTTGTTTTTTGTTCAGCCAAAGCGGGCGTAACCTGCCACCGGCGCCAATTCTGGCCAGTTAGGCAAGTTTGGCCGGCTGAGAGTTACTCCAGTTCTGCTTAGGCCAGCGTATGTGGCCTCTGCAGAAAAACCTTCTGGAGAGTTAAAGAAATCGGCGCAGGTAAGGAAATCGGCTCAGGTAAGGAAATCGGCACAGGTAAGGAAATCGGCGCAGGTAAGGAAATCGGCGCAGGTAAGGAAATCGGCGCAGGTAAGGAAATCGGCACAGGTAAGGAAATCGGCGCAGGTAAGGAAATCGGCGCAGGTAAGGAAATCGGCACAGGTCAGGAAATCGGCACAGGTAAGGAAATCGGCGCAGGTAAGGAAATCGGCGCAGGTAAGGAAATCGGCGCAGGTAAGTGCAGCAGATGCCCGGAGAGAGAGAGAGAGAGAGAGAGAGAGAGGCTGGGACTGGAACGCCATTTTTTGGGATGTCGGGCAGGGGAACGGACCAGCAGGTAAGTTGCTGCAATATATTTTAATGTGTTTTTAAGTTGATGAAATGTGTTTTAATGTGCTGGGAGCTGGCTGTATGTTTGACTGCAGCCTCAGCTCGCATTGTGTCCCTGGTTACCGTGGCAGCTTGATCTTTTTGGCGCAGATCAAGGCTCCACCCCCAAAACTAAAGGACAGGTTAGGACGCGCCAAAATGAAGAAATCCAGCAGGGAAACTTAGAACTTTTTTGGGGGGCGTACTTAAGTCCCCAAAAAGCGGGCGTAACTCTTCAAGTATGCCAAAAAAAAGCTTTGGGGGAAAATTGAGCCCTGTGTGTCCTAGTTCTGGATTCCCCCCACGAGAGGAAACATCCTCTCTGCATCTACCCTCTCTGCATCTTATACATTTCAATAAGATCACCTCTTATTCTTCTAAACTCCAATGAGTATAGGCCCAACCTGCTCAACCTTTCTTCATAAGACAATGCCTTCATCTCAGGAATCAACATCGTGAACCTTCTCCAAGCTGCTTCCAATGCAAGTATACCCCTCCTTAAATAAGGAGACCAAAACTGTGCGCAGTACTCCAGCGAAAGCTGTGCTGAAACCCTTCGCTGCTCATTAACACAGCCCTTTCCCCATGCAAAAGACCAGAGACGAGAATTTCCAGCATTTGCACCAGCTCTGTATGGGCTGTAAATTTATACCTAAAATTATAGGTAGAGCAAGGTCTAGAGTCACATTCTGGTGTTTTATGCCGATTAAAAAAAAAATTCTCTTCTCTGAGATCGGCACAGCATCGTGATGAATTACATTACAAGTTCAAAAGTTTCCATGATTGCATTTTCTTAAACATGCTGTGCCTAATGTGCATAAATGATGGTTTGATGCTGTCAACCTTTAATTTTCATACATAACGAGGAACTTAAAGATGGACTGTGACATCAGATCCTGGGACCCCAACAGATTGCACTCAATTACGCTGATTTCCTTTTGTTTATGCTGCGTTTTACGTTCTGGTGTATGCTAATGCGATTCTCAGGAAATGTTCTACCGTTAAGTGGCCGGCAGCAAGATTGGCATAAATTCCGGTGTAAACTTTGTCATAACTTGCCGGTTAGGCCCATGCAGGAAATTCCTCTGCGCCAATTTACTCGCTTGCAATTTCAGCCCTATGCGGCATAGGATGTTTCTTGAGTGTTTCAATATCATCTTATGGCAGTGTTCTCAATTAGGCCAACATCCCATGTATCAAAGAACTGAGCACACTCAACCAGCTCTGTTGGACAGGCCACATTGTCCGCATGCCCGACATAAGACTCCCAAAGAAAGCGCTCTACTCGGAACTCCTACACGGCAAGCGAGTCCCAGGTGGGCAGAGCAAATGTTACAAGGACACCCTCCTTGATAAAGTACAACATCCCCAGCGACACCTGGGAGTCCCTGGCCAAAGACCGCCCTAAGTGGAGGAAGAGCATCCGGGAGGGCGCTGAGAACCTTGAGTCTCGTCGCCGAGAGCATGCAGAAATCAAGCTCAGGCAGCGGAAGGAGTGTGTGGCTAACCAGTCCCACCCACCCCTTCCCTCAATGACTGGCTGTCCCACCTGTGACAGAGACTGTAATTCCCGTATTGGACTGTTCAGTCACCTGAGCTCTCACGTTTAGAGTGGAAGCAAGTCTTCCTCGATTTCGAGGGACTGCCTATGATGGTAATGATGTACATAAAGAAATATAGGAAGCACCTATCATGACCTCAGGACATCCCAAAGCGCTTCACAGCCAATAAAGCATTTTTGAAGTGTAGTCACTGTTGTAATGTAGGAAACGCGGAACTCAATTTGTGCACAACAGCAATGAGATAATGGCCAAATAATCTGTTTTTGTCATGTTGGCCAGGACAAGAGAACTTCTCTGCTTTTCTTTGAAATAGTGCCATTGGATCTTTTACACTACCTGTGAGGGTTTAACATCTCACCTGAAAGACAGCACCTCAGACAGTGCAGCATTCCCTCAGTGGGAGTGTCAGCCAGATTTTGTACTCAAGTCTCTGGCCACGAGCCACGGCTGACACGTAGCTGATCTTTCAGTCTGGTGCTGTTCTGGCTAATGCACGTTTCACTATCGCTGTATATATACAGCACACCAAATATTGGCTGGTTGCTTCCATCTGACACTGTGTGACTTGAAAGTGGCTTATTATGTGTTCTATAAAAATATATACAATGTAAACTGGGCAGGTCCATTTAATCGCCGTGCTGAGTGAGTACTGCATTTTCAGACTTTCAGATGAAACATTATACTAAGGCCTATCTGCCTCTCAGGTGGACGTAAAAGATCCCATCTCAGATTCTGCTGTGGCTCAGTGGGTAGCACTCTCACCTCTGGGTCAGAAGATGGTGGATTTAAGTTCCACTCCTGAGACATGGACACCGCAATCTGCTCCAGTGCAGTACTGAGGAAGTGCTGCATTGACGGAGGGGCAGTACTGAGGGAATGCCGCACTGTCAGAGGGACAGCACTGAGGGAGCGCCGCACTGTCAGAGGAGCAGTACTGAGGGAGTGCCGCACTGTCAGAGGGGCAGTACTGAGGGAGTGCCGCACTGTCAGAGGGGCAGTACTGAGGGAGTGCCGCACTGTCAGAGGGGCAGTACTGAGGGAGGGCCGCACTGTCGGAGGGGCAGTACTGAGGGAGAGCTGCACTGTCAGAGGGGCAGTACTGAGGGAGTGCCGCACTGTCAGAGGGGCAGTACTGAGGGAGCGCCGCACTGTCGGAGGGGCTGTACTGAGGGAGCGCCACACTGTCAGAGGGGCAGTACTGAGGGAGCTCCGCACTGTCGGAGGGGCAGTATTGAGGGAGCGCCGCACTGTCGGAGGGGAGGTACTGAGGAAGTGCTGCACTGTCGGAGGGGCAGTACTGAGGGAGTGCTGCACTGTCGGAGGGGCAATATTGAGGGAGCGCTGCAATGTTGGATGGGCAGTGCTGAGGGAGCGGTGCGCTATTGAAGTTGCCGTCTTTTGGATGAGATGTTAAACCGAGGCCCCGTCTGCTCTCTCAGGTGGACGTAAATGATCCCATGGCACTATTTCGAAGAAGAGCAGGGGAGTTATTCCCGGTGTCCTGGGGTCAATAGTTATCCCTCAATCAACATAACAAAAACAGATTATCTGGTCATTATCACATTGCTGTTTGTGGGAGCTTGCTGTGCGCAAGTGGCTGCTGTGTTTCCCACATTACAACAGTGACTACACTCCATTGGTTGTAAAGCGCTTTGGGATATCCTGAGGTCAGGAAAGGAGCTCTAGAAATGCAAGCCTTTCTTTCTTTATGGCATTATTAAAGGAAGAACAGGGAATTTCCCGGTGTGCTCACCAACAGTTATCCCTCGAACAACACCATCAGAACAGATTATCTGGTCATTTAATGCATTTTTGTTTGAGGCATCTCGCTGAGCACAAATTGGTGTCGCGTCTGTCTACAAAAACAACAGTGATGACACTTCAAACAAATTGGCTATGAAGTGCATTGGGACATCCTGAGGACATGGAAACTGCTACATAAACGCAAGTTCCTGATCCATGGTGGAGGACACTTGATTTGTTTACCCAGCATGTATGCTGTACAAACAGTCCGGGGCCTAGAAATTACTGTTGGTGAGAGCTGCAGACAAAACACTTAACCATGATTGTACAACATTACTTTGCTATTTTAAACCAGCCTTTAACCCGTTTATTTTAAATCGGTTGAAAGTTCCGTTTGCAGAATGGTCAGAGGGACATCATATGCTAAGCATTTGTCCTCGAATATCACCAACACGAAATTCTGGATTCATATCCCCTTTAAAACCATGTGCAGCTCCTTCTGATAGCCTGATGGTGAAATCGATACCAGTTCATAGTGCAGGGTACAAAAGTATAAGAGGATATGCCTGAAAGGGTGGCGGATGCACATTCAATAGTAACTCTCAAAAGGGAATAGGACCTGTACTTTAAAAGGGAACATTGGCAAGGCTGTGGGGAAAGATCAGGAGCGTGGGTCTATTGGACGCCTCTTTCACAGAGTCAGCACAGGCACGATCATCATAAGCAGTCCCTCGAAATCGAGGAAGACTTGCTTCCACTCTTAAAATGAGCGGACAATGTGATCTGCCCAGCGGAGCTGATCAAGTGTGTTCAGTGCTTCGATGCGGGGATGTTGGCCTGGTCGAGGCCGCTAACGTTGGTGCATCTGTCCTCCCAGGGGATTTGTCGGATCTTGCGGAGGCATCGGTGGTGGTATTTCTCCAGCGACTTGAGGTGTCCACTGCACATGGTCCGTGTCTCTGAGCCATACAGGAGGGCGGGTATTACTACAGCCCTGTAGACCATGAGCTTGGTGGCAACCTTCGGCTGCCTGAGGAAAAGCGTGTATGATACTACCCTATAAAGGCTTCACATTTCATTGTGGACAAACCAACAAAAAACCAGGGTCTTCTGTTTTGTTTCAGCCGATGTTTTGTTTGCAGATGACACTAAGCTGGGTGGCAGTGTGAGCTGTAAGGAGGATGCTAAGAGGCTGCAGGGTGACTTGGACAAGTTAGATGAGTGGGCAAATGCATGGTAGATGCAGTATAATGTGGATAAATGTGAAGTTATCCACTTTGGTGGCAAAAACATGAAGGTAGAATATTATCTGAATGGCGGCAGATTAGGAAAAGGGGAGGTGCAATGAGACCTGGGTGTCATGGTACATCAGTCATTGAAAGTTGGCATGCAGGTACAGCAGGCAGTGAAGAAGGCAAATGGCATGTTGGCCTTCATAGCTAGGGGATTTGAATATAGGAGCAGAGAGGTTTTACTGCAGTTGTACAGGGCCTTGATGAGGCCTCACCTGGAATATTGTGTTCAGTTTTGGTCTCCTAATCTGAGGAAGGACATTCTTGCTATTGAGGGAGTGCAGTGAAGATTCACCAGACTGATTCCTGGGATGGCAGGACTGACATATGAGGAGAGACTGGATCGACTGTGCTTATATTTACTGGAATTTAGAAGAATGAGTGGGGATCTCATAGAAACATATAAAATTCTGATGGGACTGGACAGGTTAGATGCAGGAAAAATGTTCCCGATGTTGGGGAAGTCCAGAACCAGGGGTCACAGTCTAAGGATAAGGGGCAAGCCATTTAGGACCGAGATGAGGAGAAACTTCTTCACTCAGAGAGGTGTTAACCTGTGGAAATCTCTACCGCAGAGAGTTGTTGAAGCCAGTTTGTTAGATATATTCAAGAGAGATTTAGATATGGCCTTATGGCTAAAGGGATTAAGGGGTATGGAGAGAAAGCAGGAAAGGGGTACTGAGGTGAATGATCAGCCATGATCTCATTGAATGGTGGTGCAGGCTTGAAGGGCCGAATGGCCTACTCCTGCACCTATTTTCTATGTTTCTTTGAGCCTGCAACAGCGAAACACTCAATGCCTGTGAGAGAGACTGAATCGCCGACGTATCGTTGAAACAAGTGGTAAACAACATGGCTTTCAGAAAACAGCCCGAGTTTCGATTGAAGGTGTTCACAGACCCGCCGCCCAGTGCTGGGTCCGTCTTTGCTTCGCGAGGTGGTGCTCGGGCTCGGAGAACCGGCTGAGAGAGTCAGCGTTGTGCAGTTTTTTTTTGTTTTGTGTGGAGCAGCTGAGGGCTGGCCCGCTCTTGCTCGCAATGGTTATCGGAGTTGACGGTGAGAGCTGGTCCCCAGTGCCTCTTTCAGCTGCCATTCCTTTTAAATTAGAACTGAGCTCTCCAAATAAATTCTTCAGCACCAGCTTGAAATGGAGCAAAGTTGCATTTCAGTGAAGTACCGGCTGGGGAATTCCCCATTTACACTTGTTATTTGCATGATAAAGCCAGCAGTTTTCGGCAATAGTGTGAATTACACTGCTGGACCCAAGCCTTCCCTTTGTAGCCTGCCTTGGGTGAACTGCTGGTGAATACTTCCAGTCGGAGGAAAAGAATACAGACCGAAAAGAAGAAAAGAATCACACCATCAATATTTAAGTGCCACTATTAATAATCCCATATGTAATAGGCCTGCTGCATTATTGCAACTCATATTTTGTGCTCCCTTCCCCCTTCAAAGTGTATTAAATGGTTTCCTCCCCCAGAAGATTAATTGAAGGCAGAATGAGAGAAGATGGCTCCCAGGGGCAGCTTGCTGCTTGTTATTCATACCAGTCCAAAAAGGCAACAGTAAATCCTATAAGATGTTGTTAAGCTGGGATATTACCATATGTGTACTAT
Source organism: Pristiophorus japonicus (assembly GCF_044704955.1). NCBI lineage: Eukaryota > Metazoa > Chordata > Chondrichthyes > Pristiophoridae > Pristiophorus > Pristiophorus japonicus. Next base: position 32,489,073 of record NC_091998.1, on the reverse strand, counting down.
AGCCACTTTGACAGCTCCTCTGGATCAGCCAGCAACTATTGATCCTGAAACTCTCCATTTTAGGTTAATCGTGCTTGAAATGAGGGACATTCTAAGCCCCCAGTACCTGCCCAGCCTTTTCGCTAATGGTCCAGATTTTTATTTGTTAAAGGTGTTTTGTGTCGGCCCGGTCAGATGGCTTGGGGGAGGGTGGGTTGGGGGGTTGGAGAGGGCAGGAGGAGGGGAAGTTGCTCAAGGAGTTTCAGCTCAGGCATTGCAATCTCCATGCTTCTCGGAAGCCTCGGTCTTATAAGCATAACATGCTTGAATAATCCTGAGAAACAATAGAGGATTGCCAGAGGGGATTGCAAAGCATTTCACTAATACCTAAACAAGTTAGCACACAAAATGTGAATGATGACTACAGATTGTCTCCTCTTAGCCAGTCAAGGAAACTTTATTGGAAACTTAACTCAGATCAAATAGAGCTCTGAATAATTTTATTATACAGAGGCTAATCAAACAGAGTGATTTGATTGTCTGTAGGGATAGTAAAAAGCCTCCAAACCTGAAGTTCCCAATCTGGGATGCTGGTAATGATGGACGCTGGGCTTTACAGGGGGCCTTTGGCAGCGGTTGGTGCATTCATCAGTAACAACAATAGCAACAACTTGCATTTATATAGTGCCTTTAAAATTTCCCAAGGCACTTTACAGGAGCGTTATCAGAAAAAAATTGACACCAGGAGATATTGGGATGGGTGACCAAAGTCATTATCATAGGCAGTCCCTCGAAATCGAGGAAGACTTGCTTCCACACTAAAAGTGAGTTCTCAGGTGAATACGGGAATTACAGTCTCTGTCACAGGTGGGACAGACAGTGGTCGAAGGAAAGGGTGGGTGGGACAGGTTTGTCGCACGCTCATTCCGCTGCCTGCGCTTGTTTTCTGCATGCTTTCGGCGATGAGACTCGAGGTGCTCAGCGCCCTCCCGGATGATCTTACTCCACTTAGGGCGGACTGGTCTTTGGCCAGGGACTCCCAGGTGTCGGTGGGGATGTTGCACTTTATCAAGGAGGCTTTGAGGGTGTCCTTGAAACGTTTCCTCTGCCCATCTGGGGTTCGCATGCCATGTAGGAGTTCCGAGTAGAGCGTTTACTTTGGGAGTATCGTGTCGGGCATGTGGACAATGTGGCCCGCCCAACGGAGCTGGTCGAATGTGGTCAGCGCTTCAATGCTGGGGATGTTGGCCTGATCGACAACACTGACGTTGGTTCGTCTGTCCTCCCAGGGGATTTGCAGGATCTACCAAAGAGGTAGGTTTTAAAGAGCATCTTAAAGGAGGAGAGAGAGGTAGAGAGGCAGAGAGATTTAGAGATGGAATTCCAGATCTTAGGGCCCAGTCAGCTGAAGACACGGCCACCAATGGAGAAGCGAAGCTAATCAAGGGTGCACAAGAGGTCAGAATTGGAGGAACGCAGAGTTCTCGGAGGGTTGTGAGGCTGGAGGATGTTAGGGAGGGGTGAGGCCATGGAGGAATTCAAATACAAGGATAAGAATTTTGAAATCGAGGTGTTACCAGACCGGAATCCAATGTAGGTCAGTGAGGACAAGTATGATGGGTGAACGGGACTTGCTGCGAGTCACGATATGGGCAGCAGTATTTTGGATGAGCTGAAGTTGATGGAGACTGGATGATTGGAGGCATGAAGAGAGTCTTCCTGGGTAAACCGCATTGCAAACTTTGTTCTCAGTGTGATTGAGAGCTGGTTAAGGCATTGAGTGGCTGAGCGCTACAAACGAGGAAACACACAGGCGCACTCCCGATCTGTGTTGCGTCGGTTGAACTCAGTTGGAGGGGCAGCTGAAGCGGGGGAATTGGTGACCTACAATAGGAACTAGAATTCTCATTCTGGAACGTGGTCACGTGACCACCAGTGGAGGTCTGCCAACTGGGCGTGCCTGCCGTGCCCACTGTGGTCAAACAGGCTCCATCGCACCTGGGCTGACACATGGAGATTGGGCACTGCTCAAGGTATTGGAGAGATGCCCAAAGCCCATGGAGCTGTTACATTTCTCAATGGGCAAAACCGTGGCAATGTGAGGTCATCCACGTTTGGGCCTAAGGAAGATAGATCAGAGTGTTTTCTAGGTGGTGCGAAGGAAATCTGGAAGAACAAAGAGATTTGCAGAAATCACTCAATGCTAGTGGACAAAAAAGAAGGAAAGAAAGCCATGCATTTGTATAGCATCTTTCACGGTCACAAGACGTCCGAAAGGGCTTTACAGCCAATTAAGTACTTTTTCAAAAGTGTAGTCACTGTTGTAATGACAGGTTCATAAAATAATTAAAAACACTAAAGCAACATTGGCCTTTATCTCAAGAGGGTTGGAATACAAAAGAGGTGATGTCAGGATGCACTTCTTCACACAAAGGGCAGTGGGAATCTGGAGCTATCTCCATCAAAAAGCTGTTGAGGCTGGGGAGGGGAGTCAATTGAAAATGTCAAAACTGAGATTGAAAGGACTGGATTTTCGGTTTGTTGCTGCCTCTGTTTTCACCCCGGTGCGGGGGTAATGGTGGTGGAAAGCATTTCCGGTCAGGCGGGCAGCTTCCAGCACCCCACCGGAACATTCGGTGCCGGCTTTGTGGGAGCGCGGAGCAGTACCGCCCAGGAGAGGCGAGCCGGTGTGCAGCGCCCCCTTGTGCGACACCATCTCGATATTTGGTTCGCGCATCATGCCCCGCAGCGCCCCCTGGTGGGACCGCCTGGGACAGCTGGGGTAAGTGCGATTGTTCTCTATTTTATAATTTTTGCGATTAATGTTCCCGTGTCGTCAGTAATGTATTGGAAATGTTTTTGGTGTTGTTTGTTCAGATTTTTCTATTCCGAGGCCGGCTGTTTAGCTCGGGATTTTCACTTGCTCAGCCGGCCTAGCGCCCTAAAAGAGGGTGTGTAACGCCTCCCTTAGCGTTCCGCCCCACACTCAGGGCCCAACTGGTGAATTTTGCGGCTGGAGACACAAACCATTTCCCGACGCAAAATTTACCGTTCCGCTCGGGTTAACGCCACAACAGAGGCGTGACCGAAATTCCACCCATAGAGTTTTGTTAGGCAAGTGAAATTAAGGGTTACAGAACCAAGGCAGGTAGATGAAGTTTAGATACAGATCAACCAGGATCTAATTGAATGACGCATCAGCCTTGAGGGTTAAATGGCCTATTTCTGTTCCTATGTTAGCCAACAAGGAGTCAATGCCTTCAGGAGAGATGAGAAAATTGTCAATATAAAGATAACAATGGTAAAAACCACAAATGATCACATTATGAAGTTGTGAGATCAGAGGCAGCTTTGTATTTCAATTTATGACAAGTAACACCGCGGCAACATTAGAGGGGCGAAAGTGCGTAGCGCTCCGTTTGAGGGCGGTAACCTTGGCGGGGTGGGACTTCCTCCGCCTGGCGCACAAGTCCCGCCCCGCCGGAGAAATTGGGGTTCCCGCCCCCGAGAGGAAGTGGAGCGCAAAATCGACTTCTCCGCGTAGCGCTGGCGCGAGCACAGGGCCCTCCCCTTCCGTTAAAGGGGAGGGCAGACTGCGAGCTCTGCAGTGGAGTGAGGAGCCTCGACTAGGCTACGGGGGATGCGGGGTGCAGTGGCCACCGCCCGGCACAGAATCGGAGTGCCGAGCTGCACCACAAAGGCACGGACCCCGCGGAAAAAAATAACGGCAGGCCAGACAGGAGGACAAAATGGCGCCGCGCACCTCCCCTTTAAATTTCTCCACGCGAGCGGAGTGCGGCCCGGCCCCGTTTGTCAAGCGCGAGGCTGGCGCTGACATCACCTGTGGTGGCCTCACGGGGGAGCTGGGCAATCGCCACCGCCGGGCGAAAACGGGGTGCGGCGCCAGGCGTTGACATCATCACCAGCGCGCTACCGACGGGAGCGTGGCATTACCGGCTTTGCGCCGCCGCTAACACCCGTGCAATTTCACAGGAGCCTGTAGCACCAACCACAGATACCGCGCCCACCCCCACCCCTCCAGGCGATAAATCGTTTGCCACCAATTAGCACCCCCGGGGATGTCGCAAACCATGCAAATTTCTCCCCCATGGTCTCCGACATGAGTAACAACTAACTTGTCAACTGAAAGAACCCGTGTTCCTTTCCTTAAATGTCCCTTTGTTTCATTTTTGTAAAATAGCCTAAAGTGATCCGAAAATACTTTCATTACGTTTTTGATAAGAAATATAGCAAAGACAAATGCTTCACTTTGGCACTGTCAGTGGGGATTTCTGCACAGCATCATGCAGACTTACCTCCCCTTAATGAATTGTCATCTCGGCTCATTTGCACCTCCAGGTTGTGGATTCCAGCCTGCTCCAGGACTTGAGCACATATGCTGACACTCCAGTGCAGTACCGAGGAAGTCAGAGGTGCCATCATTCAGATGAGACGTTAAACTGCGGTGTCACTTGCCTTTACTGACTCCAATGGCACTATTCGAATTAGGGGAGGGAGGTAGCCCTTGGTAACATTCCTCCCTCAACCAGCGCTGGTGAAAACAACAAGGCCAAGGGTGTGGATGGAATCCCTGCTGAGGCACTGAAGTATGGCGGAGAGGCACTGCTGGCGCGAACACACGACCTCATCTCTCTCATCTGGAGGGAGCAGAGCATGCCGGGGATCTCAGAGATGCAGTGATCGTGACCATCTTTAAAAAAGGGGACAAGTCCGACTGCTGTAACTACAGGGGAATCTCCCTGCCATCAGCCACTGGAAAAGTCGTCGCTAGAGTCCTCCTCAACCATCTTCTTCCCGTGGCCGAGGAGCTCCTCCCGGAGTCGCAGTGCGGATTTCGTCCCCTACGGGGCACAACGGACATGATTTTTGTAGCGCGACAGCTGCAGGAAAAATGCAGGGAGCAGCACCAGCCCTTATACATGGCCTTCTTCGATCTTACAAAGGCCTTTGACACTGTCAACCGCGAGGGTCTATGGAGCGTCCTACTCCTTTTCGGATGCCCCAAAAGTTCGTCACCATCCGCCGCCTGCTCCATGATGATATGCAGGCCGTGATCCTTACCAACGGATCCACCACAGACCCAATCCACGTCCGGACCAGGGTCAAACAGGGCTGCGTCATCACCCCAACCCTCTTCTCAATCTTTCTCGCTGCAATGCTCCACCTCACAGTCAACAAGCTCCCCGCTGGAGTGGAACTAAACTACAGAACCAGTGGGAACCTGTTCAACCTTCGTCGCCTCCAGGCCAGGTCCAAGACCACCCCAACCTCTGTTGTTGAGCTACAGTACGCGGATGACACCTGCGTCTGCGCACATACAGAGGCTGAACTCCAGGGCATAGTCGACGTATTTACTGAGGCGTATAAAAGCATGGGCCTCACGCTAAACATCTGTAAGACAAAGATCCTCCACCAGCCTGTCCTCGCCGCACAGCACTGCCCCCCAGACATCAAGATCCATGGCACGGCCCTGGACACCGTGGACCACTTCCCACATCTCGGGAGCCTCCTATCAATAAGAGCAGGCATCGACGACGAGATCCAACACCGCCTCCAGTGCGCCAGTGCAGCCTTCGGCCGCCTGAGGAAAAGAGTGAGGAAACGACCAGGCCTTCAAAACTGCCAGCAAGCTCATGGTCTACAGGGCTGTAGTAATACCTGCCCTCCTGTATGGCTCAGAGACTTGGACCATGTACAGTAGACACCTCAAGTTGCTGGAGAAATATCACCAATGATGTCTCCGCAAGATCCTACAAATCCCCTGGGAGAATAGGCGCACCAACATCAGCGTCCTCATTCAGACTAACATCCCCAGCATTGAAGCATTGACCACACTCGATCAGCTCCGCTGGGCAGGCCACATAGTCCGCATGCCAGACACGAGACTCCCAAAGCAAGTGCTCTACTCAGAGCTCCCTCATGGCAAACAAGCCAAATGTGGCCAGCGGAAACGCTCAAAGCCTGCCTGATAAAGTGCGACATCCCCACTGACACCTGGGAGTCCCTGGCCCAAGACCGCCCTAAGTAGAGGAAGTGCATCCGAGAGAGCGCTGAGCACCTCAAGCCTCAATGCCGAGAGCATGCAGAAACCAAGCGCAGGCAGTGGAAAGAGCATGCGGCAAACCAGTCCCACCCACCCTTTCCGTCACTGGCTGTGCCAGAGTCTGTTCAGCCACCAAAGAACTCACTTCAGGAGTCAAAGCAAGTCTTCCTCGATTCCGAGGGACTGCCTATGATGATGATGATGATATTGTTGTTTGTGGGATCTTGCTATGTAAATAAAACTGGCTGCAGCATTTGGCTGCATACCAACAGTCACTGTAATTCAATGTAACTTAGTGTACATGAAATGCTTTTGGATTTTTCTGACTTATCACCCCTATACTCGTTGATTGATCACCACTGGCTGCCGGTTAATCAACTCCTCGAATTGAAAATTCTCATCTTTGTTTTCAAATCCCTCCATGGCCTCACCCCTCCCTATTTCTGTAATCTTCTCCAGCTCCACTACCCCCATGATATCTCCTCTAATTCTGGCCTCTTGACTATCCCCGAATACAATCGCTCCAAACTCCCCTTCAGCTGCCAAGGCCCTAAGTTCTTGAATTCCCTCCCTAAACCCCTCTGCCTCACTACCTCTCTCTCCTCAACAACAACAACGTATTTATATAGCACCTTTAACATAGGACTTTTACGAGATAAAAGATTTGACACCGAGCCGCATAAGTAGAAATTAGGGCAGGTGACTAAAAGCTTGGTCAAAGTGTTATGTTTTAAGGAGCGACTTGGAGGAGAAAAAAAATAGATTATCTGGTAATTATCACATTGCTACTTGTGGGAGCTTGCTGTGTGCAAATTGGTTGCTGCGTTTCTCACATTACAACAGTGATTACACTCCAAAAGTACTTTATTGGTTGTAAAGCGCTTTGAGACTCCGGTGGTCGTGAAAGGCGCTATATAAATCCAAGGCTTTATTTCTTACAATGAATGTTAACCGGACTTCACTGAAAGGTGTAGCTATACAAGAGAGTGCGCAGAGCTCTGAAAACTACTCAGATGCTTTCCTAAAGCAGGGCAGGCTTGTTTTGTGGCCAAATTACCTTAACGTGGTAAGTAACAAATACTAAACATGCTGTCGACCCAAAGTACCGGCATGCTCACAGACACACACAAGCATTTGAGTGATATAATAAGAGAAATTTTACGGGTGGTCTGTGAAAATGTGAAAAAATCTCAAACCCGGACGCGACCCGCCTTGGACCCGCCCACATCTGGTTTTAATGGAGGCAGGACTGAGGAGCAGGGCGCTCAACCAATCCGCTCTCAGGAGGCAGGTTGGTCATTTAAATATTATAATAAGGCTATGTGCCTCAGATTGTCTCTTTCTTCCAGCTTTAACGCTGGCCGGTCAGGTTTCCCAGGCCTCGGGAAACCCGGCAGCTAAAGGGAGCTGAGGATTGCAGGTTAGTTAGTGCCTTTCCAGCACTGCTTGTGGACCAGGAGGAGAAGGAGTACTTCCTCCCAGATCCCCAAGCAAACCTGTTTTCCTCTCCAGGATCACTGCCCCCCCCTCTCCCAAGATTCGAATCCCCCCCTTCCGCATTACCCCCCCCCCCAGGATCGGAACCCCCCCCAAGATTCAGATGCTCCCTCCCCACATTACCATTAACCCAGCTCCTTACCTGCTCCTGTGACTGTGTCCTCCTCCAGAGCCTTCCTCTCCTGAGAAGGGAGCGAAGCCTGTAAATCAGGCTGGCTTCTGGAGCGGGGGAGTGGTGGGGGGGGGTGGGGGCGTGTGGTGTGGGGGGTTGGGTGGTGGGGGGAACCTGCTGGAACTAAAAGAATCATGCTGTGGCGTTAACGTGCTGGGACCACAACTCCTCCCACGCCTGCTTGGAAAACCCGCCCAGTCAGGATCGGGGCCAATCGCTCTTGCTCCTCATTTCACCACATATCCCTTTTCAATATACTCACAGGAGAAGACCATGCAGAGCACATAGCAGTGGCTGCAGACTGGAGTGGGTTCACCTCGGCTAAGATCATTGACTCCTTTCAAGGAGAGAGTTTTGGAGATTGTGGGCCTTGAGGCACTAAAGCAAAGAGAAGGTCACGGGCCTTCTCCAAGTTGGTGTCTAGTATCATTATTTCTTTTTCATATTGTATCTCTTTATAACAACAACAACTTGCATTTATATAGTGCCTTTAATGTAGGAAAATGCCCCATGCACTCGCTCATTCGCTCCCTCACAAATGCAGGTGACTGTTGTGTGTTGGGTGATACAGACTTTTCAGCAAAGGTGTTGTTTATTCACAGCCTACTCCAAGGCCGGAATTTCCCCCGAAATAAACAGGTGGGTTTGGAGCGAGGGGGCAGTTAAACTGTTAAAAATAGGATCCCCCACCCCCGGCCTGATCCTGTTTCCAACCTGCCAAATTCTGGTTTTACCTGAGGCGGGACGGGGGGTGGGGATGGGGTGGGGTGGGGGGGGTGCGGGACGGAGGGGGGGTGGAGTTGGTGGTGGGGTGGGGGCCGGGGCAGAGGGGAGTGGGATGGTGGGAGGTGGAGGGGGCGGGACGGAGGGGGGGTGGAGTTGTTGGTGGGGTGGGGGGGGATGGAGGGGGGGTGGAGTTGGTGGTGGGGGGGGGGATGGGACGGAGGGGGGGTGGAGTTGGTGGTGAGGTGGGGGGGGTGGGACGGAGGGGGGGTGGAGTTGGTGGTGGGGTGGGGAGAAGGGGGGATGAAGTTGGTGGTGGGGTGGGGTGGGGAGGGGGGGGGATGGAGGGGGGGTGGGGTGGGGGACGGAGGGGGGGGTGGAGTTGGTGGTGGGGTGGGGGACGGAGGGGGGGGTGGAGTTGGTGATGGGGTGGGGGACGGAGGGGGGGGGTGGAGTTGGTGGTGGGGTGGGAGGGGGGATGGAGGGGGGATGGAGGGGGGGTGGAGTTGGTGGTGGTGGGAGCGGGACGGAGGGGGGGTGGAGTTGGTGGTGGGGTGGGGAGGGGGGGGATGGAGCGGGGGTGGAGTTGGTGGTGGGGTGGGGGGGATGGAGGGGGGGTGGAGTTGGTGGGGTGGGGGGGATGGAGGAGGGGTAGAGATGGTGGTGGGGTGGGGGGGGATGGAGGGGGGGTGGAATTGGTGGTGGGGTGGGGGGGGATGGAGGGCGGGTGGAGTTGGTGGTGGAGGGGAGGGACGGAGGGGGGGTGGAGTTGGTGGTGGAGGGGGGGGACGGAGGGGGTTGGATGGAGGGGGGGTAGAGTTGGTGGTGGGGTGGGGGGGGATGGAGGGCGGGTGGAGTTGGTGGTGGAGGGGGGGGACGGAGGGGGGGTGGAGTTGGTGGGGTGGGGGGGGATGGAGGGGGGGGATAGAGGGGGGGTGGAGTTGGTGGTGGGGTGCGGGGGGAACGGACGGAGGGGGAAGTGCGGAATGGGGGGACGGCTGACCAACCCGCTGCCAGGGGGCGTTACCTCAATTTAGTATTGTAATGAGGCTGGAAGCCTCTTCTTTCCCTCTCATTAACTGCCTGCGGACAGGTTTCATGCAATTCGTCAAACCTGGCAGTTAAACAGGCGGAGCCTGCATAGCCAGGAGGTAAGTGGCTTTGCCTCCCTCCTGGATCCAGGGTCCCGACCACATGCTCTCTCCCTCTCTTCTGATCCCCGACCCCTGACGATGCTCTCTCCCCTTCTCCTGATCCCCGACCCCGACGATGCTCTCTCCTCCCTCCCGATCTCCGACCCCTGACGATGCTCCCTCCTCCCTCCCGATCCCGACCCCTGACGATGCTCCCTCCTCCCTCCCGATCCCGACCCGTGACGATGCTCTCTCCTCCTCTCCTGATCTCCGACCCCTGACGATTGCCGATCCTCCTCCTTTGATCCTTCCCATGGACCGGCCCTTCGTTTCTGAGGCCTATCCGCCCACAGCCAGCCAGCCTCTCAAGCTGATTGACTATGGGCAGGAATCCGAGGCCTCACATTCAAAACGGGCCAATGACGTTAAAGTCGGCAGGGCCTGCGGAAAATCTGGCCTCCCGGTTTCTCCGCCCGCCTCGGAGGCCACCAACCGGCCTATCTGGGGAAAATTGCGGCTTAAGATTCATTGTGAGTGAATGATCAGTTCAGATGGTTTTGTGATGGCTTCTGGTTGGGATGCCCTTGTGCCACTGGTTTGGTGCTGGCTTGTTTCTTCTCCCTGAGTCATGGCATTGGCTCTTTGTACAGCCACCTTGTATAAGGTGCATTGATCTGGGATACCCTCTTTAGCTCATGAAGCAAGGTTCCTCCTGATGGGATAAGGTACATAAACCTCGGTTTCAGGCTCCCAATGGTCTGCTGCACCGAGACCCTGGCAGTTGTTTGTGTGTCTCATTGTACCCAGGTCCAGTCCCTAGCTTTCTCAAAACTATCTTGAATCTGGCTGCCAAACCACAAGTTGCATTTATATAGTGCCTTTAATATAGTAAAATGTCCCAAGGTGCTTCAGAGGAGCGTTATCAGACATAATTTGACTTCGAGCCACATAAAGAGATGATAGTAAAGGTGACCAAAATCTTGGACAGACAGGTAGGTTTTAAGGAACGACTTAAAGGAGGAGAGAGGTAGAGGGGCGGTGAGGTTTATGGAAGGAATTCCTGAGCTTAGGCCCGAGACGGCTAAAGGCATGGCCGCCAATTGAGAAATGAAGGAAATTGGATACAATCAAGAGGTCAGAATTGATGGAGTGCAGAGATCTCGGAGGGTTGTAGGGCTAAAGGAGGGGCATCCATGTCCTAATCAGCCATCCATGGGTGAGGTAGCATATAACGTCATCAAGGTCCAGATTGGTGATTGGAGCGTGGGCAGGTACAGCAGGAGCGGCGAGGTCGGGGCGAAGGAGCAGCGAGAGAATGTAGAGTGACATGATCGGGACCAGGGAGAGGCGTGAGCTTGGGGCCAGAAGAGGCGAGGGACCAGGGGCAACACGGGCCAGCCCACACTGCGATATGTGTGCGCACTAGGTCTGTGCAGCAGAGCAGGTCTCCAGTCGTCTAGGGTAATCCTTGCCACTGGACCAAGACCTAGTTCTGTCAAGCCCGTGTGGTGGCTGGTGTGCAACGGCCACCCCACGTTAAAAAAATCCACGCACAGGCATTTTCCACCCTTCAGGATGTCGTTCAGGACCTGGAATATTAGGTCCTTCATTGAAACACCTGTGAACTCATCCCTTTTTGGCGTGGAAGCAAGTCTTCCTCGTTTCAAGAGCCTACCTATGATGATGATGAGAACATAAGAACATAAGAAATAGGAGCAGGAGTCGGCCATTTGGCCCCTTGAGCCTGCTCCGCTATTTAATAAGATCATAGATGATCTGATTATGGACTCAGCTCCACTTCCCTGCCCGCTCCCCATAACCCTTTACTCCCTTATCACTCAAAAATCTGTCTATCTCCGCCTTAAATATATTCAATGACCCAGCCTCCACAGCTCTCTGTGGCAGAGAATTCCATAGATTCACAACCCTCTGAGAGAAGAAATTCCTCCTCATCTCAGTTTTAAATGGGTGGCCCCTTATTCTCAGACTATCCCCCCTAATTTTAGTTTCCCCTGTGAGTGGGAATATCCTCACTGCATCCACCTTGTCGAGCCCCCTCATTATCTGATAAAAGTCAATGAGATCACCTCTCATTCTTCTGAACTCCAATAAGTATAGGCCCAACCTACTCAACCTTTCCTCATAAGTCAACCCCCTCATCTCCAGAGTCAACCTTGTGAACCTTCTCTGAACAGCCTCCAATACAAGTGTATTCTTCCTTAAATACGGAGACCAAAACTGTACGCAGTACTCCAGGTGTGGCCTTACCAATACCCTGTACAGTTGTAGCAAGACTTCTCAGCTTTTATACTCTATCCCCCTTGCAATAAAGGCCAACATTCCATTTACCTTCCTGATTACTTGCTGTAGCTGCATACTCACTTTTTTATGTTTCATGCAGAAGGACCCCCAGGTCTCTCTGTACTGCAGCACTATGCAAGGTTGCAAGATCCCTGGCGCAACAAACCGACACAAGTGCCTCCTGCATGATGCTGCCGTGCACACCTTAACTTCTGCTGTTCCTTTGAGTGACACATAGGCGTAAAGATTCAGTGGTCTCCCTAACATTATCCTTGAAGTGGTTTCTAGGTTTGGCTGCAAGAGGCAGTAAGTATAGATCTCCCTGGAACATTGCAGTTCATCATCATCATCATCATCATCATAGGCAGTCCCTCGGAATCGAGGAAGACTTGCTTCCACTCTAAAAATGAGTCCTTAGGTGGCTGAACAGTCCAATACGGGAATTACAGTCCCTGTCACAGGTGGGACAGCTAGTCGTTGAGGGAAGGGGTGGGTGGGACTGGTTTGCCGCACGCTCTTTCCGCTGTCTGCACTTGATTTCTGCATGCTCTCGGCGATGAGACTCGAGGTGCTCAGTGCCTTCCCAAATGCACTTCCTCCACTTAGAGCGGTCTTTGGCCAGGGACTTCCAGGTGTCGGTGGGGATGTTGCACTTTATCAGGGAGGCTATTGAGGGTGTCCTTGTAACGTTTCCTCTGCCCACTTTTGGCTTGTTTGCCGTGAAGGAGTTCTGAGTAGAGCGCTTGCTTTGGGAGTCTCCTGTCTGGCATACAGACAGTGTGACCTGCCCAGCAGAGCTGATCAAGTGTGGTCAGTGCTTCAATGCTGGGGATGTTGGCCTGGTTGATGACGCTAACATTGGTGCGTCTGTCCTCCCGGGGGATTTATAGGATCTTGTGGAGATATCGTTGGTGGTATTTTTCCAGCGACTTGAGGTGTCTACTGTACATGGTCCATGTCCCTGAGCCATACAGGAGGGCGGGTATTACTACAGCCCTGCAGACCATGATCAGTGCATTGGCTTGTATTGGCTCCGCCTATATACACAGGTGGTGGCACATGGCCTACATATCTATACTGATCCTCCTGCCCTTTGTCCAGAGCCCGGGATAGCGAGAAATGCCTACTGGGTGATTCAGCCTCTGCACCATTGTAGTTCTCTTGACAAATACCCGCTGGTAGGAGAAGGGATGAGATTTAAGAAGATGTGCATCAATCCATTGGTGAGTGACAAAAAAAGTGTTAAAAAAAAAAGTCGGTGGATCAAAATGCAGCTTTTAAAAATTTCGTTCCTGGGATGTGGGCATTGCTGGCAAGGCCGGCATTTATTGCCCATCCCTAATTGCCGCTTGAGAAGATGGTGGTGAGCCACCTTCTTGAACCGCTGCAGTCCGTGTGGTGAAGTTTTTCCCACAGTGCTGTTAGGGAAGGAGTTCTCGGATTTTGACCCGGAAGGAACGGTGATCTATTTCCAAGTCAGGATGGTGTGTGACTTGGAGGGGAACGTGGAGGTGGTGGTGTTCCCATGCACCTGCTGCCCTTGTCCTTCTAGGTGGTAGAGGTCGCGTGTTTGGGAGGTGCTGCCAAAGAAGCCTTGGCGAGTTGCTGCAGTGCATCTTGTAGATGGTACACACTGCAGCCACGGTGCGCCGGTGGTGGAGGGAGTGAATGTTGCAGGTGGTGGATGGGGTGCCAATCAAGCGGGCTGCTTTGTCCTGGATCGTGTCGAGCTTCTTGAGTGTTGTTGGAGCTGCACTCATCCAGGCAAGTGGAGAGCATTCCATCACACTCCTGACTTGTGCCTTGTAGATGGTGGAAAGGCTTTGGGGAGTCAGGAGGTGAGACACTCACCACAACATGCCCAGCCTCTGACCTGCTCTTGTTGCCACAGTATTTATGTGGCTGGTCCAGTTAAGTTTCTGGTCAATGGTGACCCCCAGGATGTTGATGTCCATGCTGGGTAAATGAATAAAGTCTTCTCTATCATGCACAAACTTATCCTGCTCTCAAATATTTTTTTAAAAACTTATATCGAACCTTTCATGTCCTCAGGATGTCCCAATGCGCTTTGCCACCAATGAAGTATCTGTTTGAAGTGTAGTCACTGTTGTGTTCCACACAAAAGCGACAGCCAATTTCAAGAACAGCAAGATCCCACAAACAAAAATGCGTTAAATGACCAGATAATCTGTTCTGGTGGTTTTGGCTGAGGGATAAATATTGGCCAGGACACTCGGAGAATGCCCCTGTTCTTCCCCTAATAGTGCCGTGGGATAATGTCCACCTGAAAGGGGAAACAAGCTTTGGTATAATGTTTTATCTGAAAGTCCGTACCTGTGAAAATGCAACACTCACTTAGCATGGCACTGAAATGTACTTACCCAGTTTACATTGTATATATATCGAACAAACAATAAGATATTTTCAAGTCACACAGTGTCAGATGGAAGCAACCAGCTAATATTTGGTGCGTTGTATATATATCATCATCATAGGCGGTCCCTCAATCGAGGCTGACTTGCTTCCACACCAAAAGGGATGAGTTCATAGATGTTTCAATGAGGGACCCGATATTCCAGTCCTGAACTCCAGGGGTGGAAGATGCCTGAGCGTGGATTTTTTTAACGTGTGGTGACCGTTGCACATCAGCCACCACACAGGCTTGACAGGGCTCGGCCTTTATCCAGTGGCAAGGGTAAACAGGGATAGTGAAACGTGCATTAGTTAGCATTGTATGAGACTGAATGATCAGCTGCTACGTGTCAGCCGTGGCTCAGTGTGTTACACTCTTGCCTCTGAGTCTGAAGGTTGTGGGTTCAAGTCCCACTTGAGAAACTTAAGCACAAAATCTAGGCAGATGCTCCAGTGCAGTGCTGACAGAGTGCTGTACTGTTGAAGGTGCCATCGGTTGGATGAGACTTTAAACTGAGGTGTAGCCTTTTCTCTCAGGTGGACATAAAGATCCCATGGCACTAGTTAGATGACGAGCAGTGGCATTCTCCCCAGTGCGCTGGCCAATATTCAACCCTCAGCCAATATCATTAAACCAACAAATGATCTCATTGCTGTTTGTGGGAACTTGTGTGCAAACTGGCTAGCAAGTTTCCTATGTTGACTGTGCTTCAGAAAATAAAGTAATTTATGTCTTGCCAGTCAGAGGGTTGTGAAAGGTGCTATATAAATGCAAGTTCTTTCTTTCTCTTTAATCAATTAAGTTCTGCAGTGTTATATAGCAATGTTGTCACTGGGGTTATATACTAACACACCATCAAGAAAATCTCACTAAAGGCAATACACGCTTAGGTTGTGCAAGGCAACACAGGTTAGCAAGGCAATGAAAAAAGCAACCAAGCACTCGGGTTTATTTCTAGAGGTATAGAATTGAAAAGTAGGGAAGTTATGCTAAACTTTGCATCGAACCTTGGTTAGACCACACTTGGAGTACTGCGTACAGTTCTGGTCGCCATATTATAGAAAGGATATCATCATTATCAGCATAGGCAGTCCCTTAGAATCGAGGAAGACTTGCTTCCACTCTTAAAATGAGTCCTTAGGTGACTGAACAGTCCAATACGAGAGCTACAGTCTCTGTCACAGGTGGGACAGACAGTCGTTGAGGGAAGGGATGGGTGGGACTGGTTTGCCGCATGCTATTTCCGCTGCCTGCGCTTGGTTTCTGCATGCTCTCGGCGATGAGACTTGAGGTGCTCAGCGCCCTCCCGGATGTACTTCCTCCACTTAGGGTGATCTTTGGCCAGGGACTCCCAGCTGTCGGTGGGGAAGTTGCACTTTTTCAGGGAGGCTTTGAGGGTGTCCCTGTAATGTTTCCTCTGCCCACCTTTGGCTCGCTTGCCGTGAAGGAGTTCCGAGTAGAGCGCTTGCTTTGGGAGTCTCGTGTCTAGCATGCGGACAACGTGGCTTGCCCAGCGAAGCGAATATAGAGGCACTGGAGAGGGTGCAGAGAGGATTTACAAGGATGTTACCAGAAATGCGAGGGTATCCATATCAGGAAAGGATGAACAGGCTGGGTCACTTTTATCTTGAAAAAGAAGGCTGAGGGGTGACCTAATAGAGGTCTTTGAAATTATGAAAGGTTTTGATAGAGTGGATAGAGAGAGAATGTTTCCACTTGTGGGGCAGAGCATAACTAGAGGCCATCAATATAAGATAGTCACGAAGAAATCCAATAGGGAATTCAGAAGAACCTTTTTTACCCAGAGAGTGGTGAGAATGTGGAACTCGCTACAGGGAGTGGTTGAAGCAAATAGTATCGATGTGTTTAAGGGAGGCTGGACAAACACACGAGGGAGAAGGGAATAGAGGGTTATGCTGATAGATTTAGATGAGGAAAGACAGGAGGAGGTTCGAGTGGAGCAAAAATGCCGACATGGACTGGTTGGGCCGAATGGCCTGTTTCTGTGTCATATTTCCGATGTAAGGCACTTCTGGTGTGCTGCTTTTAATTCACTGCCTCAATTTATTCCCATCACTACCACCAGGGACAGACCTGTGTGCAGCAGTACTTACACCTCCTGTGATACAGATCCATGGTCCTGTTCAGACACAACCTAAGTTTGGAAAGACAGAATCTATAACTGTGCTGTTAAGTGTGCTGTAAAATTCAAGAGGCATGGTACAAAAATGTCACATGCCGACCATTTCGCTGCCCTGATATCTTCACAACAACAACGTACAGCAATAATGTTAGCAGATAGTGATTGACAAATCTAGGCAAGTGACTTACTCATTTAAAAACTGAATTTTCATAGCAATAGTGCTTCTCTACGAATATCAGCAAGTTATTTTTAAAAGAAAGACTTGCATTTATATAGCGCCTTTCACGACCACTGGGCAGCTCAAAGAACTTTACAGCCAATGAAGTACTTTTGGAGTGTAGTCACTGTTGTAATGTGGGAAATGCAGCAGCCAATTTGCACACAGCTAGCTCCCACAAACAGCAATGAGATAATGACCAGATAATCTGTTTTTCTTTTGTTATGTTGATTGAGGGATAAATATTGATCAGGACACCGAGGATAACTCCCCTGCTCTTCTTCAAAATCGAGCCATGGAATCTTTTACATTCACTTGAGAGAGCAGACGGGGCCTCGGTTTAATGTCTCATCTAGAAGACGGCACCTCCTTCTCAGCACAGCACTGGAGTGTCAGCCTAGATTTTTGTGCTTAAGTCGCTGGAGTGGGACCTGAACTCACAACTTTCTGACTCAGAGGCAAGAGTGCTACCCACTTAGCCACAGCTGACACTTTAATGTCACTTAGGTTAATGCACTATAGCATGGGATTGAGGACACAGTCCGGCCAGTCTGCAAAGCTGCAGGATGACTCCTTCAGTCAGGCACTGCCTCCAGCCCACCAGCACAGCAGAGTCAAGGCTGGGTCCTTCAATCAGCCCATCGCCCTCAGTTGCACGGACTATTTCCTTGTGTCTCATCGCTACCTATTGGTATAATAAAGACCTAGATCATGCCGATTCAGTGAACTTCAGCTATGGAGTCACACTCCACTTATTCTCTTTGGGTTGTGCACATTCTAACTCAAAAGCAGTCAGCCTTCTGAAGTCAAAGATCCATTGGGCATCCGGAGCTCTTGAAACCAGCAAGGCTTCGGTCCTTGTAACCCTGCAAACGAGTAACACCTTCCTCTAAACACTGATCAAAGCAGATCCCAGCTTAATCCTATTTGATGCACTTTGTGAATGGCCCTTTGTTACTTCTCCTCTCAGCAATTGACAAAAGTCATCGAGTGTCATGAGGCATCAAGGCTTCAGCAGGGCTCGAGTGGTCATTAGCCCCTAATCCAACAGAGGGTTGCATTAAGGACACACTGTGTAGATATTCTGGTCCCAGTGCAGTGTCAGTGAGACCAGAGCCGTGGGCACATGTTGTGTTCACAATCACATCGAGCAGACCATTGGCTATTTCCATTTCAATAATGGTTCAGAGCTGTGGTTCAGTGCGTAGCACACTCGCCTCTGAGTCAGAAGGTTGTGGGTTCAAATCCCACTCCATGGGACTTGAACACATAAATCTAAGCTGACACTCCCAGTGCAGTGCTGAGGGAGCACTGTACTGTCGGAGGTGCTGTATTTCAGATGAGACATTTAACCAAGGCCCCGTCTGCTCTCAGGTGGACGTAAAAAAATCCCATGGCATTATTTTGAAGAAGAGCGGGAGTTGGTCAGGTGTCCTGGCCAACATCATTAAAACAGATTATCTGGTCATTATCTCATTGCAGTTTGTGGGAACTGGCTGACGTGTGTCCGACCTTAAAATAGCGAGTGTAATTCATTAGCTGTGAAATACTTTCGGACACGCTAAGGTCGTGAAAGGTGCTATAGAAATGAAAGTTCGTCTCCTTCTATGAGAACAGGGAGGGAGATGGGAAAGTGGAAGATATTTCTAAATCCCAGGGCAGCTGCTCTTATCTCTTGGCCCCTTTCTCACTAACTATCACAGGGGCATACGCACATCATAGGCAGTCCCTCGAAGCGAGGATGACTTGCTTCCACACCAAAAAGGGATGAGTTCACATGTGTTTCGATGTTCCAGATCCCGAACTAATATTCCAGGACCTGAACCACATCCCGAAGGTGGAAGATGCCTGTGCGTGGATTTTTTTAATGTGTGGTGGCCGTTGCACACCAGCCACCACACGGGCTTGACAGAGCTAGGTCTTGGTCCAGTGGTAAAGGTTACCCAAGACGACTGGAGACCAGCTCTGCTGCACGGACCTAGCGCGCTCACATATCGCAGTGTGGGCTGGCCCGTGCTGCCCCTGGGCCCTCACCTCTTCTGGGCCCCGAACACTCGCCTCTCCTCGGTCCCGATCACATCCCTCTACGGACTCTTGCCACTCCTTCGCCCCTCCTGCTGTGCCTGCCCGCACTGCAATCAGCGACCTGGCTTCGCAGCCGTCGCCCTCCTGCAGCATCACGCGCTGCTCCCTGCAGTGGTATGCCGCCGCACGCTGCTCCCTCCAATCGCCCCGGCCTGCTGATGGTCTTACAGGCCGGGACCGCGCTGATTTCACGGGCATACACACAACCATGCAAACAGCACCCTGCAGTTCAAACTCTGTTTGGAGCTATGCCTTGGAGCCAGCATTGTTATATGACTTACTTTTCTGCATCGGTCAATTAGAGCAATCTACCACCACTGCCTGTGCCCCAGAACAAAACAGAAACATTGGAACAGGAGGAGGCCATTCAAGCCCTCGAGTCTGCTCCACCATTCAATTAGTCCATGGCTGATCTGTACCTCAACTCCATTTACCCGCCTTTGATTCCTGTCCCTCGATAGCCCTACCCAATAAAAAAATCTCAGTATTGAAAATTTCAGTTGACCCCCAGCATTGCACAGCCTTTAGATGGAGGGGGGTTTCCACTAACCTTTGGGTGAAAATGGGGACCTGACACAGGAAACAGTTGTGTACCTGCACACCCCAGAGGAAGCAGTTAATGAGCCTGGAAAGCCAGCATCGGGCGAGTCACAGTGCACAGGTGAGGAGATGCAAAAGCTGGTTGCAAAGGAGGAGCAAGGACATGTTGGGTCCCATCAACGACCTCCGTTTCTTGTTCAAATGCAGCAGTGCAGTGAAATTAGTCGACAGTTCTGTTGTTGCTAGCCAGTAGGAAAGAAGCTGGCTGTGCTGACTGGATCATCAGTCGCCTGTTTGAAACTTGTGTGGCCAGCACATTACGGCAGCTTTGGAATGAGCCACTGGCAGCAAAGTCGAGGACCTTGTCTTTCACTGGCAGTGTCACGCCTATGTTAGAGGCTCGCCGCAAATATCCACAACCAGCTCCCTGCTGATCTGGAGTTGTCCTTGCTCGTTGATTGTCAGGTTGCAGCGCCAAGGCTTGAAGATGTGGTTGGTAGTGTAATAGCAGATGTGACTGAGCTTCCTGCTGATCTCCCTTCTTTCATCCTGCACCACTTCAACTGAGAAACCCTAATCACTAACTTTGCCTTCTTGCTGTCTGCCATGAGACTCTGCAGCGTGCACCTCAATGCCCTGTCACTCCTGTGTGTAATATAGCTCCCCCTAGTGGACCACTGCTCCACCTAGTGGACAACCGATGTAATGCAACTACTGATGTAAATACAATAAAAGCATCAGGTGGAAAAGTCACATGATGACAGTTGAGAGCCATCTTGTAGAGGCTGTTTGTTAGTGATGTCGTAAGAATATATCACATTGTGAAGGTTGTTTTTTGTAGAATTCCTTTTTATCTGCTGACACTTTTCACTGTTCATGTTCTGCTGCCCACTTTCCAGTAAACTATTGAGAAATAGTAGACTATTTAGTTTGAGGCGTTTCAAAAGATTGCAGAGTGCTGCAGGACAGCGGGACCTGGGGGTACTTGTGCATGAAACACAAAAGGATAGTATGCAGGTACAACAAGTGATCAGGAAGGCCAATGGTATCTTGGCCTTTATTGCAAAGGGGATGGACTATAAAAGCAGGGAAGTCTTGCTACAGTTATACTGGGTATTGGTGAGGCCAACCTGAAATACTGCGTGCAGTTTTGGTTTCCATATTTACAAAACAATATACTTTCTTTGGAGGCAGTTCAGAGAAGGTTCACTAGGTTGATTCTGGCGATGAGGGGGTTGACTTATGAGGAAAGGTTGAGTAGGTTGGGTGTCTACTCATTGGAATTCAGAAGAATGAGAGGTGATCTTATCGAAACATATAAGGTTATGAGGGGGCTTGACAAGGTGGATGCAGAGAGGATGTTTCCACTGATGGAGGAGACTAGAACTAGAGGACATGATCTTAGAATGAGGGGCTGCCCATTTAAATCTGAGATGAGGAGAAATTTCTTCTCTCAGAGGGTTGTAAATCTGTGGAATTCGCTGCCTCAGAGAGCTGTGGAAGCTGGGACATTGAATAAATTTAAGACAGAAATAGACAGTTTCTTAAATGATAAGGGAATAAGGGGTTATGGGGAGTGGGCGGGGAAGTGGAGCTGAGTCCATGATCAGATTAGGAATGATCTTATTGAATGGCGGAGCAGGCTCAAGGGGCCGTATGGCCTACTCCTGTTCCTATTTCTTAAGCAACTTCCTATCACAAGTAAATTAAAATTGCCCTCTGTAAATTATAGGAAAAAAAAAACATCTTTCCTTAAGGCAGATAGGAATTGCCAGATGAGAAAAGACCAAGGTCCATCTACTTTGTCTTCCACCATTCAGGTAGTCGCATGATACAACGATAATGGAGTTGTTGACTAATCACAGCATTTGATCTCTATCAATGAGTCCACAACAAACCGAGATGTGAGCTGAGTAACCTCCAAAGGTGGAGAGCTTTGGAGGACATGGGTCCACAGCCACCTATTCCTCAGAAGCATGCGGCACTTACCACAGAGTCACGTCAAAAATTACTTAGATACTTTACCCCAAAATATTATTTTCTGAAAGAAATCTCTGGAATGAACCGTCACTATCTGCATCCATCATTTGCCTAGGGAGCCTTTTCCATAGACTGACCTAATATAATGGGGGGAATATAATGGGGGTATTTTCATTTTTGGACCCACGGGGAGAGGGAAGGGGGCCGGTAATGCGTGTTTTATCTCCAGAGCGTGCATGTGATGTCACTGACAGGTTCCCCACCAGGAAGCCAGCCTGATTGACAGGCAGGTTAAATTGCAAAGCAGGTTAAATCTGGGATTTCCAGCCTCATTATCATACTTAAAGTGTCAACCCGCCCTCTGGGAGCGGATTGGCTGCCCGCCCCCATTACAAAGGGAAGTGGGTGAGTTGGAACGGGTTGGCGGCAGGATTCAGATTTCTCCACTTTAACCTCCGACCCAACCCAAACCTGTCCGTTTTTTGGGGTTAAAATTCCAGACCGTGTCTTCTGGATCTACTGTTCGGGACAAGGTGAAACAGCTTGTCATGGTCTACATTATCTCATTCTTTTAGAATCCATTTGGGTTATAGAGGGACTGGAGAAGGTGAAAAAATATTTACTGGAATGATAACAGGACTGAGAGGGTATAACAATCAAGAAAAATGGAACAGGCTGGGACTCTTTTCTCTAGAAAAGAGATGGTTGAGGGGTGACCTGATAGGGGTCTTTCAAATTATGAAGGGATTGATAGAGTAGAAATCTGGAAAAGTTTTCCACTTGTGGGGAGTCCAAAATTAGGAGTCATAAATATAAGATAGTTACTAATAAACCCAATAAGGAATTCAGGAGAAATGTCTTTACCCAGAGGGTGGTGAGAATGTGGAACTTGCTATCATAGGGAGTAGTTGAGATGACTAGCATAGATGTATTTAAGGGGAAGCTGGATAAGCACATGACGGAGGAAGGAATAGAAGGATATGCTGATAGGGTGAGATGGAGTGGGGTGGGAGGAGGCTCGTGTGGAGCATAAACACTGGCACGGACCACTTGGGCCGAATGGCCTCTTGCTGTGCTGTAAATACTAAGTAATCCTAAAAACAGCAATCGTATCACCTCTCAACCTTCTCTTTTCCAGTGGGAACATGCCCGATTTATATAGTTCCTCCTCATAACCCAATTGCTCAATCATTGTGTTTGTGCTCTTTTGTATCCTTTCAATAGCTGCAATATCCTTTTATTACTGTGGCGACCCAAACTGTACTCAGTATTCTAAGTGTGGTTGTACCAATGCGATATACAGGATTATCTCAGCATTTCAGCTCAATATTGCCGTTTAATATATCCCAGCATCGAACTTGCTTTACTCACTGCCATCAAGCATTGTTGAGATAGCTTTAGTTTATTGTCAATGAAGACTCCCAGAGTTCAATCAGTCAATCTATTGTGTTCCTAACACAGATGAGACTGCACACAGGGAGGTAAAAGTAACAGTGACCTCAGTCTTTAACAAGAAACTCCAGAGTGAGGAACAGGCCTTAGGGGCCGGCTTATATACAGTGCCCCCAAGGGATGATGGGATCCCTTGGGACTTCAGGGGATGAGCTCCCTGGTGGCGGAACATGGGAGTGCATTCTTTACAGATACACAACATCACTCCCCGCCAAAGTCAAAGTGAAAACTATTTACAAGGTGAGGCGGTCGGGAGTCTTTCTTTCCCTGGTGGACCGCCTCGGTACAAATGTTTGTTCTGGTGTGTTGGCTATGCCCTCGCTGGGTAGATGTGTTGTTGGCCCTGCAGGGCTGCTAGGTGAGCCTGGCCTTGCTGGGCAGTTGGGCGTGATGGGTTCGGTTTTCTGGTCCTTTGGGTGTGTTTTGTGGGCTCGACAGAGGTGGTGTCTGCTGTGGGTTGTTCAGGGCAGTCTGCGAACCGCAGCCTCGTTTGGCCCAGGTGCTTTCTGCAAATTTGTCCATTGTCCGTTTGACGACAAACACCCTATTCCCTTCTTTAGCTATCACCGTACCTGCGATCCACTTGGGACCATATCCACAGTTTAGCACATACACAGGGTCATTCAGATCAATTTCCCGTGACACAGTGGCGCGACCATCGTTTATATTTTGTTGCTGTCGCCTGCTCTCGACCTGATCATGCAGGTTGGGGTGAACCAGCGAGAGTCTGGTTTTAGTGTCCTTTTCATGAGTAGCTCAGCTGGGGACACCCCTGTGAGCGAGTGGGGTCTCGTACGGTAGCTGAGCAGTACTCGGGACAGGCGGGTTTGGAGTGAGCCTTCTGTGACTCGTTTAAGGCTCTGTTTGATTGTTTGTACTGCCCGCTCTGCCTGCCCATTGGAGGCTGGTTTAAATGGGGCTGAGGTGACATGTTTGATCCCATTGCGAGTCATGAATTCTTTAAATTCGGCACTGGTGAAACATGGCCCGTTGTCACTGACCAGTATGTCAGGAAGGTCGTGGGTGGCAAACATGGCCCTCAGGCTTTCAATGGTGGCGGTGGCGGTGCTTCCCGACATTATTTCACATTCAATCCATTTTGAAAAAGCATCCACCACCACCAGGAACATTTTACCAAGAAACGGGCCCGCATAGACGACATGGATCCTTGACCATGGTCTGGAGGGCCAGGACCACAAACTTAGTGGTGCCTCTCTGGGCGCGTTGCTCAACTGAGCACACGCACTGCATTGCCGTTCACAGGACTCTAAGTCAGAGTCGATACCGGGCCACCACACGTGGGATCTGGCTATCGCTTTCATCATTACTATACCCGGGTGTGTGCTGTGGAGATCCGAGATGAACATCTCCCTGCCCTTTTTGGGTAGCACTATGCGGTTATCCCACAACAGGCAGTCTGCCTGAATGGACAGCTCGTCCTTTCGCTGCTGGAACGGCTTGATTGGCTCTTGCATTTCAACGGGGATGCTGTCCCAACTCCCATGCAGTGCGCAGTTTTTTACTCGGGACAGCAGAGGTTCTTGGTTGGTCCAAGTCCTAATCTGGCGAGCCGTGACAGGTGATTTATCATTTTCAAATGCTTCCATGACCGTCAACAAGTCTGCGGGCTGCGCTACCAACAACAAGTTTGCAGACTACGCCATTTCCACCCCCGTGGTGGGCAATGGTAGCCGACTGAGAGCATCCTCACAGTTCTTGGTGCCTGGCCTGTGGCGGATGGTATAGTTATATGCTGATAGTGCGAGTACCCACCTTTGTATGCGGGCTGAGGCATTAGTATTTATCCCCTTGTTTTCAGTGAACAGGGATGTGCGGGGCTTGTGATCGGTTTCCAGCTCAAATTTGAGGCCAAACACATACAAATGCATTTTCTTCGAACACACACACACGCTAATGCCTCTTTCTCAATCATGCTGTAGACCCTCTAGGTCTTAGCCAAGCCCCTGGAAGCATAGGCGACAGGTTGCAACTTCCCTGCAACGTTGGCTTGTTGTAATACACACCCGACTCCGTACGACGACGCATCACATGCTAGCACAAGTCTTTTACGCGGGTTATACAATACAAGCAGCTTGTTGGAGCATAAACTGTTTCTGGCTTTCTCAAAAGCA
Organism: Pristiophorus japonicus; assembly: GCF_044704955.1. Classification (NCBI taxonomy): domain Eukaryota; kingdom Metazoa; phylum Chordata; class Chondrichthyes; family Pristiophoridae; genus Pristiophorus; species Pristiophorus japonicus. The sequence continues at coordinate 32,464,242 of NC_091998.1, read as the reverse complement.
ATTACTTGGTTTTTTTCCCAATACCCAGTTCTCACCTTTACGCAATAACACATGTAGCGACTCTAAAAGGGTGCTTAACCCCAGTAGGAAGTTACCAAAATAGTTGAGGAGTTCCAGGAACGACCGCAGCTCCGTGACGTTCTGTGGCCTGGGCGCGTTCCTGATAGCCTCTGTCTTGGCGTCTGTGGGCCGAATGCCATCCGTCGCGATCTTTATCCCCAAAGTAATTCACTTCTGTTGCCATGAAGACGCATTTCGACCTCTTTAGCCGCAGCCCTACGCGATCCAATCGCTGGAGGACCTCCTCCTGGTTTTGTAGGTGCTCGACGGTGGCCCGACCTGTGACCAATATGTCATCCAAAAAGACCACCGTGTGTGGTACCGACTTGAGTAGGCTCTCCATGTTTCTCTGGAAGATCGTTGCAGCCGACCGAATTCCAAATGGGCATCTATTGTAGATGAACAGTCCCTTGTGCGTGTTGATGCAGATGAGGCTCTTCAAAGACTCCTCCAGCTCCTGCGTCATGTAGGCCGAAGTCAGGTCAAGCTTGGTGAACATCTTGCCTCCTGTCAGCGTCGCAAATAGGTCGTCTGCCTTAGGTCGCGGATATTGGTCCTGTAGCAAGAAACGATTAATAGTTACCGCAAATCCTGACAGTGCCATCACTTTTGAGTACTGGAACAATCGGGCTGGCCCACTCACTGAATTCCACTGGGGAGATGATGCCCTCACGTTGCAGCCTGTCCAGTTCGATTTCCACTCTCTCCCTCATCATGTGAGGTACCGCTCGCGCCTTGTGGTGAATGGGTCGTGCCTCTGGGACCAAGTTGATCCGCACCTTCGCCCAGGAAAAGTTTCCAATGCCTGGCTCAAAAAGGGAAGGAAATTTGTTAACAACCTGGGTACATGAGGCCTCATCGACATGTGATAGCGCTCAGATGTCATCCCAGTTCCTGCGGATTTTGCCTAGCCAGCTCATTCCAAGCATTGTGGGGCCATCGCCCGGGACAATCCAGAGTGCAGTTCATGCACCGTGCCCTCGTAGGTGACCTTGACCATGGCGCTACCCAGGACAGTGATAAGCTCTTTGGTGTACGTTCTCAGTTTCATGTGGATGGGGCTCAGGGCTGGTCTGAATGCCTTGTTGCACCACAGTTTCTCAAACATCTTTTTACTCATGATGGATTAGCTAGCACCAGTGTCTACTTCCATGGCTATGGGTAAGCCATTCAATCTTACGTTTAGCATTATAGGTGGACATTTCGTCGAAAATGTGTGCACCCCATGTACTTCAGCATCTGCCTCTTCTCTCTGAGGCTCGAAATTGCTTTGATCCGCCATGGACCAATCTTCCTCTGCCACGTGGTGGTTAGCAGGTTTTGCAGAGCTTGCAGCTCATTTGCAAGCTCATTGGAGGTGCCCCATTGTTCCAGAGCTCTTGCAAACATACCCTTTGAAGCGGCATGAATAGGCTGAATGGAAGCCTCCACAACGCCAACAAGATGTGAATTGCCTTGCATTCATCCTTTGTTGGGGACTCTGAGTCATCTGGGTCTCCTGAGGCCTGCTGGTAGTTGCAGACTCGTGGTTTCTGCCCTGTACATTTCTGCTCGCAAACACTGTTCCAGTTAATTTATGAACATTGCTGACACTTGTGTGCTGAGAGAGTTGTTTGGTGTTATCACTGGTGGACATAAATGCCTGTGCTATTGCAATGGCCTTACTGAGGGTCGGTGTCTCTACAGTCAAAAGTTTTCGTAGGATGGTCTCGTGGCCAATGCCCAGTACAAAAACATCTCTGGGCATTTGCTCCAGGTAGCCATCAAACTCACATTGTCCTGCAAGTCGCCTTAGCTCGACGACATAGCTCGCCACTTCCTGACCTTCAGATCGCTGGCACGTGTAGAAGCGATACCTCGCCATCAGCACGCTCTCCCTCAGGTTAAGATGCTCCCGAACCAATGTACACAGCTTCTCATACGACTTATCTGTGGGTTTCACCGGAGCCAGAAGATTCTTCATGAGGCTGTAGGTCGGTGCCCCGCAGACTATGAGGAGGAGCGCTCTCCTTTTTGCAGCGCTTCCTTCTCCGTCCAGCTCGTTGGCTACAAAGTATTGGTCTAGCCGTTCGACATAGGCTTCCCAGTCCTCACCCTCCGAGAACTTCTCCAGGATGCCCACAGTTTGCTGCATCTTTGCGTTGGATTCGTATTCTCGTCGCCAGTTATTGTGTTCCTAACACAGATGAGGCTGCACACAGGGAGGTTAAAGTAACAGTGACCACAGTCTTTAATAAGACACTCCAGAGTGAGGAACAGGCCTTTCGGGGCTGGCTTATATACAGTGCTCCCAAGGGATGCTGGGATCCCTTGGGACTTCAGGGGATGAGCTCCCTGGTGGCGGAACATGGGAGTGCATGCTTTACAGATACACAACAGAACCAATTGCATATTAATTGTTAAATATTTCCACTGATTCCCACTTTCTTTATTGTAAGTAGCAGCCTTTCCAGAGGAACTGTACCAAAGACCTTACTGAAATCCAAGTGCATCACATGTAGTGTCTTAACCTTGTCATGCTCCTTAGTTATACCCTAACAAAAACAGTAAACTAGATTGACAAGACCTGCCCTTCATGAACTACCTTTGACTATCTTTTATGACTTTATTTCAATCCAGATGCTCCTTGATCTTTAAGAGTCTCCATAACTTTACTCACACTGATCTGTAGTTTCCTGGGTCACTGTTGCTACCTTTTAAAAAAAATCAGTAGTAACACCTGCCTTTCTCCAGTCCCCGGGCACCTCTCCAGTGGTCAGTGATTTCTGGAAGATTTCAATTCGGCAACCGTGCTGGTAGCAATGTGAACAATGTCCAAACTTACCTCTGAAACACCTTCTTGCTCCCTTTCCGGGTCAAATAACTAACCTGTCACCTGCTTAGAAAAAAATGGCCCAGAAATCCCGGTCGGCTGCTTCCCACGGGCGATCGGGTAAAAAAACTTTTAAAAAATGCGCACTTACCACATCCTACTGCACCCACGCGAGTTCCCGGTCCTGAGGCCTCCACTGACTGCGCATCGCAGCGCGTGCACGTCGGGACATGTGCAGAGCTGGAGCTGCAGTCACATGGCTCTGGGCAGCCAATCAGGTAAGTTGGAGTTCCCATTATTATGAATGAGAAACAGCCCCCAAAATACTAATATGCAAGAATAAAAAATAGAACATGTTTTTATTAATTTAAATTAAAGTTATTTATATATTTAAAAAACTTACATTTTTCTGATTTAAAAAAAACGTTTTTTAAATGATGTTTTAAAACAAACTTACCCATAGTGGGGAGGGTTTTTAACAATAAAACGTGTTTTTATAATTTTATTTTAAAATGTTCCTCTGTATTTTAAAACTCTTACACCTGTAAAAGTAGGCTATGCACCTGCTTTTATCAGGCGCAAGAGTTTTGAGGACATTTGCTGGGCAAGATATGTGTAAATCCCGCAATCTTGCCCTTGCAAATGTCCTCGGCCCAGCTTGACAGATCAGAAAAGCTGATATTCAGCGCATGCATATTGTGCGCTGAAAACTGGCTTTTGCGATGCCTTCTTGGGTCCGTACACACTCCGTACACACTCTGTATGGATCCGGGAGGCCGGAATTTCTGCCCCATTGTAGCAAGATTCTTGTTGAGCACTTTTGCAGCCTGTGTGCTTCTTTGGCAGCACCTCCCAAACCAGCGACCTCTACCCCCTTGAAGGACAAGGGCAGCAGGCGCATGGGGACACCACCACCTCCACGTTCCCCTCCGAGTCACACACCACCCTGACGTGGAAATAGATCGGCTGTTCCTTCATCGTCGCTGGGTCAAAATCCTGGAACTCCCTCCCTAACAGCACTGTGGGACTACCTTCACCACACAGACTGCAGACATTCAAAAAGGCAGCTCACCACCACCTTTACAAGGGCAGTTAGGGATGGGCAATAAATGCTGGCCTTGCCAGCGATGCCCACATAATAAAACTGTTCTATAAAAAATAAAACCATTCTATAAAAAACACATCAGTTGTCCCGCCCTCACCTGATCCCACTCTCAGTGGTCCCACGCCAACCCACGTTTTTCCTTTTCTCTTAATATAATTAGAGCTTTTTATTGTTATCCATCACTTCTCTTGGCACATTCAATTCAAAACTTTTTTTGGCCATTTGGATGCTTTTCTTGCACTCCTGGCTTAGCCTTTTGGTATTGCATCCATCTTAATTCTGTACCATTTTCCATCATGGCCTTAAATGTTTTTTTCCCCTTCTTTCCGAGTTGCTTGATAGTCCTGTTCAACCAGTCACTCATGAAAACATGGTATTTAAAAAAGAATAACATAGGTGCAAGCATCAAAGGCAAAAGCCTGCTCCTATTTCTGATGTTCTTATATTCTTATGCCTGCAAGACCCCCTTGTGGTATTCAGTTTATAATTTGACTTACTATAGGCCATATGAACACTGTGCAGAATCATCCCCAAGGATGTAACATCCTGAGAGAAGAAGCTGCTTCGAGGCACTGTGAGAAGTGTGCATTATATATCTTTTGTTTTAAAGAAGACAACTTAGTATAGTCATCATCATCACCATAGGCAGTCCCTCGGGATCGAGGAAGACTTGCTTCCACTCTTAACATGAGTTCTTATGTGGCTGTACAATCCAATATGAGAGCCACAGTCCCTGGCACAGGTGGGACAGACAGTCGTTGAGGGAAGGGGTGGGTGGGAGTGGTTTGCCGCACGCTCTTTCCGCTGCCTGCGCTTGATTTCTGCATGCTCTCGGCGTTGAGACTCGAGGTGCTCAGCGCCTTCCTGGATGCACTTCTTCCACTTAGGGCGGTCTTTGGCCAGGGACTCCCAGGTGTCGGTGGGGAATGTCGCACTTTAGCAGGGAGGCTTTGAGGGTGTCCTTGTAACGTTTCCGCTGCCCACCTTTGGCTCGTTTGCCTTGAAGGAGTTCCGAGTAGAGCGCTTGCTTTGGGAGTCTCGTGTCTGGCATGCGAACAATGTGGCCTGCCCAGCGGAGCTGGTCAAGTGTGGTCAGTGCTTTGATGCTGGGGATGTTGGCCTGGTCGAGGACGCTAATGTTGCTGCGTCTGTCCTCCCAGGGGATTTGTAGGATATTGCGGAGACATTGTTGGTGGTATTTCTCCAGCGAGTTGAGGTGTCTGCTGTACATGTTTAGTAACGGTGCACTCCAGATTATAGTGGATGTAAGGGCCGCTTATGGGAGTGACAGGTGAAGCTGAATGCGAACGAATATTTATTACAGAACAATGAGAGTTGTAACACTGTTCTAAACTCATCATCATAGGCAGTCCCTTGAAATCGAGGAAGACTTGCTTCCACTCCTAAAGTGAGTTCTTTGGTGGCTGAATAGTTCAACCCGAGAGCCACAGACCCTGTTACAGGTGGGACAGATATTTGTGGGGGGAAGCGGAGGGGTGTCACTGAGTTACCACACGCTCCTTCCGCTGTCTGCGCTTGACCTCTTCACGCTCACAGCGTTGAGATTCGAGGAGCTCACCGCCCTCCAGAATGCACTTTCTCCACCTAGGGCGGTCTTCTGCCAGGTTCTCCCAGGTGTCAGTGGTGGTGTTGCACTTCACCAGGGAGGCTTTGAGGGTGTCCTTGTAACGTTTCCGCAGCCCGCCTTTGGCTCCTTTTCCATGAAGGAGCTCCACGTAGAGCTCAATATTTCTGTTCATAAGGGACTCAGCTCATTCAAATTCTAACCGAGCAGTGAAGTTAAAAAGAAATGTTGTGGAAAAGTACAAACTGTAACAGGTTCCTACCTCTCTCTATTTATCTCCGACTTGTACAATGCAATGCAGTGATCATAGAATCACACAGTACAGAAGGAGGCCATTCGGCCCATCGAGCCTGTGCCAGCTCTTTGCTAGTGCTGTCCAATTAATCCCATTCCCCTGCTCTTTCCCCATAGTCCTATAATTTTTCTCCCTTGAAATATTTATTCAATTCCCTTTCGGATATTACTGTTGAATCTGCTGCAACCACCCTTTCAGAAACATAGAAACATAGAAAATAGGTGCAGGAGTAGGCCATTTGGCCCTTTGAGCCTGCACCGCCATTCAACAAGATCATGGCTGATCATTCCTTCAGTACCCCTTTCCTGCTTTTTCTCCATACCCCTTGATCCCCTTAGCCGTAAGGACCATATTATCTAACTCCCTCTTAAATATATCCAATGAACTGGCATCAACAACTCTCTGCGGCAGGGAATGCCACAGGTTAACAACTCTCTGAGTGAAGAAGTTTCTCCTCATCTCAGTCCTAAATGGCTTACCCCTTATCCTAAGACTGTGTCCCCTGGTTCTGGACTTCCCCAACATCGGGAACATTCTTTCCGCATCTAACCTGTCCAGTCCCATCCGAATCTTATACGTTTCTATGAGATCACCTCTCATCCTTCAAACCTCCAGTGAATAAAGGCTCAGTTGATCCAGTCTCTCCTCATATGACAGTCCAGCCATCCCTGGAATTAGTCTGGTGAACCTTCGCTGCACTCCATCAATAGCAAGAACGTCCTTCCTCAGATTAGGAGACCAAAACTGAACACAATATTCCAGGTGAGGCCTCACAAAGGCCCTGTACAACTGCAGTAAGACCTCCCTGCTCCTATACTCAAATCCCCCAGCTATGAAGTGGATTCCAGATCGCAACAACTCGCTGTGTAAAAAAAAAGGTTACCTCATGTTGCCTCTGGTTCTTTTGCCAAACATTTCAATCTGTGTCTTCTGGTTACCGACCCTTCTGCCAGTTTCTCCGTATTTACTCTGTCAAAAGTATTCATGAGTTTGAACACCTCTATCAAATCTCCTCTCAACCTTCTCTGCTCGAAGGAGAACACTCCCAGCTTCTCCAGTCTCTCCACGTTACTGAAGTCTCTCTTCCCTGGTACCATTCTCATAAATCAGTTCCACACCCTCTGCAAGGCCTTGACATCCATCCTAAAGTGCAGTGCCCAGAACTGAACACAATACTCCAGCTGAGGTCGAACCAGTGTTTTATACAGGTTTAGCAAAACTTCCATGCTTTTGGTACTCTATTCCTCTACTAATAAAGTCAAGGATCCCATAGCTTTTTTTTTTACAGACTTCGAACTTGTTCTGCCATCTTCTAAGATTTCTGTACATGCACCTCTAGGTCTCTCTGGTCCTGCACCTGTTTTAAAATCATACCATTTAGTTTACACTGACTCTGCTCATTCTTCCGACCAAAATGTATCACTTCACTCGTCACTGCATTAAATTCCATCCGAATGTGTCTGCCCATTCCGCCAGTCTATGGCCTCCTGAAGTATGTTACTATCTGCCTTATTGTCGACTACATTTAAGAATTTTGTTTGACATGTATGTACTTTTGTGATCACTAGCCACTAGATGGCGTCACTGTTGGAGGCCATTGGGCTGCATGCACGTGTGTGCAGCCCAAGTATAAAAGGCCAGCCATTTCGTATATTAGTCACTTTGGGCCTTAATAAAGCAGAGCCAAGGTCATACCTCTTGGAGTTAAGCAGTACTCAGTCTAACAGTTATTGCATACACAACACGTAGCATCTGCAATCTTTAAAATTATGCCCTTTATACCCAAGTCAAGGTCATTAATACATATTAAAAAGGGCAGAGGCCCCGATACCAACTTGTGATGAACACAACTTCATACTTCCCTCCAGTCTGAAAAAAACATTCACCACTGCTCTATGTTTTCTGTCCCTTAGCCAAGTTAGTATCCACACTGCCACTCTCCCTTTAATCCCATTTGCATTTTATTTTGCTAACAAGCCTATTATGTGGTACTTTGTCAAACACCTTTTGAACGTCAATGGCCTAGAAATTGGTCTCTTTAGCACTTCCTGTTATCGCCTCCATGGGAGCAATAACGGGGCGCTAACGACTTACCGAGTGCGGTGAGATGAACGACTCCCGCTAACTTGGGCGAGAGGTTTGAGGCAGCGGTAACACTTTGCGCCGCAATCTCCTGCGCTCGGGGATCGTGACATCATTGGCGTGCGCATCGCCCTGTCCTGCCCCCTGCAACATCGCCGGGCGACAACACCGACAGCCGCAGGAGGCATTGTTCAGGAGGCAGAGGTTAAAGGGGAGGTTGCAAAGGTAAGTAGGAAAATTGTTGAAATCTTTACTTGCAATTTTGTTCGCTTCCTCATTGGCCGCGATCGATCAGCCCAGCACTCTGCTGCAGTGCGTGGGGCTGATCGGGCTGGATCGCGGCTGCTGTCGGGGACCAGCTCACCGGTCCCAATGCAGAGCCTGCAGCGATGTCCCTTCCCTTTAAGGGAGGGAAGGAGCTTCGGATCGCGGCAGCAATGCACGGGACATTGTGCAGCACGGCACCACTACTGGTCCCGCCTGCATCCTTTCGCGCTCCAGGAAGGAAGCAGGGCACTTGATTTAGCGCTCCTCTTCCTTCCTGGAGCGCAAGCACCGTGTTTAGAAAAAGCTGAAAATCATTATCGCCTGGGGCTAAGTTTCCCAGCTTTCAAAAGTTAACGTCCCAAACGGGGCGATACTGAATTCCTCCCCCGTTATACACAGCATCAACCTCATCATCATCATAGGCAGTCCCTCGGAATCGAGGAAGACTTGCTTCCACTCCTGAAGTGAGTTCTTTGGTGGCTGAGCAGTCCAATACGAGAGCCACAGTCCCTGTCATGGGTGGGACAGATAGTCGTCGAGCGAAGGGGAGGGTGGGATTGGTTTGCGTCACGCTCTTTCCGCTGCCGGCGCTTGATCTCTGCACGCTCTCGGCGACGAGACTCGAGGTACTCAGCGCCCTCTCGGATGCACTTCCTCCACTTAGGGCGGTCTTGGGCCAGAGACTCCCAGGTTTCAGTGGGGATGTTGCACTTTATCAGTCACAACATCAACCACACTCCCAACATCAACCCTCTCTATTACTTTATCAATAAACTCGATCAAGTTCGTCAAACATGATTTGCTTTAACAAATCCTTGCTGTTTTTCATTTATTAGCCCATACTTTTCTAATTGTCAATTAATTTTGTCCCAGATTATTGCCTCTAAACTTTTTCCCAACAATGACTGGCCTGCAGTTACTAGGTTTATCCCAGTTCCTCGTTTTATACAGGATGTGAGAATTTGCAATCCTCCAGCCCCATCTAAGGAGGATTGAAAGATTGTTACAATTTCCACGATTACTTCCCTCAGTAACCTAGGATGCATCCCATCCAGACCGGGTGATTTTCTACTTTAAGTGCTGCCAAACCTTTAAGTACATCCTCTTTACCTATTTTTAATCCTATACAATATCGTTACTGCTTCCTCCTTTAATGCTACATTGGCAACATCCTCTTCTCTAGTGAAGACTCATTTAGGACCTCAGCCATGCCCTCTGTCTCCACAAGAAGATCTCCTTTTTGGTCCCGAATCAGCCCCACCCTTTGGTATTTATGTGTTTATAAAAGAATTTTAGGTTCCCTTTTATGTTAGCCGCTAATCTATTTTCATACTCTCTCTTTGCTCCTCTTATTCCCTTGTTTAGATCTCCGCTGTACTTTGCATATTCAGCCTCATCCTCTACTGTACTGTGAATCTTACAATTGTCACATGCCTCCTTTTCCGTTCTCACGTTAACCTTTATTGGGCTGGATTTTCCGGTGCTGTCCGCCTCTTTGTTCCCCCCCGGAGGGGCGGCAATGGCGGCGGTGAGCTCCTCTGGGCGGGTGGCCAGCTTCCAGCGCCCCGCCGGGGATTTCGGGGTCGGTTTGGGCAGAGGCGCAGAGCATTACCGCCCGGGAGAGGCGAGCTGGTGTGCAACGCTTCTTGTTGCGACACTGGATCGATTTTTGCCTCCCGCCCGATCCGTAGCGCTGCGTGGAGTGCCCCCTGCTGGGACCGCCTGTGGAAGCGGGTGGTCCAAGCTGTAGCGGCTGCAGAGAGGCCAGTAATGTCCACCTCAGCTAAGTGTGATAGTTTTTTATTTTATTTTTTAGTGTGCTCCGAGGCCGGCTCTTTAGTTCGTGTTTTCGCATGCTAAGCCAGCCTAGCGCCCTGAGTGAGGTGTGTAACGCCTCCCTTAGCACTCTGTCCCATACTCAAGTACCCAGCTGCCCAATTTTGCTAACTGAGGCGCAAAGTTTGTCAACGGTTATCAGGGCCGCCCTGTCGCCATTAACGCCTCGAAATCTTAAAAGCCGAAAATCCAGGCAGCTCACTTTGGATGCACATCCTTTCTCTCTCATAGGAATATATCTACTTTGTACCCAAACCACCTCCTCTTTGATGGCCTCCCATTGTTCAATTACTGTTTTGCCTCCCAATGTTTGATTCCAATCCACCTGGGCCAGATCCCTTTTCAGCTCACTGAGTTTCGCCCTCCTCCAGTTAAGTATTTTTACGCTTGCTCATACCTTGTCCTTTTCCTAACACTTCTAAACTTAATGATATTATGATCACTGTTGCCCAAATGCTCTCCACTTGGCCCATTTCATTCCACCGAACTAGATCCAGCACGGCTTCCTTCCTCATTAGGCTGAAACACACTGGTCAAGAAAGTTCTGTTGTACACATTTCAGGAATCCCAGTCGACATTAGGACAATTAGGATAACTGAAGTCCTGCATTATCACTACTTTGTAGTTCTTGCATCTTTCTCCAATTTGACTGCAAATTTTCTCCTCTATCTTCTTCCCAATGTTTGTTGGCTTATATTATAGTTCCTCTATTATTCCTTAAAAAGAAAGAAAGATTTGGATTTCTATAATGTTTTTCATGACCACTGGACGTCTCAAAGCGCTTTACAGTCAATGAAGTACTTTTGGAGTGTAGTCACTGTTGTAATGTGGGAAACACGGCAGCCAATTTGTGCATAGCAAGCTCCCACAAACAGCAATATAATAATGACCAGATAATCTGTTTTTGTTATGTTGATTGAGGGATAAATATTGACCAGGACATCGGGGATAACTCCCCTCCTCTTCTTTGAAATAGTGCCATGGGATCTTTTAATCCACATGAGAGAGCAGACACTCCCTCAGCACTGGGGTGGAATGTCAGCCAAGATTTTCTTTATGCTCAAGTCCCTAGAGTGGGGTTTTGAAACCACAACCTTCTGACTTAGAGGCAAGAGTGCTACCCAAAGAACCACAGCTGATAATCAATTCTAACCAATAGACTCTGTGGTCCTTAACTACACCATTCCTCTTTTGTGCTATAGTAGTTTCTTCAATTAATATTGCCAACTGCCTGCAGATCACCAATCTTATTTATCCCACTCTGTGCATTTACATATCTCCACTCCAAACCCAACTTAGAAACATAGAAACATAGAAAATAGGTGCAGGAGTAGGCCATTCATCCCTTCGAGCCTGCACCACCATTCAATAAGATCATAGCTGATCATTCACCTCTGTACCTCTTTCCTGCTTTCTCTCCATACGCCTTGATCCCTTTAGCCGTAAGGGCCGTATCCAACTCCCTCTTGAATATATCCAATGAACTGGCATCAACAACTCTCTGCAGTAGGGAATTTCCCAGGTTAACAACTCTCTGAGTGAAGAAGTTTCTCTTCATCTCAGTCCTAAATGACTTACCCCTTATCCTTAGACTGTGTCGCCTGGTCCTGGACTTCCTCAACATCGGGAACATTGTTCCCGCATCTAACCTCTCCAGTCCCGTCAGAATTTTATGTTTCTATGAGATCCCCTCTCATCCTTAAAAACTCCAGTGAATAAAGGCCCAGTCGATCCTTTCTCTCCTCATATGTCAGTCCTGCCATCCCGGGAATCAGTCTGGTGAACTTTCACCGCACTCCCTCAATAGCAAAAACCTCCTTCCTCAGATTAGGCGACCAAAACAGAACACAATATTGCAGGTGAGGCCTCATCAAGTCCCTGTACAACTGCAGTAAGACTTCCCTGCTCCTATACTCAAAATCCCTAGCTATGAAGACCAACATACCATTTGCCTTCTTCATCGCCTGCTGTACCTGCATGCAAACTTTCAACGAACGATGTACCATGACACCCAGGTCTCGTTGCACCTCCCCTTTTCAAAATCTGCCTCCATTCAGATAATATTCTGCCTTCATGTTTTTGCCTCCAAAGTGCAAAACCTCACATTTATCTACATTATACTGCATCTGCCATGCATTTGCCCACTCACCTAACCTGTCCAATTCACCCTGCAGCCTCTTAGCGTCCTCCTCACAGCTCACACCACCACCCAGTTTAGTGTCATCTGCAAACTTGGAGATATTACACTCAAGTCCTTCATCCAAATCATTAATGTATATTGTAAATAGCTGGGGTCCCAGCACTGAACCCTGCGGCACCCCACTAGTCACTGCCTGTCATTCTGAAAGGGACCTGTTTATCCTGACTCTCTGCTTCTGTCTGCCAACCAGTTCTCTATCCATGTCAGTACATTACCCCCCAATACCATGTGCTTTAATTTTGCACAGCCTTTTGAAAGTCCAAATACACTAAATCCACTGGTTCTCCCTTGTCCACTCTACGAGTTACATCCTCAAAAAATTCCAGAAGATTTGTCAAGCATGATTTCCCTTTCATAAATCCATGTTGACTTGGACCGATCCTGTCACTGCTTTCCAAATGCGCTGTTATTTCATCTTTAATAATTGATTCCAATATTTTCCCCACTACTGATGTCAGGCTAACCGGTCTATAATTACCAGTTTTCTCTCTCCCTCCTTTTTTAAAAAGTGGTGTTACATTAGCTACCCTCCAGTCCATAGGAACTGATCCAGAATTGATAGACTGTTGGAAAATGATCACCAATGCATCCACTATTTCGAGGGCAACTTCCTTAAGCACTCTGGGATTCAGCCTATCAGGCCCCAGGGATTTATCAGCTTTCAACCCCATCAATTTTCCTAACACAATTTCTCGCCAATAAGAATATCTTTTAGTTCCTCCTTCTCACTAGACCCTCGGTCCCCTAGTACTTCCGGAAGGTTATTTGTGTCTTCCTTCGTGAAGACAGAATCAAAGTATTTGTTCAACTGGTCTGCCATTTCTTTGTTCCACATTATAAATTCACCTGAATCTGACTGCAAGGGACCTACTTTTGTCTTCACTAATTTTTTTCTCTTCACATATCTATAGAAGCTTTTGCAGTCAATTTTTATGTTCCTGACAAGCTTCCTCTCATACTCTATTTTCCACCTCCTAATTAAACCCGTAGTCCTCTTCTGCTGAATTCTAAATTTCTCCCAGTCCTCAGGTTTGCTGCTTTTTCTGGCCAATTTATATGCCTCTTCCTTGGATTTAACACTATCCTTAGTTTCCCTTGTTGGCCACGGTTGAGCCATCTTCCCTGTTTTATTTTTACTCCAGACAGGGATGTACAATTGTTGAAGTTCATCTATGTGATCTTTAAATGTTTGCCATTGTCTATCTACCATCAACCCTTTAAGTATCATTCGCCAGTCTATTCTAGCCAATGCACGTCTCATACCATCGAAGTTATCTTTCCTTAAGTTCAGGACCCTAATCTTTGAATTAACTATGTCAATCTCCATCTTAATAAAGAATTCTATCATATTATGGTCACTCTTCCCCAAGGGGCCTCGCACAACAAGATTGCTGATTAGTCCTTTCTCATTACACATCACCCAGTCTAAGATGGCTAGCTCTCTAGTTGGTTCCTCGACATATTGGTCAAGAAAACCATCCCTAATATACTCCAGGAAATCCTCCTCTAACGTATTGCTATCAGTTTGGTTAGCCCAATCTACATGTAGATTAAAGTCGCCCATGATAACTGCTGTACCTTTATTGCATGCATCCCTAATTTCTTGTTTGATGCTGTCCCCAACCTCACTACTACTGTTTGGTGGTCTGTACACAACTCCCACTAGCGTTTTCTGCCCTTGGTTTTCCGCAGCTCCACCGATACAGATTCCACATTATCCAAGCTAATGTCCTTCCTTACTAATGCGTTAATTTCCTCTTGAACCAGCAACGCTACCCCACCTCCCTTTTCTTTCTGTCTATCCTTCCTGAATGTTGAATACCCTTGGATGTTGAGTTCCCAGCCTTGGTCACCCTGGAGCCATGTCTTCTTGATGCCAATTATAACATATTCATTAATTGCTGCCTGTGCAGTTAATTCATCCACCTTATTATGAATACTCCTCGCATTGAGGCACAGAGCCTTCAGGCTTGTCTTTTTAACACACTTTGTCCTTTTAGAATTTTGCTGCAATGTGGCCCTTTTTGATTTTTGCCTTGGGTTTCTCTGCCCTCCACTTTTGCTTTTTTCTTTCTATCTTTTGCTTCTGCCCCCATTCTACTTCCCTCTGTCTCCCTTCATGGGTTCCCATCCCCCTGCCATATTAGTTTAACCCCTCCCCAACAGCACTAGCAAACACTCCCCGTAGGACATTGGTTCTGGTCCTGCCCAGGTGTAGACCGTCCGGTTTGTACTGTTCCCACCTCGCCCAGAACCGGTTCCAATGTCCCAGGAATTTGAATCTCTCCCATCTGCACCACTCCTCAAGCCACGTAGTCATCTGAGCTATCCTGCAATTCCTACTCTAACTAGCACGTACACTGCATTTTCCCCCTCTCTGATCCTCCTATTTCTGAACTATTCTTTACTCTAGTGCTAGTTGCCTCTCCCAGTCCATGGTGCACCTTCTTTTTCCTCTCTAATGTTTCATGCTGGTCCCCAGCCCCCTGCCAAATTAGTTCAAATCCTCCCCCACAGCACGAGTTAAACTTCCCACCAGGACATTGATCCCAGCTCTGTTGAAGTGCAACGTGTCCATTTGAACAGGTTCCTGTTGACCCAGAACTTGTCCCAATGCCCCAGGAATATGAAGTCCTCCTTCCTGCACCATTTCTCCACCCACTCGCTAAGCTGTTGTATCCTACTATTTCTTTAGTCACCAGCACGTGGCACTGTGAATAATCCTGAGATTACCACCTTTGAGGTCCTGCTTTTTAACTGCTTCCCTACCTTCTGAGAGTCTGACTCCAGGACTGTCAGCCATGGCTCCGTGGGTAGCATGCTCACTTTTGCATCTGAAGGTTGTGGGTTCAAGTCCCACTCCAGGGACTTGAGCGCATAAATCTAGGCTGACATTCCAGTACAGTCTTCTGGATGAGACGTTAAACCGCGGCCCTGTCTGCTTTCTCAGGTGGACGTAAAAGATCCCATGACACTATTTTGAAGAAGAGCAGCGGGAGTTATCCCGTGTCCTGGGCCAATATTTATCCCTCAATCACCAGAACAAAAAAATAGATTATCTGATAGTTATCACATTGCTGTTTGTGGGAGCTTGCTGTGTGCAAATTGGCTGCTATGTTTCTCACATTACAAAAGTGACTGCACTCCAAAGAAAATGTACTTCATTGCCTGTAAAGCACTTTGAGATGTCCGGTGGTTGCTATATAAATGCAAGACTTTCTTTTCTCAACCTTTTTTCTTCCTATTTTACTGGTTCCCCCATGGACCACGACCTCTGGCTGTTCCCCATACCCTCTCAGTAATGTCCGTTACCCTGGCACCAGGGAGGCAGCACAACCTGCGAGACAGTCACGTTGGCGATTTCAGAAATGCCTGTCTATCTCCCTAACTATCGAATCCCCCATGACCACATGATTTCTAGACTTTGCTGTGCCCCACTGTGCAGCCATTTGCCCCGCAGTGCCATGCACTCCCCCAAGGTGTTGTCACCCTCACTGGTATTCAGCATTGAAACTGGTTTGGGAGTGCCACACCTCCACAGGATTGGTGCACTGCCTGCCCCTTTCATACCCTGCCGGATGGCCACCCATTTACCAATCTCCCAAACTCTCCGTAGCTGCGGGATGACTACCCGAAACATATGCATCAGGAAATTCTCAGCCTCCTGTATGGCCTGCAGTAACTCTACCAACTCCTTAAACTCAGAAGTCTCGAGCTCGGGTTCGAACAATTGGAGTCACTTCCTGTACATGTGCTTATTTAGGATAAATGAAGCCTCCTGGAGTTCCCACATGGCACAGGAAACGTTTCAAGGACACCCTCGAAGCCTCCTTGCTAAAGTGCAACATCCCCACTGACATCTGGGAGTCCCTGGCCAAAGACCGCCCTAGGTGGAGGAAGAGCATCCGGGAGGGCGTTGAGCACCTCGAGTCTCGTCGCCGAGAGCATGCAGAAAGCAAGTGCAGGCAGCGGAAGGAGTGTGTGGCAAACCAGACTCCCCACCCACCCTTTCCCTCAACCACTGTTTGTCCCACCTGTGGCAGAGACTGTAATTCCTGTATTGGACTGTTCAGTCACCTGAGAACTCACTTTTGGAGTGGAAGCAAGTCTTCCTCGATTTCGAGGGACTGCCTCCGATGATGATGATGACATGGCACAGGAATTGCAGGCAATCCGAGAACAGTGGAAACAGTTTCTCCTTAGTCACTCTATTAAACCCCTCACAATTGTCAACACCTCTAATAAACTGGGCCTGTATTCATTGGAGTTCAGAAGAATGAGAGGGGATCTCATAGAAACGTTTAAAATTCTGACGGGTTTAGACAGATTAGATGCAGGAAGAATGTTCCCAATGTTGGGGAACTCCAGAACCAGGGGTCACAGTCTAAGGAAAAGGGGTAAGCCATTTAGGACCGAGATGAGGAGAAACTTCTTCACCCAGAGAGTGGTGAACCTGTGGAATTCTCTACCACAGAAAGTTGTTGAGGCCAATTCACTAAATATATTCAAAAAGGAGTTGGATGTAATCCTTACTACTAGGGGAATCAAGGGGTATGGCGAGAAAGCAGGAATGGGGTACTGAAGATGCATGATCAGCCATGAACTCATTGAATGGCGGTGCAGGCTCGAAGGGCTGAATGGCCTACTCCTGCACCTATTTTCTATGTTTCTATGTTTCTAAATCTCCCCTTAAGCTTCTCTGCTCTCAGGAGAACTGTCCCAGCTTCTCTCGTCACTGCACAGGACATTAGTCCCATATCCCGTGTCCTTTCACTTCAAGAATAGAAGTTATCCATTTCAATACTGTGGACCATGTGTAGTTCTTTTGTTTATAAAAAGAAGCTATACGCATACAACATTTTCCTCCGCATCACAACTTGATTGTTGGAGTAATCTTCAAATCATATACAGTGGTCACGCTGTGTTCTTCTTATTGGAAGATCGTGCATGCGCTGCCCCCAGCACAAAGCTGTATGTTTGATCGGCACCCCATCCACTCCCCCCACCCCCCACCACCGGCGCACCGTGGCTGCAGTGTGTACCATCTACAACATGCACTGCAGCAACTCGCTTCTTTGGCAGCACCTCCCAAACTCGCGACCCCCACCACCTGGAAGGACAAGGGCAGCAGATGCAAGGTACACCATCGCTTCCACGTTCCCCTCCAAGTCACACACCATCCTGACTTGGACATATATCACTGTTTCTTCAGCGCTGCTGGGTCAAAATCCTGGAACTCCCCACCCAACAGCACTGTGGGAGCACCTTCACCACACGGACTGCAGCGGTTCAAGAAGCAGGCCCACCATCAACAGGGCAACTAAGGATGGGCAATAAACTTCAGTCTTGCCAGCGATGTCCATATCCGAAGAATGAATGGGCCATATTTTGCTGTCAAAATAAGGGTGAGGCTAATGGCACTCATCCTTACTATTGAAAACTAGTACAGCAACATCTGGCGAGGGACAGATGTGCGGTTGAATGCCGCTTCAGTGCAGTACTAAGGGAGATGCCGTCTTCCGGATGAAACGTTAAACCAAGGCCCCGTCTGCTCTCCCATGACACTATTTTGAAGAAGAGCAGGGGGAGTTATCCCCGGCGTGCTGCCCAATATTTATCCCTCAATCAACATCAAGTTAAAAAAAACAGATTATCTGGTTATTATCACATTGCTGTTTGTGGGAGCTTGCTGTGCGCAAATTGGCTGCCGTGTTTCCTACGTTACAACAGTGACTACACTCCAAAAGAAAGTACTTCATTGGCTGTAAAACATTTTGGGATGTCCGGTGATCATGAAAAGTGGTATATAAATACAAGTAGCTCTTTCTTTCCCATACACACACATATACACACATGTACACAAATACGCAGACACACACACTCTTAGCTTACTGACACTTACTGTGCAAACTAGCATGTGATAAAGGGCAAGTGAGTGCTGCTGGTATCCATGCAATCGTATCCCAACTTCAATCATCGCTTTTGGAAAGTAAAAGGAGAAAAGAGATAGACTGAGGAAGTGAGAATGTCCCACGAATGTAAGACCGTAGTGATGGTCTTGGCAGACGACACTAACCCCCGCGCCCCACACTGTACACGGTGGGACAGCACACTGTTTCTCTCAGCTTGTCAACCTGCAATGTGCCTGAGGTACGAAAATGGCAGCCTGGTCAATAAACTATTATCACAAAACAGCTTAGGTTGACTGGCAAATGTCACTCAGGGAGATTAAGGGTCAGAAGTCACTACTGCACCACTGACCCCTTCAGTCTCCTATTACACGCAGTGTAACAAAAAAACTGGCCGATTGAAGATATTCAAAGAGTTTCTCTTCTTGACACTAAAACGAGTGAGAAGCTGTCTTCTTAGATTGTCCTGACAGGTATAACAGCATGTAATTCAGACTCCTCTCGATTCAATCAATGTATGCTGCTGATTCTAATTCACACTCACTCAAGCATCGCCTCACCCTCACTCTCTCTCTTCCTTCTTTTCCTGATTCTTAAACACATCCCGTCCCCCCCCCCCTCCCCTCCCGACATCCCCCTCTAGTTCAATAAACAGTGTTCAACATGTCAAAATATTTATCAGCCTTGGTTTATTGCTCGGGTAACAAATCATTCCCTCTCTGTCTTCCTCCTCGGGCAAACAAAACAAAACTTTCCAATGCATGGTAAATCTTCGGGGAGATGAAAAGGATCTCGCACAGGATCGATAAATAACCAAAATTAAAGATAAAGGCCTGGGGTACTGAACTTACTAAACCACTGCCCCGTCAAAGTTGTGATACTAGTCGGGGGAGGGGAAGAAATGTAATGCTATGATCAGAGGAAGGGAGAATATCTGATTGGTTGAGTAACCCAGTATCACTAGCTGCGACAAATACTGGTAATTCTTTTAATTCTGGTTTTGAGGGCCTCACTTGGTGCTGAACGATGTTATCGCTTTCAAAATTCTTATCACAAAGCATGAAACCTCCTCTAATGCCTCAACTCCTTCTATTCATCATGCTTTGAGACTGAGGGGCCAGTCAACCTCTACCGCAGCCTCCTTCGATGTCACTCTCAGTACAGCAGCTTAAGGGGGAGCATGCGGGCTGTGGTGCTGCTGTGGTTATGTTACTGGACTAGGAATCTGTTGTGTATGCATGCCTGTTTACTGTGCGATGTCTGTAACACTGTTATGCCACATTGAATGTATCCTTATACTGTACACACCCTACCGGTACACCAGAGGGTGCTGCTGCTGGAGACCTAGGGGTTGCCTGCACACGGCAGGTAACCCAGTACAAAAGGGAACTCACAGCTTGTTGTCGTCACTCAGGAGATGCAAATAAATGACTACAGGTCTGCACAGTTTAAGTATCATACCCTGTCTCGTGGAGTCATTACTAAAGGCGCCTACCTACAGAATAACTGGCGACGGGAATACGAGGTCACAAACTACACGCTCAACATGTCTAACCTCAGCAACTTTCAGCAATTTACAGAGGGGGAAGTTTGGGATGCTTTTGTGGAAAGATTGGAACACTTCTTTACAGCCAACGACCTGGACGGGGACACACTGGCTCCACTCCCGAACAAATGCAGGGCCATCCTGCTTAGCAGTTGTGGGACCACCATCTACGATCTCGTCAGGGACTTACTAGCCCCGGAGAAGACAACCACCAAGAGCTATGAGCAACTTGTAACAATCATACAGGAACAACTAAAACCGAAATAAAGCATCCTCCCAGCCAGGCATCGGTTCTACACTTACCGGTGACCTGAGGGCCAAGAAATTGCCAAGTATGCTGCACACTTAAGAAGACTAGCTGCACCGTGTGAGTTTGGCGACCACCTTAATGAAGCACTAAGGAACATATTTGTCATTGGAATCGGCAACAAAGGCCTCCTACACAAATTGCTCTCGGCTGACATCACAGTCACCCTGCAGAAAGCAATCCAAGTGAGCTACGCCTACATGGTTTCGGCCAGCGACTCCAGGCGAATACTGACCCAGGACTCTAACCCGGTGAGCGCAGAGCACCGCATGGATACTTCTAAAGGAAGAAATGCTGCCCCGAGTCCCGCCACCCTGAGTCCGCCACATGGGGCAAACCGGATGGCCCCGTGCTGGTGCTGTGGAGGAAACCACAGGGCCCACCAGTGCCGCTACAAAGACTATGCATGCAAAGGCTGCAAAGAGATAGGGCACGTTGAGAGAATGTGCAGAAAAGGCTTTAATCACCGCGTCTCTGATGAGTTGGCTGATCACCGGGGCTCCGACACAGAGGAAGTTGCTCAATCCCTGGAAGAAGAGTATGAACTCATACCTGCTCCACCGAAAGTTCTCCATGGGCGATGAAAGTAGACGTCAACGGGGTCCCAGTTTCTAAGGAGATCGACACAGGGGCGAGCCAGTCTGTGATGAGCCAAGCGACCTTTGAAGAACTTTGGATGAATCCCGCCAATCGGCCACAACAGCAGCCTATCCAAGCGAAGCTGCTCCCAGGCCTCCGGGCTCCTGCAATCGACCTCGAACATGGATCCATCGCAGCATCCGGAGATTCCACTGTCCAGCTCGACTGCCCACATCACCCCAGCAAAATCTCCGAGACCAAGGATCCAAACTTCACTTTCTGGGCCGGGGCAACACTCCAAGAGGTGAACATCGACGAAAGAAATGGATTCCCAACATCCGGGATCGAACCTGTGGAAGAAAAGAGCACCACAGCCTACCTGCAGCAAGACCAGAAAATGGCTGCAGCACCACAAGCAGCAGAAACTGTAATCAAAATGGCCTCGAGCGTCCAATCGGATTTGAAGGCTCCCTTAAAGGAGACCGGTAACCAAAAAAAATTTAAAGAGGAAGTTTCAACTATTTGACTACATGGATTTTAAAGCTAAAGATGCAATTAAAGGGTGCAAGTATGAAAATGTATGCAATGTAACCATGAATTGTGATGCTGGTTTAACTAATGTGACTAATAAGATGAATGCAGGTGCCAGTAAGGTTAAGAATAAGTTTATTATGCTTAACAATAATGATAAAGAATGTGAAATGCCTAATGTAACCATGTCTGTTGAAACCAGGACACCCAAAAGTGATGCAAATGCTAGAATGTATAATGCAGGCTCAACTACGTGTGATCAGAGCCAAGGTGCCATGTATACCGGGAGGACACTGCCAAAGGACATTGGGTCCTACAGGGACCATGCTGATGCCAATGGAATCCCCTGTTGGAGACCCCCAGGTCCAGCAGGCTACCTGACCATGTAGCCTGGACCTTTGGAACGAATGTGATGCCCCTTGCAGGACACACACACAGGCAGTGGGAGCAGACCCACTACAGGGACAGTGATCAATGGGCAGCCCAGCCACCACCAATGGCAACCTGCACCAGACCAGCCCTACAACCCCTGGCCACCAGGGCCAACACCAGGAGCATGAGGCCAATACCCTCCAGCTTCTCTGGCAAACCCTGGGATGACCTGACCCTCATCCCAATTGGTGGACAAGGAGCCCACCCAATCTTGTGGCCCAGTTATTTTGTATGTAGGCACCTTTAGTAATGACTCCACGAGGCAGGGTATGATACTTAAACTGTGCAGACCTGTAGTCCTTTATTTGCAGCTCCTGAGTGACGACGGCAACAAGCTGTGAGTTCCCTTTTATACTGGGTTACCTGCTGTGTGCAGGCAACCCCTAGGTCTCCAGCAGCAGCACCCTCTGGTGTACCGGTAGGGTGTGTACATTATAAGGGTACATTCATTGTGGCATAACAGTGTTACAGACATCACACAGTAAACAGGCATGCATACACAACGGAATCCAGAGGCCCTGAGCTAATAGTTCCAGCACAATGTGAGTTCCAATCCCACCACAGCAGGTTGAGAATTTGAATTCAGGTTAAAAAAAGATATCTGGTTTCGGTAAAAATGATGGTGAAGCTGTAGGATTGTTATAAAAGCCTAACAGGTTCACTTGTGTTAGGGACAGAAACTTGCCGTCCTTGCCCGATCTGGGCCTATATGTGACTCCAATCGTACACCTCGAGTCTCAGCGCTGAGAGCATTCAGAAACCAAGCGCAGGCAGCGGAAAGAGTGTGCGACAAACCTGTCCCACCCACCCTTTCCCTCAACGACTATCTCTCCCATCTGTGACAGGGACTGTGCTTCTCGTATTGGACTGTTCAGCCACCTAAGGACTAATTTTAAGAGCGGAAGCAAGTCTTCCTCGATTCTGAGGGACTGCCTATGATGATATGACATAGAAACATAGAAAATAGGTGCAGGAGTAGGCCATTCGGCTCTTTGAGCCTGCACCACCATTCAATATGATCATGGCTGATCATGCGACTTCAGTTCTCCCATGACTCTCATAGGGCAACCCAGGGATGGGCAATAAATGTCGGCCTTGCCAGTGACATCCACATCTGAAGACTGGATTCTAAAACCATTTCTCTCTCGCTGTGCGCAACCCCATGTGGATGAGACACACGGCACCTTGGATATTAAGGGAATCAAGGGATATGGGGACATTGAAGGAACATGGAGTTGAGGTAGAAGATCAGCCATGATCTCAGTCAATAGCGGAGCAGGCTCGAGGGGCCGACTGGCCGACTCCTGCTCCTAACACTTATGTTCTGTGTGAGACCAAGATCGGTGAGTCAGTTGACTGCACCCGATAGTAAAATCGGACAGGGGTGTAAGCCCAAACCTCATTCCCACTGGGCAGCTTGGGTTAAAATCGAGGGCTTTCGTTTTTAAAGCGGGCCTTCTATGTGGGGAGAAGGGAAAGTTGTGGGAGAGTGTTGATCTGCCCCTTGTATTACCTGTAAAGGAGGAGCCAGCCATGGGCTGAGTTAACTGCACCATTACTGCCATGACAGGGGAACCTGCTGTGTGTGTTTGCTATCAGGCCTGGCCGCTGTTTGTCAGTGAGAAATTAACTGTACCTGAGTGGCACGTGCGGAGCTGTAATACTCAGTGGGACGGTGATCTGTGCACAAGTGCTTTAATTTTAATAGACTTACACCTCATTTGGCCTCTGAAGCCCATTGAAGAGTCCCAGAGGAAGGCTGGAATCAGCCCCTGTGTGGCTGTTGCTGGCAATGTTTATAACAAGCTTTGGATGAGAAGGCTTGATTAGCCTCCACTGTGAAACAGACACACCTTAACCCCTTCCATGCTGAATCCATTTCCCCAGCTCCCTGACTTGCTGCCTGGCTTCAGGAGGCTGATGAAGCAGAGGGTGATGATGACGAATGATATAACCCAAAGAAACAGGCCATTTGGCCCAACTGCTCCACTCGCACCTCCTCACACCCTTTTCGTCTCACCTTATCAGCATCGCCCTCTATTCCTTTCTCTCTCATATGTTTATCTAAGTTCCCCTTAAATGCATCTATACTTTTCGCCTCAACCATTTCTTGAGCTAGCGGGTGCCAAATTCTAACCACCCTCCGGGCAAAGAGGTTTCTCCTGAATTCTTTTTTGGATTTATTAGTGACTATCTTATATTTATGAACCCCGAGTTCTGGTCTCCCCCACAAGTAGAAACATCTTCTCTACTTCTGTCCCATAAAACCCTTTTGTAATCTTAAAGGTCTCTATCAGGTCACCCTTCAGCATTCTCCTTTGTACAGAAAGCAGCCCCGGCCTGTCCAGTCGTTCCTGATAGTTATAACCTTTCAGTTCTGGTATCATTCTAGTAAATCTGTTTTGTGCTTTCACCAGTGCTTTTATATTCTTTTTGTAATATGGGGACCAGAATGCTAACGGGCCGACATTTGGTCCCGCTGTGTTTGAGGCGGTGTCACTGCCTGAGTGCTGAATTTACCGCTGGGCGTTAGGTGTGGGCTCAAACCGCCAAATTGAAGTTTTTACGGCCAAAGATGAGAGAGCAGCGCTAAAAGGTGGCGTTGCACACTCATCCTTGGGAGGGCACTCAGGAGGCCGACTGAAATCTACATCGGGAGGCTGCCACCATGCTGGCTGGGAAACGGGGAGAAACGGGAAGAAAGAAAAAAACCTCAAACTTCCCCGACCCGCACTGTTACAACGAGTGAAGAAATGAAGAACTAAAGAAAGAAATAAACTTTCATTGCTCTCTGGACGATTCCGCTGTTTACTCACCACTGTTTCCAGGCTGTAAGTACGCCTGCCGGGAAGGCTGACGTTCAAACTAAGTATCGTGATAGAGGCACCAGGGAGGCGTTGTACGCTGGATGACATCACCATGCAGGTAGCGATAGCCGGCGCAACGTTAGCTCTTGGCGCTTCTGCCAAAGAGCCGACTGAATTTTAGCCGGGGCGTGAATGACGCTTAAAGCCTCACTGCCTTTGGGAGGCTCTGGCCAAAGACCGCCCTAAGTGGAGGAAGTGCATCTGGGAGGGCGCTGAGCACCTCGAGTCTCAACGCCAAGAGCATGCAGAAACCAAGCGCGGGCAGCGGAAGGAGCGTGCGGCAAACCAGTCCCACCCTCCATTACCCTCAACAACTATCTGTCCCGCCTGTGACAAGGACTGTGGTTCTCGTATTGAACTGTTCAGCCACCTAAAAACTCATTTTCAGAGTGGAAGCAAGTCTCCCTCGATTCCGAGGCACTGCCTATGATGATGATGGATGATGCTTACCATCGGCGGTCGACCTTTGCTGCCCGTTTGCTGCCTTCCGCGTGCGGTAACGGGCGGTGTCCACTACCGAATTTTGACCCCTCAATGTGGTCTAACCTAGGTTCGAATAAGTTTAAATTAACTTTTCTGCTATTGAATTTTATTCCTCTAAAAAGGAACTCCAGTGTGTGGTTTGAATGTTTTTAAGGCTTTCTTAGGATGCATCGCTACTTTTAATGATGTGTGTATCTGTACCCCAGATCCCTTTGCTCTTCTTCCCCATTCAGGGTCTTATTTGCCAAGCAGTATGTGGCCTTCCTATTCCTCCCATGCACCACCGGACACTGATCCATGTTGAAATTAATTTGTTTTTACATGCCTTACTGGTTAGAAAAAATGACACGAGTGTGGAAAATCTAGCTCTGGAGAGTTCAAAATCTACAGCCAGCTGAAGTAAGTGGAGAGCTCGATTCATGGCATTTCCGACCTGCTCCCTACTGAGATGCAACAAGTATTGTATTTCATAAGAACATAAGAAACAGGAGCAGGATTCGGCCACCTGGCCCCTCGAGCCAGTTCCGCCATTCAATATGATCATGGCTGATCTGATCATGGACTCAGCTCCACTTCCCTGCCCGCTCCCCATAACCTTTTACTCCCTTATCGCTCAAAAATCTGTCAATCTCCGTCTTAAATATATTCAATGACCCAACCCCCACAGCTCTCTGGGGCAGAGAATTCCACAGATTTACAACCCTCTGAGAGAAGAAACTCCTCCTCATCTCAGTTTTAAATGGGCAGTCCCTTATTCTGAGACTATGTCCTCTAGTTTTAGTTTCCCCTATGAGTGGAAATATCCTCTCACCTTGTCGATCCCCTTATTATCTTATACGTTTCGATAAGATCACCTCTCATTCTTCTGAAATCCAATGAGTAGAGGCCCAACCTACTCAACCTATCCTCATAAGTCATCCCCCTCATCTCCGGAATCAACCGAGTGAACCTTCTCTGAACTGCCTCCAATGCAAGTATATCCTTCATGCACAAAGATCCCCAGGTCCCTCTGTACTGCAGCACTTTGTAATTTTTCTCCATTTAAATTATAATTTGCTTTTCTATTATTTCTGCCAAACTGGATAACCTCACATTTTCCCACATTATACTCGGTCTGCCAAATTTTTGCCTACTTAGCCTGTCTATATCCCTTTGCAGATTTTTTGTGTCCTCCTCACAATTTGCTCTCCCACCCATCTTTGTATCATCAGCAAACTTGGCTACATTACACTCGGTCTCTTCATCCAAGTCATTAATGTAGATTGTAAATAGTTGAGGACCCAGCACCGATCCCTGAGGCAAGCCATTAGTTACTGTTTGCCAACCGGAAAATGACTCATTTATCCCGACTCTCTGTTTTCTGTTAGTATTGTTCTACCCAACAGCCCACACTTAACGTAGGACAGCTTATCAGGATAAATTCCCCGTTCCCACGTATCCAGTAAGAAGCCACACTCGAGGGGAGTGTGGAGCATGGGTTGGAGATGGAGCTGGAGCAACGTAGCACCCATTCTCCGCGGGAATGCGGCTCCCAATCTATAACCTCAAAGTCAGTTAAGAATGGCGTGATTCCATCTTGGACTTTACACCCCAAAGCCTCTTTGTCAGCGGTGCCAATGTGTTGTGTTACCAAGGCTACCATTACCATCATCACCACCATAGGCAGTCCCTCGTATCGAGGATGACTTGCTTCCACGCCAAAAAGGGATGAGTTCACAGGTGTTTCAATGAAGGACCTAATATTCAAGATCATGAACTACATCCTGAAGGGTGGAAGATGCCTGTGCGTGGATTTTTTTAACATGTGGTGGCCGTTGCACACCAGCCACCACACGGGCTTGACAGAGCTAGGTCTTGGTCCAGTGGCAAGGATTAACCAAGACGACTGGAGACCAGCTCTGCTGCACGGACCTAGCGCGCACACATATCGCAGTGTGGGCTGGCCCGTGCTGCCCCTGGGCCCTCGCCTCTTCTGGGCCCCGGTCACATCCCTCTACGAACTCTTGCCGCTCCTTCACCCCGACCTCGCCACTCCTGCTGTACCTGCCCGCATTGCAGTCAGCGGTCGCCCTCCTGCAGCAGCACGCGCTGCTCCCTGCAGTGGCATGCCACCACACGTTGCTCCCTATAATGGCCCCTGCCTGCTGAGTACTATTACTAATACCATGGTGGTACCATGCTTGTGGTACCATGTGCCAGCCGTGGCTCAGTGGGCAGCACTCTCGCCTCTGTGTCAGCAGGTTGTGGGTTCAAGTCGCACTCCAAGAAAATGAGCACATAAACCTAGGATGACACTCCAGTGCAGTGCTGAGGGAGTGCTGCACTGTCGGAGATTCTGTCTTTCAGATGATGTTAAACCGAGGCCCCATCTTCCCTCTCAGGTGGACGTAAAAGATCCCATGGCACTATTTCGAAGAAGAGTAGGGGAGTTATCCCTGATGTCCTGCCCAATACTTATCCCTCAATCAACATAACAAAAACTGATTATCTGGTCATTATCACATTGCTATTTGTGGGAGTTTGTTGTTTGCAAATTGGATGCCTTATTTCCCACATTACAACAGTGGCTACACTCCAAAAGTAGTGATTGGCTGTGTGGTCGTGAAAGGCGCTATATAAATGCAAGTTTTTTTTTCCTTTCGGTGCCAGGGAGATGACCATCCATCCAAGCCACAAAGCCCTCCACTGAACTAAAAATGTAACAATGGTCAAGAGGAATTGACAGAAGATCCTTCTTGATAAAGGAGAGTTCTAAGTTCGTTTTATGATTTTCCTCCCTTCAAGCCGTCTTGCCTGAGAGGTATCCAGCATAAGGTAATGGACTCAAAACTGTATACAGGAATGTCATCATTGGCTCAGTTGGTAGCACTGTGACCTCTGAGTTAGGAGATTGTGGGTTCAAGTCCTACCACAAAGACTTGAGCACAAAATCTAGGCTCCTCTTCAATGCAGTACTGAAGGAGCGCTGCACTGTCGGAGGTGACATCTTTCGGATGAGCTGTTAAACCAAGGCTCCGTCTGCTCTCTCAGGTAGGTGTACAAAATTCCTATGGCATGTTTCAAAGAAGAGCAGGGGAGTTTTCCTGGTATCCAGGCCAACATTTATCCTGCAACTAACACCACCAAATGTCCACCCTCACTGCTGTTTGTGGGATCGTGCTTGTGCAAATTGGCTGCTAAATTACAACAGTGACACTTCGGGAATACGTCATCGGCGGTAAAGCGCTTTGAGACGTCTCGATGGGAAAGTTTTTCAGTCCCATAGCTAAAATGCCGGAACTCGGTGAACGCAAAACTCGCACAAAAAGAAAGATGCTATTTCACCTTTAAATAAAGTTACTCCGCCCCCCTCCCCCACCCCTTGGCCATGTCCTACGTTGTTGATGCCCCGTGTAAGAATTACAAGATGGTAATTTTCAATTTCTCCACTTGCTGTGTGCTGACTATGTCTCAGGGGCAGCACGCCGTGTTCTCACTGCGATCTCTAATCTGTGTTGTGAGTTTCAGAAATGGATTTGTTTTTGTGGAGCTGAATGAGTGCCAAAGCCACATAGGACTGGAGGAAATTGACAATGACAGATGCACAATACAATTTCATAAACCCCCTTCGAGCATTCCATTTCATAATTCAGTCCATTCCTCCCGTGAAAGTTTACTTTGTCTTTGAAGTGTTGTGGTGCGTTGTAATTTCTCTGAGGTCTGTGTCAGCGCAGAACAAGTGTGCAGGCTATTCACTGGGGGGAAAGCAGAAAACTACTCAGCTTATTCCAGTAACGAGTTAGAGCAGAATGAAACACTTTATTCCATCAGTGATGAAGATCTGATGACTGACACAGTGCCAAGCGATAAGGTTTACCTTACATATTGGCCTCGGAATTACAGAGTGGGATATTAGGACACAAAAGCTTAGCACATTCATTCGAAGTTCCTTTCTTTATTGCAAAATCAAGATGCTGTGGATGCTGGCAATCTGGGGTAACGGCAGAAAATGCTGGAAATACTCAGCGGGTCAGGCTGCATTTGTGGAGGATGGTGACAAACTTTTGGGAGCAGCCGAAGCGGAGTTAACAGTGTCAAAGGCCTTTGTGAGGTCAAAGAAGGCCATGTTCAGGGGTTGGTGCTGTTCCCTGCATTTCTGTTGCAGTTGGCGCGCTGTGAAGATCATGTCCATTGTACCCCTTAGTGGACGGAATCCGCACTTTGACTCTGGGAGGAGCTCTTCAGCCACAGGCAGAAGACGGCTGAGGAGGATTCTAGCGATGACTTTCCCGGTGGCCGACAACAGGGAGGTCCCTCTGTCATTGCCATAGACGGACTTTTAAAGATGAGAGAGAAACAGAGTTAACGTTTCAGGACGCTGATCATTCGTTTGAGTTCAGACAAAAGGTTATCGCCCTGAAACGTTAACTCTCTTCCCACCTGCGGGTACAACAACAACTGCTATTTATGTAGCGCCTTTAATGTAATACAATGTCCCAAGACGCATTACATGAGTGTTTTAAGACAAATTAAATCAATTTGACACCGAGCCACATACGAAGAAATTATGGCAGATAACCAAAAGCTTGAAACATAGAAACATAGAAACATAGAAAATAGGTGCAGGAGTAGGCCATTCGGCCCTTCGAGCCTGCACCGCCATTCAATGAGTTCATGGCTGAACATGCAACCCATTCCTGCTTTCTCGCCATACCCCTTGATCCCCCTAGTAGTAAGGACTTCATCTAACTCCTTTTTGAATATATTTAGTGAATTGGCCTCAACAACTTTCTGTGGTAGAGAATTCACAGGTTCACCACTCTCTGGGTGAAGAAGTTTCTTCTCATCTCGGTCCTAAATGGCTGACCCCTTACCCTTAGACTGTGACCTCTGGTTCTGGACTTCCCCAACATTGGGAACATTCTTCCTGCATCTAACCTGTCTAAACCCGTCAGAATTTTAAACGTTTCTATGAGATCCCCTCTCATTCTTCTGAACTCCAGTGAATACAAGCCCAGTTGATCCAGTCTTTCTTGATATGTCAGTCCCGCCATCCTGGGAATCAGTCTGGTGAACCTTCGCTGCACTCCCTTAATAGCAAGAATGTCCTTCCTCAAGTTAGAAGACCAAAACTGTACACAATACTCCAGGTGTGGCCTCACCAAGGCCCTGTACAACTGTAGCAACACCTCCCTGCCCCTGTACTCAAATCCCCTCGTTATGAAGGCCAACATGCCATTTGCTTTCTTAACCGCCTGCTGTATCTGCATGCCAACCTTCAATGACTGATGTACCATGACACCCAGGTCTCGTTGCACCTCCCCTTTTCCTAATCTGTCACCATTCAGATAATAGTCTGTCTCTCTGTTTTTACCACCAAAGTGGATAACCTCACATTTATCCACATTATACTTCATCTGCCATGCATTTGCCCACTCACCTAACCTATCCAAGTCAATCTGCAGCCTCATAGCATCCTCCTCGCAGCTCACACTGCCACCCAACTTAGTGTCATCCGCAAATTTGGAGATACTACATTTAATCCCCTCGTCCAAATCATTAATGTACAGTGTAAACAGCTGGGGCCCCAGCACAGAACCTTGCGGTACCCCACGAGTCACTGCCTGCCATTCTGAAAAGTACCCATTTACTCCTACTCTTTGCTTCCTGTCTGACAACCAGTTCTCAATCCATGTCAGCACACTACCCCCAATCCCATGTGCTTTAACTTTACACATTAATCTCTTGTGTGGGACCTTGTCGAAAGCCTTCTGAAAGTCCAAATATACCACATCAACTGGTTCTGCCTTGTTCACTCTACTGGAAACATCTTCAAAAAATTCCAGAAGATTTGTCAAAGAGGTAGGTTTTAAGGAGCATCTTAAAGGAAGAGAGAGAGGTAGCGAGGCGGAGAGGTTTAGGCAGGAAGTTCCAGAGCTTAGGGCCCAGGCAGCTGAAGGCACGGTCACCGATGGTCGAGTGATTATAATCAGGGATGGTCAAGAGGGCAGAATTAGAGGAGCGCAGACATCTCGGTGGGTTGTGAGGCTGGAGGAGATTACAGAAATAGGGTGAGGCTAGACCATGGAGGGATTTGTAATCAAGGAAAAGAATTTTGAAATCGATGCATTGCTTAACCGTGTGCCAATGTAGGTCGCCAAGCGCAGGGGTGATGGGTGAGCAGGACTTGGTGCGAGTTAGGACACATCCCTCCTCCTCTGGCCATTTCAATTTTGGCAGACTTTAATGATTGCATAGCAGTTCTATCCAAATTGTGCATCTAGTTTAAAAACAAAATCTTGTGCACCCTGACATAATTATCTTACATTACCTTCGGAATGGTGGTGTACTGAGACACTCAACTGAGGTAAATCCAATAACATTTGGAAACGGTGGGCAAATGTCACAAGGTTGAATGTTACATGATCAAATGTCATGTGATCAAACCTCCAGGGATTGGTCCAACCAGAGTTGGCAACCCCATGCCCGGAGCTGAAGCTGAAGGGAGGCAAGGGTTATGGGGAGCGGGTAGGGAAATGGAGCTGAGTCCATGATCAGATTAGTCATGATCTTATTGAATGGCAGAGCAGGCTCGAGGGGCAAATGGCCTATTCCTGTTCCTATTTCTTATGTTCTTATGTTCGCCCTCACCCCTGCTGGGTGGTGGGGAGCTAGGGCCCAGGTTGCCAATTTGCTGACGTGGTCCCTGGGTGGTAGTAGGCCCTGGCATTGTGCGGCAAACTCCCTCGCTTCCCTGGATGGAGCCGGTAGTGCCCGCCTCGCCCTCCATAATGGCCGCCGACACTTATTTCTGGACGGTCTCCGTGTAGTTGGGTCCCTTCTGGCCCCATAAAGATGTTTGTTGCCTCTTCTGGTGCTACTGTTTTCCTCCCCAGCAGCTCCAGTGGGTCCCCTCTTGGTGGTGGGAATCAGGGCGGGAGGCCAACCTACATAAATAATTAGCCCTAAGAGAGGAAAGTGGGTTGGGGTTACAGTGGAAGTGCATCCCCACATCGACCTCACCCACAAGA
Organism: Pristiophorus japonicus; assembly: GCF_044704955.1. Classification (NCBI taxonomy): domain Eukaryota; kingdom Metazoa; phylum Chordata; class Chondrichthyes; family Pristiophoridae; genus Pristiophorus; species Pristiophorus japonicus. The sequence continues at coordinate 32,432,336 of NC_091998.1, read as the reverse complement.
GGGATATTCAACCTTTCGTGTCAGCATTCAGCAAGCAGTCCCAAAGTAGATACAGCACAGTATTTTACCCCAATAATTTTCTCCCCCCCACTCCCCTGACTTCTGAAAGGGCTAATTATGTTGAGGTACACATCCAGGGGTGCAGCTATCCTCTGGCATCAATCTGTATGGCAAAAAGTGTTGGCAAGCTATTTGATCATGTCGGGCATCACAAAGGCCTGTTCTGTCCTCACCTGACATTTCCATATGCCCACCTACCAGGCATAATCCTCTATTCGTAAAGAAAGAACTTGCATTTCTATAGCGCCTTTCACATCCTCAAGACATCCCAAAGCGCTGCACAGCTAATGAAGTACTTTGGAAGTGTAGCCACCTGTTGCTGCATAGGCAACTTGTGCACAGCAAGGTCCCACAAACATCATATGGGTGTCGCTGGCAAGGCCAGCATTTATTGCCCATCCCTAATCGCCCCTTGAGAAGGTGGTGGTGAGCCGCCTTCTTGAACCGCTGCAGTCCGTGTGGTGAAGATGCTCCCACAGTGCCGTTAGGGAGGGAGTTCCTGGATTTTGACCCAGCGACGATGAAGTCAGGATGGTGTGTGACTTGGAGGGGAACGTGGAGGTGGTGGTGTTCCCATGCACCTGCTGCCTGCTGGGCAATCACAGGTTTGTGATGTGCTGCCGAAGAAGCCTTGGTGAGTTAGTTCGCTTGATTAAAGATTTTGTTGTTTTACTGGGAATTTTTACTTTGTATTATTGTCATGTGATCTGCCTCTGGCTCAGTGGGCAACACACTTGCCTCTGAGCCAGAAGGTTGTGGGTTCAATACCCTCTCCAGAAACTCAAGCATAAAATCTAGGCTGACACACAAGTGTTGGAGGTGCCGTCTTACAGATAAGACGTTAAACCGAGGCTCCGTCTGCCCGGTCAAAGATCCCATGGCACTATTTCGACGAAGAGCAGAGGAGTTCTCCCCTGTGTCATGGCCAATATATATCCCTCAACCAACATAAACTAAAACAGATAATCTAGTCATTATCACATTGCTGTTTGTGGGATCCTGCTGTGCTCAGATTGGCGGCTGCGTTTCCTTTATTACAACAGTGACTGCACTTCAAAACAGTATTTTATTGGCTGTGAAGCGCTTTGGGACATCATGAGGTTGTGAAAGGTGCTATAAAAATGCAAGTCTTTCTTTTCCCTCACCTCTAACTTAAGATCTATGTTTCGATGATCTGGTTCCATGTACTGGTTCCATGTGAAACACCTGGGACAATCTCAACCAAACATTGCTTCCTTGAGAAGCGAGTCAAAGTGACTTATGGATCACTGTCTTCCCGACTTACAAACACACAAAAAAATAAATTGCTTTTTAAATCTGTTGTCGGCTATGTAGCAAAGAGTGCTGCTGTTATCAGCACAATGGAGCACAAAGCAGCCCTATTTCTCTGAATGCATTCATTTCACACCACATGGGGACAAGTCAGGCTAGTTCCAATCTTGAGCATAATGCACATTTTTGGGGGTGAATTTCCTTGGGGATTGATTTTAGCCGTTCCCGATGGGCGTGAAACGGGCGGCAATGGGTAGCCAGCCTGCCTTACACCAGGCCCAATCTTCCTTTACACTGCCCCCTGATTCATGCCCGATGGGAACAGTCAAAATTGACGACCCTTCACCCATGCTCCTGTTTATACAGGCAAATGGAGTTTTTGATTAAGGTACAGCTAGTGAGCGGGAAAAGGCCAAAAGAAGTTCAGTCCCTTTGGTCCGGATTTCCTGTACCTGGACGGGTCGGGTGCAGGTGGTAGGCGTGGCGGGTCGCGACCCCGTTGTTGCTTCCATCCCGCTCCAGAAATGGACTTTGCGGTAATGGGGCCTATCAAGCCCACCCTGTGTGTTACCCTATTAAATGGTGAGGGTCTGATGACGTCATCCATGACGTGTTTTCAGCCGGGATATTTAAAGGAGCCCTGGCCACATTGACTTTGAAGGATCATCAAGGGGTGTGCAGGCAGGACTCTGGAGGCTTTCATTGCCGCAAACATTCGGAGAGTTGGCTGCACAGAGACAGTGGGCTGCGCCCAGGTTCTCCGATGACTCTCTCCGTCTCCTTGTGGAGGGAGTCAGAGCCCGCAGGGAGGTCTTCGTCCCTTCCAATGGGCGGAAGAGACCTCCCCAAGAGACAAAAGAGCCTGGCTCCAAATTGCAGAGGAGATGAACAGCACGGATGTGGTCAGGAGGACCTGGCTGCAGTGCCGCAAATGTTTCAATGATCTCAGTAGATCTGGAAAGGTGAGCACAAAACCGCACTCAACTTCATCCTGCTGTGCCTCTCATCATATCCGCATCACTCTGCTTCCCTACCCTGCTCCCGCACATCCTTATTCACACGCACATCCACCCATCCCTTTCTCTCTATCTACGCTATCCCATCCCCATCTGACTTACCACCCCTCACACTCACCAACAATGCAATCACACCAACTAACACGCAAGAAGTACACTTGTTATTGTCACCACAATCCATCATCGTCTCCCTCCAAAGATGTAACCCGTCCATTCCTTACACTCATTCCATCACTCTCACTCAAACTTCTCTTCTTTTCCTCCTTGCAGGAGAAGAGAGTGCACAATAAGAGGGAGAGGGAGAGTACTGGAGGTGGGCCTCCATCATTTGCAACCCTCACAACATTGGAAGTCTCGGGAGTGGTTGAGTAGCTGGAGGTGGGAGACAGAGAGAGAGGGACATCTCAACAACCCAGTGACAGAATTAATATCATATAGCTACATGGCATACATCAGTCACTCACTCATCAGCCACTGAATGGGCATCATGTGCATAATGGTATGTATACCCATTCTTCATATGGCATGTCTCACTCATCTCTTTACTCTGCTACAGGCCCATCAAGAGCCCCTCCCCATCCCCCCCACTGTCCAGGAGGAAGTGTAAGACACCGCCTCAGAGGAGCCTCTGGCCTCTGAGGGCACAGTGTCAACAAACATGAGCACACCCAACACCCAGCACCCAGCACCCAGCACCCAGCACCTAGCACACAGCACCCAACACCCAGCACCCAACACCCAGCACCCACAACCCAGCACACAACACCCAGCACCCAGCACCGAGCACACAGCACCGAACACCCAGCACCCAGCACCCAGCACACAGCACCCAACACCCAGCACCCACAACCCAGCACACAAAACCCAACACCCAGCACCCACCACCCAGCACCCAACACCCAGCAACCAACACCCAACACCCAACACCCAATACCCAACACCCAGCACCCAACACCCAGCACCCAACACCCAACACCCAGCACCCAACACCCAGCACCCAACACCCAGCACCCAGCACCAGTGCAGAGATGCACACCTTGGTGGTCCAACATGAGCTAGAGTAGTGTCACCGGGTCTGTCACAAGTTACAAGTGAGCAAGAGCAGATGGTGGAGACAGGCACAGCAATGGAGACTCTCGCCGGAGGGCGCAGGACGCTCCCAGCTCGGCTCAGCTGTATGCAGACGCTCAGCCTCGCGAGCCATCCAGAAAGAGGGTGATCTGGAGGTGCAGCAAGAAGTGCAAGAGGCTCAGATTGGTTTTACAAAGGCAATTTCTGCAAATGTGCAGAGAATGGAGGAGTCTATCGTCAACATGAGCACCACCGTGTCGCAGGCGATGGCGATTGTAGGCTCTTCTATAGATAAGATGGTCAACCGCATGGAGCAGCTAATGCACCACTCACAGGAGCACATGGTCTCGATGGAGAATAGATGGTTTTCTCTGGAGGATAGACGGCAGAGGTATATAGACCTCCTCTCCAGGAGGGATGTCAGCATACATATCACATCCGGCGCGGTGCTGCTGGTGTACCTGGTGCTGCTGGTGTTGGGGCTCATTGTGGTCCGATTCTGAGGACCAAAGCGAGACAGTATAAGCGGCACCCATGCTGATAGAATGGATGGCAGGTCAAGTAGAGTTGACAGAAGCGATCTGTCAGTGGTGAGAGAGGTTCTTCCAATGAGGTGACACTGGATGGAGACTTTGCTGGAAATACTGGCAGCCTGCAGAAAGTTAAATCTGTGCTGGCAATGTGAGTTGTGAGCTGTGAGGAGGATACTTCTGCTGGAGGAAAGTGACCAGCTGTGAGGTCGGAGATTTTATAGTACATTTGATGCTGTCAATTAATCAGCTGGAGCAATGACCACTCACCTCCCGTCTCAGATTGGCAGACCTGGTTCCCGAACTGCGTGAGTCCCATGGCCGCACACCCAGCACCCAGCACACAGCACCCAACAACCAGCACTCACAACCCAGCACATAACACCCAACACCCAGCACCCACAACCCAGCACACAACAGCCAACACCCAGCACCTAGCACACAGCACCCAGCACCCAGCACCCAGTACCCAGCACCCAACACCCAGCAACCAACACCCAACACCCAACACCCAACACCCAGCACCCAGCACCCAACACCCACAACCCAGCACACAACACCCAGCACCTAGCACACAGCACCCAGCACCCAGTACCCACCACCCAGCACCTAACACCCAGCACCCAACACTAGCAAACAACACCCAACACCCAACACCCAGCACCCAACACCCAGCACCCAACACCCAGCACCCACAACCCAGCACACAACACCCAACACCCAGCACCTAGCACACAGCACCCAGTACCCAGCACCCAGCACCCAGCACCCAACACTCAGCAAACAACACCCAACACCCAACACCCAGCACCCAACACCCAGCACCCAACACCCAGCACCCAACACCCAACACCCAGCACTAACCACCCAGCACCCAACACCCAGCAACCAACACCCAACACTCAACACCCAACACCCAGCACCCACCATCCAACACCCAGCAACCAACACCCAACACCCAACACCCAACACCCAGCACCAGTGCAGAGATGCACACCTTGGTGGTCCAACACGAGCTAGAGTAGTGTCACTGGGTCTGTCACAAGTTACAAGTGAGCAAGAGCAGATGGTGGAGACAGGCACAGCAATGGAGACTCTTGCCGGAGGGCGCAGGACGCTCCCAGCTCGGCTCAGCTGTTTGCAGACGCTCAGCCTCGCGAGCCATCCAGAAAGAGGGTGATCTGGAGGTGCAGCAAGAAGTGCAAGAGGCTCAGATAGGTTTTTCAAAGGCAATTTCTGCAAATGTGCAGAGAATGGAGGAGTCCATCTTCAACATGAGCACCACCGTGTCGCAGGCGATGGCGATTGTAGGCTCTTCTATAGATAAGATGGTCAACCGCATGGAGCAGCTAATGCACCACTCACAGGAGCACATGGTCTCAATGGAGAATAGATGGTTTTCTCTGGAGGATAGACGGCAGAGGTATATAGACCTCCTCTCCAGGAGGGATGTCAGCATACATGTCACATCCGGCGCGGTGCTGCTGGTGTACCTGGTGCTGCTGGTGTTGGGGCTCATTGTGGTCCGATTCTGAGGACCAAAGCGAGACAGTATAAGCGGCACCCATGCTGATAGAATGGATGGCAGGTCAAGTAGAGTTGACAGAAGCGATCTGTCAATGGTGAGAGAGGTTCTTCCAATGAGGTGACACTGGATGTAGACTTTGCTGGAAATACTGGCAGCCTGCAGAAAGTTAAATCTGTGCTGGCAATGTGAGTTGTGAGCTGTGAGGAGGATACTTCTGCCGGAGGAAAGTGACCAGCTGTGAGGTCAGAGATTTTATAGTACATTTGATGCTGTCAATTAATCAGCTGGAGCAATGACCACTCACCTCCCGCTTCAGATTGGCAGACCTGGTTCCCGAGCTGCGTGAGTCCCGTGGCCGCACACCCAGCACCCAGCACACAGCACCCAACACCCAGCACCCACAACCCAGCACATAACACCCAACACCCAGCACCAAGCACACAACACCCAGCACCCACAACCCAGCACACAACAGCCAACACCCAACACCCAACACCCAGCACCCAACAACCAGCACCCAACACCCAGCACCCAACACCCAGCACCCACAACCCAGCACACAACACCCAACACACAGCACCTAGCACACAGCAACGAACACCCAACACCCAACACCCAGCACCCACAACCCAGCACATAACACCCAACACCCAGCACCTAGCACACAACACCCAGCACCCACAACCCAGCACACAACAGCCAACACCCAACACCCAACACCCAGCACCCAACAACCAGCACCCAACACCCAGCACCCAGCACCCACAACCCAGCACACAACACCCAACACCCAGCACCTAGCACACAGCAACAAACACCCAACACCCAACACCCAGCACCCAACACCCAGCACCCACAATCCAGCACACAACACCCAAAACCCAGCACCTAGCACACAACACCCAGCACCCACCACCCAGCACCCAACACCCAGCAACCAACACCCAACACCCAACACCCAACACCCAGCACCCACCACCCAGCACCCAACACCCAGCAACCAACACCCAACACCCAGCACCCAACACCCAGCACCCAACACCCAGCACCCAACACCCAGCACCCAACACCCAGCACCCAGCACCAGTGCAGAGATGCACACCTTGGTGGTCCAACATGAGCTAGAGTAGTGTCACCGGGTCTGTCACAAGTTACAAGTGAGCAAGAGCAGATGGTGGAGACAGGCACAGCAATGGAGACTCTTGCCGGAGGGAGCAGGACGCTCCCAGCTCGGCTCAGCTGTATGCAGACGCTCAGCCTCGCGAGCCATCCAGAAAGAGGGTGATCTGGAGGTGCAGCAAGAAGTGCAAGAGGCTCAGATCGGTTTTTCAAAGGCAATTTCTGCAAATGTGCAGAGAATGGAGGAGTCCATCTTCAACATGAGCACCTCCGTGTCGCAGGCGATGGCGATTGTAGGCTCTTCTATAGATAAGATGGTCAACCGCATGGAGCAGCTAATGCACCACTCACAGGAGCACATGGTCTCGATGGAGAATAGATGATTTTCTCTGGAGGATAGACGGCAGAGGCATATAGACTTCCTCTCCAGGAGGGATGTCAGCATACATATCACATCCGGCGCGGTGCTGCTGGTGTACCTGGTGCTGCTGGTGTTGGGGCTCATTGTGGTCCGATTCTGAGGACCAAAGCGAGACAGTATAAGTGGCACCCATGCTGATAGAATGGATGGCAGGTCAAGTAGAGTTGACAGAAGCGATCTGTCAATGGTGAGAGAGGTTCTTCCAATGAGGTGATACTGGATGGAGACTTTGCTGGAAATACTGGCTGCCTGCAGAAAGTTAAATCTGTGCTGGCAATGTGAGTTGTGAGCTGTGAGGAGGATACTTCTGCTGGAGGAAAGTGACCAGCTGTGAGGTCGGAGATTTTATAGTACATTTGATGCTGTCAATTAATCAGCTGGAGCAATGACCACTCACTTCCCGCCTCAGATTGGCAGACCTGGTTCCCGAGCTGCGTGAGTCCCGTGGCCGCACAGTGAAATTTGAAAGGTAGCGGGGGAAAAAGGCTCTAAGTGTCTGACAACAAGCTTATAATGATTTCAATTAGGTCACCTGCCTCTGCCGATCGGGTCACTGCCATGCCGGCACACACGCCCGAGGGAAAGGCACGAGTGGGCGGGATGATGACCGGTTCCGGACCCGCTCCGACGTTTTTCAAGTTTCCCACCCGACTCTCAACTTCCCAATTGCACTTTCTCCCCTCCTCTCCTAAAGGTGCTGACTCTTTCTGGGGTATTACTTTAGCCTAGTGTTGCTTGCCATGTGCATGTCTTGGCTCACTTGGTAACACACTCACCTCTGAGTACGAAGGTTGTGGATTCGTAGTCCCACTCCAGGAGACTTGAGCACAAAACAATTCTAGGCTCACCCTCCAGTGCAGTACTGAGGGAGTGCTGCACTGTCGGAGGTATCTTTCGGATGAGGCATTAAACCAAAGCCTCAAATGCTCTCTCAAGTGGGCATAAAAGATCCCACGGCACTATTTCAAAGAAAAGCAGGGGGAGTTATCCCCGGTGTCCTGGGCCAATATCATAAAAACAGATTATCTGGGGATTATCACATTGCTGTTTTTGGGAGTTTGCTGTGCACAAATTGGCTGCTGCGTTTCCCACATTACAAAAGTGACTAGACTTCAAAAGTGGCTGCCAAGCATTTTGGGACCTCCGAGGACGTGAAAGGCACCATATAAATGCAAATATTACTTTCTTGCTAGGGAGTGTGAGATGGCAGACCATTTGGCCACAGAGGGGATTCCAGCCCAGCACAATTCTATCCTCACCCAATAACCACTGCAGATTGTGATCTGATGTGGCTAATATTTTTCCTATCAATTCCATGGCCACTGGGGCAACTGTAGCCCCTTTACTGCAGCCCAAGATGGTCAGTGCTTTCCTGGACGGAACGTACCTGTAATCATAGATTTATCACATGGACGAGGCTTCATGGCAATACCCTCGCTCCAAGCACAGGCAGCTGCTAGACTATGTCATCGTCCGAGCGAGGTACCACAAGGACGTCCGCATCACCTGCGCCATGACAGGAGCTGACGACTGCTGGACAGACCACCGCCTTATCCGTTCCATCATCTCCATCAATGTGGCCCAAAACAGCAGCAGCAACAGAAACAATACCACAGGAAAATCAACACTAGAGCACTCAAAGACCCTGCTAAGAAAGCCCTATTTAGCCAGCATCTCACAACCAACCTGTAATTCAGAGATGCAGAGTTCCCACAGCGCTTGGTCTGCCCTCAAGGTTCCATAACCAACACCTGCGAAGAGACGCTCAATCACTCAACCAGGAAACACCAAGACTGGTTCGACGAGAACAACCAGGAGATCCAGGAGCTAATAAGCTGCTAGTGCAAGGTATTCTTGAACTAGAAACAGCAACACAACTCGAGAGCAAGAAAGCAGCTCTACAGACGTCTGAAGGCCGAAATCCAACAAAAAACTCGCAACCTAAAGAACAGATGGTGGGTGGAGAAAGCACAGGAGATCCAGCAGCTTGCCGAGAACCACGCTGTGCATGGATTCTTTAGGGCAGTCAAGACCGCCTACGGCCCAAACACCCAAGGTCCTAACCCACTGCGGGCCAGGAATGGAGAAGTACCCATCAAGGACAGAGGGGCAGTCAGTGCCCACTGGAAGAAGATCTCCTTAACCGAGACTCTTGTCTTCGACGTGAGTGTCCTCGACTCCAACCCACAGCATGCCACCCGCCACCACCTCAATGCAACCCCAGCCCAGTATGAGGTTGAAAAGACCATCCGACAACTGAAGAACAACAAGTCCTCAGGATCAGATGGAATCCCCGCCGAGGCACTAAAGTATGGCGGCGAAGCACTATTGGCGCGAATACATGAACTCACTTTTCTTATTTGGAAGGAGGGCAGCTTGCCAGGGGATCTCAGAGATGCCTTAATCATGACCATCTTCAAGAAAGGTGACAGTTCCGATTGAGGTAATTACAGAGGAGCTTCCCTGCTGTATGTCACAGGGAAAGTCATCGCGAGACTCCTCTTCAATTGCCTTCTCCCTGTGGCTGAAGAGCTCCTCCCAGAGCTGCAATGTGATTTCACCCACTAAAGGAGCACAATGGACATGACCTTCACCACCCGTCAAATTCAAGAGAAATGCAGGGAACAGCACCAACCCCTGTACATGGCCTTCTTTGATATCACAAAGGCCTTCAACACTGTCAACCGTGAGGTATTATGAAGTGTCCTCCTCAAATTCGGCTGCCCTCAAAAGTTTGTCGTCATCCTCCGCCTACTCCACGATGACATGCAAGCCGTGATCTTGACCAATGGATCCACCACAGACCCAATTCACGTACAGACCGGGGTCAAGCAAGGCTGTGACATCGCACCAACACTCTTCTCGATCTCCCTTGCTGCAATGCTCCATCTCACCCTCAGCAAGCTCACCGCTGGAGTGGAGCTAATCTACAGAACAAATGGGAATCTGTTCAACCTCCGCCACCCCCAGGCCAGATCCAAGGTCATCCCATCCTCTGTCATTGAATTACAGTACGCAGCCGACGCGTACACTCGGAGGTCGAACTCCAAACCATCGTCAACACCTTCACAGAAGCTTACGAGAGCATGGGCCTCACCCTAAACATCCATAAGACAAAGGTCCTCTACCAACCTGCCCCCGCCATACAGTACTGCCCCCCCGATTATCAAAATCCATGACGAGGCCTTGAACAACGTGGACCATTTCCCATACCTCGGGAGCCTACTGTCAACAAGGGCAGACGTCGATGACAAAGTCCAACACTGCCTTCCATGTGCCAGTGCAGTCTTCGGTCACCTGAGGAAGAGAGTGTTTGAAGACCAGGACCTCAAACCTGGCTCCAAGCTTATGGTCTACAGAGCAGTAGTGATACACGCCCTCCTATATGCTTCAGAGACATAGACTATGTACAGCAGGCACCTTAAAGCGCTGGAGAAATACCACCAATGCTGCATCCCAAGATCCTGTAAATCCATTGGCAGGATAGGCGCACCATCGTCAGTGTTCTCTCTCAGGCCAACATCCCCAGCATCGAAACATTGACCACACTTGATCAACTCCGATGGACAGGCCACATCGTCTGCATGCCCGATACAAAACTCCCAAAACAAGCGCTCTACTTGGAGCTCCGACAAGATAATAGAGCCCCAGGTGGGCAGAGAAAACGCTTCCATCTTAGGCGGTCTCTCGAATGAGGATGACTTGCACAGACACTTTCAAAGCCTCCTTGAAAAAGTGCAACATCCTCACTGACACCTGGCTCAAAGTGGAGGAGAAGCACCCAGGAAGTCTCTTCGTTCGGAGCAAGCGGAAGCCAAGCACAAACAGCGGAAGGAGCGCGCGACAAACCAAGCACCCCACCCACCCGTCCCTTCAACCACCGTCTGCCCCACCTGTGACAGAGACTGTCGATCCCGCATCGGACTCATCAGTCACCTGAGAACTCATTTTTAGTGTGGAAGCAAGTCATCCTCGATTCCGAGAGACTGCCTAAGAAGAAGATCACATGGAATTATCAACATACACGTGGTTAGAAACTCCTCCAGTTGGTACATTTATGGGGCTCAATTTTCCCCGGTCATTTGCGCCATTTTTTTGGAGCCAACTGCTGTTTTTTTTGGTGTATTTATTTTTTTCCAAGTTTCCCCCGATGATCCGTGAACTGATGCCTGAGGGCTCAGCGACAACTATTCCATATGGACCAGGTTTACTGTTTGGAGCTGTTCTGTAATGTTGTGTTGTGTTAATGGAACAAATAATGGATGTAAAAAATATATTTTGTTCAAAAGTTTAATAAACAGTTCTTTTGTACTTAACTTAATTTTAATAAAATTATTCTTGTATCAAACTTTACTTTAAGATCACTCTTTAAGATCACTTAAAAACTTTAAGATCACTTACAAACTTTTAAACTTGTAAATTTACATTAAAACTTTAAATTTGAGAACAGTTACAACAGTGACAACAATAATAATAACCACAACCACAACAGCAAAGAAAGGCAGCATCCATCTCCCCTCCACCTATTTTAAGACCGCCCGCTGCGCTTGGTCTTGGACTGTCCACCAGGTGGTGGTGCAATGTTTCTGGGCTTGGTTCCAAGCTTACTCTTTCTAACATATTGAAAACTGCGCACCTCTTGAGGGGGAGGGGGAGGTGGGGGGCGTCAATGGCAGGCAGTAAGTTGGAGGGCCCGGCTTTGGGCTCTTCAGAGGCTGGTGTGGGGATTGGAGTGGGAGTGACAGTTGATTCTGTCAATGGACGCGGGGTCTGGGCATGTTCCCTTATTACAGCAGCTAACTCCAACATGCCATCCTTCATGCGCCCTGATAGTTTCTCAACGACCTGCAACATTCCCTTCATTATGGTGAGTGACGTGGTTTGCACTACCTCTGACATTCCCTCCCTCATGGCCACTATTCCCTCACTGATGGACCCGGACATCGTTCCCATTTCTCGTGTCATTGCTGTTACTTCTCCCGACAGTCCCGCTACCTCATCACTCACCCCACTGATGGTGTCCAGGAGTGATCGGGTAAGGTCAATGCTCTCCGCGCTCAATGATATCATCTGAACCACACCTGTTAGAATCTGCACCTCAGGAGAGCGCGGTCGAGCTCTCCTTCCTCTCCTCCCCACGGGTGTGCCTCGCTGCACCCCACCACTGGGACCCGCAACCTCGGAAGGTGTGAAACCATGGAATGTCCCACCAGCACTCAAACCACTAGTCACGGAAGGGGCTGTCACCGCAATGAGCGGCACCTCCTCCAAAGTCAGTACAACAGTGGGAGCTTCATCCAGCTCCATCCCCTCCCCCTCCCCCTCACCCCCATGTTCTTGGTCTGGAGGTTTGGATTGGAAGATGTTCTCCTCCAGGCTCGTCCGCGTCTGAATCGTCTTCTGCATCGTCAGGGTTGGCCTCAAGTTCTGCAAAATATAATATGGTTAGCAATGAAGAGGGGGCAGGATGGGTACCATGAGTACGCTCACACATTGCTGGCCAGGCAGCAGGCTGATTTGAAGGACCACAATGAATTTGCAGGACTTACCCTCTCCTTCGAGTGTGGGCCCAGCTTGTGCCATGGTGATTGCTTTTCTCCAGGCAGGACCCATCAAAGCAGCGACCCTCTCTTCCAAGGGTGTCATTGGGTGCAGACTGTTGGAGTTCTTTCCCTTTTATTATGTGCCACCTTCCTCTGCAAAGATGAAAACCTAACTTTTTTAAAGAGAGCGTCTTTCTGCTGGGTGGGACATATACAGCTGGTCACATTTACAATTGCAATTCCATTGAATAAATGAAAATATTACTTACACTAACTACTTGACCAAGGTCCTGCCACTTCCTTTTACACTGGCCTCCAGATCTCGTGGTGGTCACCATTGTGCAGTAATCTTCTGCAACTTTGTTCCAGCATTTCTTCATTTTTTTGGGTGGAACTTTTATGTGACCTCTGCAGGTGTCCAGCTCCTGCCATCTGTTCTCAATCACAATAACTATTGCCTCCACTTCATCCAGCAAGAAATTCTCGCTCCTTGCTTCGCGTTGCATCTTGTATTGCTGCAGCTGCGATTTTTCCAATGCTCTCACACAGCACTCAACGTTCTCACACACACAACTGTCTCTTTAAAAATGTCCGATTGCCAACTAGGAGCTGTACTGCGCATACACGTCCATTGCAACTACGTCAGAAACGTAACATATTTTCCCGCGCATGCGCAGAAGGTGCGGCATCGTTTTCCGGCGCAAACAGCAGGCTCCACCCCCCCGAGGCGACTGGACACGCTGCGCGGCACCAAATTCGAATTATGCATTGGGGAAACTTTGGCAAAATATTTCCGGTGCATTTCTGGCCGAGAAAAACGGGCGTAACGGGCTTGGGGAAAATTGAGCCCATGGTGTTGTGTGATATTGTAGCGGGATTTCTGTCATACTGAAATACTGGCTTCTTTTGCACCCAAGATTCCTCTGTCCATGAAGTCAGAGTCTGGTCCATCAATAGAGACCAAATTGCCTTGTGTTTGAGTGGTAGGTACAGCGTACGGGCATATTTTGGGGTGGGTTTTGGGATGATCCCATTTGAGGCCTTCCACGAGTATGTGCTCCAATGCTGCTGGAAGGTCAAAGCACCATATGTAAATGAGAATGACAAGTGTCGGACCTAAACCTGTAACCTGCACCTGCACCTGTCACCAGTGTCAAATAAAATTGGCCGAAGTGTTTTACTTTGGAGCCTGCGGCCTGGAGACACTGAAAAATGATGCTCGAGTTACAGGAGAGATGCTGAAACCATTTTTTGAGTTGCACTTGGACAGAGCTGAGAGTCTGGGAGGGTGTGACACCATTGGGATCTTCCCCCTCGCCCCATCCAGTAAATGGTTCTGAGTAACGGTTATGGAATTCCCCTTGTTCTCTATTCCAATGGAAGAGGAGCTGTATAGGATGGAAGAAAGGAGAGTGAGGCAGCATATATGAGAATGCCCCCTACGATTTATTATACCACACCCCTAAAAAATTTACAGGCCAACTCTCAGTAAAGAACTCTATATGAGAAAAGTACACTTCTAAGAAAGACTTGCATTTATATAGCGCCTTTCACAACCGCCAGAGCAGACGTCTCAATGCACTTTACAGCCACTTTTGGAGTGAAGTCACTGTTGCAAATGTGACAACCAACTTGAACACAGCAAAATCCCACAAACAGCAATGTGATAATGACCAGGCCAGACAATCTGTGTTTTTGTTATGCTGATTGAGGGATAAACATTGGCCAGGATACTGGGGATAACTCCCCTGCACTTTTCGAAATAGTGCCATGGGATCTTTTATGCCCACTTGAGAGAGCAGGTGGACCTCGGTTTAATGTCTCATCCAAAAGATGGCATCTCTGACAGTCCAGCACTGCCTCAGTACTGCACAGCAGTGTCAGCCTATTAATATCAAGTTGGTTTATTAACAAAGGTTTAACAATCACACTACAACATTACCAGTTCACCCTCCAGGCTCCCAACTGCATTCCTCATCGTGGATGACCTAGACCTAACTGGCTGGGATTTTATTGAGTCTTGTGAACAGCACGTGAACACTCACAATGCGCTCTACAAACCTGTGAGCATTCTCACAGGGGCATACATTACATACACCACCAGCTCATTTTGAGTGAGCCACAAGGGGACCTGTGTAATACCACACAGGGTCCTCTCGAATATGCTCCAGAGTGTGTAAAAAAGATTTGCATTTATATAACGCCTTTCATAACCACAAGACCTCCCAAATGGCTTTACAGCCAATGAAGTATTTTTCAAGTGTAGTTCCTGTTGTAATGTAGGAAACGTGGTAGCCAATGTTGTAACAGAAAGGTCTCACATACATTAATGGAATAAATAAGTAAATCATCTATTTTAGGTGTTGGTTGAGGGATAAATATTGGCCAGGACACCGGGAGAACTCTCACTGCTCTTTTTCAAATAGTGCCATGGGATCTTTTACATCCACCTGAAAGTTGTATCTTGCTGTTGTCCGAGACAACTTTGCCATCCTGAAAGGCCTCGACATAGGCCTGGATTTTGCATTGGAAATGATGGCGAACTGTCAGCATTCGCCATCATTACTCCCCTGAAAGGGATAGCAAATTCTGGTCATGAAATACAAATGTTATATTCGTGGAATGATTGCCAAATTTTCCATGTATATGATTAAGAATTACATGGTTTTTAAATTAATAATTTGCTTGAAAAGTTTCTTTATTGTATTTCAGCTTCTACCTTAATCCTGTAAAATTTATAGAAAGTAAATTAGAATCTGTGCATTTTACTTCTTGGTTTGCTGTCTGTGAGAATGCCACAATGCGATTGGCTGTTGAGCCAGCTCGATGACATTGCTGTTGCTGGACGCTGGAGATTTGTTTGAGTTGGCTCCAGATTCGAACGAAGGTCGGGAGAGCTGAAATCGACACCACAGAGATCGCCTGATCGTTGTGGGTCCTTTTTCTTCGAGGTCCGCGGCGAGCACTGTTGCTTCGCAAACTCCGAGCCAATGAGATTCCTGGGAATGTGCTGCAAGCTGCTTTGGAGGCAGAGGATCATGGAGCAGATCAGCACGAGGGCCATCACGTGGAAGACTTTTCAGTGGCGGCTACAAGAGGCATCAACATATCCGAGAATTGTTCTCATGTCTTTAATAGTCTCCCACTGTCATTACTTTGTGCCAGTGCAGCTTTCGGCCGCCTGAGGAAAAGAGTGTTCGAAGACCAGGCCTCAAATCTGCCACCAAGCTCATGGTCTACAGGGCTGTAGTAATACCTGCCCTCCTGTATGGCTCAGAGACATGGACCATGTACAGTAGACACCTCAAGTCGCTGGAGAAATACCACCAACGATGTCTCCGCAAGATCCTACAAATCCCCTGGGAGGACAGACGCACCAACGTTAGCGTCCTCGACCAGGCCAATATACCCAGCATTGAAGCACTGACCACATTTGATCAGCTCCGCTGGGCAGGCCACATCGTTCGCATGCTCAGAAACGGCAAACGAACCAAAGGTGGGCAGAGGAAATGTTACAAGGACACCCTCAAAGCCTCCCTGATAAAGTGCAACATCCCCACCGACATCTGGGAGTCCCTGACCAAAGACCGCCCTAAGTGGAGGAAGTGGATCCGGGAGGGTGCTGAGCACTTCGAATCTCATCGCCGAGAACATGCAGAAATCAAGTGCAGGCAGCGGGAAGAGCGTGCGGCATACCTGTCCCACCCACCCCTTCCCACAATGACCATCTATCCCATCTGTGACAGGGACTGTGGTTCTCGTATTGGACTGTTCAGCCATTTTAAGAGTGGAAGCAAGTCTTCCTCGATTCCGAGGGACTGCCTATGATGATGATGATTGTCATCATTTCCCATTTTTCTCTGAGAATAACAATCTCTTCAATGCAGTGCAAATTCTCAAACCTCGCAACACCTCAGATCTCTTTGGCCATCCCTGACCAAGCAAGTGACTATCAGCACCAGGAACAATTGAGCACAAAATAAGTGACTCCTTTCTTGAAAGGGCGACAACTTCATGAATAACTTCATGGAGCATAACTTTTCCTTACATCTGCTCGTTCCTCCCACTGTTTCCCCTGGGAGGCTAAATAAGTCCTTTATTCTCTCCTGAAACCCGGTCTCATGAGAGGCGATTGGCCGTTCTTGCACAACAAAAGGTTTATGGGACCAAGATGGTCCTCCTCCCAGTTCCACCAGGTCTGGAACACAGGCATCACTCATAGAAACATAGAAACATAGAAAATAGGTGCCGGAGTAGGCCATTCGGCCCTTTGAACCTGCACCACCATTCAACATAATCATGCAACTTCAGTACCCCATTCCTGCTTTCTCTCCATACCCTTTCTCAGCTACTTTTGGCCACGGGTGGGGGTTGTACAATGCCCCTGGGCGTGGGGCAGTGTCCCCTTCCTTTCCATGAATTATATATCAACATTCCCCCACTTCTTCATCAAAGCCCCAAGTAGCATTTCCTTTGCTTCCTTCAGTCCAATATCACTCAATATGCTCACACATCGCTAGCTGTGTTCTGCTGATCACGAAACTTAAGTGGTTTGTTTGCTCATTAACATGGTGCTGGGTGGGACTGTTGGTGGTGTAATGTCACTTTTTCTGTCTTTTGGATGAAACATTAAACCGAGGCCCCGTCTGCTCTCTCAGCTGGATGTAAAAGATCCTACGGCACTATTTCAAAGAAGATCAGGGGAGTTATCCCCGGTGTCCCGGCCAATATTTATCCCTCAATCAACACAACAAAAACAGATACAAAAACAGAAAATACTGGAAATCTCAGCGGGTCAGGCAGCATCTGTGGAGAGAGAAACAGAGTTAACATTTCGGGTCGATGACCCTTCGTCAGAACTGGCGAAATTTCAAAGTTAACAGATTCTTAAGAAGCACTGAAAGGGGGAGGCTGGGGCGGGGGGAAAGGGGGGGGGGAGAACAAAATGGAAGGTTTGTGATAGGGTGGAAGACAGGAGAGATTAGAGAGACAAAAGGGGTGATGGGCCGACTTGAGATGGTAATGGCAGAAGTTAGAAAAAGATGAGTCTAGATAGGGTGTGAATGGCAGAATAATTACCAGTTGCCATGGGAAACAGAGAGAGAGAGAGAAAAATTACATAAGATGGTGGGGGTTAAAACAACAAATAAATAGATTATCTGCTCATTATTGCATTGCTATTTGTGGGAGCTTGCTGTGCGCAAATTGGCTGCTGCGTTACAACAGTGACGACATTCCAAAAGTACTCTATTAACTGTAAAGCGCTTTGAGACATCCGGTGGTCGTGAAAGGCGCTATATAAATCCAAGATTTTCTTTCTTCTTTGTTGATTGGCAGACCTAGCATTCCATACTGTACTCTATATCCCACTGTTCCTCGGTGTATCCTACTTAGCCCTCGAATATCAACAGAAAATGCTGGAAATCTCAGCGGGTCAGGCAGCATCTGTGGAGAGAGAAACAGAGTTAACGTTTCAGAGTGCTGACCTTTGTTCTTTGCTCTCTTCCCTTTTCCCTTGCTCTGCACTTGCTTAAAAACTCTCTAACTTTCTGATGTCATCGAAATAGTGCCACGGGATCTTTTACGTCCATCTGAGAGGGCAGACGGGGCCTCGGTTTAACGTCACATCCAAAAGACGGCACCTCCGACAGTGCAGCACTCCCTCAGTATTGGAGTGTTGCCTAGATTTCTGAGCTCAAGTCACTGGATTGGGCCTTGAACTCACAACCTTCTGACTCAAGAGGCGAGGGTATAGAGCCACCCTTGATAGTATCTACTATATATCCTGCTATATATATAGCACTTGCATTTTGTTAGCTGAACACTATGGTCTTCTGATGGGACTAAGCACACTTTAGCAATTATGCTTCTATGTCTCTCTTGTGTTAATTTTGTTATCCTTTGATGGGAATATTTTGAAGGGTCTGGAAAATAAAATCAACTAATTATGCCCACTTTGAGTGTTTATTCGAACATAACATATCTGACCGTTCCACACTCTGTATCCCATTGTTCCTCACTGTATATTCTCCATGTACCGACTGCATATCCTCTGAAGGAACACGAGTTGAATAATCGGCAATGAGATATCTTTAGCTTTTTTTTACCATTCTGGACCAGTGTGTGTTATGATAAACAACAGACTCGTTCATCGCCTGTGAAGTTTTAAACGTAGTAACCGAGAGCAGAATCAGCTCAGATCCATCACACTGTAAAAGCGAGGCCTGAAAGTGATTTTTTTTATCAGTGAGCGACTCAGAAGAAATGAATTTCTCAATGATTGGTTAGGAGGACAACGCAGATGAGTGGCACAGATATCAAGAAATCAATTTGAGCGGTGGTGCCCCTTTGCTAACCATCTGCTCGCTCCCCATTCTGGCTGAGCTGAGCTCACAGTGTCAGCTTGATGCAGCAATGTATAGTTAAAAAGATCAAAATACAATAATTACAGGGACTCAAAGAGGACAAAATGCCTTTGTGCCCAGATACACCTCTTGAAATTGGTCCATAAAAGTGACACATTAAGATTAATATCAAAGTGTCCTCAAGTGGGTCTCAGTCACTTACACCGCGCTGATTTAGAGCAGTGGTGATGAATGGTGTCAAATCGTTCCCTTTCAATAATGCAGCTGCTCCTTCTTAAGTATGCATCTCGCAAATGCATAAAATTAAGAGCTAGTCTGAGCAATGGGGTTAGCTTGGCACAAAGTGCTCATTCCTGTCGAAGCAGATTCCTAATGGTGATCGCGCGCCTCTATCTGCAGGACAGGGACATTAACTCCCTGTCTCGGGCTGCACTTGCAGTGTCTGTCTCTCTCTAACCAGGCCCACACAGAGCGATGGAGCTTGGATCTGGGAGTCTGATTCCTCCCACAGAGAGCTCCGCATTCACAGTCATTCTCACACTCTCCCCTGCACCCGCCCCCAGTTAATTCTCACACTCTCCCCTGCACCCCCCCCAGTTAATTCTCACACTCTCCCCTGCACCCCCCCCCCCCAGATAATTCTCACACTCTCCCGTGCACCCCCCCCAGTTAATTCTCACACTCTCCCCTGCACCCCCCCCAGTTAATTCTCACACTCTCCCCTGCACCTGCCCCCCAGTTAATTCTCACACTCTCCCCTGCAGCCCCCAGTTAATTCTCACACTCTCCCGTGCACCCCCCCCCAGTTAATTCTCACACTCTCCCCTGCACCTGCCCCCCAGTTAATTCTCACACTCTCCCCTGCACCTGCCCCCCAGTTAATTCTCACACTCTCCCCTGCAGCCCCCCCCAGTTAATTCTCACACTCTCCCCTGCACCCCCCCCCAGTTAATTCTCACACTCTCCCCTGCAACCCCCCCCCAGTTAATTCTCACACTCTCCCCTGCAACCCCCAGTTAATTCTCACACTCTCCCCTGCAACCCCCCCCCCCAGTTAATTCTCACACTCTCCCCTGCCCCACCCCAGTTAATTCTCACACTCTCCCCTGAACCCCCAACCTCCCCAGTTAATTCTCACACTCTCCCCTGCCCCCCCGGTTAATTCTCACACTCTCCCCTGCCCCCCCCCCCCCAGTTAATTCTCACACTCTCCCCTGCCCCTCCGTTAATTCTCACACTCTCCCCTGCCCCCCAGTTAATTCTCACACTCTCCCCTGCCCCCCCCAGTTAATTCTCACACTCTCCCCTGCCCCTCCGTTAATTCTCACACTCTCCCCTGCCCCCCAGTTAATTCTCATACTCTCCCCTGCCTCCCCCGTTAATTCTCACACTCTCCCCTGCCCCCCCCCAGTTAATTCTCACACTTTCCTATGCCCCCCCTCCCAGTTAATTCTCACACTCTCCCCTGCCCCCCCCAGTTAATTCTCACACTCTCCCCTGAACCCCCAACCTCCCCAGTTAATTCTCACACTCTTCCATGCCCCCGCCCCAGTTAATTCTCACACTCTCCCCTGCCCCCCCCAGTTAATTCTCACACTCTCCCCTGCACCCCCCCCCAGTTAATTCTCACACTCTCCCCTGAACCCCCAACCTCCCCAGTTAATTCTCACACTCTTCCCTGCCCCCCACCCAGTTAATTCTCACACTCTCCCCTGCCCCCCCAGTTAATTCTCACACTCTCCCCTGCACCCCCCCCCAGTTAATTCTCACACTCTCCCCTGAACCCCCAACCTCCCCAGTTAATTCTCACACTCTTCCCTGCCCCCCACCCAGTTAATTCTCACACTCTCCCCTGCCCCCCCAGTTAATTCTCACACTCTCCCCTGCCCCACCCTCCCAGGTAATTCTCACACTCTCCCCTGCCCCCCCCCAGTTAATTCTCACACTCTCCCCTGCCCCCCCCAGTTAATTCTCACACTCTCCCCTGCAACCACCAGTTAATTCTCACACTCTCCCCTGCAACCCCCCCAGTTAATTCTCACACTCTCCCCTGCAGCCCCCCACCAACCCCCAGTTAATTCTGAAACTCTTCCCCTCAAGCCACCCCCCTCGCTCCACCCCCACAGTTAATACTGACTCTACCCACCTCAGGTAATTATTCCTCAGACTCCCCCCAACCCCCACCCTCACAGCCAATTCTGACCTCCCCCCACCCCCCCAGTTAATTGACTCTCCCCAGTTAATTCTGACTACCCCCCCAATTAATTGATTCTCCCCAGTTAATTCTGACCCCCCCATCAGTTAATTCTGGTACTCCCCGTTCCCCCCTGCCTCCCTCACGTTCTCCTTACTTCATCCCCCATTTAATGTTGGTAATTTCCTTCTTTCCCTCTCCGTGCCTCTGCCATCCCAAGCAGCACTCAAGGTTCCTCCGCCCACCTCTCTCCCTCACTACCTCCGTATATCCCCTTTTCCCTCAGCTCTGGTACTGCTGCTCAATACGGTGCTTGGGAATTTTTGTCTCGAGACTTCCTGGCCACAATCTGCAGCAGCAGGAATGACCCACAGCAACAATGGGGCTTGGATAGGAGCTTGGGAGTGATGCCGAGGAATCACGCCCAAGCTCCTATCCAATGCATCCACTATCTCTGCAGCCACTTCTTTTAAGACCCTAGGATGCAAGCCATTAGGTCCAGGGGACTTGTCCACCTTTAGTCCCATTATTTTACCGAGTACTACTTCTTCAGTGATAGTGCTTGTATTAAGTTCCTCCCTCGCTATAGCCCCTTGATTATCCACTATTAGGGATGTTTTTAGTGTCTTCTACTGTGAAGACCGATACAAAATATTTGTTCAAAGTCCCTGCCATTTCCCTGTTTCCCATTATTTATCATAGGCAGTCCTTCGAAATCGAGGAAGACTTGCTTCCACTCTAAAAGTGAGTTCTCAGGTGACTGAACAGTCTAATACGGGAATTACAGTCTCTGTCACAGATGGGACAGACAGTGGCTGAAGGAAAAGAAGGGTGGGACTGGTTTGCCACATGCTCCTTCCGCTGCCTGCACTTGGTTTCTGCGTGCTCTCGGCGACGAGAATCGAGGAGCTCAGCGCCCTCTCAGATGCACTTCCTCCACTTAGGGCGGTCTTTGGCTAGGGACTCCCAGATGTCAGTGGGGATTGTTGTATATGTGGACTTGTATTTACTCTGTACAGCCACCAGAGGGCTCATTCCCTGGAGTCACAAGGGATCCCATAATCCCTTGGCAGCACAGGTATTTAAGGAGGCTTCACAGGTTAGAGAGGTATTCTGGAGACCTGCAATAAAAGACTAAGGTCACACTTTACTTTGAGCTCACAGTGTTCAGTCTGACTCTTTCTCCATACAAAACAACTGCCGACGAGTTACAGATAGCGAACCACAGATGCAGAGAACAGTGGGCATCCTGGAGAAATTTTCGGAGGGAGATGATTGGGAAACTTTTGTGGAGCGACTCGACCAATACTTCGTGGCCAATGAGTTGGATGGATAAGAGCGCGCTGCCAAACGAACGGCAATCCTCCTCACCGTCTGTGGGGCACCAACGTATGGCCTCATGAAGAATCTGCTCACTCCAGCGAAACCCACGAGGAAATCATACGACGATTTGTGCACACTGGTCCAAGAGCATTGGAACCCGAAGGAAAGCGTTCTGATGGCGAGGTACCGGTTCTACACCAACAAAAGATCTTAAGGCCAGGAAGTGGCGAGTTATGTTGCCGAGCTAAGAGACCTTGCAGGACATTGCGATTTGAAGGACATTTGGAGCACATGCTCAGAGACTTTTTCGTACTTGGCATTGGCCAGGAAACCATACTTTGCAAACTTTTAACTGTCGAGACCCTATGCTTGAGTAAGGCCATAGCGAAAGCCCAGGCATTCATTGCCACCAGTGACAATACAAAACAAATCTCTCAGCACACAAGTGCTGCTACAAATATTGTGAACAAAGTGAGGTTGTTTTCGAATCGTAACATACAGGGCAGGTCACACATGCCTGCAGCTGCACGTCCACAGATGAATCAGAGTCCACCATCAAGGGTGATGAATGCAAGGCCATTAACACCTTGTTGGTGCTGCGGGGGTGATCATCGTTTCCATTCATGCCGATTCAAAGAGTACGTTTGCAAGGGCTGTGGAACAATGAGACACCTCCAATGAGTGTGCAGGCAAGCTGCTAGGCCTGTTAAACCTGAAAACCACCATGTTGCAGAGGAGGACAGATCCATGGAGGATTACGACGAACCAGAGCCTCAGACCGAGGAGGCAGAGGTACATGGGGTGCACACATTCACCACGAATTGTCCCCCGATAATGCTGAATGTTGAACTCAATGGACTCCTGGTGTCAATGGAGCTGGACACAGGCGCGAGCCAGTCCATCATGGGCAAAAAGACTTTCGAAAGGCTGTGGTGCAACAAGGCCTCAATGCCAGTCTTAACTCCAGTTCGCACGAAACTAAGAACTTACACGAAAGAACTGATCGGCAGTGCTACCGTAAAGGTCTCCTATGAAGGAGCGGTGCACAAGCTACCACTTTGGGTGGTACCGGGCAATGGTCTCACGCTGCTCGGAAGGAACTGGCTGGGAAAGATACGCTGGAACTGGGACGACGTCCGAGCACTATCGCCTGCTGACGACTCTTCGTATGCCCAGGTCTTAAACAAATTTCCTTCGCTGTTCGAACCAGGCATCGGGAAATTCCAAGGAGCAAAAGTGCAGATCCAGCTAATTCCGGGGGCGCGACCCATCCATCACAAGGCGAGAGCAGTACCGTACATGATGAGAGAAAGGGTAGAGATCGAGCTAGACTGGCTGCAAAGAGAGGGCATCATTTCACCGATCGAGCTCAGCGAGTGGGCCAGTCCTATTGTCCCAGTCCTCAAGGGATACGGCACTGTCAGAATCTGTGGCGATTACAAATAACTATCAATCGTTTCTCCCTACAGGACCAATACCCACGACCAAAGGCCGACAATCTCTTTGCAATGCTGGCGGGAGGAAAGACGTTCACGAAGCTGGATCTAACGTCAGCCTAAATGACGCAGGAACTGGAGGATTCATCAAACGCCCTCACCTGCAACAACATGCACAAGGGTCTTTTTATTTATAACCAATGCCCGTTTGGAATCCGATCAGCGACGTCGATATTCCAGAGAAACATGGAAAGTTTACTGAAGTCAGTCCCACATACCTTGGTCTTCCAGGACGACACCTTGGTCACAGGTCAGAACACAGTCGAGCACCTGCAAAACCTGGAGGAGGTTCTTAGTCGACTCAACCGCATGGGGCTCAGGTTAAAATACTCAAAGTGCATTTTCCTGGCACCTGAAGTGGAGTTCTTGGGAAGGAGGATTGCGGCGGACGGCATCAGGCCCACCAACGCGAAGACGGAGGCAATCGAGAACGCACCGAGGCCACAGAACGTGACGGAGCTGCGGTCGTTTCTAGGACTCCTGAACTACTTTGGTAACTTCTTATCGGGTCTCAGCACACTGCTAGAACCACTACATGTCTTACTACAAAAAGGGGGTGAATGGGTTTGGGGCAAAAGCTACGAAAATGTCTTTGTAAAAGCGAGAAAATTGTTATGCTCAAACAAATTGCTTGTCTTGTATGATCCATGTAAGCGTTTGGTACTAGCATGTGATGTGTCGTCATATGGCGTCGGGTGTGTATTGCAACAAGCTAATGATTTTGGGAAACTGCAACTGGTTGCTTATGCATCCAGGAGTCTGTCTAAGGCTGAGAGAGCCTACAGCATGATTGAGAAAGAAGCGTTAGCATGTGCCTATGGGGTAAAGAAAATGCATCAATACCTGTTGGGCTAAAATTTGAATTGGAAACTGACCATAAGCCACTTATATACGTGTTTTCTGAGAGTAAAGGGATAAATACCAACGCATTGGCCCGCATCCAGAGATGGGCGCTCACGTTGTCCACATACAACTACATCATCTGCCACAGGCCAGGCACAGAAAACTGTGCCGATGCTCACAGTAGGCTGCCATTGCCCACCACAGGGATGGAAATGGCGCAGCCCGCAGATCTAGCCATGGTTATGGAAGCATTTGAGAGTGAGCAATCACCCATCACTTCCCGGCAGATCAAAACCTGGACAAGCCAGGACCCCTTATTATCTCTAGTCAAAAACTGTGTGGTTCACAGGAGCTGGTCCAGTGTCTCAGTGGAAATGCAGGAAGAGATAAAGCCGTTCCAGCGGCACAAAGATGAAATGTCTATACAGGCAGACTGCCTTCTATGGGGCAATCGAGTAGTGGTCCCCAAGAAGAGCAGAGACACCTTCATCAATGACCTCCACAGTACTCACCCAGGCATTGTAATGATGAAAGCGATAGCCAGATCCCACGTGTGGTTGCCCGGTATTGATGCGGTTTTAGAGTCCTGCGTTCACAGATGTAACACAGCTCGCAGTTAAGCAATGTACCCAGAGAGGCGCCGTTAAGTTTATGGTCTTGGCCCTCCAAACCGTGGTCTAGGGTACACGTCGACTATGCAGGCCCGTTCTTGGGTAAAATGTTCCTTGTGGTTGTAGACGCGTACTCTAAGTGGATTGAATGTGAGATAATGTCGGCTAGCATGTCCGCTGCCACTACTGAAAGCCTGCTGGCCATGTTTGCCACACACGGCTTACCCGATGTCCTGGTGAGTGACAACGGGCCATGTTTTACCAGTGCTGAGTTCAAGGAATTCATGACCTGCAATGGGATCAAAGATGTCACATCTGCCCCATTTAAACCAGCGTCCAATGGTCAGGCAAAGAGAGCAGTGCAAACCATCAAGCAAGGCTTAAAAGGGTAACTGAAGGCTCACTGCAGACTCGCCTATCCCGAGTCCTGCTTAGCTACCGCACGAGACCCCACTCACTCACTGGAATCCCACCTGCTGAACTGCTCATGAAAAGAGCACTTAAGACAAGGCTCTCGTTAGTTCACCCTGATCTACATGAACAGGTAGAAAGCAGGCGGCTTCAACAAAGTGCATACCATGATAGCGCAAATGTGTCACGCGAGATTGAAATCAATGATCCTGTATTTGTATTAAATTATGGACAAGGTCCCAAGTGGCTTCCCGTCACTGTCATGGCCAAAGAGGGGAGCAGGGTGTTTCGGGTCAAACTTTCAAATGGATTAATTCGCCGGAAACACTTGGACCAAATCAAACTCAGATTCACGGACTATCCTGAGCAACCCATTTTGGACCCTACCTTTTTTTGATCCCCCAACATACACACCAGTGGCAACTGGCACCACGGTCGACCACGAAGCAGAACCCATCATCCATAGCAGCCCAGCAGGGTCCAACACACCAGGCAGCCCAGCAAGGCCAGCTGCACAGCAGCCCAGCGAGGGCCTAACAAATGATTCAACACCGCCAGCTTTCACACCGAGACAATCAACCAGGGCAAGAAGGGCCCCAGATCGACTCACATTGTAAATATTTACACTATTGACTTTGGGGGGAGTGTTGTTTTATATGTGGACTTGTATTTAGTCTGTACAGCCACCAGAGGGTTCATCCTCTGGAGTCCCAAGGGATCCCATAATCCCTTGGGAGCACAGGTATTTAATGAGTCTTCACAGATTGGAGAGGCACTCTGGAGACCTGCAATAAAAGACTAAGGTCACACTTTACTTTGAGCTCACAGTGTTCAGTCGACTCTTTCTCCATACACAATAGGAATGTTGCACTTTATCAAGGAGGCTACGAGGGTGTCCTTGAAACATTTCCTCTGCCCACCTGGGGCTCGCTTGCCGTGTAGGAGTTCCGAATAGCCCACCTGCTTTGGGAGTCTTGTGTCAGGCATGCCAACAATGTGGCCCGCCCAATGGAGCTGGTCGAGTGTGGTCAGTTCTTTGATGCTGGGCTGGGGATTTGGCCTCATCGAGGACGCTAACGTTCGTGCGTCTGTCCTCCCAGGGGATTTGCAGGATCTTTTGGAAACATCGTTCGTGGTATTTCTCCAGCGATTTGAGGTGTCTACTGTATATGGTTCACGTCTCTGAGTCATACAGGAGGGCGGGTATCACTACAGCCCTGTAGATCATGGTGGTAGATTTGAGGGCCTGATGTTCGAACAATCTTTTCCTCAGGCGGCCGAAGGCTGCGCTGGCACACTGGAAGTGGTGTTTGTTAAGTCCTGACTCTAATGTACTGACTTACACAGAGACACATGCTGAAGTCAAGGTCACTCACGACCTGCACCTTTAATTCCAGCTCTCCAATGCTGCACTTGCCTGAGACCTTCCTTTATATACCACAGTGGGACAGGTATGGAGTGTCTCCTGCAAGTGCACCCCTGGTGGTAAGGTATGCTTATTGTTACAGGTCATATCCAGTTACAGTCATGTATAGCATGGTAAGATACAGTTATATACAGTAATGTGAGATACATGACAGTGTTGAATCTCGTCGTTGATGTCTGCCCTTGCTGAGGTATGGGAAATTGTCCACCTTGTCCAGGGCCGCACCATGGATTTTGATGACTGGGGGGCCGTGCTGTGTGGCGGGGTCAGGTTGGTGGAGGACCTTTGTCTTATGGATGTTTAGTGTAAGGCCTAGGTTTCGTATGCCTCAGTGAAGATGTTGACTATTATTAATTCCCCAGTCTCTATCTCTCGGGGACCAACATTTACTTTAACCACTCTTTTCCTTTTTATATACGTATAGAAACTCTTACTTTCTGTTTTGATATTTCGTGCTAGTTTACTTTCATAATCTATCTTCCTTTTCCTTATTATTTATTTTGTCGGTTTTTGTTGGCTTTTAAAATTTTACCAATTTGCTGGCCTCCCACTAGTTTTGGCCACTTTGTATGCCGTTGTTTTCAATTTGATGCCCTCCTTTATTTTCTTAGTTAGCCACGGATGGTTATCCCTTCTTTCACATTCCTTCCTTCTCATTGGGATATATTTTTGTTGCGAGTTATGAAATATCTCCTTAAATGTCAGCCACCGCTCATCAACCGTCCCACTCTTTAGTCTATTTTCCCAGTCCACTTTAGCCAACTCTGCTCTCATACCTTTGTAGTCTCCTTTATTTAAGCTTAGGACACTGGTTTGAGATCCCTCCAACTGAATTTGAAATTCAACCATGCTATGTTCACTCATTCCAAGAGGACCTTTACTAGGAGATCGTTTATTAACCCTGTCTCATTACACAGGTTGCTGTGCCTTCTGTTGCCTGGGCCCCAAGCTCTGGAACTCCCTACCTAAACCTTTCTGTCTCTCTACCTCTCTTTCCTCCTCCAACACGCTCCTTAAAACCTACCTGTTTGACCAAGCTTTTGGTCATCTGCCCTAATTTCTCTTCATATGGCTCAGTGTCAAATATTTTGTCTTATAATACTCGTGTGAAGCGCCTTGAGACATTTAACTATATTAAAGGTCTAAATACAAGTTATTTTTGCTGTTGACTTATGTTTGTGACTGATCATCCCTCTGGGTGTGAGTCTAAAATCTGTAGACATTAGAGTGACATCCGACAAAATGTGTATAATCCCTACAGCAGGATGGGTTGACAGATGTGACCTGTGCGTGCCATGGCCAGAAAGTAACGGAAGTGTTGAAGGCCACAGGTGAAAGCGTTGGGAGGACTCAAGTAGCAAACCACACACTGTCACGTGCACCTCCGAGATTAAGGGCAGTTTTCTGAATTGACGCTCCCAGTGCAGAGCTGCACCCATTGGGAGCACATATTCGAGCACACACAGAGCAATGGGCCCTGCAGGAGTTTCAATCCAAAATGCCAAGATATCACAGAGTGACTGACCACAAGGAACCATTGCCCTTCGCGAAGGGGGAAAGGAGGAAAGGGAATTCTCTGCCGGGAGATTCTCCCTGGAGAAGTGGCATCCATGGCTACAAACGACCAATCACGCTCTTTCTTCAGCGGTCCCCCAATCTCCCATTGAACTTCCTAAAGGAGATTGGGGGCAGAGGTGGAGCGGGGGAACCCCACCAAAATTCACAGGTTACAGCCCAACAACCTGTTTTAACATCGGCCACCCCCAGCTACCTGGATCAATACCTTAAAACCATAGAATGATACAGCACAGAAGTAGGCCCTTCGGCCCATCTTTGGTAGCGCTATCTAATTATCTCCACTTCCCTTATCTCTCTCCATAGCCCTGACATTTTTTTCTCTTCAAATATATTTCCGATTCGCTTTTGAATGTTACTATTGAATATCCCTCAATCGCCTTTTGCACTAATTGCCTCTTACACCTATTGATTTCAATGGAATGCAAACCAGACAGGTTCTATAATGGCTGGGCAATCTGCTCTGCAATAGCATCACCTTGGCAACGAGCACACAGTTCTACCCCATTAATCTTGAAAGTTTCAGTCAGTCATCTCAAACAGGGTGATTCCATGATCGTGATTTCCTGAGGCTCCGCCCCCGCCCACGCTGGAAGTGGTGTATTGTGGAATGACCCCTCTTTTTCAAAGCAAAGGACCCCCAAAATGTAAAAACAAAAAGATAGATAGAAAGACTTGCGATTATATGGCGCCTTTCACGACCACTAGACGGCACAAAGCGCTTTACAGCCAATAAAGTACTTTTGAAGTGTCGTCACTGTTGCAATGTAGGAAACACGGCAGCCAATTTGATCCCACAAACAGCAATGTGATAATGACCAGATCATTAGGTTTAAGTGATGTTGATTGAGGGATAAATATTGGCCCAAGGACACCGGGGAGAAATTCCCTGCTCTTCTTCAAAATAGTGCCATGGGATCTTTTATATCTACCTGAGAGAGCAGACGGGGCCTCGGTGTAACGTCCCATCTGAAAGACAGCACCTCAGACAGTGCAACATAAGAACATAAGAAATAGGAGCAGGAGTAGGCCATTCGGCCCCTCGAGCCTGCTCCACCATTCAATGAGACCATGATCTTCTACCTCAACTCCACTTTCCCGCACTATCCCCATACCCCTTGATTCCCTTGATATCCAAAAATCTATCGATCTTTGTCTTGAATATATTCAACGACTGAGCATCCACAGCCCTCTGGGGCAGAGAATTCCAAAGATTCACCACCTTCCAAGTAAAGAAATTTCT
This sequence comes from Pristiophorus japonicus, assembly GCF_044704955.1. Lineage (NCBI taxonomy): Eukaryota > Metazoa > Chordata > Chondrichthyes > Pristiophoridae > Pristiophorus > Pristiophorus japonicus. The sequence continues at coordinate 32,402,289 of NC_091998.1, read as the reverse complement.
CCACATCTCAGTACTAAATGGTCGACCCCTTATTCTGAGACTGTGACCCCCTGGTTCTAGACTCCCCAGCCAGGAGAAAGATCCTCCCTGCATCGAGGGGCTAGATGGCCTACTCCTGTTCCTAATTCTTATGTTCTTATGTACCCTGTCAAGCCCTCTAAGAAGTTTGCATGTTTCAATGATTATTGCACGGGAATATTGACCTCGATTTTTGCGCTCAAGTCTCTGGAGTCTGATTTGAACCCACAACCTCCTGACTCAGAGGCAAGGGTCCTACCAACTAAGCCTAGGTTGACACTGTGAACAAAGGTAAATGGATCAGAGGTGAATGACGCAGGAATTGCATATCAACCCTGGATTACAAGCAAATAAGCTCAGGGCAACCACTGCTGTTTACATTAATGAGATATACAGGTAGCATTTCTTTGAGTTCCATCAGTAACTGATGGGTCGAGGGGTTTATGAACGCCATCAGAACTGTGAGATTGGATTGCTGCTTGAAACTTACTTGGAAGGATCAGTTAGCATTAGTAAAATGGGCAACTTAAAATTTAAAAAGAAGTGATGCTACTTATGAGAAATAGGATGCTTTTCCCCTTTCAGTTCCCCCAAGAATAAACTTGCTGAAAGAAGAGAGGCTTGGTGGCAGAGCTGCCTCTGGTTCTCTGACCCGCGCTCCCCGTGAGTGCAGGTTCACGCTGTAAGTGCGGGATCTGTGATCGTCCAATCAATGTCGGCCTTCAACTCTCCCAGCTGGACTGCTTTTTGGCTGAGGCCGCGATCACGGCCCAGAGTTTGCATCATGCAGTGCCTGCTCTGGAAGCAGATTCAATAGTAACTTTCAAAAGGGAATTGGATATATACTTGAAAGGGAAAATTTGCACGGACAGGACAGACAGACAGACCTGCATTTATATAGCACCTTTCACGACCACCGGACATCTCAAAGCGCTTTACAGCCAATAAAGTACTTTTGGAGCGTAGTCACTGTTGTAATGTAGGGAATGCAGCACCCAATATGTGCACAGCAAGCTCCCACAAACAGCAATGTGATAATGACCAGATAATCTTCTTTGAAATAGTGGCGTGGGATCTTTTAGTTCCACCTGAGAGGGCAGACGGGTTCTCGGTTTAACGTCTCATCCAAAAGGTGGCACCTCCGACAGTGTAGCACTGGAGTGTCAGCCCTAGATTTATGTGCTCAAGTCCCTGGAGTGGGATTATGAACAAAACAACCTTCTGACTCAGAGGCGAGTGTGCTACCCACTGAGCCACAGCTCTCACTGTGGCTACATGGACGGAGTAGAGAAGTGGGACTAAATGGACAGTTCTTTCAAAGAGCGGCACAGGGGTGATGGGCTGAATGGCCTTCTCCTGTGCTGTCAGATTCTTTAATTCTATGATCAGGTTAACTCGCACCGGACAGGAACTTTAGCTAAGATGTCTCTGCTACTTACTGACTTAACCATTAGGTGAGCAGACTCATAGTATCATAGAATGGTTCCAGCACGGAAGAAGGCTATTCAGCCCGTCGAGCCCGTGCCGGCTCTCTGCAAGAGCACTCACACAAATTCATTAATAATTTACAACATCAGAGGTGTAAACTGTATCATTAAGTGCTTGTAAGAAGCTTTCTGGACAGTATAAATATAATGTTCAATCAGAAAAGGAAAGTACAGTTTAAAATCTAATTAGCACCAGATATTGCATTTTTTATTGGACCAGTCCAGAGAAGCGCTCTGTCATTATCTAAATGCTATAATATATACACTGTTGGTTATTATAATTATAGAAGTATATTCAGCATAGGGAAGCACATGTTTTAAAGACGCAAGGCAAAATATTTCCCTCAATTAGCATAATCCATTCTTACCCGGTTAGACTTAAATAGGCATAATATCCGTGCCACCACTGAGACTGCCTATTTCCACCTCCGTAACATTTCCTGACTCTGCCCCTTGCCTCAGCTCATCTGCTGCAGAAGCCCTCATCCATGTCTTTGTTACCACTAGACTCGACTATTCCAACGCACTCCAGGCTGGCCTCCCAGGTTCTACACTCCATAAACTTGAGCTCATCCAAATCTTGGCTGCCCATGTCCTAGCTCGCACCAAGTCCCGCTCACCCATCACCCCTGTGCTCGCTGACCTACATTGGCTCCCGGTTAAGCGATGCCTCGATTTCTCATCCTTGTTTTCAAATCCCTCCATGGCTCACCCCTCCCTATATCTGTAATCTCCTCCAGCCCCACAACCCCCCGAGATGTCTGCGCTCCTCTAATTCTGCTCTTTCGACCATCCATGATTATAATCACTCAACCATCGGTGGCTGTGCCTTCTGTGCCCTAAGCTCTGGAACTCCCTCCCTAAACCCCTCCGCCTCGCTACCTCTCTTTCCTCCTTTAAATGCGCTCCTTAAAACCTACTTGTTTGACCAAGCTTTTGGTCACCTGCCCTAATTTCTCCTTATGTGGCTCACTATTAAATTTTGTTTGACAACACTCCTGTTGAAGTGCCTTGAATGAGAGCAGGTCTCCAGTCGTCCTGGTTAACCCTTTGCACTCGACCAAGACATAGCTCTGTCAAGCCCGTGTGGTGGCTGGTGTGCAACGGTCACCACATGGTAAAAAAATCCACGCACAGGCATCTTCCACCCCCTCAATTGGAGTTCAGGACTGGAACATTGGGCCCTTCATTGAAACATCTGTGAGCTCTTGTGGAAGCAAGTCCTCCTCGTTCGAGGGACTGCCTGTGATGAAATGCCTTGGGTCATCTTACAATGCTAAAGGTGCTATATAAATGCACACTGTTGTTGTTGTAATACAGATTGCAAGAGGTGACTAGGAATATCCTTTGAGTCGGTCAGTTTATTTGTTGAAATGCTATGAGGGGAGTGTGGAACTGAGCCATCCAGGCAGGGAATGTACCTGTGCCGAGTTATTTATTTATAGTCAGACTAGCAATTGTGGGATCAGCCATGATGGTAGCACTCTCGCATCTGCTCTGAGGAGAACAATTCCCGCTTCTCCCGTCTCTCCACACAACCGAAGGCCCTCATCCCTGGTCCTCTGTAGGACCCTTTCGACGGTACAACATTTTCTTCCCCTTCACAAGCCAATTGATAAAGTAAGCCTCAAATCACATGTCCTGTGGTCATAATGTGTTCCTCTTTGTTGGAGGCGCTGTCTTTCGGATGACAGGTTAAACCGAGGCCCCGTCTGCCCTCTCAGGTGGACGTAAAAGATCCCATGGCACTATTTCGAAAAATAGAAAGGGAGATCGCCCTGGTGTCCTGGTCAATATGTAACCGCCAACCAACATGACTAAAACAGGTTATAGAAACATAGAAACATAGAAAATAGGTGCAGGAGTAGGCCATTCGGCCCTTCAAGCCTGCACCACCATTCAATATGATTATGGCTAATTATGCAACTTCAGTACCCCATTCCTGCTTTCTCTCCATACCACTTGATCCCTTTAGCCGTAAGGACCACATCCAACTCCCTTTTGAATATATCTAATGAACTGGCCTCAACAACATTCTGTGGTAGAGAATTCCACAGGTTCACAATTCTCTGGGTGAAGAAGTTTCTCCTCATCTCGGTCCTAAATGGCTTACCCCTTATCCTTAGACCGTGACCCCTGGTTCTGGACTTCCCCAACATCGGGAACATTCTTCCTGCATCTAACTTGTCCAATCCCGTCAGAATTTTATACGTTTCCATGAGATCCCCTCTCATTCTTCTAAATTCCAGTGAATATAAGCCTAGTCGATCCAGCCTTTCTTCATATGTCAGTCCTGCCATCCCGGGAATCAGTCTGGTGAACCTTCGCTGCATTCCCTCAATAGCAAGAACGTCCTTCCTCAGATTAGTAGACCAAAACTGAACGCAATATTCCAGGTGTGGCTTCAACGAGGCCCTGTACAACTGCAGTAAGACCTCCCTGCTCCTATCTGGGTCATTTATCTCATTGCTGTTTGTGGGAGCTTGCTGGGCACAAATTGGCTGCTGCATTTCCTACAATACAACAGTGACTACACTTCAAAAATACTTCATTGGTTGTTTGAGACGTTCTGAGGTCGTGAAAGGCGCTATATCAATGTAAGTCTTTCCTTTTTTTCTATTGAACCAGTTACCCCTGTTGAAGTAATGGGTGTGTGTGCATATCAGACAAAGGCAGGATTGAGCTTGGCAGCAATATCCCCTGTGGTCGCCCAACCTCGGGGTCCAGGCCCTCAAGTGCCAGGCTGAGATCCCAGAAGCCAGTCAGCATCGTAGAACTGGATCCCAGCAATGATTGCACATCGAATTAGGCCTCCTCATCAACAAAACAGCCTATTTTTACCTCCTTAAAATCGCCCGTCTACCCACCTTCCTCAGCTCATCTGCTGCTGAAACCCTCATCCCTTTGTTACCTCTACACTCGACTATTCCAATGCTCTCCTGGCGGGGGTTAGGGATGATGAATTGTTGCTCCGATGTATGTGGGGCGGGCTGGGAGGGGTGGGGGGAGACTGGGGTCCATCTCTGGCTCACAGCTGCAATCCTACACATCTTAGAATAAGAGGCCGCCCATTTAAAACTGCGACGAGGAGAAATTTCTTCTCTCAGAGGTTTGTAAATCTGTGGAATTCTCTGCCCCAGAGAGCTGTGGAGGCTGGGTCATTGAATATATTTACGGCGGAGATAGGCAGATTTTTGAGCGATAAGGGAGTAAAGGGTTATGGGGAGCGGGCGGGGAAGTGGAGCTGAATTCATGATCAGATCAGCCATGATCTTATTGAATGGCGGAGCAGGCTCGAGGGGCTGAATGGTCTACTCCTGCTCCTATTTCTTATGTTCTTATCAACAATCAGTGGTGCAGAATAATTCGATGAGAGCTGTATTGATAAAGCAAGGAAGTGAAGGTAAACCTTAATAAATCAATGGTTGGCCTCACTTTTGGAAGGATATCAAGGCCTTGGAGAGGGCGCAGAGAAGATTTACCAGAATTATACCAGAGATGAGGGACTTCAGTTATTTGGAGAGACCAGAGAAGCTGGGATTGCTCTCCTTAAAGCAGATAAGGTTAAGGGGAGATTTAATAGAGGTGTTTAAAATGATGAAGGGTTTTGATGGACTAAATAAGGAGAAACTGGTTCTACTGGCAGGAGGGTCAGTAACCAAAGGACACAGATTAAAGACCATTTTCAAAAGAACCATTTTCAAAAGGAGCGGAGGAGAATTTTTTTACGCAGCGAGTTGTTATGATCTGGAACGTTCTGTCTGAAAGGGCGGTGGGAGCAGATTCAGTAATAACTTTCAAAAGAGAATTGAATAAATACTTGAGAGGGAGAACTTTGCCGGGCTGTGGGGAAAGAGCGGGGAGAGTGGGACTAATTGGATCGCTCTTTCAAAGAGCCGGCACAGACACGATGGGCCGAATGAACTGCTTCTGTGGATAACCTCTCTCTTCTCTTTGGCGATCCCTCGAATCGAGGATGACTTGCTTCCACACCAAAAAGGGATGAGTTCACAGGTGTTTCAATGAAGGACCTAATATTCCAGGTCCCAAACTACATCCTGAAGGGTGGAAGATGCCTGTGTGTGGATTTTTTTAACGTGAGGTGGCCGTTGCACACCAGCCACCACACGGGCTTGACAGAGCTAGGTCCTGGTCCAGTGGCAAGGATTACCCAAGACGACTGGAGACCAGCTCTGCTGCACGGACCTAGTGCGCACACATATCGCAGTGTGGGCTGGCCCATGCTGCCCCTGGGTCCATGCCTCTTCTGGGCCCCGAACTCACGCCTCTCCTGGGCCCCGATCACGTCGCTCCACGATCACTCGCCGCTCCTGCTGTATCTGCCCACGCTCCAATCAGCGACCTGGGTTATGGTGATGTCCAATCCAGTCGCCCTCTTCACAGCCGTCGCCCCCCTGCATCAGCTCGTGCCGTTCCCTGGAGTGGTATGCTCTACGCTTCTCGCCTTTGAAGGCCCCGACCTGCCACCGATGGTCCTCGCAGGTCGGGGCCACCGCGCTGAAAAGTGCGACAGCAATCGATCTGGCAGCATCGGGGCTCTGGATTTGTAATACCAAGGGCGCTCGTGCAAATCCTGCCAAGGCACATAAAAAAATTGAAATCAGTAGCTCCAAATTTAACCACCCATGTGCTCACTAAAGGAGGGTCATGTGGGGGGGTGGGGTTAAAATAGGGGCAGAGTATTTACCTTCCTGTTGATGCTCCTTTGGAACAGAGGAGGCTGAGGGGAGACCTTATTGAGGTTTATAAAATGATTAGGGGCCTGCACAGAGTGAATAGCAGAGGGGCCAACAACCAGAGGGCATAGATTTAAAAGAATTGACAGGAGGTTTATAGGAGATACGAGGGGAAATTTCTTCACCCAGAGGGTAGTGGGGGTCTGGAACTCACTGCCTGAAAGAGTGGTAGAGGCAGGAACCCTCACCATATTTAAAAGATGCTTGGATGTGCACTTGAAATGCCATAACCTGCAGGGCTGCAGATAGAGCTGGAAAGTGGGATTAGGCTGGATAGCTCTTTGTCAGCCAGCGCAGACACGGTGGGCTGAAGTGGCCTCCTTCCGTGCTGTAAATCTCTGTGATTCTGTGACGATTCATTCACTGTGGCCACCAATTTATCTCCCGGCTTTCTCCGGCCTCGTTAATATTCAAACGCCTGACCCTGATGATGTAATTCAGACCCCGATGCGATTTTAACCCCAGGCCGTGTGAATCGCGTTCAGCGTTTGGGGGAAAGCCGTGGGAAGCCGGATCCAGGGACAGAAAGGACATGGCAAGGTCAGCGTAGGAGTGCTCCTCCATGTCCCAGACATAAACCAAGGGGCCTTCCCTCCCATCCTTCCATCTCCCACTCCCTGGCGATGTACCTTAGTGCCGGGGACCTCGGCCTCCTGCCACTTACGCCCACGGGCCTTCTGGGCATTGCCATTGGTTTCATTGGGGTGGGGAGGGGTGGCTGCCCATCTATATGGTGGTGAGCCCCGATGGGGACGTTGGTGCAGCAGTGCAAGCTTTTCGCCCCCTTACCCCCATGCCGCTCTCACACCCCGATTAAAATCAGAGCTCTGCAATCTGGTAATCGTAGGCTGGAAAAAAAATGACAATAAATGGTGCTACGTGGTTAAACAACAAAAACAACAACTTGTATTTATATAGCTACTTTAATGTAGTGAACTGTCTCAAGCGCTTCACAGGGAGTATTATGAGATTAAAAAATTGACACCGAACCGCATTAGGAGAAATTAGGGCAGGTGACCAAAAGCTTGGTCAAAGAGGTAGGTTTAACGGAGCATCTTGAAGGAGGAGAGAGAGGTAGCGAGGCGGAGAGGTTTAGGGAGGGAGTTCCAGAGCTTGGGACCTAGGCAACAGAAGACACGGCCACCCATGATTGAGCGATTAAATTCAGAGATGCTCAAGAGGGCAGAATTAGAGGAGAGCAGACATCTCGGGGGGTTGTGGGGCTGGAGGAGATTACAGAGATAGGGAGGGGCGAGGCCATGGAGGGATGTGAAAACTTGGATGAAAATTTTGACCGGGAGCCAATGTAGGTTAGTGAGCACAGGGGTGATGGGTGAGTGGGACTTGGTGCGGGTTAGGACATGGGCTGCCGAGTTTTGGATCACCTCTAGTTTATTGTAGGGTAGAATGTGGGAGGCCAGCCAGGAGTGCATTGGAATAGTCAAGTCTAGAGGTAACAAAGGCATGGATGAGGGCTTCAGCAGCGGATGAGCTGAGGCAAGGGCGGAGACGGGCGATGTTACAGTGGTGGAACTAGGTGGTCTTAGTTACGCTGCGGATATGTGGTCGAAAGTTCATTTCAGGGTCAAACATGACTCCGAGGTTGCAAACAGTCTGGTTCGGCCTCAGACACAGTTTGGGGAGAGGGATGGAGTCAGTGGCTAGGGAGAAACAGTGAACAGAACCTGTCTACCCTCCTGTGATTTCAATCCCACACTGCATGGATCACTCTTAATGGCAACTCGGGATGGGCAATACTGCCTGGTTACTGCCGCCCACATCCCAAGAACAGATAAATTGGAATCCATGGAACGACAGGAAAAAAAGGAAACTTTGAACTCTCCTTTACCAAGAGGATCTTTTTGCATTTCATCTTGGTTCTTAGTTCAGTGGAGAGCTTTGTGACTAGAGGTTGGATAGATGGTCATCTGTAATGTCCCCTGGCGCCGAAAAGAAAAATAAAGACGCATTTATATAGCTCCTTTCACATCCACTGGATTCCCCAAAGCGCTTTACAGCCCATTAGACACTTTTTGAAGTCTAGTCACTGATGTAATGCAGAAATCGCGGAAGCCAATTTGTGCACAGCAAGCTCCCACAAACAGCGACGTGTTAATGACCAGATAATCAGTTTTTAGTGGTATTGGTTGAGGGATAAATATTGGCCAGGACACCAGGGATAACGTCCTTGCTCTTCTTCGAAATAATGCCGTGGGATCTTTTATGTCCAGCTGAGAGAACAGACAGGACCTTGGTTTCCCGTCTCATCCAAAAGACAGCATCTTCAATAGTGCAGCACCCCCTCAGCACTGCCCTAGAGCATCAGCCTAGATTACTATGCTCAAGTTCCTATAGGGAGATTTGAACCCACAATCTTCTGAATCAGAAGCAAGGGTGCTACCCATTGAGCCACAGTTTAACCTGGGCTATTGATGCCAACGGAACCAAACTCCAACATGAGCCAGTACCTTCAGGCGAGGAGAGGTGAGGGTAAGGCAGGAATGAAGAAAAAGATATTGCTCCCTGAAAGAAAGGTTTAGAAAGAGATTGAAACGTTTTGCTGGAAGCAGTGGCTCTCTGTAGCAGTGGCTGCCCCTGTTGGTGCAGTGTCCTCATCATCATAGGCGGTCCCTCGAACGAGGATGACTTGCTTCCACACGAGTTCACAGATGTTTCAATGAAGGACCTGATGTTCCAGTCCTGAACTCCAATTGAGGGGGTGGAAGATGCCTGTGCGTGGACTTTTTAATGTGTGGTGATCGTTGCACATCAGCCACCACACGGGCTTGACAGAGCTCGGCCTTTATCCAGTGGCAAGGGTTAACCAGGACGACTGGAGACCTGCTCTGCTGCACGGACCTAGTGCGCACACATATCGCAGTGTGGACTGACCTCGGCTCTTCGGGGCTCCGTACCCTCATTCGGCGCACCTCCGCCACGATCCCTCACCGCTCCCCCGCCACAAAAACACTCGCCGCACCTCCGCCACGATCCCTCACCACTGCCCCGCCACAAAAACACTCGCCGCACCTCCGCCATGATCTCCCGCCGCACCTCCGCACCAAACGTTCGCCGAACCTCCGTCACGATCACCCACCAAATGTCAGCCACGATCCCTCATCACTCCTCCGCCCCGATCACTCGTCGCAAGTCCGCCAGTGTTCAGCGCCACCAGTTACATGGACCCCCAGCAAACACTCGACATGCAATGTCGCTACAGTAGACTAAGTCAGGTTGTACCCCACACAGACTCACTGGGGTGCGCGGTGCAGTGTGCGATACAGCCAGTGCCTGTCTTGCTGAGACACAAGACATTAGCTAGTGTTGCCTGAAACTCCCCACGGCTCTCCCCTTCCCTTCACCACAACACTTTGTCGAACACGCTGTGTGCACTGAGAAGGTGAGATTTCTGATCTGTGCAGACTTCAAGACGAGTTCTGAACAGCCCCATCGGTATGGAAACCAGCAGGCTCAGATTAGAGACCATTTGTTCCACAATATTGCAGCAGACTTCCAAGAGGTTGATGAGCACAGACGGCAGAGCCAGAGACTTGGGTGAGGTCCAAGCCTGAGCTCCCTCTCTCCCCACAGGTGGCCTGCCTCCCCTGCTGCTTCCTCATGATGTTTGAGAGTGAACTCACCTTATGGAACAAACGCTGCATTTCAGAAATAAACTTATCTTATTTCCGTGACAATACAGCCCGGGGTGATGCAGCGACACCAGATTTTCAACAGGGCGGAAAGTAACGCAGGACTGTGGGGTTTATCACAGATCCGCGGATGAGGCGCTCACTGACTTTAATGCCGATATTTTGCTGTGCCGGGCGACAAATCGTCATGTTGTCAGTTTGTGCAATCGACACACACCTCACCAGCTGGACAGCCATTTTAAGCCTTGATTCTGCCTCCTCAGGGAGACTCAGGGTCGACATAATTAAGGCACGAGTTTAGAAGGGCCTGAGACGCTGCTATGTGAAGGAACATTAGCATACTAAAGTTAGAATTGGCAGCAAAGATGCAGGGTCAATCTGAATGCTGTGCTGAGTTATCGTATCTCAGTCGAGCAGGTGGAAGTGGGGCTACGGCCGGACTTAGCGGCCACTGGCTTGTAGGAGTGGAGAGGGGGGGGGGGGCGCAGTAATGAGTCAGGATTCACACTCCCATTGCTTTTCCTTGACTTCCACCCCCCACGCTGCTCTCTCGTTTCCCTCCCCCCGCCTTCCCCCACCCGCTGGGAAAGGGGCAGTGCATGGGAATCAGGTGAGTGCAGGATGGCGATGCCTTCCATAGTCAAATAGTCCAGCTGCACTCACTCTCCGGGTTTGCACATGGGGTATGGGAAGTTGGGACAAAGTCTGAGTGGGCTGGATGCCATGATGTTTTGTGGAGAAGACGAAAAAAGATAGTAAAAGGAACAAGTCGGAAATGGCAAATTTGGCAAGCAGCTGGTGTGGCCGCACTACGGCCATAGAATGGTGGCAAGAAGGAAAGAAAAAACAAACCTGCCTTTCTCTAGCACCTTTCAGACCGCATGCCCGAGGCTAGACTCGCAAAGCAAGTGCTCTACTCCGAGCTCCGACACGGCAAGCGAGCCCCAGGAGGGCAGAGAAACCGCTTCAAGGACACCCTCAAAGCCTCCTTGAAAAAAATGCAACATCCGCACTGACTCTTGGGAATCCCTGGCCCAAGACCGCTCAGAGTGGAGGAGGGCGTCCGGGAAGGCGCAGAACACTTCGAATCTCTTCGCTGGGAGCACGCGGAGGCCAAGTGCACAAAGCGAAAGGAATGCACGACAACCCAAGCACCCCACCCACTGTCTGCCCCACCTGTGACAGAGACTGTAGATCCCGCATTGGGCTCATTAGCCACTTTGAACTCAGTTAAGTGTGGAAGCAGGTCATCCTCGACTCCAGGGGATTGCCTAAGAAGAAAACCGCACGACATCGCAAAGTCACCGTTGTGACGTAAGAAACGCGACAGCCAATTTGCGTCCAGCAAGCTCCCACAAACAGCAATGTGAAAATGACCAGATAACCTGTTGTTGTGATGTTAACTGAGGGATAAATATTGGTCAGGCCACCTGCTCTTCTTCGAAATAGTACCATGGGATCTTTTACGTCCACCTGAGAGGGCAGGCGGGGCCTCGGTTTAACGTCTCATCTGACCGACGCCACCTCCGACAGTGCAGCGCATCCTCAGTACAACTGGACTGGAGTGGCAACCTAGATTTTAGGCTCAGGTCTCTGGACTGAACCCCGAGCCTTCTGCCTCAGGGGTGAGGGTGCGATGCACTGAACCACAGCTAACACAGACAAGTCACTATTTGTGAGTCAATGTTTCGCTGGACAGGTCACTAGGGGGTCAGACACCTTTGTCAAGGAAAGGAGAGTGGAGTCCGGTGAGGACGACCTTACTGGGCAGCTACATGGATATACGGGCAGAATTCGCTCAGTCAGCAACAGACGGAAAAGGAGGTGGAAAAAAGCCACTGCAAATACAAACCTCTGTAATTTAGCCCGAGAGGCTCACTGAAACCATTGGCCTTGGAATTCCAGGGAGGATATAGTGCAGGTACATTGCCCACCAGAAGTCCAGACTTTGGGATAGAACATGGTTCGACAGGGATGCCCCTCTCGCAAGGAGCTTGTAAAATTCCAGTCCGAAGGGGAGGGTTTTGGAACAGGCGAGTCTTCCACCTGTGGTGAGAATATAAGAAATAAGAGCAGGAGTAGGCCATTTGGCCCCTCGAGCCTGCTCCGCTGAAGGGAGGGAGGGATGCATGAGGTTAGAGTCGGAGGAATGGAGGAATGGAATGGCCATAAAGTAATTTAAACATAAGGATGAGAATTTTAAATTGGAGGCTTTGGAGAAGCAGAAGCTAACGTGAATCAGCGAGGACAGGGGTGATGGGCGTGTTGGGCTTCGTGGGAGATAGGATAGCGGCACCGGAAGTTTGGATAACTTGAAGCTTACAGAGTGTGGAGGCCAGGAAAACACTGGTTCGTATCGAAATGAGGTGTTTGATAGGCCCTTCAGACAAAAGTCGATTAAGCATCTTCTTGTGATTTAAACCAAGGCCATAAATGCCACAGTGCGATATCACAGACACTACAGTGTGCCTCAAAGTGGCGTCACGCACTGCACTGAGAAATGAACCAGAATTACTCACTCTGCACTATGATGAAAGTGAGCATCACACACACACACACACACACACACACACACACACCACTGTGCTATAAACCAGGATAAAACACTCTGTAGTGTGATATCGATTATTGCTGCATGCCTTGCAGAGAGATCTCCTGGCATTATCTCCTCCTTCCAGATAAGAGAGATGAGAGATGTAATCATGACCATCTTCAAGAAAGGTGACAAGTCCGACTGCGGTAACTACAGAGGAATCTCCCTGCTGTCGACCACCGGGAAAGTCATCACAAGAATCTTTCTGAATCGCTTTCTCCCTGCGGCTGAAGAACTCCTCCCAGAGTCGCAATGCGGATTCCGCCCACTAAGGGGCACAATGGACATGATCTTCACCGCGCAGCAAATACAAGAGACATGCAGGGAACAGCACCAACCCCTGTATGTGGCCTTCTTTGACCTCACAAAAGCCTTCGACATTGTCAACCGTGAGGGATTATGGAGCGTCCTCCTCAGATTCGGCCGCCCTCAAAGGTTTGCCACCATTCTCCGCCTGCTCCACGATGACATGCAAGTCGTGATCCTGACCAATGGATCCACCACAGACCCATTCCACATTCGGACCGGGGTCAAGCAAGGCTGTGTCATCGCACCAACGCTCTTCTCGATCTTCCTTGCTGCAATGCTCCATCTCACCCTCGGCAAGCTCCCTGCTGGAATAGAGCTAAATTACAGGACAAATGGGAATCTGTTCAACCTCCGCCACCTCCGGGCCAGATCCAAGGTCATCCCACCCTCCTTCATCGTCTTGCGTCTGCGCACACTCGGAGGCCGAACTCCAAGCCATTGTCAACACCTTCACCGAGGCGTATGAGAGCATGATAAACATCTGTAAGGCAAAAGTCCTCCACCAACCTGCCCCCCCGCCACACAGCATTGCCCCCCGGTTATCAAAATCTACGACAAGTAAATAAGGAGTAAGTGTATCCACTGGTCGAAGATTGGTATCAAAGGGCACAGGTGTAAGATAATGGGCAAAAGAAACGGTGGGGGGGGTGGTGGGGGGGAATGAGGAGATTTATATTTTACGCAGCAAGTTGTTATGATCTGGAATGCACTGCCTGAAACGGCGCTGGGAACAGATTCAATATTAACTTTCAAAAGGAAATTGGATAAATACTTGAAAAGGAAAGAAAGTTGCCGGGCTGTGGGGAAAGAGCGGGGGAGTGGGACTAATTGGTTAGTTATTTCAAAGAGCCGACACAGACATGTTGGACTGAATGGCCTCCTTCTGTGCTGTAAGATTCAACGTGACTCACTTCCAGTCTTCTATTCCACTCAATATCGCTCACTCTTAACCAACTTTTATTCAACAGGTAGCTCACTCCAATTGCACTGCACTGCAATTGTCTCTTATTCAGCAGGTCTCATACACCCCTTAGCTTACTGTAAACTTCTATTCTAAGTTCAAATAAAGGTATAACAATAGTGCCATTCCCAACTGGGTTAATGTGATTGTGGATGGTTTATAAATTCACTGCAAATGTTTTCAGATGATACTGAAACAATCGGATAATTATTACAGGGGCGCCTATTGCATTAAGTATTACTGTCTTTGAAATATACAATTAAACAGAAACTGCTGCTTCCGTACCTTCAGTATTGCTGGCTCATCTGAGAAAGGATTGGGCAGGAAGGAACGTGTGACCGGTGTTGGGCGGAGGGGTGTAGAGATAGATGGGAACAGGAGGAAAGGCAGGAACAAAAGTAGTAAAGTAACAGTGAGAGTAAGGAAGTGACTCAGAGTGAAAGGAAAGGAGAGTGGCATCCAGTAAGGAAGAGGGGAAGGTCTTCTTATAAGAACATAAGAAATAGGATCAGGAGTAGGCCATGTGGCCCCTCGAGCCTTAATTTAATAAGATCATAACTGAGCTGATCCTCGCTTCGACTCCACTTCCCCGCGTGCTCCCATAACCCCTTATCCCAATGTCGTTTAAAAAACTGTCTATTTCTGTCATAAATTTATTCAATGTCCGCAGATTTACAACCCTCTGAGAGAAGAAATTCTTCCTCAGCTCTGTTTTAAATGGGCGGCCCCTTATTCCAAGATTATGCCCTCTAGTTCTAGTCTCCCCCATCAGTGGAAACATCCTCTCTGCATCCACCTTGTCAAGCCCCTTCATAATCTTATACATTTCGATAAGATCACCTCTCATTCTTCTGAATTCCAATGAGTAGAGGCCCAACCTACTCAACCTTTCCTCATAAGTCAACCCCCTCATCCCCGGAATCAACCTAGTGAACCTTCTCTGAACTGCCTCGAAATCAAGTATATCCTTTCGTAAATATGGAAACCAAAACTGCACGCAGTATTCCAGGTGTGGCCTCACCAATACCTTATATAGCTGTAACAAGACTTCCCTGCTGTTATACTCCATCCCCTTTGCAATAAAGGCCAAGATACCATTGGCCTTCCTGATCACTTGCTGTACCTGCATACTATCCTTTTGTGTTTCATGCACAAGTACCCTCAGGTCCCGCTGTACTGCAGCACTTTGCAATCTTTCTCCATTTAAATAATAACTTTCTCTTTTATTTTTTCTGCCAAAGTGAATGACCTCACACTTTCCAACATTATACTCCACCTGCCAAATTTTTTCCCACTCACTTAGCCTGTCTATGTCCTTTTGCAGATTTTTTGTGTCCTCCTCACACATTGCTTTCCCTCCCATCTTTGTATCATCAGCAAACTTGGCTACTTTACACTCAGTCCCTTCTTCCAAGTCGTTAATATAGATTGTAAATAGTTGAGGTCCCAGCACTGATCCCTGTGGCATCCCACTAGTTACTGGTTGCCAACCAGAGAATGAACCATTTATCCCGACTCTCTGTTTTCTGTTATTTAGCCAATCCTCTATTCATGCTAATATGTTACTACCAACCCCTCTTAGGCAGCCCCTCGAAGCGAGGATGACTTGCTTCCACGCCAAAAAGGGATGAGTTCACAGGTGTTTCAATGAAGGACCTGATATTCCAGGTCCTGAACTACATCCTGAAGGGTGGAAGATGCCTGTGCGTGGATGTTTTTAATGGGTGGTGGCCGTTACACATCAGCCACTACATGGGCTTGACAGAGCTAGGTCTTGGTCCAGTGACAAGGGTTACCCAAGACAACTGGAGACCAGTTCTGCTGCACGGACCTAGCGCACACATGTATCGCAGTGTGGGCTGACCCAGGTAGGCTGCGCGGGGAAGGTATAGAAGAGGAACGAAATCGAGAGGGAAGGAAAGAACCAGCTGTCGAGGAGTTCTCCTCCTTCTTGCATCTTCTGAAGGGTGATCCAAGGTGTGAATAGGTCTATGCAGTAGAAAACTCCACACTGAGTACCTGCTTAGGGTACATAGCATCAGGAGGGGGCAGAGGAAGAGCTTGGATTTTAATTCAACCATTCATTTATTTTCAGTTTTTTGAGTCACTTCTGACCAAATGCATTTATCAATTTAAAAAAAATGTGATTATGAGTTTTAACACTATTTTGAGGTGATGGTTCGACTATTTCATTAACATAAATGCTGAAGGAAACTTTTATCTCAAAGCACCATACTTTAATTATGAAGTGATAAGGACATTGATCAATGTGTCATATGTCTGCTCCCCAGTGCTTTCATTGGCAGTGAGTTGCTGAGTCACATAGAGCAGGAACTCCCAGAGTTCACTCTGCAGCGGGTCCTACATCAACTGATCGAAGGCAGGGTGTTACATTGGACCTCAGCTATCCTGGGCTAGATTGGGGTGAGGGTAGGGTGGGGCAGGGATGGGGAAATCAGCCCCTAGGCACAATCCACTGACACCTACTGGAAAGAACAGGTTGGGTGAGAAGAGAATTGGATCGGAATTTGTGCCCCAGCATTCAAATAGCCTGTCAATATTGTGTAGACTCACATATGATGAATGTCTCGTAGCACCGAATAGCAGAGAGGAGACACAGTTGTGGGACCCCCGCCACCCAAGTAAAAAAGTCTTGCATTTATATAGCGCCTTTCACGACCATCGGACACCTCAAAGCGCTTTACAACCAATTAAGTACTTTTGGAGTGTAGTCAGTGTTGCAATGTGGGAAACGCGGCAGTCAATTTGCGCACAGCAAGCTCCCACAAACAGCAATGTGATAATGATCAAATAATCTGTTTTTGTTATGTTGATTGAGGGATAAATATTGGCCCCAGGACACCGGGGATAACTCCCCTGCTCTCCTTCGAAATAGTGCCATGGGATCTTTTACGTCCACCTGAGAGAGCAGACGGGGCCTTGGTTTAAAGTCTCATCTGAAAGACGGCACCTCCGACAGCGCAGCGCTCCCTCAACTCTGCACTGGAGTATCGGCTTAGATTTCATGCCCAGGTCTCTGGAGTGGGATGTGAACCCACAACCTTCTGACCACTGAGCCACCGCTGACACTAAGAATTAGTAAAATTAATATCTGCGGGCCTGGTGGGAAGGAAGGCAAACCGGGAAAGAAAATAAACTTGCAAAGCAACGAGAAAAATGTGTGATTTCAAAAACAGCGCCCGCTTTGAAAACTGTTCCTTCGGTGGTCGAGTGGGATCATTGGTGACTTTGACCGGGACAGTGCAGAATGTGCTTACAGCTTAGTGCAAGATGAGACACACACAGACCCTCCCTCTTTCTCCTGATGTCCTGCTGTTCTGCCCAAAACTCATTTTTAAATTAACCTCCTAATAGACCTCATCTGCCCACAGAGAGCCTATTAACTAAAGATCTGTTTTCGTTCCAGATTTGAGACCACAGAAGGGAGGAGAGCTGCTTCGAAAGCAGAATGAGCGGGGCAGGGGAACAAAAAAAAACATAAATGGCAACAAAGGATTTTCATTATATATAGTTAATTATCTAGAGAGGCTTACTGCCCCGTTTTTTTTGAGGCAAGGAATTAGAAGCCCTTAATTGCTTTCTGGCCCATTCCTTGATTCGAATGATCAGGCTGATTCCATTTAATGTAACTGCCACAGATGAGAAGTAAATTGACTCTCCCACCTGCCTCCGAGCAGGAGAGAAAGTCTCAAAATTGGCAAATTTAGTGTCTGCAAATTAATGAAAATCAGCAGCATTTGTTCACAATTGGAAATGATGTTGGCCCCGAGGTGTGTGTTTGTGTGTGTGTGTCGGGGGGAGGGGGGAGCTTAGGCGGTGCAGGCTGTGAGCGGCTCAGAGCAAGGGCAACCGAGCAAAGTGACCTAATAAACAAGGCGATTGGGCCCGGGGAGCTGGCAAATTTGTTGATTTGGGATCAATTAGGAATTTATATTAGCGGCGCAAAAAAAAACAAATCTTGCGTTTTGCCCGTCAAGGTGACTGTGTTTAGTAATTAGAGGATTGTTACTTCATTACAGCCTGTTTATGGCTGGATTTTTCCACACGTCCTCTGGACTTAATGAATGGGGAAATTGATATGTTTTCCCAAATTACTCTGGAGCCCAGAACTGACCGCTAGCGCTTCAGCAATGCTTAATGCGTCCGTATGACATTCCTCTCTCCGCTCTTTTAGCGGAGGTTTCAAACCCATATACAATAGACAGGTTAACACCTGTACTACAACAGTGAAAGGAACGTCATTCAGACATCTCCAATGTGTATCTGCTAATATTGCCAACTATTATTTCTGCGCTAATTATTTTAATTGGCTAGAGTCCTGACTAGTATTGCGGAAGTTCTCCACTTCGAAGAGGTTCTGTTCGTGAATGCTGATTATTTCCAATAATATTAAACTCAGGGTATTTTGAAAAGGACACAAATTTGCCTGGTACTATTCCTGACGCTTGGCCGTTCTGCCCTTGTTACTGCTGCTTGAAGTTTCTCAGACCCAGGTGCAACATTTCTTCACTTTCCACTTAAAAAAAACTTAGGCTGCAATATTTAATTCAAGTCACGTCTGATTCACTAATAATTTAGCAACTAACGTCCCAGGTTCGCAACATTTGAAATAGATTTTAAAATATTTGTCGCTCGCCACAGAATGTCACTTTGTAAATTCAGATTTTCCTACAATAAATTCAGTTAACAGACTTCTGCTGTCAAATAAAAATGAGTAAGATTATCATTCACTCATTGTAATGTACTTTAATTAAACAGTTACATACATATATATATATATAACACAAATACATTACATACATACATTGTATACATACAGAACACAAATACATTACATACATACATTGTATACATACAGAACACAAATACATTACATACATACATTGTATACATACAGAACATAAATACATTACATACATATATTGTATACATACAGAACACAAATACATTACATACATACATTGTATACATACAGAACATAAATACATTACATACATATATTGTATACATACAGAACACAAATACATTACATATATACATTGTATACATACAGAACATAAATACATTACATACATATATTGTATACATACAGAACACATCTACATTACATACATACATTGTATACATACAGAACACAGATAAACAATGTTCCCTTGAATTTTATTTTCTCTCTCTTTAACTGGCTGAACAGGCCATTCAAAGTTCCACGCATGCACGTTTTTTGATTTAAAAGCCGTCTCACTAACTGCGTGGGACCTCGAGAGCACTGCGCAACCACGGAAACATTGTACATAAATACATTTCATACATTTCATGCAAACATTCCATACATTACATTCATTACATGCATCGCATATGCACATTACATACATAGCATACGTGGATTATATCTAAATGTATGCAACTATTCGCAACTATTCACCTTTGCTGTCGACCTGTCTAGGGTGTGGATTTTTACAGTGAAGTCCAATAGTGAGACTAACTGAAAGGTTGATCTGTGCCTCGCTCAGTGATCACTCTTGCTGAGGGTTAATTTTCCAAATCCACAAGCCTCGCCTGGTCAAAGTGCCAAATAGGACATCACAGGTATACAACCAGTGATGTTCTGTCCATTATTGAAAGGAAATTGCTGGAGTGTGTGCACGTGATTTGCTGATTTGGGCTTGGCTGCCTGAGGTTATGTGCCAGGAGCACGCATTCGTGTGAACAGTCTATTCTCCCGACAGGGGTTCCGATAACTAACAAATAAATAACACTTCCACAACAATAGTTGTTAGATGTAGTCTGCAGGCAGTGCCACAGGCTAGCTTTGCATACTTTTTCCTTACTGTTTTAGGTTAATTTAGTCGCTTTTTCAGCAATTATAACACACTTTGACTTTTGACCCCGGTGAGATCACTTTCTATTTACATCGAGATAGCTCAGAATGACCCAAACTGAATGGGCTTCCCATGGGGGTTTATTCACTACTCTGAGACAGTCTGTGTGCCACGAAACATTAATTCCTTGACCAATAAATGCGTGCCCTTTCGATTGACCATTTTGAATCAGTGAAAGATTAGTGTCGGACAGAACTTGATCAAACATTCTCTTTTGTTCCTCTTAAGCTACAAATATGTCATCAGATAAATTCTTCCTCTTCCTACACCGCACTGTGTTGAAATACAAACTTTCTCCGCTGGCTCATACTTTAACTCTTCACCTCGTGCAGTCTTTCCTTCATTCTATAACCTAAAGGGCTGGATTTTAGGCTTTGCTGTTTTCGGGGCGAAAACAGAGGCAGGGCAGGAAAGGTAGCGGCCGGGAATAGTTTGCACTTTAGTATATAAGTTTGTATATCTGGGTCCTGTGTTGGGGGCAACGCTAAGGGAGGCGGGGGGGAGGGGGGGCAGTGGGGGGTATGCGGGCTGGTGGAGGAACTTAAAAAAAACATTAAAACATTCCCAAACCATTGCCCTCGTCACCACAACACAAGGCGCAAACATTTTTTAAAAGGACAAACACTCACACTTTCCTTTTACCTTCCTCCCCAACGCCGGTCATGCCTGGACTGCTCCGATTTCCCAGGCGGTCATTACAGGCGCACTTCCGGGCGGACGGGTCGGGCAGGAACTCAAACTCACGCCGGTGTCACAATCAGGGGCGTTGCACACCGGGCACAGTTCTTCCCGGCGGTGCTGCTCCGCGCCACCGCCAAACCCGATCGGAGGATCGCGGCGGGGCGCTGGGGATCTCACCGCCGCCTTTCACGCCGCTTCAGAGTGAAAAACGGGGCGACAAGGACCGGAAAATCCAGACCCAAAGGCTTTTAAAATGGAGGTTTGGTGTTACTGAATCACTACTCCCAATTTACGAAGACGGAAGCCATTGTCTTCAGCCTCCACCTCATAGAGGGGGAGATCTTGGCTTTGTACCATAGTGTAAAACGGGGTGATGCAAGTCACCAGCTCATTTTACAACTCTCACGATTTTTATTTTCCCTCACTTACCATGGAAATAAAATTCAGGGGAGATGTAAAGCGGGCTGCCTGCTCGCTATCATCCGTTTTACACTATCGCACAAAGTCAAGATCCATCCCATCCGTTCTATTACCACCCACTGAATCCTTCATCCTGCACCACTGTTTCATGCCAGACCACACTGTCTTTAAATCCTTCGAAGATCTTCCATCTCCCTGTAACCTTCTCCAGCACTGCAACCACCACAAATGCGGTCGATTCCTCGGACACCAGCCCCTCTTACATCACCCCCTCTCTTCACCCCACCACTGGCAGCCATTCCTTAACCCAGTAGTAATCCCACGCTTTGGAATTCTCTCCCTCTGACTCTCCACCTCCCGCTCTTGCTTTAAGACCCTCCGCCTCTTTGAACAAGCTTTTGGTTGCTTCTCCTAATATCTCCCTCTTTGTCTTGGCATCCATTTGCCTCATGCGTGATGTGCCTTGGGACATTTATCTGTATCTAATAGACACTCTATCAATGCAAGTTGTCTCTTCCGCCGCAGTGTTACCCCACACTATATGCCTTGCCCTCTTTTGCTAGCGTTCTCAGACACTGGTTAGGCCCCAGCTGGAGTATTGTGGCCAATTCTGGGTACCACACTTTGGGAAGAATGTCAAGACGTTAGCGAGGGTGCAGAGCAGATTTACTGGAATGGAACCAGGGATGAAAGACTTCAGATACACGGAGAGACGAGCGCAGCTGGGATTTGATAGAGGTGTTCAAAATCATGAAGGGTTTTGATCGAGTAAATAAGGAGGAACTGGTTCAGGTGGCAGAAGGGTCGGTAACCAGAGGACACACATTTAAGTTGATTGGCAAAATAACCAGAGGCATCATGGAGAAAGCAAAAACTGTGCAACAAGTTGTTGTGATCTGGAATGCACGGCCTGAAAGGGTGGCGGTATCAGAGCCAGGAGTCATTTGCAAAAGAGAATTGCACAAATCCTTGCGTGGGGGGGAGGGGTGGGGGGGAACTAACTCAGTTGGGCCGAAATAGCACAGTTGGGAGAGTGTTAGACTGAAGATCTAAAGGTCCTTGGTTCAATCCCGAGTTTTAGCAGTTTCTGGTTAATTTGTACTTCCATCATTACCACTCGTGGGGGAATCTAGAACTAGGGGGCATAGTTTATGAATAGTGGGTTGCCCATTTAGAACTGCAATGAGGAGGAATTTCTTCTCTCAGAGGGTCGTGAATCACTGGAATTCTCTACCCCAGAGAGCTGTGGAGGCTGGGTCATTGAATATATTTAAGGCGGAGATAGACAGATTTTTGAACAATAAGGGAGTGAAGGGTTATGGGGAACAGGCAGGGAAGTGGAGCTGAGCCCAAGATCAGATTGAATGGCGGAGCAGGCTCGAGGGGCCAGATGGCTGACTCCTGCTCCTATTTCTTATGTTTTTATTTGCAGGGCTAATAGGAAAGAGCGGGGGGAGTGGGACTAATTGGATCGCTCTTTCAAAGAGCCGGCACAGACACGATGGGCCGAATGGCCTCCTTCTGTGCTGTATCCGACTATGATTGAAAAAAAAGGTATTCCGAGAAAAAGGGCTGGTGGCATTCGCACTGAACTCCGATGCCAGGAAATAACCCTGGATGATAAAAGTGCCGAGGTTTATGCAGCAGTACTGAAACACAAACAATTGCAGCCTCAGTATAAGCAGCATTTCAGTGTTTGCAGGTTGCTCAATTCCTTTCGATTGAAAGTTGCAGGAGATTGTGCTTGCTAATCGAAAAGTACCCAGCTGGGAGGTTAGCATTTCTGTCTCTTTTAGTCAGTGGTTCCCTAGTCACCTGCAATCGATAAGTAGAAAGTGGGAATTCTGAATTCCCTCGGTGTCTCAGCTAGTTAGCGTTTGTTTATTTTTGCAAGATTACTAAAAGAGCAACGCCGAGCTCAGAGCTTTTATTGGCAGCCCATAGAGTAAAACTCAAAGCCAGACCTGCAAATGGAGCAGCTTGAAACGCCGAGCCTGCCGATGGATTGGTGATTCAGAATCAGTGTCTGAATCTGCAGATGTTGCCATCTGCTTAGCCCCAATTATTACCGGGGTCGGGAGTCGGGGGTACGAGGCTGGAGGGGGCAATGAACCGCTAAACTCCACCCCCGCGAGAGTTGAGCTCCCAGGCCTCATTTTCAGGCCCCGACACTGACTCCCACCCGAAGCTGACAGGAATTACACCGTTGCTTCATCATGGGAGTCAAAGGTCGCGGCCAAGGGGCAGGGGAGGGGGTCTGCCATCGGTGACCCATGGAAACTCTTCCCAGTAAGGTAAGTAAAGATTTTGGGGAGGGGTTGGAAATTCCACGACCTGGGGGGAACCCCCGAGGCCGAAGGTATCTCCGCGGGAATAGGAGGAACAATCCTGCTCCCACCCCCCGCTACCCCGGACCACAGGAACCTTTCAAGATAGAACAAAAAGCACTATTTACCTGGGCCTCCTATGGTAGCTGCTTTTGCTGGTGGGTTGGAGACTGCACGAGCCAAAGTTGGGCCTGCGGTTAATATGGCATGTGCATCCTGATGATGTAATTGAAATTAGTCCCTTCCCCCGTACTCCACTGGGGTGGGGGAACATTTATGTGCTCGAATTCAGTCACGTTAAAGTGGTGAGAACACAAAGTAAACCTACCCCACCACCCGCTCCCCCTCCCCACTATCTTAAACCCCAACCCCCACTCGTAACATTCCCAATGGGCAGGTTGGGTTACATAGGATTACATCGGATATACGGCACAAAAACAGACCATTCGGCCCAACCAGGCCATGCCGGCGTTTATGCTCCACTCGAGCCTCCTCCCGTCTTTCCTCATCTAAATCTATCAGCATAACCCTCTATTCCCTTCTCCCTCATATGTTTGTCTAGCCTCCCCTGAAATGCATCGATATTATTCGCTTCAACCACTCCCTGTGGTAGCGAGTTCCACATTCTCACCACTCTCTGGGTGAAGAAGTTTCTTCTGAATTTCCGATTCGATTTCTTGGTGACTATCTTATATTGATGGCCTCTAGGCTACGGACCAAGAGCGGGAAAGTGGGATTAGGCTGGATAGCTCTTTGTCGGCCGGCACAGATCCGTGGGCCGAATGGCCTCCTTCTGTGCTGTGATATTCTATGATTCTACGATTCTATGATTCTAGTTAACTCTTCCCCACAAGTGGAAACATTTCTCTGTATCCACTCTATCAATACCTTTCATAATTTTAAAGACCTCTATTAGGTAACCCTCAGCCTTCTTTTTTCAAAAGAAAAGAGACTCAGCTGTTCACCCTTTTCTGATTGGTATAACCTTGCATTTCTGGTATCATCCATGTAAATCTTTTTTGTATCCTCTCCACTGCCTCCATAACATTTTTATAATCTGACAACCAGAATCGTACACAGTACTCTAACTGCGGTCTAACCAAGGTTCTATATAAGTTTAGCATAACTTCTCTTCTTAAAATCAACCCTTTTGTGTTTGCTGTGGTGATGAACTTGGAATTAGAAATGGCGACCCTGGGGAATTACTCATCCCCGGTCTATAGTGAGCTGGTGAATTTGTTATGGTGTTTTATGGATTGGTAGTGCTACCTAATTCGTGTCAAAGGCTTAGGGGCCGAATTTGGTGGACTCACCGCCCACTGCTGCCGACTGTCGCCGGCATTCCTCTTCGGGTTCCACCCAGTGTCACTTTTGATCTGGCCTGGGGTGGGCGGGAGGGGAGAGCCGCCGGGAAGCACCCACTGACGTCAGCGGATGGCCGAGTGGCGTAAGTGGACTCCCGCCGGCCGAGATACCAGATTGGTGCGGGCGGGAGTTGGCGGGAGTCAGCGCCAGAACAGGGTTAGGCCGCTGGCGGGAGGCTGGTCTGTCCCCGATGGTGAGTGTGAAGTGCTGGAAAAAAAAGGTGAGTAAACATTTTGTTCGTAGTTTTTTCACAGCGACTTACCTGATTGGGGTCCCCTGAAGGTCTTCCGATGGTTTTTTTGGGAGGTAGTTTTAGATGCTTTTTCTTTGCAGGTCTTTGACCCTCCGTGGGCCCGGCTCCATCCTCAGCGGCACTTGGGCCTTTGCCGCTGAGCATGAGACCTCCCACCGGCTGCTGCCCAGATTGGCTGCGTAAGTCCCTCTTTTGCCGCACGCCGACCTTCAAGGGACTTTTTTGATGAAAACCCCGCCCAGAGTACTGTTAGGTCCCTCGGCAGTCATCGGCGGTTCTTTGGGCGGTACTTGGGCGGGCAGGGGCCTTCATCAATATTGCCCCCAAAGTGTTTCAAATCTGTATTGCTGTAGAAGCAGCAGTATAATGTGTAAGCTGGATCGGCAGTCTAACTATTAACTGCACTAAACATCCAAAAAGAGCAGGAAAAAAACAACTGGTTCATCGACTTGCTCAGCCCACACCGAGCCTTCCCTCCATGCCCCCCCCCCCCAATACAGCTACTCAATCGACTGGGAGAGGCAAGACAATAGGAGGAATAAACCTCTGGCCAATTTAGGAAAAATTATTGCTAACAGTTCCTCATCAACCTTCGACAACTGAGACGTGTTTTCCGCACAGAAAATGGTTTAGCTCACTTTTGAATGTTTGCTGTCAATCTACATTTCTCTGCTGGCAATTTAATGTAGAGCTCAACGACTCTCTGCTAAAAAGAGAATTTAACTTGCTGCCAACTGAGCTTAATCTGTGGCCAGGAGTTTCCGTCTACGGAGCAGGAGCGACTCCAAGCAAATTCCCAGCCAATGCTTCCATGGGATGCTCCAGTGTCAAAGGCCTTTGTCAGGTCAAAGAAGGCTATGTAGAAGGGTCGGTGCTGTTCCCTGCATTTCTCTTGCAGCTGTCACGCATTAGCGTCCTTGACCAGACCAATATCCCCAGCATCGAATCACTGACCACACTTGACCAGCTCTGCTGGGCGGGCCACATTGTCCACATGCCTGACACAAGACACCCAAAGCAAGCGCTCTACTCGGAACTCCTATACGGCTAGCGGGTCCAAGGTGGGCAGAGGAAACGTTTCAAGGACACCCTCAAAGCCTGCTTGATAAAGTGCAACATCCCCATCGACACCTGGGAGTCCCTGGCCAAAGACCGCCCTAAGTGGAGGAAGTGCATCCGGGAGGGCGCTGAGCACCTCGAGTCTCGTTGCGAAGAGCGCAGAAAGTAAGCGCAGGCAGCGGAAGGAGCGTGTGGCAAACCAGACTCCCCACCCACCCTTTCTTTCAACCACTGTCTGTCCCACCTGTGACAGAGACTGTAATTCCCGCATTGGACTGTACAGCCACCTGAGAACTCACTTTTAGAGTAGAAGCAAGTCTTCCTCGATTTCGAGGGACTGCCTATGATGAGGATGGGATGCTCCCTAGCTCTCCTCTGCTTATCGAATTCAAGTAACCTACACACCTTGGGAGAATTTATTCTCTCATCATTTTAAAGACCTTGACCATAGCTTCTCAAAGTCTACGCTTTTCTAAGGAACATTGGTGTCCTCACCGACTGGGCTCCACACTGTCTGTAAGTAAGGCTGGTTGAAAGATTAGGGGGTGGAAATTCGGTGCCGCCTGCACTGAGGCGGTGACACTGCCCGGCCGCTAACTTTATCAAAGTACGAAATTCAGTTGTTTTCCCCAAAGAGGAGCACTAAGTGAGGCGTTCCACACTAGTCCTCGAACGCTGTCGGAGCGCTGGAGGACTAATGTGGAACGTCTCACATAGTGCCTGAAGATGAGAAAAAAATTGATAGTGAAAATGTCAGTGACCTGCACCCACACTTCCCCATTGCTACCATAAATAAATAGAAGTTAAATCATGGCTCTGAAATCCCGGTTTCTTTTTCCCGCGGGCGTTCGACTAAAAATAGGACAAAAGATTCGCACTTAGGTGGACCTAAAATATCTCATGGCACTATTCAAAGACGAGCAGGGAAGATCTCTCCGGTGCCCTGGCCAATATTAACCATCAACCAACATCAACAAAAAGTAGGTAATCTGTTCAGTATCAGGTTGCCTTTTGTGGGAGCTTGCTGTGCACAAATTGGCTGTTGCATTTCCGACATCTCAACAGTAACTACACTTCAAGAGTACTTAATTGATTGTGAAGCACTTTAGGACGTGAAAGGTGGTATATAAATGCAAATGTTCCTTTCTTGTTGTGAAGATTGAACTGACCAATGCAATAAGGTCCTTTATTGCAGGGCACAGAGCAATGCAGAGCCAGCAGTATAACTCCTTTCCACTGATCCTGCATTACACTATGTGTACAATTATTCCAAGACAAGCGCCTGGGACTAAGATGAAAAAACTTAGATAATTAAAGAACATAGGAGTCCTTTGCCTGTGATTATTGCATGAAGAATAATTATTTTTTTCTGTGCCTAGAGGTGAGAAAGAATTTCAGTTTGCAATCTGTGATGAATTTGGAGCAAATTTTCTGACAGGTGCCATGACAACAGGATTTGGGCATGCGGTGACTGAGAATGTGCAAGGCCTTTGATCATCGACAGTCACTGTTGGACAAGCCCCCATTTTGTTCATCCACTTGGGATAGACATCGTAATTTACTCATACTCGCTTTAAGTAAGAACATATTTTAGGCTGAAGTATGGGAGCAAGTGGCCAGAAAATATCCTAATCTGTGGGCAAAGGTAGCCACCATTATCAATTCCATTCAACCAGGCCAGGGCATAAAGGTGAGCTGCATGGATAAGGTCTCAATTAACATAAGAACATAAGAAATAGGAGCAGGAGTAGGCCATTTGGCCCCTCGAGCCTGCTCCGCCATTCAATAAGATCATGGATGATCTGATCATGGACTCAGCTCCACTTCCCTGCCCGCTCCCCATCACCCCTTATTCCCTTATCGCTCAAAAGTCTGTCTATCTCCGCATTAAATATATTCAATGACCCAACCTTCACAGCTCTCTGGGGCAGAGAATTCCATAGATTTATAACCCTCTGAAAGAAGAAATTTCTTGTCATCTCAGTTTTAAATGGGCGGCCCCTTATTCTAAGACTATGCCCCCTAGTTTTAGTTTCCCCTGTGAGTGGAAATATCCTCTCTGCATCCACCTTGTCGAGCCCCCTCATTATCTTATGTTTCGATAAAATCACCTCTCATTCTTCTGAACTCCAATGAGTAGAGGCCAAACCTGCTCAACCTATCCTCATAAGTCAACTCCCTCATCTCTGGATTCAACCTAGTGAACTTAAAGGGAGACAGACCTAATTAACTATTGTGGAATGGATTGTACCTGCACAATTATGCTCAGACTTGAAAACATAACCTAGACTGACACTCCCAGTGCAGTAGGGAGGAAGTACCGCACTGTCAGAGGTGCCGTCTTTTGAATGAGATGTTAAACTGAAGCCCAGTCTGTCCTCTCAGGCGGATGTAAAAAAAAACATGGCACTTTTCGAAACAGAGCAGGGGAATTCTCCCCACTGCCCTGGCCAATAGTTATCCCTCAACCAGAATCAATAAAACAGATGATCTGGTCATTGCTGTTTATGGGACCTTGCTGTCTGCAAATTGGCTGCCGTGTTTCCGTATAATACAACAGTGAGTACATTTGAAAAGTACTGCGTTGGCAGTAAAATGCTTCAGGACATCCTGGGGTTGTGAGAAGCGTTATATAAATGTAAGTTCTTTTTTTTTAAGCAATGATATAAGGCAGAGCATGTGCAGCATTACAGGTGATGGAGTTGACACTGGGAGATGCAGCAGCTATACACCACCAGACACAAACAAATTGGTGCCTTTCACTTACTGTACTGTACATGTAGAGGAGTTGTCACTGAGATGCAGAAACTATACGGCTACGGCGTGAAGTGTTCCCAAGGGGGTAAATCTTCTGATCCTCTGAATATTCACTGGCAGCCCAGGGCCTCACCCCTGGATACACGTATCGTGTATCACTGGTCCGGAGAATCATGGGGAGAGTCCCAGAGATTTCCCGATATGCATTCCTAGCAGGCAAGCCTCCAGGCTGGGAACATGCATTTTGGAAAATCTGTCGCAATGTGTACTTTTATACTTATTATAAAACAGTTATTTATAACACTCCCTTTTTCTTGTCCTCTTTAGCAACTTTGCTCCTGTTTTTTTTTACATTCAATAATACAACAACAACAACTCGTATTTTTACAGCGCCTTTAACGTAGTAAAACGTCTCAAGACGCTTCACAGGAGTGATTATCAAACAAAATTTGACACCCGAGCTATATAAGAAGGTATTAGGACAGGTCACAGAGGTACGTTTTAAGGAACGTCTTAAAGGAGGAAAGAGAGGTAGGGAGGCGGAATGGGAATTCCATATAGTGTTGGTTATTCATCTCTTAATGTGTTGCAAAGTTCGTGGCTCCCTCGGACTATGATCTAGTGGTGCAGGATGTAAATCGTTAATTTTCCACTTTACACACCGTGTCCGCTCTGACCAATCCCAGGTTCAGTAAAGTGCCATTCATTGCCCTTGATAATGTGTTAGATCGGTCACCTTAGTGGGCCAACTCTTAGAGCATCAATGTGAGTGTCCCATTTCCTGCATTGGTATTCCTAGAACTCCCTGAGTAAAGCCTTAAGTCACTTTCAATTCTGCCTGGCTTCTGGGCAGTTGTACAGAGCACAGTCCTAATCACTGGGGAATGAATTGAAGTTTGCACAAGCTGATTCACTTAGGGACCGTTAATACCCATCAGAGAGCAAAGACTTTTCATCCCGGCAGCCTGGGTTAAATTTCAGGTTAGGTGTCAAAGGTGAAAGGACAATTTCTGATCCACTGCCTTGCTAGAAAAGGACTGGCAGATAGTCCGAGGATAGTCCTGCCTCTGCTAATGTAGAATAAAGGCTCCTCTGACAATCCCAGGGATCAACATCACTAAATCTGGTCATTATCGCATTGCTGTTTGTGGGAGTTTGCTGTGCGCAAATTGGCTGCTGCGTTTCCTACAGTGCAAAAGTGACTACACCTCAAATGAATTTTATTGACTTTGGGACATTGTGAGAGGCACTATAGAAATGCAAGTTAGTTTCTGTTCTTTTAACAAATATCTTTCTCTGTTCGGAACACCAGCATGGATCAGCTGGTAATGGACACAGGGTAGCAGTGGGCAGAATTTGGAGACCCTCCATTCCTCACCAGGCTCCGAGACACAACACATCCAAATAACAGAGCTTTCCTGCCCGTGCTACACGGCTATTGTTTCTCAGGCTCCAGCACAGAACAGCATAAAAGTGAGGGATCTCACAGCAGGTCTCTCTGAACTCAATGTCTGCTCCATACTGCTGCATCCTAATAGATACGTAACTGGTTTGTCAATAGATTTTATGCATGGATCAGGATTCTATTAAACTGCAGATAAAAACAGCCAATTTGTTAATTTTTGCCCCACAGACCACTTAATCAGCCAGCAGTTCAATCTAAGCAAGAGCAATAGGAAACAGCAAGCACAGGAGCTCCTCAGAAGGCAACAGTTTACACTAAGGTTTAGACAGTTCGCACTCCTGGTGTGGCTGGCAGTAGCAATGCTGATAAATTGTGGGCACGCCCAATACAGTTTTCCATTCATTAATTGTAAAGTTGATCCAGAAGATCCCAGGTGTGGTCGCTGGTCTGGGCACTTGCATACAATCATACAATCATGTAGCACAGAAGGAGGCCATTCGGCCCATCGTGCCTGTGCCGGCTCTGGGAAAGAGCAATCCGATTGGTCCCATTGCCCTGCTCTTTCCCTATAGACCTGCACATTTCTCCTTTTCAAGTACTTATACAATCCCCTTTTGCATGTCACCATTAAATCTGTTTCTACCACCCTTTCAGGCAGCGCATTCCAGATCGTAAAATTTCTCCACATTTCCCCCCTGCATTTTCTTGCCAATTACCTTAATTCTGTGTTCTCTGGTTACTGACCCTCCTGCCAGTGGAAACAGTTGTGTTCCGTCTACTCTATCAAAACCCTTCATAATTTTGAACACCTCTATTAAATATCCCCTTAACGTTCTCTGCTCTAAACATAGAAACATAGAAAATAGGTGTAGGCCCTTCGAGCCTGCACCACCATTCAATATGATCATTGCTGATCATGCAACTTCAGTACCCCATTCCTGCTTTCTCTCCATACCCCTTGATCCCTTTAGCCGTAAGGGCCACATCTAACTCCCTTTTGAATATATCTAACGAACTGGCCTCAATAACTTTCTGCGGTAGAGAATTCCGCAGGCTCACAACTCTCTGAGTAAAGAAGTTACTCCTCATCTCAGTCCTAAATGGCTTATCCCTTATCCTTAGACTGTGTCCCCTGGTTCTGGACTTCCCCAACATTGGGAACATTCTTCCTGCATCTAACCTGTCCAATCCCATCAGAATTGTATATGTTTCTATGAGATCCCCTCTCATTCTTCTAAATTCCAGTGAATATAAGCCTAGTCGATCCAATCTTTCTTCATATGTCAGTCCTGCCATCTCGGGAATCAGTCTGGTGAACCTTCGCTGCACTCCCTCAATAGCAAGAATGTCCTTCCTCAGATTCGGAGACCAAAACTGTACACAATACTCCAGGTGTGGCCTCACCAAGGCCCTACACAACTCCTTGCTCCTATACTCAAATCCTCTCGCTATGAAGGCTAACATGCCATTTGCCTTCTTCACCGCCTGCTGTACCTGCATGCCAACTTTCAATGACTGATGTACCATGACACCCAAGTCTCGTTGCATCTCCCCTTTTCCTAATCTGCCGCCATTCAGATAATAATCTGCCTTCCTGTTTTTGTCACCAAAGTGGATAACCTCACATTTATCCACATTATACTGCATCTGCCATGCATTTGCCCACTCACCTAACCTATCCAAGTCACCCTGCAGCCTCTTAGCGTCCTCCTCACAGCTCACAACGCCACCCAGCTTAGTGTCATCTGCAAACTTAGAGATATTACAATTGATTCCTTCGTCTATATCATTAAAGTCTAAAGAGAACAATCCCAGCTTCTCTGTCTTTCGACATCACTGACATCACCACCGCTCCGCCGCTGAGAGACAGTGGCAGAGACTCGATCCCACCCCCAACTTCCGCTCCTCACCGGCACTTACTGCCACACTGCCGCCCCAGTTATGACCGGTCTGCCCGGAAAAACAAATGACAAAGACCTGAATATCGATCAAGAATCGACCTCTTCAGCAATGGCGGTAAAAACACTTTAAAAGTCGTAAGCGTGCCAGCCTTCTGGCGGGCCTCAGTTTCGGCCCAATGCCTCTATTAATAAAGCCAGGGATCTCATATGCTTTCTTTAACAGCCTTCTCAACTTGCTCTGACACCGTCAAAGATTTTTGGATTGAACCCCTTGGTCTCCGTGTTCCTGCACCCCCTTTAAAATTGCACCAGTTGTGTAATGTATGTACATAAGGTCTGCCCACCACCAGGGGGCTCTACTGTCAGAAGTCCTCAGGTCATAGGTACACTCGTGCTGGGCCCGGTATATAACCTGAACTTCACCTTTGTATCTTCACTTCTGGAAGCCATTAAAGACCGACCAGGTTACAACTAGTCACTGGCTCACAGTAGGGAGTTCATTGTATCATTTCATACACCATAACTGGCGACGAGGAAAATACGAACCCACGCGAAAGTATGGCGAGCACAGCACGATCGAATTCTCGAGAGATTCAATAAGGGAGAGGATTGGAGAGATTTCATGGATCATCTTGACCAGTACTTCGTGGCAAATGACCTAAACAAAGACAAGGGTGCAGAGAAGCGCAGGGCAGTTCTTCTCACCGTCTGATGCCCCACGATCTATGCACTTACAAAGAATCTGCTCTCACCCACTCTTCCTACAGAAAAGGGCTACAAAGAACTGTGTGCTCTAATTCAGGAACACCTTAAACCCACGGAAAGAATCCTCACATCGAGATATCGCTTCTATAAGCACATTCGTCCAGAAGGCCAGGACATAGAGGCATTTGTTGCCGACCTGAGACATCTTGCAGGGCCTTGCAAATTTGGGCCTGCATTGGAAGACATGCTGCGTGAATTTTTCGTGATCGGGGTCAACCACGAGGCGATCTTAAGTAAGCTGCTGGCTGCGGAGACGCCGGACTTGAACAAGGTCATCACCATTGCCCAGGCTTGCATGTCCGCGCAGAAAAGCACGAAGCAGATATCGCGACAAAACAGGAACTCCACAGCAAGTACTGTGCAAAATTGTATCGATGGCCAGCAGAGCTGCACATGGCAGGGCCTACTCGACTGCGTATGCGAGAACAGGAGTCGCTCAAAGCTCGCTATTGGGCGCAAATCCGAGCTCAATGTGTTGGCATTGAGGGGCAATCGTCAACCCCATCAGTGCCGCTTCAAGCAGAGAGTGTGTGAAGATGGGGCACCTTCAGTGGACGTGTCCACAGCGGAGCAAGCGAGCTGCGACACACCACGTGGATGATGATCAATTCAGCGTGGATCTGGTGATGCAGCCCGAGACATTTGAGAGCTCTGAGGAGGAAGTGTATAGTGTACGTGTGTTCCTAACAAAGAGCCAACCGATAATGATGGAGTTAAAATTAAACGGCATGCCAGTATCCATGGAATTAGACACGGGTGCGAATCAATTGTTAATGAGCCAGAGGACTTTCGAAAATCTGTGGGAGATTAAGGCAGAGAGACCCAACCTGAGTCCGATAAATGCGAAGTTGCGTACCTACACCAAAGAGCTCATACCAATGATCGGTAGTGCAGCAGTAAGAGTGTCGTATGAGGGGGCGGTTTATGATCTACTGTTATGGATTATCCCGGGCAACGGCCCATCGTTATTCGGCATGAGTTGGCGCGAGAAAATAAAATGGAAATGGTACAATATCAAAGCTTTGTCATCAGCAGATGATGATTTGTGTGCTCAAGTGCTGAGCAAATTTCCCTCACTGTTTGAACCGGGAATTGGCAGCTTCAAGGGAGCCAAGGTGCAGATTCACCAAAACCCAGATGCAAGGCCCATCCATCACAAAGCCAGGGCGGTCCCGCACATGATGAGAGAAAAGGTCGAGCTCAAATTGACAGGCTACAACACGAGGGGGTCATCTCACCGGTCGATTTTAATGAATGGGCCAGTCCCATTGTTCCAGTGTTAAAGAGCGACGGCACGGTAAGGATTTGTGGAGACTACAAGGTCACGATCAACCAAGTTTCGAAACAAGATCAGTACCCGCTACCGAAAGCTGATTACCTGTTTGCAATGCTAGCCGGGGGAAAATCGTTCACCAAATTGGATCTAACGTCGGCCAACATGACACAGGAACTGGTTGAATCATTATAGAAACATATGTGCATCAACATGCACAAAGGACTGTTTATTTACAACAGGTGCCCTTTTGGCATTCGTTTGGCGGCAGCCATATTTCAGAGGAACATGGAGAGCCTATTGAAATCTGTCCCCAGGATCGTGGTATTCCAAGACGATGTCCTAGTCACAGGTCGTGACACCGCTGAGCACTTGCACAATCTGGAAGAGGTTCTGCGTCGTCTGGACAAAGTGGGACTCAGGCTGAAATGTTCAAAGTGTTTTCATGGCACCAGTGGTCGAATTCCTTGGACGAAAGATTGCTGCAGACGGAATCAGGCCAATAGAAGTGGAAACAGAGGCCATCAAAAATGCGCCCACGCCCCAGAATGTGACGGAACTTTGTTCGTTCATGGGTCTTCTCAACTACTTCGGTAACTTCTTACCCAAATTCAGCAAGTATTAGAGCCTTTGCACCAAGCTGCTCAGGAAAGGAGATGACTGGGTGTGGGGTGAACTTCAAGACAGAGCCTTTGAGAAGGCTAGAAATCTGTTGTGTTCCCACAAGCTACTGGTACTGTATGACTCATGCAAGCGTCTAGTTTTGACCTGTGATGCGTCGTCCTATGGGGTTGGCTGCGTACTCCAGCAAGCCAATGAGTCAGGCAAACTACAACCAGTTACATACGTGTCTCGAAGCCTGTTCAAGGTGGAAAGAGCCTACGGCATGGTAGAGAAAGAGGCTTTAGCATGTGTTTATGGGGGGAAAAAAATGCAGCAGTACCTGTTTGGGCTTCGCTTTGAGCTGGAAACCGATCACAAGCCGCTTATATCGTTGTTCTTGGAACATAAAGGTATCAATACCAATGTATCAACCCGCATCCAGAGGTGGGCGCTGACATTATCTGCCTATGATTATGTCATTCGCCATAGACCAGGCATCGACAACTGCGCTGATGCATTGAGCCGGTTACCGTTGCCCACACCGGAGATGGAAACGCCAATGCCTGCAGAGCTACTCATAGTCATGGATGCCTTTGAGAGTGAAGAGTCACCTGTCACTGCTCAACAAGTTAAGATTTGGACCAACCAGGATCTGACAATATCGGTTGTAAAAGTTGTGTTTTTAACGGGGACTGGTCGACCATCTCCAAGGAAATAGGTGATGAAACCAAACCGCACAGCCATCGCAAAGATGAGCTTTCCATCCAGTCCGACTGTTTACTGTGGGATAATCGTGTTGTAATGTCCAAGAAAGGTGGGGCGAGATTTGTACAGGATTTACATAGTACGCATCCCGGTATTGTCATGATGAGGGCCATTGCCAGATCTCATATTTGGTGGCCTGGCATTGACTCGGACTTAGAGTCATGCGTGCATCAGTGCAGCACTTGCATGCAGTTAAGCAATGCCCCAAAGGAAGCTCCGCTCAGTCTGTGGTCATGGCCATCCAAACCATGGACTCGAATCCACATCGACTTTGCAGCCCCTTCCTCGGTAAAATGTTTTTTTGTGGTGGTGAATCATAGCACTTCCATTGCCACCATTGAGAACCTGAGAGCCATGTTTGCCACACATGGTCTGCCAGACATCGTTGTCAGCGACAACGGACCGTGTTTCACGAGTTTCAAGAGTTCATGAAACGCAACAGCATAAAACACGTGAGGTCAGCCCCGTTCAGACCCGCGTCAAATGGTCAAGCGGAGCGGGCAGTTCAAACCATCAAGCAGAGCCTGAAACGCATAACTCACGGTTCCTTGCAGACACGCCTGTCAGACATACTGCTCAGTTACAGGAAAAGGCCACACATGCTCACCGGGCTCCTGCCTACGGAACTATTGATGAAGAGAGGCCTCAAAACCAGGTTCTCTCTAGTCCATCCTGACCTTAACGATCATGTCGAAACCTGACGTCAATGCCAGCAGTGGTATCACGACCGCGCCGCAGTGTCACACGACATATCTGTAAATGACCCAGTGTATGTACTTAACCATGGTCAAGGGCTCAAGTGGCTCCCGGGCAATGTTACAGATAAGGAGGGTAACCGGGTGTATATGGTTAAGCTCAAGAATGGGCAGATGTGCAGGAAACACATTGATCAAATCAAGCTAAGACACACTGACGAACCAGAACAGTTGGAAGAAGACACCGCGAGCTTAGACGACCAACCAACTCACGTCCAGCCATCAGAAGAATCCACTGTGGTCAACACCCAGCCCCAAATCATGAGAGACTCTGAAAGCACTGGGATTGTACTGAGATGGTCAACTAGGGAGCGAAGGGCTCTGTACCGTCTGAACTTGTAATATGGACTTGTGCCAAGAACTGGGTGTGGGGGAATGATGTAATGTATGTACATAAGGTCTAACCACCACCAGGGGGCAGTACCGTCGGAGGTCCTAGGGTGATAGGTACACTCGTGCTGGGCCCGGTATATAACCTGAACTTCACCTTTGTATCTTCACTTCTGGAAGCCATTAAAGACTGACCAGGTTACACCTGGTCACTGGCTCACAGTACGGAGTTCATTGTATAATTTCATACTCCAAAAGTTGGCTTATCACATAAGGGCATTTTAACTGGGCTCAGCGAATCAGGACATGGAAGACAAAAACAGGCCATGGTTCTCTCTCCTGATCCTCATCCAATGACCTCTGCTTGAGCGTGAGTGTGAGCGGATGCTACACTGGAGCAGAATTGAGCAAGGCTGTCATGCCCTCATGCTTACGAACGCACATTTTTTTGCCTCACATGGGGAATGGTTTCTTGGGAATAATCACTTGGGCAAGATACCCTTCTTCTTAGGCAGTCCCCCAGAGTGGAGGATGACTTGCTTCCACACAAATATGAGTTCTAAGGTGACTGATGAGACCAATGCTGGATCTACAACCTCTGTCACAGGTGGGGCAGGTAGTGGTTGGAGGGACGGGTGGGTGGGGTGCTGGGTTTGTCGTGCGCTCCTTGCACTGTTTGCGTTCGGCTTCCACGTGATCTCGGCGAAGAGACTCAAAAGTGTTCGGCACCTTTTCAAATGCTTCTTCTCCACTTTAAGCAGTCTTGGGCCAGGGATTCTCAAGAGTCGATGGGGATGTTATATTTTTTCAAGGAGGCTTTGAGGGCATCCTTGAAGCCTTTTCTCTGCCCACTTGGGGCTCGCTTGCCATGTTGGAGCTCAGAGTAGAGCACTTGTTTCGGGAGTCTTGTATCGGGCATGCGGACTACGTGGTCCGCCCATCGGAGCTGATCAAGTGTGGTCAATGCTTCGATTCTGGGAATGTTGGCCTGAGAGAGAACACTGACGTTGGTGGGCCTTCCCTGCCAATGGATTTGCAGGATCTTGTGGAGGCAGCGTTGGTGGTACTTCTCCAGGGCTTTGAGGTGCCTGCTGTACATAGTCCATGTCTCTAAAGCATATAGGAGGGCGGGTATCACCACTGCTCTGTAGACCATGAGTTTATTTGCTGGGTTTGAGGTCCTGGTCTTCAAACACTCTCTTCCTCAGGCGGCCGAAACAGGACAATTGACGCCGGTGGAACAGAACTCCAGAAAAGGCCGGCTCCTGCAGACAAGGCGATGACAAGAAAAAGGGTCAAAATTGGAATTAAAAAGAATTGGTGAATGAAAATATAAATTTCAAACAGAAGCAATTGGCTTCTAAAATGTCCTGGAGGTGGTGCTTGACAACATGTTGATGTATGTAAGGGGTAATTCTGCAAGCGTCCATTGCTGAAGTACTGGTAGTAAGTATGGGTCAAACAATCACAGTATGGTGTTATGGACAAATCTCCCCCACCACACAAGGCTCTATATCAGGAATCGAGCCTTGCAAGATAAACCCACAGCGTTGAGCATTAAAATGGGATAATTGAAAATGTTCCACTTTTAAAGCAAGACATTGTACTTAGATGAAAGTTTCATCAGGAATTCTATAATATAGAAGTGTTAAATTCTACCCATTAGAGTTAATAGGAAAGGTGTCAACTGTGGCTCAGTGGGTAACACTCTCGCCTCTGAGTCCGAAGGTTTTGGTTTGAGTCAGACACCGGAAACTCAAGCACAAAATCTAGGCTGACACTGGGTGTGCTGCACTGTCAAATGTGCTGTCTTTTGGATGAAATGTGAGACCAAGGCCTTCTCAGGTGGAAACAAAAGGTGACAGGACACTATTTCGATGAAGAGCCGGGGAGTTCTCCCTGGTGTCCTGGCCAATATTTATCCCTCAACCAACATCACCAAAACCAATTATTTGGTCATTACCTCATTGCTGCTTGTGGGAGCTTGCTGTGGGGAAATTGGCTGCCGCGTTTCCTATATTGTAGTGATTACACTTCAAAAGTACTTCATTGACTGAAAAGTGCTTTAGGATGTCCTGAAGACATGGAAGGCGCTATATAAATGCAAGTTCTTTCTATTTGGTTCTTTGGAATTCCATACAACACAAATGGATTTTATCGATAGGAATTCTTAAAATGAAAATGGAAAGGATTTAGTTTGGAAATTCATGATAAGCTGAACATAATGCTAGAACCAGGTTTTCATTTATCGAGAGTTAACTGTAGTACTGCCTGATAATACTGTAAACTCTGTCAGTAGCAGAAGAGCAGTTCCAAGGTGGTGAATCGATGAGGAGAGGAGATGGAGGAGGATGCCACGATAAACAGTATTGGACACCATGGAAAGGTCAAGGACGACAAAGAAAGATAATGTTGCCGCGGTTACAATCAGAAACGATCGGGTCGATTTGAACCTCGCCGATCAGGCAGGATCGGTGCGAGCGGGGATTAAAAATGATGGGCGGGTGGAAACCCAGAGTGCTCTCGATCCCGACATTGTAAGTCCCGGGTTTTCAGGTGCGTGGAGACGATGGCAGGTGGGGGGCCTTAGCAATATTGACATAACGGGGTCCGATGATGTCATTCACACCCCGATGCCAATTTAACGCGGAGAGGCGCGAATTGCCCACAGTCTCCGAGCTGCCAAATAAAGCTGCTTCAGGCCAGAAGAGGTCCAAGTAACTTTTACACTTTTACATTTCTGGCAGGTCCTTGTGGCCCAGGAGGAGTGAGAGTGCAGGAGTGCTCCTCCTGACCCAACCAGAAAACCCTGTGCCTCCTTTGCCCTCTGCACTGTATGTACCTGTGAGTATGCTCACAGGTTTGTAGAGCTGTTGACCAATATCTGAAGGGGCTGCTCCTCAAATTCTGGTTGCACTTCAGCCCCACGCTCCTGATCTTTGGGCACTCTGTGTGGAGGGGAGCGAGCAGGTCGGAAGGCCTCCTCGTAGGACTGCTCCTGGGCACAGCCAAGGGGTCATCAGCCGGTCCAGGCAGCGGGCGGTCGATGGGGCCGTTCAGTCTGACTGCCTGCCTCTCTTCTGTGGTTACATCCGAGCCAGGGTGTCCCTGGAGATGGAGCACGCTGTGTCCACCGGTACGCTTGTGGCCTTCCCCGAGAGATGGGCGCCGGAGGGACTGGAGTGCATCATCATCCCCAACAACCAAATTTTTATTTGATTTTAGTGTCTGAAGTTTAATTTGTTTATTTGTCGGTTTTGGTGCCCCTTTAATAAGGGGGCACTTGATTTATAGGTTAAACTTTAAATAGTTGTTGAGCTGTTGAGTTGGGAGCGGCTTAACCAGTTACGTGCTGTTCACAAGACTCAATAAAACCCCAGCCAGTTGGGTTCAAGGGATCCACGATGAGACAGGTGGTTGTGAACCTAGTGGATGAACTGGTAATGTGTAGTGTGATTGTTAAACATTTTGCTAACAAACCGAACTAGTTCTTAATAGCAACGTGTCACTATGAATTCTTAAGAAAAGAACCCATGAAGCAAATACATTACACCCAGGGCTTTCCCGCCACCACCTACCCACCCCTTCTCCAGTCGCGATCGGTCTGGACACACCCTCCCCCCCACTTACATAGCTAGCCGGGGACTACTTTCTCCGGTCCCTGGTCCTGCAGCCGGGGGGAATTTCCACTTCCGCCCACCAGCCTCCACATCATCCCCACCTGAGCGGGAAATTTAAATGCGGCCCGGGAGTTAAAATCTCCCGAGCTTCACGCTCCAAGGCAGGAGTCCCAATGGATTGCCACTGGCGTTGGCTCCTTGCAGCCCTATTCCCGTGCCAGCGAAAATCCGGGCTGATGTTCTTGATGACTTTGACCAAAGCAAGCTCCGTGTTATGGGCAGTGCGGCGGTCCGCCCAACAGGACTCGCACAGAGAATTGTGGGAGAGGTGAATGCGGAGTCGGGTGGCAATGGTGCATTCAAAGGCCGTAGACAAGAAAGGGGAGGTTAGCGATGGGATGGTAACCGGAGATGACGGAGCTGTTGAGGATAGGCTTTGGAAAGGAGGTGTACAATGGTGTCAATTTTGATGGGGAGGGGAATGATAACAATTAACAATATCATCATCATCATAGGCAGTCCCTCAGAATCGAGGAAGACTTGCTTCCACTCCTGAAGTGAGTTCTTTTGTGGCTGAACAGTCTAATACGAGAGCCACAGACTGTCACAGGTGGGACAGACAGTCACCGAGGGAAGGGATGGGTGGGACTGGTTTGCCACACGCTCCTTCCGCTGCCTGCGCTTGACCTCTTCATGCTCTCGGCGTTGAGAGTTGAAGAGCTCAATGCCCTCCCGGATGCACTTTCTCCACCTAGAGCGGTCTTCAGCCAGGGATTCCCAGGTGTCAGTGGTGATGTCGCACTTTACCAGCGAGGCTTTAAGGGTGTCCTTGTAACGTTTCCGCTGTCCACCTTTGGCTTGTTTGGAGTGGAGGAGCTCCATATAGAGCATTTGCTTAGGGAGTCTTCTGTGGTCAGTGCTTCAGTGCTGGGGATATTAGCCTGGATGAGGACACTGATGTTGGTGTGTCTGTCCTCCCAGAGGATTTGCAGGATCTTGCGGAGACATCATTGGTGATATATCTCCAGCGACTTGAGGTGTCTTATGTACATTGTCAATGCCTCTGATCCATACAGGAGGGCGTTTATTACTACAGCCCTATAGACCATGAGCTTGGTGGTATCAGAGAGTACTGGTCAACTAGGGTCAGGAGTTGGGTGGGGTGCAGGAGGTGGGACTCAGAGAGGAGATACAGGCCACACTGGGTGGGGATGGCAGATTTCCTTTCCTGAAGGACATTACTGAACCAGTTGAACTTTTACAACAATCCAGCAGTTTTCATGATCACATTCCCCTAATATTGAAGTCAGCTCCATAACTTGCTGTGGTGGGATTTGAACTCATGACCTCTGGGTTGCCTAACCCAGTACCACATTCACTGGGCAACCATACCCAACATACGCAAACATTGAGTTAGCTGATATATCAGCCAGGGCAGCAGTTTGGCTCTACAATTGGACTGGATTTCTGGGACAGCATGAGCCAGTAATGGAGGGCGGCTGCAGCAGAGGAATTGAGGTTGGGGGAGTTGTGGGCCAGTGCTTGGGGTGGGGATCACCTACAGGTACTCGGCTGGTGGGGTAGTCCACACCCTTGGAGTCCACCCACATTTCTCCGTCACATTCCGGGTCACACCAACCCGCTCCTCTTTGCCAGATTTTCTATGCTTCCCTCCTCCTCTGCTAATCTGATGTTACCATTTACACCTCCTCTGGACTCATCTTTTATTTCTTTTCTTGTCCCATTACCAGCCACCTTTCCCTTGCCCCATTACCCCTGTTGTGTGTGGAGAAAGAGTCAACTAAACATTGTGAGCTCAAAGTAAAGTGTGACCTTAGTCTTTTATTGCAGGTCTCCAGAGTGCCTCTCCAACCTATGAGGCCTCCTTAAATACCTGTGCTCCCAAGGGATTATGGGATCCTTTGGGAATCCAGGGGATGAGCTCTCCAATGGCTGTACAGAGTA
Organism: Pristiophorus japonicus; assembly: GCF_044704955.1. Lineage (NCBI taxonomy): Eukaryota > Metazoa > Chordata > Chondrichthyes > Pristiophoridae > Pristiophorus > Pristiophorus japonicus. The sequence goes on along the minus strand of NC_091998.1, from coordinate 32,360,370 downwards.
AATACAAGTTTACATATATAACAACACTCCCCCACCGCCCCCAAAAGTCGATAGTGTAACTATTTACAATGTGAGTCGATCTGGGGCCCTTCTTGCCCTGGTTGACTGTCTCGTGAAAGCTGGTGTTGTTGAATCATTGATTGGATCCTCACTGGGCTGCTGTGCAGCTGGCCTTGCTGGGCTGCCTGGTGTGTTGGGTCCTGCTGGGCTGCTGTGGATGATGGGTTCTGCTTCGTGGTCAACCGTGGTGCCAGTTGCCACTGGTGTGTATGTTGGGGGATCAAAAAAGGTAGGGTCCAAGGTGGGTTGCTCAGGATAGTCCGTGAATCTGAGTTTGATTTGGTCCAAGTGTTTCCAGTGAATGAGTCCATTTGAAAGTTTGACCCGAAACACTGTTGCTCTCTTTGGCCACGACAGTGCCGGGAAGCCACTTGGGATCTTGTCCATAATTCAATACAAATACAGGATCATTGATTTCAATCTTGCATGACACATTTGCGCTATCATGGTATGCACTTTGTTGAAGCCACCTGCTCTCTACCTGTTCATGTAGATCAGGGTGAACTAACGAGAGCCTTGTCTTAAGTGCTCTTTTCATGAGCAGTTCAGCAGGTGGGATCACATTGAGCAAGTGGGGTCTCATGCGGTAGCTAGGCAGGACGCGTCTGTAGTGAGCCTTCAATTACCCTCTTCAAGCCTTGCTTGATGGTTTGCACTGCGGCGGATGGCGTAGTTGTATGCAGACAACGTGAGCGCCCATCTCTGGATTGGTTGGTATTTATCCCTTTATTCTCAGAAAACAGGGATATGAGTAGCTTATGGTCAATTTCCAATTCGAATTTTAGCCCAAACAGGTATTGATGCATTTTCTTTACCCCATAGACACATGCTAATGCTTCTTTCTCAATCATGCTGTAGGCTCTCTCAGCTTTAGGCAGACTCCTGGATGTATAAGCACCCGGTTGCAGTTTCCCGAAATCATTAGCTTGTTGTAATATACACCCGACGCCATATGACGACACATCACATGCTAGTACCAAACGCTTACATGGATCATGCAACACAAGCAATTTGTTTGAGCATAACAATTTTCGCGCTTTTACAAAGACATTTTCTTGGCTTTTGCCCCAAACCCATTCATCCCCTTTTCATAACAGTGGTTCTAACAGTGTGCTGAGACCTGGTAAGAAGTTACCAAAGTAGTTCAGGAATCCCAGAAATGACCGCAGCTCTGTGACGTTCTGTGGCCTCAGTGCGTTCTCAATTGCCTCCAACTTCGCATTGGTGGGCCTGATGCCATCCGCCGCAATCCTCCTTCCCAAGAAATCCACTTTAAGTGCCAGGAAAATGCACTTCGAGCATTTTAACCTGAGCCCCACACAGTTGATTTGACTAAGAACCTCCTCCAGGTTCTGCAGATGCTTGGCTGTGTTCCGACCTATGACCAAGATGTTGTTCTGGAAGCCCACGGTGTGCGGGACTGACTTCAGTAAGCTTTCCATGTTTCTCTGGAATATCGCCACCGCTGATCGGATTCCAAACGGGCATCTGTTATAAATAAAACGACCTTTGTGCATGTTGATGCAGATGAGGCCCTTCGATGATTCCTCCAGTTCCTGCATCATGTCAGCTGAAGTCAGATCCAGCTTCGTGAACGACTTTCCTCCCGCCAGCATTGCAAAGAGGTCATCGGCTTTTGGTATTGGGTAGTGGTTCTGCAGGGAGAAACGATTGATAGTTACTTTGTAATCGCCACAGATTCTGACGGTGCCATCTCCTATGAGGACAGGAACGATCATCCTGGCCCACTCGCTGAACTCGATCGGTGAAATGATGCCCTCTTGTTGCAGCCGGTCTAGCTCGATCTCTACCCTTTCTCTCATCATGTACGGTACTGCTCTTGCATTGTGATGAGTGGGTTGCGCCCCCGGAATTAGGTGGATCTTCACTTTTGCTCCTTGGAATTTCCCAATGCCTGGTTCGAACAGCGAAGGGAACTTCTTTAAGACCTGGGCACACGAAGTGTCGTCAGCGGGCGATAGCGCTCTGACGTCGTCCCAGTTCCAGTGTATCTTTCCCAGCCAGCTCCTGTCGAGCAGTGAGTGACCATTGCCCGGTACCACCCAGAGTGGTAGCTTGTGCACCACTCCATCGTAAGAGACCTTTACAGTAGCATTGCCAATTAAGGGAATCAGTTCTTTTGTGTAAGTTCTTAGTTTCGTACGAATAGGAGTTAAAACTGGCCTTGAGGCCTTGTTGCACCACAGTCTTTTGAAAGTTTTTTTGCCCATGATGGACTGGCTCGTGCTCGTGCCCAGTTCCATTGACATCTGCAGTCCATTTAGTTCAAATTCAGCATTATCGGGGGACAATTCATGGTGAATGTGTGCACCCAATGCACCTCTACCTCCTTGGTCTGAGGCTCTGGTTCATCGTGATCCTCCGTGGATCTGTCCTCCTCTGCAACATGGTGGTTTGCAGGCTTATCAGGATTAGCAGCTCGCCTGCACATGCATTGGAGGTGTCCCATTGTTCCACAGCCCTTGCACACATACCCTTTGAATCGGCATGAATGGAAACGATGATCACCCCCGCAGCGCCAACAAGGTATTAATGTCCTTGCATTCATCACCCTTGATGGTGAACTCTGAGACATCTGCGGACGTGCAGCTGCAGGTGTGTGTGACTTGCCCTGTACGTTACGATTCGAAAATAACATCACTTTGTTCACAGTACTTGTAGCAGCACTTGTGTGCTGAGAGATTTGCTTAGTATTGTCACTGGTGGCAATGAATGCCTGGGCTATCGCTATGGCCTTACTCAAGGTTGGGGTCTCGACAGTCAAAAGTTTGCAAAGTATGGTTTCGTGGCCAATGCCAAGTACGAAAAAATCTCTGAGCATGTGCTCCAAATGTCCTGCAAATTCACAATGTCCTGTAAGGTGTCCTAGCTCGGCGACATAACTCGCCACTTCCTGGCCTTCAGACATTTTCTGGGTGTAGAACCGGTACCTCGCCACCAGAACGCTTTTCTTCGGGTTCAAATGCTCTCGGACAAGTGTGCACAAATCATCGTATGATTTCTCTGTGGGTTTCACTGGAATGAGCAGATTCTTCATGAGGCTATACGTGGGTGCCCCATAGATGATGAGGAGAATCGCCCTTCATTTGGCAGCGTTCTCTTCCCCATCTAGCTCGTTGGCTACGAAGTATTGGTCGAGTTGCTCCACAAAAGCTTACCAATTATCTCCCTCCGAGAATTTCGCCAGGATGTCCACTGTTCTCTGCATCTTTGGTTTCACTATCTGTATCTCGTCGCCAGTTGTTATGCATGGAGAAAGAATCAGACTGAATACTGTGAGCTCAAAGTAAAGTGTGACCATAGTCTTTTATTGCAGGTCTCCAGAGTGCATCTCCAACCTGTGAGGCCTCCTTAAATACCTGTGCTCCCAAGGGATTATGGGATCCCTTGGGATTCCAGGGAATGAGCCCTCTGGTGGCTGTACAGAGTAAGTACAAATTTACATATATTACAACCCCTTTGATCAATTAATCACTCCTTCCCTCCACCCTATCACGGACCTTCCCCATCGTTCTTTGCCCTTCCACAACCTTCCCCTCCCTCTGCACTTGTTTAAAAACAGTCAATAAAAAGAAAAAAGAATGACTTGCATTTATATAGCACATTTCATGACCAACGGTCATTTCATAGCGCCTTACATAGAAACATAGAAACATAGAAAATAGGTGCAGGAGTAGGCCATTTAGCCCTTCGAGCCTACACCACCATTCAATATGATCATGCAACTTCAGTACCCCATTCCTGCTTTCTCTCCATACCTTTGATGCCTTTAGCCGTAAGGGCCACATCTAACTCCCTTTTGAATATGTCTAACGAACTGGCCTCAACAACTTTCTGTGGTAGAGAATTCCACAGGTTCACAATTGTTTAAGTGAAGAAGTTTCTCCTCATCTCTGTCCTAAATGGCTTATCCCTTCCTTAGACTCTGACCCCTGGTTCTGGACTTCCCCAACATCGGGAACATTCTTCCTATATGTCACCTGTCCAATCCTGTCAGAATTTTACATGTTTCGATGAGATCCCCTCTCATTCTTCTAAATTCCAGTGAATATAAGCCGAGTCGATCCAACCTTTCTTCATATGTCAGTCTTGCCATCCCTGGAATCAGTCTGGTGAACCTTCGCTGCACTCCCTCAATAGCAAGAATGCCCTTCCTCAGATTAGGAGACCAAAACTGGAAACAATATTCAAGGTGTGGCCTCACCAAGGCCCTGTACAACTGCAGTAAGACCTTCCTGCTCCTATACTCAAATCCTCTCGCTATGAAGGCCAACATACCATTTGCCTTCTTCATCACCTGCTGCACCTTCATGCCAACTTTCAATGACTGATGTACGATGACACCCAGGTCTCGTTACACCTCCCACTTTCCTAATCTGTCACCATTCAGATAATATTCTGCCTTCCTGTTTTTGCCACCAAAGTGGATAACCTCACATTTATCTACATTATACTGCATCTGCCATGCATTTGCCCACTCACCTAACCTGTCCAATTCAGCCTGCAGCCTCTTAGCATCCTCCTCACAGTTCACACTGCCACCCAGCTTAGTGTCATCTGCAAACTTGGCGATATTACATTTAATTCCTTTGTCTAAATCATGAATGTATATTGTAAATACCTTGGGTCCCAGCACTGATCCTGGCGGTACCCCACTAGTCACTGCCTGCCATTCTAAGAAGGACCCATTTATTCCTACACTTTGCTTCTTGTCTGCCAACCAGTTCTCTATCCACGTCAATACATTACTCCCAATACCATGTGCTTTAATTTTGCACAATAATCTCTTGTGTGGGATCTTGTCAACAGCCTTTTGAAAGTCCAAATACTACACATCCACTGGTTCTCCCTTGTCCACTCTACAAGTTACATCCTCAAAAAATTCCAGAAGATTTGTCAAGCATGATTTCCCTTTCATAAATCCATGCTGACTTGGACCGATCCTGTCACTGCTTTCCAAATGCGCTGCTATTACATCTTTAATAATTGATTCCAACATTTTCCCCAATACCGATGTCAGGCTATAATTCTCTGTTTTCTCTCTCCCTCCTTTTTTAAAAAGTGGAGTTACATTAGCTACCTTCCAAATCATAGGAACTGATCCAGAGTCTATAGAATGTTGGAAAATGACCACCAATGCACCAACTATTTCTAGGGCCACTTCCTTAAGTACTCTGGGATGCAGACTATCAGGCCCTGGGGATTTATCAGCCTTCAATCCCATCAATTTCCCTATCACAATTTCCTGACTAATAAGGATTTCCTTCAGTTCCTCCTTCTCACTAGACCCTCAGTTGTCTCGTATTTCCGGAAGGTTATTTGTGTCTTCCTTCGTGAAGACAGAACCAAAGTATTTGTTCAATTGGTCTGCCATTTCTTTGTTTCCCATTATAAATTCACCTGATTCTGACTGCAAGGGACCTACATTTGTCTTCACTAATCCTTTTCTCTTCACATATCTATAGAAGCTTTTGCAGTCAGTTTTTATGTCCCTGTAAGCTTACGCTCATGCTCTTTTTTCCCCCTCCCAATTAAACTCTTTGTCCTCCTCTACTGAATTCTAAATTTCTCCTAGTCCTCAGGGTTGTTGCTTTTTCTGGTCAATTTATATGCCTCTTCCTTGGATTTAACACTATCCCTAATTTCCCTTGTTAGCCACGGTTGAGCCACCCTCCCCGTTTTATTTTTATGCCAGACAATTGTTGAAGTTCATCCATGTGATCCTTAAATGTCTGCCATTGCCTATCCACCGTCAACCCTTTAAGTATCATTCGCCAGTCTGTCCTAGCCAATTCACGTCTCATACTCCCATCGAAGTTACCTTTCTTTAAGTTCAGGACCCTAGTCTCTGAATTAACTGTGTCACTCTCCATCTTAATGAAGAATTCTACCATATTATGTTCACTCTTCCCCAAGGGGCCTCGCACAACAAGATTGCTAATTAATACTCTCTCATTACACAACACTCAGTCTAGGATGGCCAGCTCTCTAGTTGGTTCCTCGACATATTGGTCTGGAAAATCATCCCTTATACACTCCAGGAAATCCTCCTCCACCGTATTGCTACCACTTCAGTTAGTCCAATCCATATGTAGATTAAAGTCACCCATGATAAATGCTGTACCTTTATTGCACGTATGCCTAATTTCCTGTTTGATGCCATCCCCAACCTCGCTACTACTGTTTGGTGGTCTGTACACAATTCCCACTAGTATTTTCTGCCCTTTGGTGTTCCGCAGTTCTACCCATACAGATTCCACCTCATCCAAGCTCATGTCCTTCCTTACTATTGCGTTAATCTCCTCTTTAACCAGCAACGCTACCCACCTCCTTTCCCTTTCTGTCTATCCTTCCTGAATATTGAATGCCCCTGGATGTTGAGTTCCCAACCTTGATCGCCCTGGAGCCCTGGAGCCATGTCTCCGTAATCCCAATTATTTCATATCCGTTAACAGATGTCTGCGCAGTTAATTCATCCACCTTATTACAAATGCTCCTCACATTGCGACACAGAGCCTGCAGGCTTGTTTTCTCTTTATCCTTTTAGAATTATGTTATAATGTAGCCCTTTTTGATTTTTGCCCTCCACTTTTCCTTATCTCCTTTCTACCTTTTGCTTCTGCACCATTTTACTTCCCTCTGTCTCCCTGCATAGATTCCCATCCCCCTGCCATATTAGTTTAAACTCTCCCCAACAGCACTCACAAACACTCCCCCTATGACATCAGTTCTGGTCCTGCCCGGGTGCAGACCATCCGGTTTGTACTGGTCCCACCTCCCCCAGAACTGGTTCCTATGTTCCAGGAATTTTAATCCCTCCCTCTTGCACCATTCTTCAAGCTATGCATTCATCTTAACTATCCTGCTATTTCTACTCTGACTATCATGTGGCACTGGTAACAATCCTGAGATTACTACCTTTGAGGTCCTACTTTTCAATTTAACTCCTAGCTCCCTAAATTCAGCCTATAGGACCTCATCCCATTTTATATCTATATCATTGGTACCTATATGCACCACGACAACTGCCTGTTCACCCTCCCCTTCCAAAATACCCTGCAGCCGCTCCGAGATATACTTGACCCTTCCACCAGGGAGGCAACATACCATCCTGGAGTCACGATTGCAGCTGCAGAAACGCCTATCTATTCCTCTTACACTAGAATCCCCTACCACTTTAGCTCTCCCACTCTTTTTCCTGCCCTCCTGTGCAGCAGAGCCACGCATGGTGCCATGCACTTGGCTGCTGCTGCCTTCCCCTGATGAGCCATCTCCCCCAACTGTATCCAAAGCGGTATATCTGTTTTGGAGGGAGATGACCGCATGGGACTCCTGCACGACCTTCCTACTCCTTCTCTGCCTGATGGTCACCCATTCCCTATCTGCCTTTGTAACCTATACCTGTGGTGTGACTAACTCACTCAACATTCTATTCACGACATCTTCCATATTGCGGATGCTCCAGCGTGAATCCATGTGCAGCTCTAGTGCTGCAATGTGGTCTGACAGGAGCTGCAGCTGGATACACTTCCCGCACACATAGTAGTAGTGTCCCTGATTTCCCACATAGCACAGGAGGAGCATGACACAGGTCTGGGCTCTCCTGCCATGGCTTAACCCTTAAATTAACTTAATTTGGCAACAATGCCAAAGGTGTCTTACTGATAAGAAAAGAAAAAGAAAAAGAAAAAGATAAAATACTCACCAATCCACCAGCCAATCACTTACCCGCTTGGCTGTGACGTCACACTTCGATTTCTTTTTACTTCTTTGTTTATTTTTGTCCCTGCACCAGCTGCCGCTCCCGACTGCCGCTTCCGACTGCTGCTACTGGCCTTTTATAGGCCTCGATCCTCGATCTCCCGCTCCCGACTGCCAATTAAGTACTTTTGGAGTGTAGAACCTGTTGTAATGTGGGACACACAGTAACCAACTTATGCACAGCAAGCTCCCATAAACAGCAACGTGATAATGACCAGATAATCTGCTTTCGTTATGTTGATTGAGGGATAAATATTGTCCAGATCACCTTCTCTAACTTTCTGATGAAGGTCATTGATCTGGAACATTAACTCTATTTCTCTCTCCACAGACGCTGCCTGACCCACTGAGCATTTCCAGCATTTTTGGATTTGACCTTTAGAAGAAGGGTAAGGAGAGCAAATGGACAGGCGGAAAATCCAGCAATCCGCACACTAAAGGTTATTTCAACCTTCAGGAGACTGACTTCTACAACCTGATATCTCCTTCTGTTTGATATGTAGCTCAGCGACAACTGGAGTCTCCTATTTGTAATAGGGTGTAATTTAAATCCAAAATCCCTGACAGTACATTTCTCCTGAACGTTACATTAAAGTTCTGCTTCACTGTATGGATCAAAGGGAGGTTAGCTCAGATATTGAGCTTTCCTAACCTCTGTCCACAGCCATTACACTCTGAACAAGCTGAATTTGCTGCTGAATCGTGACCAGCTCCTCGATCGTTTTGTAGCCTGTATGCTAAATGGGGCGAAATAGAGAAGGTAATATTTATCTAAGCCTTTCATTTTCGCCCAAGATTTAATTTTAACAATTTAATGTGCAGCACAAATTCTGTGGCCTTCCTTTTGCTAAATATATTTTTCCCCCTCTTGTTAGATGTCTATATACAGGACTCCCTGCAGCATTTATTGACACACTTAATCATACAGAGTGCTTCACGCACATGGAAAGAAAATAATTGCAAAAAGAGTCACACTGCCAGATTTGTTACATAACTGCTCCAAAATGAAATGGTCCCGATCTGAGTGACTCTTCCATATCAACACCGCTGAACTTTCACTGAAATTAAATACATCAAATAAAGAAGGGAATTGGAGATTTACATAATTCAAAGTTTTGTGTATTGCGTGCAAGCATTGGAAAATGTTTGTCACACTTCAAACCATCACACTTGAAAACGTTACACTTCAAAGCGTCACACTTGAAAACATCACACTTTAAACCGTCACACTTCAAACCATCACACTTCAAAGTGTCACACTTGAAAACGTCACACTTGAAAACATCACACTTGAAAATGTCACACTTCAAACCATCGCTCTTCAAACCATCATACGTCAAACTGTCACATTTCAAACCGTCACACTTCAAACCGTCACACTTCAAAGTGTCACACTTGAAAACGTCACACTTGAAAACGTCACACTTGAAAATGTCACACTTCAAACCGTCAAACTTCAAACCGTCACACTTCAAACCGTCACACTTCAAACTGTCACACTTGAAAACGTCACACTTCAAACTGTCGCTCTTCAAACCGTCGCTCTTCAAACCGTCACACTTCAAACCGTCACACTTCAAACCATCGGACTTCAAACTGTTGTATTTCAAATCGTCACACTTCAAACCGTCACACTTGAAACTGTCACTCCTCAAACCGTGGCAATCCTGTACATAGGAGCGTGTAGAGTGAGTGTCAACAGGTTTTACAATCCTGCAAGGGTTCGTGACCAAACCCAATCCTGTTTGTACTCGATGTCACACACACTGGCGCTTTCCTATGCAGGCCATGAGAACAGTCAGGTAGCCAATTGTTGCCCTCCTGGCCTAGAGCCTATTGTAGTGCTCCAGCTGAGATTAGGAAAGATCCCGTGACCTTCTAATCCAATCACCACAGAGGTAGTTTCGTCAGCTGGTAAGCCATTGGGGTTTCACTCAGAGGATAAAAAAAGGCAGTTCTGTCGGAAAGTCTGAGAGTTCCTGTACATAAACTATCAGAACCTCGCATGATTTAGAGCATGTTAACCTGGAAAGGATAACTCCTCCTTCAGTTAGCAGCAAGAGGTCGACGAGCTGTACTAAAGCTCAGGCAATGATGACAAGGTAGCATTGAGGGGTTTACCCGAATAACTAAATCCCAAGTGAATTATGAGCATAGGTGAGAATTCTTGGCACATGGGCATTCACTGAAGATGGGAACATATCCAATATGGGTGTTGCTCAAATAATTACCAATCTGTGAAAGCCTAGAGGAACAAGGATTTTTTTTTTCGTTGCGAGAGATCCTTGTCTTTGCAGCGAGGAAGTTATAGCATTCTGATTGACATAAGTGTGAGCAAGCTTGCGACGACGATGTGGGTGAGGATCTGGATAGTGAATCGGGACATTTAAATGAACAGTGTTGCCTCTTTGTTGCAACGTGTCTGACACAGAATTATTGTCCACTAACACTTGGATACAAAATCTTTTCACAGGAACTCCCCTCAGGTCAACATGTTCTTGATTAGATCCTGTCTTTCATCTGATTGAAGAACCATTGTGTGCAACAAGGGAGATGTAACTGATGGTTGTGCTAGTGCTGGATAGTTAAAGTAAAAGATGGCAAAACAGCGACAGTACCCCAAAGCTTATTTCTGCTTCCAGTGAGAGTGGCTCTATTGGTGAAAGGGTCTAGTGCAGGAGTCAGTGACAGACAGCGGTTTATTTTAGGAAGGAACCTGCAAGGCATTATCTCGAATAAAGGTGAAAAACATCTGTCGTTTCTTGGGGATGGATGTTAAGGTCTGACAGACAAAGTAATCTCTGACCCGAAGGCCTTAAGAAGCTGGCCAGTCCCTACATGAGCTCCACGACCACTCTTGAATCCAGGTGCCAGTGAATTACCATCCAGACAAGTGAGAGCTTTCAGTGCAACTATTCGATAAAGAAAGAACGAAAGACTTGCATTTATATCGCGCCTTTCACGACCACCGGATGTCTCAAAGTGTTTTACAGCCAATGAAGTATTTTTGGAGTGTAGTCACTGTCGTAATGTGGGAAACGTGACAGCCAACTTGTGCACAGCAAGCTCCCACAAACAGAAATGTGATTATGACCAGATAATCTGTTTTTTTGATGCTGTTGATTGAGGGATAAATATTGGCCAGGACACCGTGGATAACTCCCCTGCTCTTCTTCGAAATAGTGCCATGGGATCTTTTATGTCCACTTGAGAGAGCAGATGGGGCTTCAGTTTGATGTCTCATCTGAAAGACAGCACTTCCGACAGTGCAGCACTCTCTCAGCACTGCACTGGAGTGTCAGCCTAGATTTATGTGCTTAAGTTCCTGGGTGGGATTTGAACCTACAACCTTTCTGACTCAGAGGCGAGAGTGCTGCCCACTGAGCCACAGCTGACAATTTAAGACAAATTTAAGACAAATTTAAGACACAAATTAAGACAAAGACCAGGGACTCTGGATAAATTGAATAGCACCCTTGCGAGACCTTGGGGCTGAGATCTGCACTGCAATTTTGTGCCAATGCCCACTGGCTAAATTGGCAAATCTTGGCAAAGAACAGGGAATACTGAAGTGGTTGCAGTAGCTGTCACTGAAAAGAAAGAAAGATCTGCATTTATATAGCGCCGGTCACAACCTCAGGATGTCTCAAAGTGCTTTACAGCCAAGTAATTACTTCTGATGTGCAGTCACTGTTGTAATGTAGGAAACGCAGCATCTAATTCATGCACAGTAAACTCCCACAAACTGTAATGAGATAAATGACCAAATCAATTGTTTTTACCTGTTGGCTGCGTGATGAATATAAGCCAGGACACCGGGGAGAATCGCCCCATGCTCCTCTTCATTGTAGTGCCATGTAATATTTTTTACATTCACCTGAGAGGGCAGACATCTCATCTGAAAGACGGCACCTCGGACAGTGCAGCGCTCCCTCAGCCCGGCACTGGACTTAAACCTATGTCCTTCTGACTCGGAGGTGAGAGTGATATCAACTAAGGCACCGCTAACACCATGTGGAAATCGTAACTGCTCATTGGCTGCTAACTGGAACTTCTGGTTGTGTTATTCCATTCAGGTGAAACTGGAGTTGGCAGGGATGGAGAATGGGAGGGGGATGTGATCCGTCACATTCCTGCCCATTTTCACACTCACTTAGCCTCTAATCAGTGACCTCTCTTGCAACTCCACCCCCACCCCCCACCCTTACACATGGACAGGCCTATTGAAATTATATTCAAATGATGTACACATGTCATCCAACCAGTTTCCATCATTTGACCCTCATCATCATCATAGGCAGTCCCTCGGAATTGAGGAAGACTTGTTTCCACTCTGAAAATGAGTCCTTAGGTGGCTGAACAGTCCAATACGAGAGCCACAGTCCCTGTCATGGTGGGACAGGCAGTTATTGAAGGAAAGGGTGGGTGGGACTGGTTTGCCGCACCCTCCTTCCGCTGATGGTGCTTGATTTCTGCATGCTCTCGGCGACGAGACACGAGGTGCTCAGCGCCCTCCCGGATGCAGTTCCTCCACTTAGGGCGGTCTTTGGCCAGGGTCTCCCAGGTGTCGGTGGGGATGTCGCACTTTATCAGGGAGGCTTTGAGGGTGTCCTTGTAACGTTTCCTCTGCCCACCTTTGCCTCGTTTGCCATGAAGGAGTTCCGAGTAGAGTGCTTGCTTTGGGAGTCTCGTGTCTGGCATGTGAACAATGTGGCCTGCCCAGTGGAGCTGATCGAGTGTGGTCAGTGCTTCAATGTTGGGGATGTTGGCCTGATCGAGGACGCTAACATTGGTGTGTCTGTCCTCCCAGGGGATTTGCAGGATCTTGCGGAGACATCGTTGGTGGTATTTCTCCAGCGACTTGAGGTGTCTACTGTACATGGTCCATGTCTCTGAGCCATACAGGAGGGCGGGTATTACTATAGCCCTGTAGACCATGAGCTTGGTGACAGTTTTGAGGGCCTGGTCTTCAAACACTCTTTTCCTCAGGCGGCCGAAGGCTGCACTGGTGCACTGGAGGCAGTGTTGAATCTCGTCGTCAATGTCTGCCCTTGTTGATAAGAGGCCCCCGAGGTATGGGAAATGATCCACGGAGTCCAGGGCCGCGCCGTGGATCTTGATGACTGGGGGGGCAGTGCTGTGCGGCGAGAACAGGCTGCTGGAGGACCTTTGTCTTACAGATGTTTAGTGTAAGGCCATGGCAACGTTGGTCGCTAAGGACACCTGTGCGTCTCTGCCATGCTGCACTGGCAATGGCCTCAGGCGTGCCATGTGTAATCTCTGGCATAAGCACTTTTCAACCTTACTTTTAACAAACATTTCAAAGACTGTTCCAACACCAGAGCGGCCGCTAGCTACGAAAACGCTGTGGTGGATCTCCACGGCTCTCGGCAGCCATCACCACCTGCCCGCCCCCTCTCCTCCCTCCAGGGGCGGTCCCTCCAGCGGGAGTTACCCGTTATCATGCTAATGAACATGAGTTCAAAAGCAAGGCCAGGGTCAGGGGGCAGGAAGTCCTGTAATCACAAAGCGGGCACTCCAACTCTGAGAAAACACAATGTTTACACCATTGGTGGGGCCAAGATTCTGATCTTGATTTAAATTCTCCACTCGCTGTTGGCCCTTACTTTGAAATCGAGTAAAAATAACATCAGTGTAGTTTGCAGCATGAGTAGCCTTGCAAGTGTTTGTACTCGGTGCAGAAGGCATACAGCACAGAACCCTCATAACCGCTGGTGTTAGATGCCCAGTGGAATGCACCATGCTCCCTCAGGATCGCCAGCGAGATGGTCGCTGAGTTATACCTTCTCACAAGACCTCCAGCTGGAGAGGCAAGCTGTAATATAGTTCCACCTAGTGGACTACTGTGGTAAGGCAGCCATTGCTGTAAATACAATAAGAAAGGCAACAGGTGACAGGTCACCTGAGAAGTTCCCGAGTTAACAGCCATCTTTGGAGTCTGTGTGTGTTTGTGAGGTCGTGAGGAATATATCACATTGGCAATGAAGGATGGGATAATCGGATTCCCTAGCTGAAATTTTTGTTGGTAATGGTTCCAGCAAAACAACAGAGAGACTAGAGAGGTCCTTTGTGTTGCAGAACAGCTAAAGATCCAAGGTAAATTACAAGCACACTTGGCTGAACTGCCAGAGTCCAGATGGCTGCACCTATGGGAATAATAGGGAGCTTGGGTGAATTTCATCATGACTGTGAAATTTTCGGAGCATATGTGGGGCGGCTAGAAATGTTTTTCACCACAAATAGTATCATCGAAGTCCCAGATGATGAAAACTGTAACCTGGTGGTGTGGAAAAGAAAAAAGGCTATTTTTCCGACTGAAGCAGGCCCTGAGGTGTATGAAACCCTGAGAAATTTGCTTGTTCACATAAAACCAAAGGATACATCACTTATGGAGATTCTAAGGAAGTTAGAACAGCAATACAGTCCTGAGCCCTTGGAAATTGCTGAAAGCTTTCGTTTTGGAACACCAGACCAATTAATTGCCAAAAGTATCAGTGAGTACATTGCAGCATTAAAAAAGCTGTCATTTCAGAAACTTTCAGGGCCGAGCAATGCATGAGTGGGATGAAAAATTAAGCGATCAGAAGAAAGTTGTTGACAACTCCTAACTTGACTTTTGATTTAGCTTGTCAGACAGCTATGTCAATGGACATGGCCTACCAATAATCCCGGGAATTTCGTATCATTTCCAGTTGTCAGATACCCGAGGTGAATCGCCTGCAGGTTAATAGTAAAAGGCAGTTGTGCCCCAAGGTCTCGGCAACTGGTAATAGTCATCATCATCATCATCATCATCATAGGCAGTCCCTCGGAATCGAGGAAAACTTGCTTCCACTCCTGAAGTGAGTTCTTTGGTGGCTGAACAGTCCAATATGAGAGCCACAGACTCTGCCACAGGTGGGACAGACATTTGTCGAGGGAAGGGGTGGGTAGGACTGGTTTGCCACACGCTCCTTCCTCTGCCTGCGCTTGACCTCTTCACGCTCGCGGCATTGAGATTTGAAGAGCTCAACACCCTCCTGGATGCACTTTCTCCACATAGGGCGGTCTTCGGCCAGGCACTCCCAGATGTCAGTGGTGATGTCGCACTTTACTAGGTAGGCTTTGAGGGTGTCCTTGTAACGTTTCCGCTGCCCACCTTTGGCTCATTTGCCATAAAGGAGCTCTGCATAGAGCATTTGCTTGGGGAGTCTCGTGTCTGACATGTGAACTATGTGGCCTGCCCAGCGAAGCTGATCGAGTGTGATATATCTCCAGCGACTTAAAGTGTCTTCTGAACATTGTCCATGCCTCTGATCCATACAGGAAGGTGGGTATCACTACAGCCCTGTAGACCATGAGCTTGGTGGTAGATTTGAGGGCCTGGTCTTCGAACACTTTTTTCCTCAGGCAGCTGAAGGCTGCACTGGCGCACTGGTGGCGGTGTTGAATCTCATCATCAATGTCTGCTTTTATTGATAAGAGGCTCCCGAGGTATGGGAAATGGTCCACGTTGTCGAGGGCCATGCCATGAATCTTGAAAATTGGGGGGGCAGTGCTTTGCGGCGAGGACAGCCTGGTGGAGGACCTTTGTCTTACGGATGTTAAGTATAAGGCCATGTTTTCATATGCCTAGGTGAATACATCGACTATATCCTGAAGTACAGCCTCAGAATGTGCGCAGATGCAGGCATTGCTCAATGACAGAGGTTGGGATGATCTTGGACCTAGCCTGGAGGCGGCGTAGATTAAACAGCTTCCCACTGGTTCTGTAGTTTAGTTCCACTCTAACGGGGAGCTTGTTGACTGAGATGGAGCATGGCAGCAAGATTGAGAAATGGGTTTGAGCGATGACGCAGCCCTGTTTGACCCCGGTCCGGACGTGGATTGGGTCTGTAATGGATCTGTTGGTAAGGATCACGACCTGCATGTCATCGTGGAGCAGGCGAAAGATGTTGGCAAACTTTTGGGGGCATCCGAAACAGAGGAGGACGCTCCAAAGACCCTCACAGTTGACAGTGTCAAAGGCCTTTGTAAGATCATAAAAGGCCATGTATAAGGGCTGACGCTGCTCCCTGCATTTTCCCTGCAGCTGTCGTGCTGCAAAGATCATGTCCATTGTGCCCCGTAGGGGACAGAATCCACACTGTGATTCTGGGAAGAGCTCCTTGGCCACAGGGAGAAGACGGTTGAGGAGGACTCTAGCGACAACTTTCCCAGTGGCTGATAGCAGGGAGATTCTTCTGTAGTTGCCGCAGTCGGACTTGTCCCCTTTTTTAAAGATGGTCACGATCACTGCATCGCTGAGATCTCTCGGCATGCTCTCCTCCCTCCAGATGAGAGAGATGAGGTCGTGTATCCGTGCCAACAGCGCCTCACCACCATACTTTAGCGCCTCAGCAGGAATTCCATCCGCACCCGTAGCCTTGTTATTCTTGAGCTGTTTTATGACTTTGCCTACCTCGTGCAACGTTACGGTTTCACTGAGGTGGTGGCGGGTCACATACTGCGGGATGGAGTCGAGAACACTCGAGTCAAAGGCAGAGTCTCGATTGAGGAGATCTTCGAAGTACTTCTGCCAGCGGGCCCTGACAGCCTCGGTGTCCTTGATGAGTGTTTCCCCGTTCCTGGCCAGGAGTGGAGTGGGGCCTTGGGAGTTTGGACCGTGGGTGGCCTTTACTGCAATGAAGAATCCTCGCATATCGTGGCTGTCGGCCAGTTGTTGTATCTCCTGTGCTTTCTCCATCCACCAGGTTTTTATGTTGGGCCTCAGCCTTGAGCCGTCTGTAATGCTGCTTTGCTGCTTTGCTGCTCCCGAAGTGGGTTGTTGCTTGAGGCTCAGAAATGCCCTGCGCTTAAGATCTATTAGCTCTTGGATCTCCTGATCATTTTCATCAAACCAGTCCTGATGTTTTCTGGCTGAGTGACCAAGTGTCTCTTCACAGGCACTGGTTATAGCGGCCTGGAGGGCAGACCAAGCGCTGTGGGCATTCAGCATCTCAGGGTCATCAAGGCATGCCAGACTAACTGTGAGGCACTGGCTGTATAGGGCTGTCTTAGCTGGGTCTTTAAGTGCCCCGGCATTGATTCTTTTGTGGCACTGCTTCTGCTGTCCCCTCTGCTTTGGGACTATGTTAATGTTGATGATGGATCAGATTAGGCGATGGTCCATCCAGCAGTCATCAGCTCCTGTCATGGCGCGGGTGATGCGCACATCCTTGTGATCCCTGGCTCAGACGATGATATATTCGAGCAGGTGCCAGTATTTGGAGCGAGGGTGTTGCCACGATGCCTTGTATTTGTCCCTTGGCGGAACAGGGTGTTGGTGATGAGAAGTTCATGTTCTAGACATTTTGTCAGGATTAGGGTACTGCTGCAGTTGGCTTTCCCTACCCCCTCTCTGCCAATCGTGCCTCCCCAGAGGACAGTGTCTTTGCCGACCCTGGCATTAAATTTGTTGTATATGCATTAAATTTGTTGTATATGCACCCCAGTATATAAAGGAGCTCACAGCTTGGTGTCCTCACTCGAGGAGCTGCAAATAAAGGACTACAGTCTACACAGTTTCAGTATCATATCCTGCCTCGTGGAGTCATTTGCTAAAGGTATCTACATACATTACAACTGGCGACGAGGATACGAGGTCATGAACTACACGCTCAACATGTCGAATCTCAGCAACTTTCAGCAATTTACAGAGGGGGAAGATTGGGATGCGTTTGTGGAAAGATTGGAACATTTCTTGATAGCCAACGACCTGGATGCAAACACACCGGTTACATGACCGAACAAACGCAGGGCCATCCTGCTTAGCAATTGTGGCCCCTCCATCCATTGTCTCTTCAGGGACTTGTTAGCCCCAGCAAAGACAACCACCAAAAGCTATGAGGAACTTGTAACACTTATACAGGAACAACTAAAACTGAAAGAAAGCATCCTCACAGCCAGGCATCGGTTCTACACTTACCGGTGACCTGAGGGCCAAAAAATTGCTAAGTATGCTGCACACCTAAGAAGACTAGCTGCTCCGTGTGATTTTGGAGACCACCTAAATGAAGCCATAAGGGACATATTCATCATTGAAATTGGCCACGAGGGCCTCCTGCACAAGTTGCTCTCTGCTGACATCACAGTCACCCTGCAGAAAACAATTCAAGTGAGCCAGGCCTACATGGTTTCGGCCGGCAACTCTAAGAGAATACTGATCTAGGACTCTAAACTGGCGCGCGCAGTGCACCACATGGATACTTGGAAAGGCAGGAAGGCTGCCCCGAGTCCAGCAAACCTGAGTCCGCCACATGGGGCAAACTGGATGGCCCCATGCTGGCGCTGTGAAGGAAACCACAGGGCCCACCAGTGCCGCTACAAAGACTATGCATGCAAAGACTGGAAAGAAAAAGGGCACCTCCAAAGAATGTGCAGAAAAAGCTGTACTCACCGCATCTCTGATGAGTTGGCTGATCACCTGGGCTCCGAAACAAATGATGGTGAAGTTGCTCAAACCCTGGAAGAAGAGTATGGAATCTATACCTGCTCCACCGAAAGTTCTCCGTGTACGATAGAAGTAGATATCGACGGGGTCCCAGTCTCCATGGAAATCGACACGGGGCGAGCCAGTCTGTGATGAGCCAAACGGAATTTGAAAAAATTTGGATAAATCCTGCCAATCGACCAAAACTGTCTCCTGCCCAGGCACTGCTCCTCACCTACAACAAGGGTAAAATCCAAATCGTTGGCAGCGTGGACGTCCAGGTCTCCCAGGGCGGCATGTTGACCAAACTCCCCCTGTGAATTGTAGCTGGCGACGGTCCCATGCTGCTGGGCAGGAATTGGATGAACCCGGTTAAGAATAAGTTTATTATGCTTAACAATTATGATAGAGAATGTGAAATGCCTAATGTGACCATGTCTGTTGAAACCAGGACACCAAAACTGATGCAAGTGTTAGAATGTACAATGCAGGCTCGACTATGTGTGATCAGAGCCAAGGTGTCATGTACACTGATAGGTCATTGCCAAAGGACATTGGGTCCTACAGGGACCATGCTGATGCCAATGGAATCCCCCTGTGCGAGACCCCCAGGTCCAGCAGGCTACCTGACCATATAGTCTGGACCTTTGGAATGAGTGTGAAACCCCTTGCAGGACACACACACACTCAGTGGGAGCAGACCCACTACATGGACAATGGGCAGCCCAGCCACCTCCAATGGCAATCTGCACCAGACCAGCCCTAAACCCCTGGCCACCAGGGCCAACACCAGGAACGTGAGGCCAATACCCTCCAGTTTCCCTGGCGAACCCTGGGATGACCTGACCCTCATCCCAATTAGTGGACAAGGAGCTCACCCAGTCCTGTGGCCCTGGCCACCACCCCACAACTACCCACTGCTGCCGTGGCTATCCCCCTGAGGAATCCCACAACAGTGACACCCACTTGATCTGTGTGTGAGGGAGGGAAAACATATGAGGCCAGCCTCAAGCACAGGGGTCACACCTGGCAACCACACAACCCTCACCACAACCTCCCATAGCCCACCACTGATCACCTCCCTTGGTTATGAAAATAAGGAGATGAAAAATGCTTAGGGGGAGTGTTGTTGTATATGCATGCCTGTTTACTTTGTGATGTCTGTAACACTGTTATGCAACATTGAATGTACCCTTACACTGTACACACCATACCTGTACACCAGAGGGTGCTGCTGCTGGAGACCTAAGGGTTACCTGCACACTGCAGATAACCCAGTATAAAAGGGAGCTCACAGCTTGGTGTCCTCACTCGAGGAGCTGCAAATAAAGGACTACAGGTCTACACAGTTTCAGTATCATACCCTGCCTCGTGGAGTCATTTGCTAAAGGTATCTACATACACTACAAAAGTCACCTAGGAGGATCAGTTTGTCGCCCATGGGGATGCAGGACAGGACTGTCTCGAGGTTGGAATAAAAACCCTCTTTAGCCTCATCCGTTGCATCGAGTGTTGGGGCGTACGCACTGATGACTGTGGCGCATTGATTCCGGGATAGGGTAAGACGAAGAGTCATGAGGCGTTCGTTAACCCCGCAGGGGGAGTCTTTGAGGCAATGGTAACAGAGCATTGAAGTCATGCTATTGGTGTCTGGGACAACACATTGCTGAAAGTTGTCCATATATGAAGGCAGAGTGTTTCTTCTGCATGAAAACCGGGCATCTTGTGAAGGCATGCCGACTGAAGACTAAACCAGCTTTCAAGGTGATAAGTAGAAATCCACAGAGATTACATAGCATGGAAGAAAAGCAACAGGACAAGGAGATACTCATCATCAGGAGCACGAGAATATCTCATAGTGATTCGAAAAGTATCATCATCCAAGTAGATGTTGCAGGAACCAAGATACCCATGGAAATCGACACTGGTGCATCTGTGAGCAGAGTACCTATAGCGGAATTGCTATATCTTGACAAATTGCATGATTTCCCATTGGAGAAATCCAAAATAGAGCTGCGAGGCTACTCACGAGAGAACTTTCCTGTCGTAGGTCATATCACTACCGGTGAAATACAAGGATCAAAATCAGACCTTTCCTCTCTTAGTGTTGGCAGGAGACAAGCCTGCCTTACTAGGATCACTGAAGCTGGATTGGAGTGAGATTTTTCAAGTTGAAACGAGATTTGCAACGAAGGATGATGTCATCAAGAAGTATCCTAAGGTGTTCTGTGAAACAGGCAGTCCGATCCAAGGCTTCAAGGCGAGTGTCAGGGTACAGGAGGACGCTAGACCAGTTTACTGCAAGCCACGTCCCATACCATATGCAGTCAAGGAGAAAGTTGAGCAAGAACTCAAAAGACTAGAGACTGAGAACATTATCTCTAAGATAGATCGATGTAATTGGGCTACACCCACTGTGGTTGTAACTAAGTCCGATGGTAAGGTAAGGTTGTGTGATGATTATAAAGCAACCATATACCAGGTTCTAGAATGTAATCTCCCCAATACATTGCCAATGTAGAAGGTTTGTTCACAACGCTGACAGGTGGTCAGATCTTCTCAAAGTTAGATCTCACAAATGCCAATTTACAACTTGAACTAGATGAGGAGTCCAAGTCATGCTTGACTATAAATACTCATCTAGGCCTATATCAATTTAATAGGCTACCGTTTGGAGTGTCTTCTGCCCCCGCCATATTTCAAGGGGTGATGAACCAGATTTTTCAAGGCATTGAAGGGGTAGTATGTTATTTAGATGACATACTAATTTCAGCACCAAACAGGCAAATCCATAATAACATATTGGATGAAGTGCTCAAATGGCTAGAGAAACACAGAGTACGAGTGACTGCTCACAAGTGTGAGTTATTTCAAAACTCAGTGGAGTACTTGGGGCACAGAGTAGACAAAGATGGTTTACATCCAACCAAGGGAACGCTGGATGCAATCAGAAATGCACCCACTCCCAAGGATGTCACTGAACTTCAATCATTTTGGGGTCTTTTGAACTATTATGGAAAGTTCCTACCAAATTTAGCTACAGTAATACATCCACTGAATGAGCTGTTGAAAAAATAGGTCCATTGAAAGTAGTCAGAAGAATGCGATGCAGCATTCATGGAGTGTAAAAGCCAATTGGTAGAGAGCATCATGTTAGTTCACTATGACGTATCTAAAGAGAATCATGATAGAGGTAGATTAAGAGAGAGAAGTGTGAAATTAAATCAGAAGACGAGAGTGAAGAACCATCACCATAAATGGTTAAAGTGGTTACCAGGAAGAGTGGTCCTTGCACATATTTGATCATGGACAGGTTAGGTTTGTTCACATTGATCATAATTTACATACAGATGTGGAAGGAGTTGAAAGTTGGAACGATTCGATTATTTCTGATACAAGTAGCAAATCCTACATCAAATGTACTAGAAACAAGTCCAAGAGAAAGTCAGAATTTAAGTCTGAGTCCAAGTCAGGCTGACAAACAGTCTGAAGTTGAAGAGAGTTCTAATGTAGATCAACGACATCCCTTGGAAGGAAACTTTCCTCAGGATCAGCCAAGACTGAGTCTAAGTTCGACACTCTGTTTGGAAGGTTCTGTTCGAGAGTGAAGGTATCCTCTTCACAACAGAAAACCAGTGGTTAAGTTTGATTTGTAAATATGGCAAAATAATCTTTTGTTGTGTATAACCATGCAAGTTATGTATGATGATTGTTTGTTATAATTACTTCTTCATTAAGGAGGGAGAAGTGTAACATATAGATCCATCTAGTGGACTACTGCTCCGCCTAGTGGACTACTATGGTAATGTGACCATTGCTGTAAATACAATACAAAGGCATGAGGTGACAGGCCACCTGACAAGTTCCTGAGTTAACAGCCATCTTTGGACTCTGTGTGTGTTGTGAGGTCGTGAGGAAGATATCGCACAAGCTACCGTGGAACAATCCTGATCTGTTATGCGTCAGAGTCCTGCTCAGCTGCCACAGAGTATTCGAGACGAGGGGGCCACAACAGCACATCCCCACGACTCGGCTAAGGTTGGCACAGAGTGGCGACAGCAGACAGGCAGGGCAGCAAGGGTTCTTTTGTGGTGCCAGTTTCTCAAAGGGTGCAGGCCACTGTAGATTGCCCATCTAGTATCTTTGGACTCGATCGCACCAAGTCATGCGGTACTGAAATAGAAAAGCACGTCACTCAGTCAATGTGCAGAGAACATGCGATGCCATCTTGAACATTCCCCACACAGTGATGCCAGGTGTCCTGGGAGCTACCATGATTCTTACATCCTGTGACATTCCAGCACTCAAGATCTATTCCAGGAAGACAGCAGGCTGGACTGAGCGATTCCTGGGGGATTCGGACTATTCTCTTCTATTTTGGCTGGTGACACCAGTTGCCCTGACAACCAGCAGAGCTGAGAAGCTTTACAGTGAAGTCCAGGTCTAAAAAAAATTGTTCATTGGGCAGTGTTTTGGAATCTTAAAACAATATTCCATGATGTGCATCACTCTGCAGGGAGAGCGTTATATTGCAAGACAAGCTTTCCGAGTTAGCGATTGTGTTTAATAGTGTCAACTGTGGCTCAGTGGGTAGCACATGTGCCTCTGGGTCAGAAGATTGTGGATTCAAGTCCCTTGAGCATATAAACCTATGCTGACACTCCAGTGCAGTGCTGAGGGAGTGATGCACTGTCGGATGAGACATTAAACTGAGGCCCTGTCTGCTATCTCAGGTGGACGTAAAAGATCCCGTGGCACTATTTCAAAGAAGCGCTGGGGAGTTTTCCCTGGTACCTGGCCAATATTTATCCCTCACCCAACATCATTAATAAAATAGATTATCTGGTCATGTCACATTGCTGTTTGTGGGAGCTTGCTGAGCGCAAATTGGCTGCTGCGTTTCCCATATTATAACAGCGACTACATTTCAAAAGTGCTTCATT
The DNA here is from genome assembly GCF_044704955.1 of Pristiophorus japonicus. Classification (NCBI taxonomy): domain Eukaryota; kingdom Metazoa; phylum Chordata; class Chondrichthyes; family Pristiophoridae; genus Pristiophorus; species Pristiophorus japonicus. The sequence goes on along the minus strand of NC_091998.1, from coordinate 32,337,114 downwards.
GGCTGTAAAGCGCCTTGAGACGTCCGGTGATCGTGAAAGGCGCTATAGAAATGCAAGTCTTTCTTTTCTTTTTTGCAATCAAGAGCAGTACCAACATGAAGAACTGCCGTCTGCACCCAACAAATCGTTACCGCACTATCCATCCAAATGAAGAACATCACCATTGAGTTGATGCGGATCAATGGTGACTTTCCATCTGCTTAAACTTCACAGTATTGATGCTGCCGTTCAGCTTACAGCAATGCTTTAGCAACCTCGGAGATGACGCCTGTCAGTTGTTGCCTGGCAACATTTGAAGGCAACATGCCTGTGGGGTGGCAGTGATCATGTGATCTCTTGGCTCACCACCCTGCTGTATGTGAAGACCAACACACACCAATCTACCCCTCCCAGGAACTCAGCGTGCAGTGTGTTGTACATGCTGACGATAGAGGAAGCGTGGATGCAAGCCTGTGCGAAGGGGAAGCACTTTCTGTGGCCCCTTTGGATGGGTGTTCCTCAGGCTTTATCTCTACATCACATACCATGTTATCTTCCAATGAAGAAGACCAGCTGCCTGATAAATATCATCATCATCATAGGCAGTCCCTCGAAATTGAAGAAGACTTGCTTCCACTCTAAAAGTGAGTTCTCAGGTGGCTGAACAGTCCAATATGGGAATTACCATCTCTGTCACAGGTTAGGCACACGGTGACTGAAGTAAAGGGTGAGTGGGACTGGTTTGCCGCACGCTCCTTCCGCTGCCTGCGCTTGCTTTCTGCATGCTCTCGGTGACGAGACTCGAGGTGCTCAGCACCCTCTCGGATGCTCTTCCTCCACTTTGGGCAGTCTTGGGCCAGGGATTCCCAGGTGTCAGTGGGGATGTTGCACTTTATCAGGGATGCTTTGAGGGTGTCCTTGAAGCATTTCCTCTGCCCACCTGGGGCTCGCTTGCCATGTAGAAGTTCCGAGTAGAGTGCTTGCTTCGGGAGTCTCGCATCAAGCATGCGACCGATGTGGCCTGCCCAGCGGAGCTGGTCGAGTGTGGTCAACGCTTCGATGCTGGGGATGTTGGCCTGGGTGAGGACACTGACAATGCATCTGTCCTCCCAATGGATTTGCAGGATCTTGCAGAGGCAGCGCTGGTGGTATATCTCCAGCGCTTTGAGGTTCTGCTGTATATGGTCCATGTCTCTGAGCTACATAGGAGGGCAGGTATCACCCAATAAATATATTGGATCAGGGGCCAAAGGACTCGGTTAAGTCCCCTACGCTATGTTCATGTCAATCAACACTGCCACCAATACTTCCTCACTCCGCCCACAAACCATGGGCGGTACAGATCGAGAGGCAGCGATCATTAGCTGCATTGAGAGAAAGCTGGAATTAGGTCTGGCATTCATTCTTCCTTGATTCTTTTGGGAGGTTTGAGCCTGAAGGCTTCCTTAACTTCATCTCCCTTCCACTGGTTGCGCTCTTTAAATTTCTCCGATGCCACCGCTCCCCCCCACCCTGTGCCCAAATGGCGAGCTGCCTATAAGCAGTGCAATTAGCACGAGCATACTCGCACATCCAACGTTAATGTGGCCGGCCTATGAAACTCCGATTGGGCCGCCTATTGACGTAATCGGCTGGGCATGAAAAGTCACCCCCACCCACCACCCCCTTAAAGTACACTCCACAGGAAAATGGACCACCCGCTGTGTGCAAACATTGCTCTACAAGCCTACACGCTGGGGTTTGGACCAACACGACCAGAGACGTTAGTGTCCATGGTAGTTCTTGCAGTCCCTCCCCAAGATCTTTCACTCTTTCGCTAAAAACGGAGGGGTCAAAATTTGGTCCCGCCGTTTTTGGGACAGTGTCACCGCCCGAGAGCTGATTTTACCGCCGGGCATTAGGTGCAGGCTCCAACCGCCAAATTCAGTTTTTACGCCCAAAGATGAGGCAGCAGCGCTAAAAGGTGGCGTTGCACACTCACCCTCGGGCGGGAGCTCAGGAGGCCGACTCAACTCCGCAACGGGAGCCTGCCGCCATGTTGGTTGACGAAACGGGAAGAAAAGAATCCTAAAGCTTCTGCGACCCACACACAGACTTCCCCACTGTTACAACTAATGAACACATGCAGAAATAAATAAAGAAAAAGCCTACCTTGCTCCCTTGGTGATTCCGCCCGAGATCCGCGATGTACTCACCACTTTATTCAGGCTGTGAGAATGCCTGCCGGGAAGGCCGCCGTGGAGACCGAATATTGCAAGCGGCCACAGGGGGGCATTGTACGCTGGACGACGTCATCACGAGGGTGGCGCTGGAGGGCGCAGCGTTACCTCTTGGTGCATCTACCAAAGACCCAACTGAATCTCTCCGGAGGCGCGGACACCGCTTATCGCCGACAGTAGGACTTTGCCGCCGTTAGCCGCCTCCCGCTGGTGGTAACGGGTGGCACTGGAAACGGAATTTCGACCCCGTTAAGTTTGGCTTCACAGCTTCTCGCACATTGGCACCCAGCATATTAGAGCAACAGTGCTTGCAGTCACCAGAGGCTTCGAGAGTGGTCCCAGAGACCTGCGCAGAGGTCTTCCACCCTATGCAACAGAGGAGCAGCAGCACGTGTCATTGACCTATATAAAAACATGAGGCCTCTCGAGCCTGCTCCGCCATTCAATAAGATCATGGCTGATCTGACCTCTGCAAAGAGACTGATGCTATCTCTGTAAGCATTATGCTCTGCTATTAAAGCCAAGCTATCTGTGTTGTTGCTGAGAAATGGATGTACTCATGATGCTTCAACTAAGTGCTCAATACCATCATCATCATAGGAATCGAGGAAGACTTGCTTCCACTCCTGAAGTGAGTTACTTGGTGGCTGAACAGTCCAATACGAGAGCCACAGGCCCTGTCATAGGTGGGACAGACAGTCGTCGAGGGAAGGGGTGGGTGGGACTGGTTTGCCACACGCTCCTTCCGCTGCCTGCGCTTGATCCCTTCATGCTCTCGGTGTTGAGATTCGAAGAGCTCAACGCCCCCTCCTGGATGAACTTTCTCCATCTGGGGCGGTCTTCGGCCAAGGACTCCCAGGTGCCGGTGGTGATGTCGCACTTTATCAGGGAGGCTTTGAGGGTGTCCTTGTAACGTTTCCGCTGCCCACCTTTGGCTTGTTTGCCGTGAAGGAGCTCTGCATAGAGCATTTGCTTAGGGAGTCTCGTGTCTGGCATGCAAACTACGTGACCTGCCCAGCAGAGCTGATCGAGTGTGGTCAGTGCTTCAATGCTGGGGATGTTGGCCTGGATGAGGACACTGATGTTGGTGCGCCTGTCCTCCCAGCGAATTTGCAGCACCACAATAGATCCGTATTCAGTACATAGAATTGTATAGATTGTATAGCACAGAAACAGGCCTTTCAGCCCAACTGGTCTATGCCAGTGTTTATGCTCCACACGAGACTCCTCCCACCGCTCTTCATCGAACTGTATCACCTTAACCTTCTATTCCTTTCTCCCTCATGTGTTTGTCTAGCTTCCCCTTAAATGCATCTATGCTATTAGTCTCAACCACTCTTTGTGGCAGTGAATTCCACAATCTTACCACTCTTTGGGTAAAGAAGTTTCTCATGAATTACCTATTGGATTTATTGGTGACTATCACCTAGTTTAGGTCTCCCCCACAAATGGAAACATCTTCTCAATGTCTACCCTATCAAACCCCATCAACATTTTAAAGAACCCTATTAGGTCACCCCTCACACTTCCCTTCTCTAGAGAAAAGAGCCCCGGCCTGTTCATTCCTTCCTGAAAAGCATATCCTCTCATTTCTGGTATCATCCTTGTGAATCTTCTTTCTACCATCTCCAGTGCCTCTATATCCTTTTCATTTGTGGCCTAACTAATGTTCAATGCAAGTTTAACATAATCTCTATGCTTTTCAATTCTATTCCTCTAGAAATGAACCTTAGTGCTTGGCTTGCTTTTTTATGGACTTATTAATCACTACTTTTAATGATTTAAGCTACTCTTCTGTGCTTACCTTTAATAGCAAGTCCCAAACCCCTTGCTCTTTGGAGCTGGTTTGGTGACCTCCATTCTTTTTATATAATATAACACAAAAGCAAAATACGGCGGATGCTGGAATCTGAAATAAAAACAGAAAATGGTGGAAATCTCAGCGGGTCAGGCAGCATCTGTGGAGAGAAACAGAGTTAACGTTTCTGGTCAGCGACCCTTGGTCAGAACTGGCAATAGTTTGAAATGTAACAGATTGTTAAGGAACTACAGGGGCCCTGAAAGGGGGAGGGGAAGAAAGAACAAAAGGGAAGGTCTGTAATAGGGTGGAAGGCAGGAGAGATTAGAGAGACAAAGGGATGATGGGCCGACTTGAGATAGTAATGGTAATAGGAAACAAAAGGTGAGTCCAGATGGGGTATGAATTGCAGAATGATTACCAACTGCCATTGGAAATAGAGAAACAAACTAAAAATAAAGAAAGGGGCGGGGGGAGTTTTTATTAAAAAAGAAAGCTTGGAAAAGGAACAAAATATAGGTCTGAAATTGTTGAACTCGATGTTGAGTCCAGAAGGCTGTAAAGTGCCTAACCGAAAGATGAGGTGCTGTTCCTCGAGCTTGCGTGGAGCTTCATTGGAGGAGACCGAGGACGGAGAGGTCAGAGTGGGAATGCAACATGTGATTAAAGTGACAGGCAACCGGAAGCTCAGGGTCACGCTTACGGACTGAACAGAGGTATTTAGCAAAGTGGTTACCCAATCTACGCTTGGTCTCCTCCACATCGTGAGCAGCGAATACAGTATACTAAATTGAAAGAAGTGCAAGTAAATCACTGTTTCACCTGGAAGGAGTGTTTGGGGCCCTGGACAGTAGGAAGGGAGAAGGTAAAAGGGCAGGTGTTGCATCTCCTGCGCTTGCACGCGAAGGTGCCGCGGGAAGGGGAGGGGGTGCTGGGGGTGACTGCAGAATTGACCAGGGTGTCACGGAGGGAGCAGTCCCTTCGGAATGCTGAGAGGGGAGGGGAGGGGAAGATGTGATTAGTGGTGTGATCACGCTGGAGGTGGCGGAAGTGACAGAGGATGATCCGTTGAATGTGGAGGCTGGTGGGGTGAACGGTGAGGACAAGGGGAACCCTGTCATGGTTCTGAGAGGGAGGGGAAGGGGTGAGAGCAGAGGTGTGGAAAATAGAACGGACACGGTCGAGGGCCATGTTAACCACGGCAGAGGGGAATCCTCTGTTGAGGAAAAAGGAAGACATGTCGGAAGCACTAATGTGCCATTCTTTTTATGTCTGTTATCGGCGTGCCCACCGCTCAATGGTGAGTTTTTACTGATAGCTGTAAGGTCAGGAGGAGCGATTTCATTAGCTCGTGGAGGGCATGGCAACCCTGGGATCGACACTTGCTCCATTGGCACTATTAGCAGCACGTTTCTCTATGCCACCAAAAGTGGAGAACATAGGCCATGAGAATACTTGAGTCCAGCTCAGTAGGCTTGACAAAGTTCATTTGAAGTTGCTGCCTTTGAATGGATTGGTTTTGATGAAACTGCCGAGAAATTTTTGAATTATGGTTTGCTAAACTCAGCCAGAGCTATCACAGCTGTGTATATTGAGCTTAATCGAGCTTATCATCTGACAGAAAGAAAGACCCATGGTGTGTGACTCTTCCGCTGGGCTGTCCACATCATATACTCCAGGTGTCCATTCATTAGGTGTCAAGATAAACCATCTGGAAATGTAATAGTTGGAGAACGTCATCATGCAAGCCGTGACTAACATTGTGCCTAATGACACAATGCATTGAAGATGTACTGGGCATTACTACAGACTGGTGGAATAGAAAGTTCACATGTGTTTCTGCACACAATGAATGTCCCAATCCCAATAGTGCCGACGTGGAGGGGCAGCGAGTATACATGAAGACCTTTTTTATAGGAAGGGGTAAAAAATGGGCTAGACAGCTTGGGCCTCCGAGTTGTTGGCTGTAGAGACGTTTGGGAGCCTTGATCTCATGGCTGGACAAGTCGAATGGTCAAGGACGATTAGACACTTACCATCCACACCGCCCCTCACCCCTTGCACCCCACCCACCCCCCGCAGCCATGTTGCCAATCTCCTGAGAGAGGCAAAACAATGGGATATCTTCAAATAATATCTATCAATCAGCTCTGCCAATGTCCCGATCATTCACCTCTGCCAATGTATCTATCAATCAGCTCTGCCAATGTATCTATCAATCAGCTCTGCCAAAGTATCTATCAATCAGCTCTGCCAATGTCCCAATCATTCACCTCTGCCAATGTATCTATCATTCTCCTCTGCCAATGTATCTATCATTCACCTCTGCCAATGTCCCGATCATTCACCTCTGCCAATGGCGCTATCAATCAGCTCTGCTAATGTATCTATCAATCAGATCTGCCAATGTATCTATAATTCACCTCTGCCATTGTATCTATCAATCAGCTCTGCCAATGTGTCCATCATTCACCTCTGCCAATGTCCCTATCATTCACCTCTGCCAATGTATCTATCAATCAGCTCTGCAAATTTATCTAGCGTTCACCTCTGCCAATGTCCCTATCATTCACCACTGGCAATGTATCTATCAATCAGCTCTGCCAATGTATCTATCAATGAGCTCTGCCAATGTTCCTATCATTCACCTCTGCCAATGTTTCTATTATTCACCTCTGCCAATGTATCTATCAATCAGCTCAGCAAATGTCCCGATCATTCACCTCTGCCAATGTATCTATCATTCTCCTCTGCCAATGTATCTATCATTCACCTCTGCCAATGTCCCGATCATTCACCTCTGCTATTGTCGCTATCAATCAGCTCTGCTAATGTATCTATCAATCAGCTCTGCCAATGTATCTATCATTCAACTCTGCCAATGTCCCTATCTTTCACCTCTGCCAATGTCTCTTTCAATCAGCTCTGCCAATGTATCTATCAATCAGCTCTGCCAATGTATCTATCAATCAGCTCTGCCAATGTAACTATCATTCACCTCTGCCAATGTCCCGATCATTCACCTCTGCTATTGTCGCTATCAATCAGCTCTGCCAATGTATCTATCAATCAGCTCTGCCAATGTATCTATCATTCAACTCTGCCAATGTCCCTATCATTCACCTCTGCCAATGTATCTATCAATAAGCTCTGCTAATTTATCTATCGTTCACCTCTGCCAATGTCCCTATCATTCGCCTCTGGCAATGTATCTATCAATCAGCTCTGCCAATTTATCTATCAATCAGCTCTGCCAATGTCCCTATCATTCACCTCTGTCAATGTTCCTATTATTCACCTCTGCCAATGTATCTATCAATCAGCTCAGCAAATGTCCCTATCATTCACCTTTGCCAATGTGTCTATCAATCAGCTCTGCCAATGTATCTATCAATCAGCTCTGCCAATGTATCTATCATTCTCCTCTGCCAATGTATCTATCATTCACCTCTGCCAATGTACCTATCAATCAGCTCTGCCAATGTATCTATCAATCAGGTCTGCCAATGTAACTATCATTCACCTCTGCCAATGTCCCGATCATTCACCTCTGCCAATGTCGCTATCAGCTCTGCCAATGTATCTATCAATCAGCTCTGCCAATGTCCTTATCATTCAACTCTGCCAATGTCCCTATCTTTCAGCTCTGCCAATGTATCTATCAATCAGCTCTGCCAATGTATCTATCAATCAGCTCTGCCAATGTATCTATCATTCACCTCTGCCAATGTATCTATCATTCACCTCTGCCAATGTATCTATCACTCAGCTCTGCCAATGTGTCTATCATTCACCTCTGCCAATGTCCCTATCATTCACCTCTGCCAATGTATCTATCAATCAGCTCTGCCAATTTATCTATCGTTCACCTGTGCCAATGTCCCTATCATTCACCTCTGCCAATGTATCTATCATTCACCTCTGCCAACGTATCTATCAATCAGCTCTGCCAATGTCCCTATCATTCACCTCTGCCAATGGTTCTATTATTCACCTCTGCCAATGTATCTATCAATCAGCTCAGCAAATGTCACTATCATTCACCTCTGCCAATGTATCTATCAATCAGCTCTGCCAATGTATCTATCAATCAGCTCTGCCAATGTATCTATAATTCACCTCTGCCATTGTATCTATCAATCAGCTCTGCCAATGTGTCTATCATTCACCTCTGCCAATGTCCCTATCATTCACCTCTGCCAATGTATCTATCAATCAGCTCTGCCAATTTATCTATCGTTCACCTGTGCCAATGTCCCTATCATTCACCTCTGGCAATGTATCTATCAATCAGCTCTGCCAATGTCCCTATCATTCACCTCTGCTAATGTATCTATCATTCACCTCTGCCAACGTATCTATCAATCAGCTCTGCCAATGTCCCTATCATTCACCTCTGCCAATGTATCTATCAATCAGCTCTGCCAATGTATCTATCAATCAGCTCTGCCAATGTATCTATAATTCACCTCTGCCATTGTATCTATCAATCAGCTCTGCCAATTTATCTATCGTTCACCTGTGCCAATGTACCTATCATTCACCTCTGGCAATGTATCTATCAATCAGCTCTGCCAATGTATCTATCAATCAGCTCTGCCAATGTCCCTATCATTCACCTCTGCCAATGTATCTATCATTCACCTCTGCCAACGTATCTATCAATCAGCTCTGCCAATGTCCCTATCATTCACCTCTGCCAATGGTTCTATTATTCACCTCTGCCAATGTATCTATCAATCAGCTCTACCAATGTCCCTATCATTCACCTCTGCCAATGTATCGATCAATCAGCTCTGCCAATGTCCCTATCCTTCACCTCTACCAATGTATCTGTCAATCAGCTCTGCCAATGTATCTATCATTCACCTGTGCCAATGTCCCTATCATTCACCTCTGCCAATGGTTCTATTATTCACCTCTGCCAATGTATCTATCAATCAGCTCAGCAAATGTCACTATCATTCACCTCTGCCAATGTATCTATCAATCAGCTCTGCCAATGTATCTATCAATCAGCTCTGCCAATGTATCTATAATTCACCTCTGCCATTGTATCTATCAATCAGCTCTGCCAATGTGTCTATCATTCACCTCTGCCAATGTCCCTATCATTCACCTCTGCCAATGTATCTATCAATCAGCTCTGCCAATTTATCTATCGTTCACCTGTGCCAATGTCCCTATCATTCACCTCTGGCAATGTATCTATCAATCAGCTCTGCCAATGTCCCTATCATTCACCTCTGCTAATGTATCTATCATTCACCTCTGCCAACGTATCTATCAATCAGCTCTGCCAATGTCCCTATCATTCACCTCTGCCAATGTATCTATCAATCAGCTCTGCCAATGTATCTATCAATCAGCTCTGCCAATGTATCTATAATTCACCTCTGCCATTGTATCTATCAATCAGCTCTGCCAATTTATCTATCGTTCACCTGTGCCAATGTACCTATCATTCACCTCTGGCAATGTATCTATCAATCAGCTCTGCCAATGTATCTATCAATCAGCTCTGCCAATGTCCCTATCATTCACCTCTGCCAATGTATCTATCATTCACCTCTGCCAACGTATCTATCAATCAGCTCTGCCAATGTCCCTATCATTCACCTCTGCCAATGGTTCTATTATTCACCTCTGCCAATGTATCTATCAATCAGCTCTGCCAATTTATCTATCGTTCACCTGTGCCAATGTCCCTATCATTCACCTCTGGCAATGTATCTATCAATCAGCTCTGCCAATGTCCCTATCATTCACCTCTGCTAATGTATCTATCATTCACCTCTGCCAATGTATCTATCAATCAGCTCTGCCAATGTCCCTATCATTCACCTCTGCCAATGTATCTATCAATCAGCTCTGCCAATGTATCTATCAATCAGCTCTGCCAATGTATCTATAATTCACCTCTGCCATTGTATCTATCAATCAGCTCTGCCAATTTATCTATCGTTCACCTGTGCCAATGTACCTATCATTCACCTCTGGCAATGTATCTATCAATCAGCTCTGCCAATGTATCTATCAATCAGCTCTGCCAATGTCCCTATCATTCACCTCTGCCAATGTATCTATCATTCACCTCTGCCAACGTATCTATCAATCAGCTCTGCCAATGTCCCTATCATTCACCTCTGCCAATGGTTCTATTATTCACCTCTGCCAATGTATCTATCAATCAGCTCTGCCAATGTCCCTATCATTCACCTCTGCCAATGTATCGATCAATCAGCTCTGCCAATGTCCCTATCCTTCACCTCTACCAATGTATCTGTCAATCAGCTCTGCCAATGTATCTATCATTCACCTGTGCCAATGTCCCTATCATTCACCTCTGCCAATGGTTCTATTATTCACCTCTGCCAATGTATCTATCAATCAGCTCAGCAAATGTCACTATCATTCACCTCTGCCAATGTATCTATCAATCAGCTCTGCCAATGTATCTATCAATCAGCTCTGCCAATGTATCTATAATTCACCTCTGCCATTGTATCTATCAATCAGCTCTGCCAATGTGTCTATCATTCACCTCTGCCAATGTCCCTATCATTCACCTCTGCCAATGTATCTATCAATCAGCTCTGCCAATTTATCTATCGTTCACCTGTGCCAATGTCCCTATCATTCACCTCTGGCAATGTATCTATCAATCAGCTCTGCCAATGTCCCTATCATTCACCTCTGCTAATGTATCTATCATTCACCTCTGCCAACGTATCTATCAATCAGCTCTGCCAATGTCCCTATCATTCACCTCTGCCAATGTATCTATCAATCAGCTCTGCCAATGTATCTATCAATCAGCTCTGCCAATGTATCTATAATTCACCTCTGCCATTGTATCTATCAATCAGCTCTGCCAATTTATCTATCGTTCACCTGTGCCAATGTACCTATCATTCACCTCTGGCAATGTATCTATCAATCAGCTCTGCCAATGTATCTATCAATCAGCTCTGCCAATGTCCCTATCATTCACCTCTGCCAATGTATCTATCATTCACCTCTGCCAACGTATCTATCAATCAGCTCTGCCAATGTCCCTATGATTCACCTCTGCCAATGGTTCTATTATTCACCTCTGCCAATGTATCTATCAATCAGCTCTGCCAATGTCCCTATCATTCACCTCTGCCAATGTATCGATCAATCAGCTCTGCCAATGTCCCTATCCTTCACCTCTACCAATGTATCTGTCAATCAGCTCTGCCAATGTATCTATCATTCACCTCTGCCAATGTCCCTATCATTCACCTCTGCCAATGTATCTATCAATCAGCTCTGCCAATGTCCCTATCATTCACCTCTGCCAATGTATCTATCATTCACCTCTGCCAATGTATCTATCAATCAGCTCTGCCAATGTCCCTATCATTCACCTCTGCCAATGTATCTATCAATAAGCTCTGCCAATGTATCTATCAATCAGCTTTGCCATTGTCCCTATCATTCACCTCTGCCAATGTCCCTATCATTCGCCTCTGCCAATGTATCTATCAATCAGCTCTGCCAATGTTTCTATCAATGAGCTCTGCCAATGTCCCTATCATTCACCTCTGCCAATGTATCTATCAATCAGCTCTGCCAATGTCCCTATCATTCACCCCTACCAATATATCTATCAATCAGCTCTGCCAATGTATCTATCAATCAGCTCTGCCAATGTATCTATCAATCAGCTCTGCCAATGTATCTATCATTCTCCTCTGCCAATGTATCTATCATTCACCTCTGCCAATATATCTATCAATCAGCTCTGCCAATGTCCCTATCATTCACCTCTGCCAATGTATCTATCAATCAGCTCTGCCAATGTATCTATCATTCACCTCTGCCAATATCCCTATCATTCACCTCTGCCAATGTATCTATCATTCACCTCTGCCAATGTATCTATCAATCAGCTCTGCCAATGTATCTATCAATCAGCTCTGCCAATGTATCTATAATTCACCTCTGCCATTGTATCTATCAATCAGCTCTGCCAATGTGTCTATCATTCACCTCTGCCAATGTCCCTATCATTCACCTCTGCCAATGTATCTATCAATCAGCTCTGCCAATTTATCTATCGTTCACCTGTGCCAATGTCCCTATCATTCACCTCTGGCAATGTATCTATCAATCAGCTCTGCCAATGTCCCTATCATTCACCTCTGCTAATGTATCTATCATTCACCTCTGCCAACGTATCTATCAATCAGCTCTGCCAATGTCCCTATCATTCACCTCTGCCAATGTATCTATCAATCAGCTCTGCCAATGTATCTATCAATCAGCTCTGCCAATGTATCTATAATTCACCTCTGCCATTGTATCTATCAATCAGCTCTGCCAATTTATCTATCGTTCACCTGTGCCAATGTACCTATCATTCACCTCTGGCAATGTATCTATCAATCAGCTCTGCCAATGTATCTATCAATCAGCTCTGCCAATGTCCCTATCATTCACCTCTGCCAATGTATCTATCATTCACCTCTGCCAACGTATCTATCAATCAGCTCTGCCAATGTCCCTATCATTCACCTCTGCCAATGGTTCTATTATTCACCTCTGCCAATGTATCTATCAATCAGCTCTACCAATGTCCCTATCATTCACCTCTGCCAATGTATCGATCAATCAGCTCTGCCAATGTCCCTATCCTTCACCTCTACCAATGTATCTGTCAATCAGCTCTGCCAATGTATCTATCATTCACCTGTGCCAATGTCCCTATCATTCACCTCTGCCAATGGTTCTATTATTCACCTCTGCCAATGTATCTATCAATCAGCTCAGCAAATGTCACTATCATTCACCTCTGCCAATGTATCTATCAATCAGCTCTGCCAATGTATCTATCAATCAGCTCTGCCAATGTATCTATAATTCACCTCTGCCATTGTATCTATCAATCAGCTCTGCCAATGTGTCTATCATTCACCTCTGCCAATGTCCCTATCATTCACCTCTGCCAATGTATCTATCAATCAGCTCTGCCAATTTATCTATCGTTCACCTGTGCCAATGTCCCTATCATTCACCTCTGGCAATGTATCTATCAATCAGCTCTGCCAATGTCCCTATCATTCACCTCTGCTAATGTATCTATCATTCACCTCTGCCAACGTATCTATCAATCAGCTCTGCCAATGTCCCTATCATTCACCTCTGCCAATGTATCTATCAATCAGCTCTGCCAATGTATCTATCAATCAGCTCTGCCAATGTATCTATAATTCACCTCTGCCATTGTATCTATCAATCAGCTCTGCCAATTTATCTATCGTTCACCTGTGCCAATGTACCTATCATTCACCTCTGGCAATGTATCTATCAATCAGCTCTGCCAATGTATCTATCAATCAGCTCTGCCAATGTCCCTATCATTCACCTCTGCCAATGTATCTATCATTCACCTCTGCCAACGTATCTATCAATCAGCTCTGCCAATGTCCCTATCATTCACCTCTGCCAATGGTTCTATTATTCACCTCTGCCAATGTATCTATCAATCAGCTCTGCCAATTTATCTATCGTTCACCTGTGCCAATGTCCCTATCATTCACCTCTGGCAATGTATCTATCAATCAGCTCTGCCAATGTCCCTATCATTCACCTCTGCTAATGTATCTATCATTCACCTCTGCCAATGTATCTATCAATCAGCTCTGCCAATGTCCCTATCATTCACCTCTGCCAATGTATCTATCAATCAGCTCTGCCAATGTATCTATCAATCAGCTCTGCCAATGTATCTATAATTCACCTCTGCCATTGTATCTATCAATCAGCTCTGCCAATTTATCTATCGTTCACCTGTGCCAATGTACCTATCATTCACCTCTGGCAATGTATCTATCAATCAGCTCTGCCAATGTATCTATCAATCAGCTCTGCCAATGTCCCTATCATTCACCTCTGCCAATGTATCTATCATTCACCTCTGCCAACGTATCTATCAATCAGCTCTGCCAATGTCCCTATCATTCACCTCTGCCAATGGTTCTATTATTCACCTCTGCCAATGTATCTATCAATCAGCTCTGCCAATGTCCCTATCATTCACCTCTGCCAATGTATCGATCAATCAGCTCTGCCAATGTCCCTATCCTTCACCTCTACCAATGTATCTGTCAATCAGCTCTGCCAATGTATCTATCATTCACCTGTGCCAATGTCCCTATCATTCACCTCTGCCAATGGTTCTATTATTCACCTCTGCCAATGTATCTATCAATCAGCTCAGCAAATGTCACTATCATTCACCTCTGCCAATGTATCTATCAATCAGCTCTGCCAATGTATCTATCAATCAGCTCTGCCAATGTATCTATAATTCACCTCTGCCATTGTATCTATCAATCAGCTCTGCCAATGTGTCTATCATTCACCTCTGCCAATGTCCCTATCATTCACCTCTGCCAATGTATCTATCAATCAGCTCTGCCAATTTATCTATCGTTCACCTGTGCCAATGTCCCTATCATTCACCTCTGGCAATGTATCTATCAATCAGCTCTGCCAATGTCCCTATCATTCACCTCTGCTAATGTATCTATCATTCACCTCTGCCAACGTATCTATCAATCAGCTCTGCCAATGTCCCTATCATTCACCTCTGCCAATGTATCTATCAATCAGCTCTGCCAATGTATCTATCAATCAGCTCTGCCAATGTATCTATAATTCACCTCTGCCATTGTATCTATCAATCAGCTCTGCCAATTTATCTATCGTTCACCTGTGCCAATGTACCTATCATTCACCTCTGGCAATGTATCTATCAATCAGCTCTGCCAATGTATCTATCAATCAGCTCTGCCAATGTCCCTATCATTCACCTCTGCCAATGTATCTATCATTCACCTCTGCCAACGTATCTATCAATCAGCTCTGCCAATGTCCCTATCATTCACCTCTGCCAATGGTTCTATTATTCACCTCTGCCAATGTATCTATCAATCAGCTCTGCCAATGTCCCTATCATTCACCTCTGCCAATGTATCGATCAATCAGCTCTGCCAATGTCCCTATCCTTCACCTCTACCAATGTATCTGTCAATCAGCTCTGCCAATGTATCTATCATTCACCTCTGCCAATGTCCCTATCATTCACCTCTGCCAATGTATCTATCAATCAGCTCTGCCAATGTCCCTATCATTCACCTCTGCCAATGTATCTATCATTCACCTCTGCCAATGTATCTATCAATCAGCTCTGCCAATGTCCCTATCATTCACCTCTGCCAATGTATCTATCAATAAGCTCTGCCAATGTATCTATCAATCAGCTTTGCCATTGTCCCTATCATTCACCTCTGCCAATGTCCCTATCATTCGCCTCTGCCAATGTATCTATCAATCAGCTCTGCCAATGTTTCTATCAATGAGCTCTGCCAATGTCCCTATCATTCACCTCTGCCAATGTATCTATCAATCAGCTCTGCCAATGTCCCTATCATTCACCCCTACCAATATATCTATCAATCAGCTCTGCCAATGTATCTATCAATCAGCTCTGCCAATGTATCTATCAATCAGCTCTGCCAATGTATCTATCATTCTCCTCTGCCAATGTATCTATCATTCACCTCTGCCAATATATCTATCAATCAGCTCTGCCAATGTCCCTATCATTCACCTCTGCCAATGTATCTATCAATCAGCTCTGCCAATGTATCTATCATTCACCTCTGCCAATATCCCTATCATTCACCTCTGCCAATGTATCTATCATTCACCTCTGCCAATGTATCTATCAATCAGCTCTGCCAATTTCCCTATCATTCACCTCTGGCAATGTATCTATCAATCAGCTCTGCAAATGTAGCTATCAATCAGCTCTGCCAATGTCCCTATCATTCACATCTGCCAATGTTTCTATTATTCACCTCTGCCAATGTATCTATCAATCAGCTCACCAAATGTCCCTATCATTCACCTCTGCCAATGTATCTATCTATCAGCTCTGCCAATGACCCTATCATTCACCTCTGCCAATGTGTCTATCAATCAGCTCTGCCAATGTATCTATCAATCAGCTCTGCCAATGTATCTATCATCCACCTCTGCCAATGTCCCTATCATTTACCTCTGAAAATGTATCTATCAATCAGTTCTGCCAATGTATCTATCAATCAGCTCTGCCAATGTATCTATCATTCACCTCTGCCAATGTCCCTATCATTCACCTCTGCCAATGTATCTATCAATCAGCTCTGCCAATTTATCTATCGTTCACCTGTGCCAATGTCCCTATCATTCACCTCTGGCAATGTATCTATCAATCAGCTCTGCCAATGTATCTATCAATCAGCTCTGCCAATGTCCCTATCATTCACCTCTGCCAATGGTTCTATTATTCACCTCTGCCAATGTATCTATCAATCAGCTCAGCAAATGTCCCTATCATTCACCTCTGCCAATGTATCTATCAGTCAGCTCTGCCAATGACCCTATCATTCACCTCTGCCAATGTGTCTATCAATCAGCTCTGCCAATGTATCTATCAATCAGCTCTGCCAATGTATCGATCAATCAGCTCTGCCAATGTCCCTATCCTTCACCTCTACCAATGTATCTGTCAATCCGCTCTGCCAATGTATCTATCATTCACCTCTGCCAATGTCCCTATCATTCACCTCTGCCAATGTATCGATCAATCTGCTCTGCCAATGTCCCTATCATTCACCTCTGCCAATGTATCTATCATTCACCTCTGCCAATGTATCTATCAATCAGCTCTGCCAATGTCCCTATCATTCACCTCTGCCAATGTATCTATCAATAAGCTCTGCCAATGTATCTATCAATCAGCTTTGCCATTGTCCCTATCATTCACCTCTGCCAATGTCCCTATCATTCGCCTCTGCCAATGTATCTATCAATCAGCTCTGCCAATGTTTCTATCAATGAGCTCTGCCAATGTCCCTATCATTCACCTCTGCCAATGTATCTATCAATCAGCTCTGCCAATGTATCTATCAATCAGCTTGGCCAATGACCCTATCATTCACCTCTGCCAATGTGTCTATCAATCAGCTCTGCCAAAGTATCTATCAATCAGCTCTGCCAATGTATCTATCATCCACCTCTGCCAATGTCCCTATCATTCACCTCTGAAAATGTATCTATCAATCAGCTCTGCCAATGTATCTATCAATCAGCTCTGCCAATGTATCTATCATTCACCTCTGCCAATGTATCTATCAATCAGCTCTGCCAATGTATCTATCAATCAGCGCTGCCAATGTCCCTATCTTTCACCTCTGCCAATGTATCGATCAATCAGCTCTGCCAATGTCCCTATCCTTCACCTCTACCAATGTATCTGTCAATCCGCTCTGCCAATGTATCTATCATTCACCTCTGCCAATGTCCCTATCATTCACCTCTGCCAATGTATCGATCAATCTGCTCTGCCAATGTCCCTATCATTCACCTCTGCCAATGTATCTATCATTCACCTCTGCCAATGTATCTATCAATCAGCTCTGCCAATGTCCCTATCATTCACCTCTGGCAATGTATCTATCAATAAGCTCTGCCAATGTACCTATCAATCAGCTCTGCCGATGTCCCTATCATTCACCTCTGCCAATGTTTCTATTATTCACCTCTGCCAATGTATCTATCAATCAGCTCAGCAAATGTCCCTATCATTCACCTCTGCCAATGTATCTATCTATTAGCTCTGCAAATGACCCTATCATTCACCTCTGCCAATGTGTCTATCAATCAGCTCTGCCAATGTATCTATCAATCAGCTCTGCCAATGTATCTATCATCCACCTCTGCCAATGTCCCTATCATTTACCTCTGAAAATGTATCTATCAATCAGTTCTGCCAATGTATCTATCAATCAGTTCTGCCAATGTATCTATCAATCAGCTCTGCCAATGTATCTATCATTCACCTCTGCCAATGTCCCTATCATTCACCTCTGCCAATGTCCCTATCATTCACCTCTGCCAATGTATCTATCACTCAGCTCTGCCAATGTATCTATCAATCAGCTCTGCCAATGTCCCTATCATTCGCCTCTGCCAATGTTTCTATCAATCAGCTCTGCCAATGTCCCTATCATTCACCTCTGCCAATGTCCCTATCATTCACCTCTGCCAATGTATCTATCACTCAGATCTGCCAATGTATCTATCAATCAGCTCTGCCAATGTCCCTATCATTCGCCTCTGCCAATGTTTCTATCAATCAGCTCTGCCAATGTCCCTATCATTCACCTCTGCCAATGTTTCTATCAATCAGCTCTGCCAATGTATCTACCATTCACCTCTGCCAACATCCCTATCATTCACCTCTGCCAATGTATCTATCAATCAGCTCTCTCAATGTCCCTTTCATTTACCTCTGCCAATGTATCTATCAATCAGCTCTGCCAATGTCCCTATCATTCACCTCGGCCAATGTATCTATCAATCAGCTCTGCCAATGTATCTATCAATCAGCTCTGCCAATGTATCTATCATTCACCTCTGCCAATGTCCCAATCAATCACCTCTGCCAATGTATCTATCAATCAGCTCGGTCAATGTCCCTATCATTCACCTCTGCCAATCTATCTATCAGTCAGCTCTGCCAATGTATCTATCATTCACCTCTGCCAGTATCGATATCATTCACCTCTGCCAATGTATCTATCATTCCCCTCTGCCAATGCATCTATCAATCAGCTCTGCCAATGTCCCTATCATTCACCTCTGCCAATGTATCTATCAATCAGCTCTGCCAATGTCCCTATCATTCACCTCTGCCAATGTTTCTATTATTCACCTTCACCAATATGTCGAGGAACCAACTAGGGGGGAGGCCATCTTAGACTGGGTGTTGTGTAATGAGAGAGGATTAATTAGCAATCTCGTTGTGCGAGGCCCCTTGGGGAAGAGTGACCATAATATGGTGGAATTCTGCATTAGGATGGAGAATGAAACAGTTAATTCAGAGACCATGGTCCAGAACTTAAAGAAGGGTAACTTTGAAGGTATGAGGCGTGAATTGGCTAGGATAGATTGGCGAATGATACTGAAGGGGTTGACTGTGGATGGGCAATGGCAGACATTTAGAGACCGCATGGATGAACTACAACAATTGTACATTCCTGTCTGTCGTAAAAATAAAAAAGGGAAGGTGGCTCAACCGTGGCTATCAAGGGAAATCAGGGATAGCATTAAAGCCAAGGAAGTGGCATACAAATTGGCCAGAAATAGCAGAGAACCCGGGGACTGGGAGAAATTTAGAACTCAGCAGAGGAGGACAAAGGGTTTGATTAGGGCAGGGAAAATGGAGTACGAGAAGAAGCTTGAAAGGAATATTAAGACGGATTGCAAAAGTTTCTATAGATATGTAAAGAGAAAAAGGTTAGTAAAGACAAACGTTGGTCCCCTGCAGTCAGAATCAGGGGAAGTCATAACGGGGAACAAAGAAATGGCGGACCAATTGAACAAGTATTTTGGTTCGGTATTCACTGAGGAGGACACAAACAACCTTCCGGATATAAAAGGGGTCGGAGGGTCTAGTAAGGAGGAGGAACTGAGGGAAATCCTTATTAGTCGGGAAATTGTGTTGGGGAAATTGATGGGATTGAAGGCCGATAAATCCCCAGGGCCTGATGGACTGCATCCCAGAGTACTTAAGGAGGTGGCCTTGGAAATAGTGGATGCATTGACAGTCATTTTCCAACATTCCATTGACTCTGGATCAGTTCCTATGGAGTGGAGGGTAGCCAATGTAACCCCACTTTTTAAAAAAGGAGGGAGAGAGAAAACAGGGAATTACAGACCGGTCAGCCTGACATCGGTAGTTGGTAAAATGATGGAATCAATTATTAAGGATGTCATCGCAGTGCATTTGGAAAGAGGTGACATGATAGGTCCAAGTCACCATGGATTTGTGAAAGGGAAATCATGCTTGACAAATCTTCTGGAATTTTTTGAGGATATTTCCAGTAGAGTGGACAAGGGAGAACCAGTTGATGTGGTATATTTGGACTTTCAGAAGGCTTTCGACAAGGTCCCACACAAGAGATTAATGTGCAAAGTTAAAGCACATGGGATTGGGGGTAGTGTGCTGACATGGATTGAGAACTGGTTGTCAGACAGGAAGCAAAGAGTAGGAGTAAATGGGGACTTTTCAGAATGGCAGGCAGTGACAAGTGGGGTACCGCAAGGTTCTGTGCTGGGGCCCCAGCTGTTTACACTGTACATTAATGATTTAGACGAGGGGATTAAATGTAGTATCTCCAAATTTGAGGATGACACTAAGTTGGGTGGCAGTGTGAGCTGCAAGGAGGATTCTATGAGGCTGCAGAGCGACTTGGATAGGTTAGGTGAGTGGGCAAATGCATGGCAGATGAAGTATAATGTGGATAAATGTGAGGTTATCCACTTTGGTGGTAAAAACAGAGAGACAGACTATTATCTGAATGGTGACAGATTAGGAAAAGGGGAGGTGCAAAGAGACCTGGGTGTCATGGTACATCAGTCATTGAAGGTTGGCATGCAGGTACAGCAGGCGGTTAAGAAAGCAAATGGCATGTTGGCCTTCATAGCGAGGGGATTTGAGTACAAGGGCAGGGAGGTGTTGCTACAATTGTACAGGGCCTTGGTGAGGCCACACCTGGAGTATTGTGTACAGTTTTGGTCTCCTAACCTGAGGAAGGACATTCTTGCTATTGAGGGAGTGCAGCGAAGGTTCACCAGACTGATTCCCGGGATGGCGAGACTGACCTATCAAGAAAGACTGGATCAACTGGGCTTGTATTCACTGGAGTTCAGAAGAATGAGAGGGGACCTCATAGAAACGTTTAAAATTCTGACGGGGTTAGACAGGTTAGATGCAGGAAGAATGTTCCCAATGTTGGGGAAGTCCAGAACCAGGGGACACAGTCTAAGAATAAGGGGGAAGCCATTTAGGACCGAGATGAGGAGGAATTTCTTCACCCAGAGAGTGGTGAACCTGTGGAATTCTCTACCACAGAAAGTTGTTGAGGCCAATTCACTAAATATATTCAAAAAGGAGTTAGATGAAGTCCTTACTACTCGGGGAATCAAGGGGTATGGTGAGAAAGCAGGAATGGGGTACTGAAGTTGCATGTTCAGCCATGAACTCATTGAATGGCGGTGCAGGCTAGAAGGGCCGAATGGCCTACTCCTGCACCTATTTTCTATGTTTCTATGTTTCTATGTTTCTATCATTCACCTCTGCCAATGTATCTATCAATCAGCTCTGCCAATGTCCCTATCATTCATCTCTGCCAATGTATCTATCAATCAGCTCTGCCAATGTATCTATCAATCAGCTCTGCCAATGTCCCTATCATTCACCTCTGCCAATTTTTCTATTATTCACCTCTGCCAATGTATGTATCAATCAGCTCAGCAAATGTCCCTATCATTCACCTCTGCCAATGTATCTATCAATCAGCTCTGCCAATGACCCAATCATTCACCTCTGCCAATGTGTCTATCAATCAGCTCTGCCAATGTATCTATCAATGAGCTCTGCCAATGTCCCTATCATTCACCTCTGCCAATGTATCTATCAATCAGCTCTGCCAATGTATCTATCAATCAGCTCTGCCAATGTCCCTATCATTCACCTCTACCAATGTATCAATCAGCTCTACCAATGTATCTATCAATCAGCTCTGCCAATGTATCTATCAATCAGCTCTGCCAATGTATCTATCATTCACCTCTGCCAATGTCCCTATCATTCACCTCTGCCAATGTATCTATCAATCAGCTCTGCCAATGTCCCTATCATTCACCTCTGCCAATGTATCTATCAATCAGCTCTGCCAATGTATCTATCATTCACCTCTGCCAATATCCCTATCATTCACCTCTGCCAATGTATCTATCGTTCACCTCTGCCAATGTATCTATCAATCAACTCTGCCAATGTCCCTATCAATCACCTCTGCCAATATATCTATCAATCAGCTCTGTCAATGTCCCTATCATTCACCTCTGCCAATGTATCTATCAATCAGCCCTGCCAATGTATCTATCATTCACCTCTGCCAATATCGATATCATTCACCTCTGCCAATGTATCTATCATTCACCTCTGCCAATGTATCTATCAATCAGCTCTGCCAATGTCCCTATCATTCACCTCTGCCAATGTCCCGATCATTCACCTCTGCCAATGTATCTATCAATCAGCTCTGCCAATGTCCCTATCATTCACCTCTGCCAATTTTTCTATTATTCACCTCTGCCAATGTATGTATCAATCAGCTCAGCAAATGTCCATATCATTCACCTCTGCCAATGACCCTATCATTCACCTCTGCCAATGTGTCTATCAATCAGCTCTGCCAATGTATCTATCAATCAGTTCTGCCAATGTCCCTATCATTCACCTCTGCCAATGTATCTATCAATCAGCTCTGCCAATGTATCTATCAATCAGCTCTACCAATGTCCCTATCATTCACCTCTACCAATGTATCAATCAGCTCTACCAATGTATCTATCAATCAGCTCTGCCAATATGTCTATCAATCAGCTCTGCCAATGTATCTATCATTCACCTCTGCCAATGCCCCTATCATTCACCTCTGCCAATGTATCTATCAATCAGCTCTGCCAATGTCCCTATCATTCACCTCTGCCAATGTATCTATCAATCAGCTCTGCCAATGTATCTATCATTCACCTCTGCCAATATCCCTATCATTCACCTCTGCCAATGTATCTATCATTCACCTCTGCCAATGTATCTATCAATCAGCTCTGCCAATGTATCTATCAATCAGCTCTGCCAATGTCCCTATCATTCACCTCTGCCAATTTTTCTATTATTCACCTCTGCCAATGTATGTATCAATCAGCTCAGCAAATGTCCCTATCATTCACCTCTGCCAATGTATCTATCAATCAGGTCTGCCAATGACCCTATCATTCACCTCTGCCAATGTGTAAATCAATCAGCTCTGCCAATGTATCTATCAATCAGTTCTGCCAATGTCCCTATCATTCACCTCTGCCAATGTATCTATCAATCAGCTCTGCCAATGTATCTATCAATCAGCTCTGCCAATGTATGTATCATTCACCTCTGCCAATGTCCCTATCATTCACCTCTGCCAATGTATCTATCATTCACCTCTGCCAATATCCCTATCATTCACCTCTGCCAATGTATCTATCATTCACCTCTGCCAATGTATCTATCAGTCAACTCTGCCAATGTCCCTATCATTCACCTCTGCCAATGTATCTATCAATCAGCTCTGCCAATGTATCTATCATTCACCTCTGCCAATGTCCCTATCATTCACCTCTGCCAATGTCCGTATCATTCTCCTCTGCCAATGTATCTATCAATCCGCTCTGCCAATGTATCTATCAATCAGTTCTACCAATGTCCCTATCATTCACCTGTGCCAATGTATCTATCATTCACCTCTGCCAATGTATCTATCAATCAGCTCTGCCAATGTATCTATCAATCAGCTCTGCCAATGTAACTATCATTCACCTCTGTCAATGTCCCTATCATTCACCTCTGCCAATGTCGCTCTCAATCAGTTCTGCCAATGTATCTATCAATCAGCTCTACCAATGTATCTATCATTCACCTCTGCCAATGTCCCTAACATTCACCTCTGCCAATCTCCCTGTCAATCAGCTCTGCCAATGTATCTATCAATCAGCTCTGCCAATGTATCTATCATTCACCTCTTTCAATGTCCCTATCATTCACCTCTGCCAATGTATCTATCAATCAGCTCTGCCAATGTATCTATCAATCAGCTCTGCCAATGTATCTATCATTCACCTCTGCCACTGTCCCTATCATTCACTTCTACCAATGTCCCTGTCATTCACTTCTGCCCATACATATGTCAGTGAATCTCTTCCAACATTACACCAGAAGCCAAAGACAAGTAATGTCCTGAAGCAACATTCACAAAACAATTTTGTTTGTGCACCAAATGATCAAACATGGCATACTGGCACATTGTGCATGAACAACACCATCTTATTAAAGGGAAGATCAATTGGACTCTGGCCAAGGTCAATATTGGGTTAATTCACATTGATTGGCAATCTTAAAACATTTTCTACTGTTTTTTTTTAACACGTGCCTTTAATAGCATTGCAACAGGAACAGATTATTTCAATGTATCACTGTATACACATACCTGAAGTCTACAATGCGATGATGTACTATCACCTGTACTACATGATTGCTAATATTTGGTCAATTGGTATTATGGTTTGACTTTACCACTCCCCATTGTGCTGGGAAGTCTTACCCACTGGATGCACATGTTGGGAAATAGCAGCTACGCTATTCCAACCATTGATTTCGGCTCTTTCGAGTTGTTTTCAATCCTGTGTTAATATTTTGCGTTCGTTCAACTACTAATGTCATGCACGTGGCTCAAGACCAGAGCTACTGTGATGTCACTGACCAATGGGCGTGTTGGTAGAGTTTGCAGTGTTTGTGGTGGAAATTTTTGATGTCAGTTTGCTTTCCTTGTGTCTCATGACTTTCTTCACACTGGCTGTTCCTGGGACCCATTACCAAGCATTTATCCAGTTGAGGAAACAATGGCTGCATAAAGAAGGCCTGCGCTTGTGAGGGACCTGATGGAATGAATTGAAGGATCCATTATTACAGTTGTTCAGCAGAGTGCATCATCATTAGTGCAGGATAATGGCCCGAGAATTGCGGCCTCTCCGGGTGCGTACCATGTGCGCACGCACCCGAAGAGACCTCGCAAATGCCGGTTCCTGGTGCGCGATGTGCACGCACCGAGAACCGAGAACCGGCTTTTGCGATCTGTCAAAATGTCTTTTGACTGATAACACGCATCCGTGGGAGAAGAGCCTTTGCATGTGGAGATTTGGACTATTTGCCCAACTCTTGCCCAGCGAATGTCCATCAAACTCTTACGCCCGGTAAAAGCATATAGCCTACTTTTAATAAGCCTAAGAATTTTAAGACATAGAAAAATTAAATACTATTACTTATTTTTATATTAAAAACCCTTCTATGAAGTTAAGTTTATTTTTAACACTATGAAAACATTTTTTTTAAGTTTCAAAAAATAATTTTTTCTCTAAAACATTTAATTTAATGAATTTCTATTCATTAAAAAAAAGTGAAGTGTTTTTTAAAATTTATGTCAGTGTTTTATTTGATTTTAGGGGTATTCTCATTGATAGTAATGGGAGCTTGGAGCTACATTGTGATTGGTTGTCCAGGCTCACGTGATCCCAGGATATGCATACGCTCCTGGATGACATGGGCGCGAATGCTGGACTGTGCAAGCAGACCTCGGACCGCAAGTCTACGTTCCTCCGGGACCACCAGGTATTTTCATTAAAAAATTTGGGTTGGAGGTGTCCGCCCGCAGGAACCTGCCGACTGCAATTTTCGGGCCAATATAATGGCATAGATTTGGTACTAAATGGCCACTCCCATGCTACTCCATACGTACCACAACTGTAGGAAAATTGCTTACAGTGCTCACTGACCTCTATGATGCACGCACCCGAAGCGGCCTCGCAAATGTCGGTTCTCGGGGTGCAATCTGCATGCGCCAAGAACCAACTTTTGCGATCTGTTCGCACGCATCCCCGGGAAAAGGACATCCGCAGGGCGGAGATTTGGGCTATTTACCCAACTCTTACCCAGCGAATGCCCTTCAAACTCTTGCAGGCATATAGCCTACTTTTACCAGCGTAAGAGTTTTAAAATATCGAAACTAGGGGTCCAAGTTTTGGCTCGAGTTGCTCCTATTTTTTTGGAGCAACGAGTTTAGTATGGAGTATCTTAGTAATCGCAATTCTCGGCATTTAGTTTGGTCCAGTTCTGGTTAGTTAGAATAGATCTGTTTTAGTAGTTTTTTTTTCAAAAAGGGACGTCACCAGCCACTTACGCCTGTTTTGCAAGTTTAGGCAGCGAAAGGTTACTCCAAACTAACTTAGAATGGATTAAGTGTCAATTTTTGTACGCCCAGAAAAACCTTGCCTACACTTTAGAAATTAGGCACAGGTAGCGAGAGCTGCTCGGGCGGGCCCCGCCACCGAAGAGCTGCTCGGGCGGGCCCCGCCACCGGGAGGAGTTCGGGCAGGGCCCGCCACTGAAGAGCTGCAGTTCAGGCGGGGCCAACCAGCAGGGAGGTAAGGGCAGTGGCGACGAGGTGAGGTGAGGGACAGTGAGGCAGGCAGGCTACTCGACCCGGGATACGGGCGACGTCCCTTCGGCCAGGGATAGGGTCGCCCGGAGACAGGATGCGCTGGGAGGGCCAGGAGCTACTGCAGCTACCGGCACTCCTTTTGGCGCAGGGCTGGCACTCCGCCCCCAGCTGCTTGTGCTGCGCTGTGTTGACTGCGAACAGGCCTGCTGGACTCAGAGAATCGGCAGGCAAGTTTTAGGCGCTTCTTTTATTCTAAAAAATAGGCGGGCCTCTCGGAGTGCACCGTTCTGGGAGGACATCCGAAACCTGGGCGTATTAAATGCAATCAGTCATTTTTATATTAAAACCCCTGTCCATTAAGATAAGTTTATTTTTAACTCGTTTAAAACATGTTTAAAAAAAGTCCTTTTTTTTTTTCTAAACATTTAATTACATTCAATTTTAATTCATTTAAATATGTGAGGTGTTTTTTTTTAGTTATTGTGTCGTGTTTCTTGTTTTCTGAGGGTATTCTCATTGATTGCAATGGGAGCTCGTACAAACGGAGTTCCCATTTTTATCAATGAGAATACTGGATGTTCATTTGTGGCCGAGGCCCACATGCGCCCAGGTTATAATTATGTACCTGGAAGACATATTCCCGTATGCTGAACTGCGAAACTAGGCCTCCGACTGTCATTCCACGTTCCTCCGGGACCACCCAGAATTTTCATTAAAATAATTCCGGTCGGAGGTGTTCGCCCGAAGGAAGCCCCTGACCGCAATTTTCCCCCCATTACCGCAGAGAAGATTTACAAGGATGACAGCAGAAATGTGAGGGTATACAAATCAGGAAAGGATGAACAGGCCGGGTCTCTTTTCTCTTCAAAAAAGGTGGTCGATGGGTGACTGATTAGCAGTCTTTAAAATTATGAAAGATTTTGATCGAGTGGATACAGAGAGAATGTTTCCACTTGTGGGGAAGAGCATAACTAGAGGCCATCAATATAAGATAGTCACCAAGAAATCCAATGGAAAATTCAGAAGAGACTTCTTTACCCAGACAGTGGTGAGAATGTGGAACTCGCTACCACAGGGAGTGGTTGAAGCGAATAGTATCGATGCATTTAAGGGGAGGCTAGATAGGGATATGAGGGAGTAGGGAATAGAGGGTTATGCTGATGGAGTTAAATGAGGAAAGGTGGGAGGAGGCTCGAGTGGAGCATAAACGCCGGCATGGACTGGTTGGGCCGAATGGCCTGTTTCTGTGTCGTATATCCGATGTAATGTAATACTATGTAATAATGAGGTTCATTTCCTTCACGAGAGTTAAATTTGACTGCTTTTATTGCACAGCGGTGGAGCTAAACAGCTCAACTCAGCGAGCTTTGAGTTAGGGCAGAGGCAGTGCAACTAATGCCCAGCTGAGGTTCAGAACGCACCTCCAAAATGTGGCTCAAGCATTCATTGGGCCATCGAAATGGACACGTAACCCTGTATGTAAGGCAGAGTGTGTCAATTCCCCTGTGGACTGTGCAAACTGGTCACTCAGGGGAGGAGTAAAGAGTAAAGCTGCAGCACTATGGAGGCCCAGTCGATTATTCAGGCCACCAATGGGGGAACTGGAGAAACGCTGGATGCCGTTCCAACACACAGGCGGTTCCGCAGTTGTGAGCTGCCCGAGCAGAGGCTGCAGTCGGCGCTTCTGACCTGAGGCACAGAGAAAGATGTACAGAGGAAGGTGTCTGATTTGAACAGAAGTGCCAAGGTAAGCAATGAGAATGGCTGTGAGTTATTTTACCGTGCTATATATAGGTATGGCTGTCAATTATCCAACACAGCTATAAACGGGCATCCATGGAGGTTGCCGATGTCAGACATCGAAGCCTGAAATGATTCACAGAAGACTATTATTAACTCAGATTTATCCAGTAGCATGCTGGGAGGGCAAAAAAAGAGGAGGATATTTCAGAAACGTCGTAAGATGCCAGCAAAAGGGAAACAGGTGAGGAAGACTGACAGACTCTTATTCTGCACAGACACACCGAACAGAATGGAAGCAGTTATTCTGTATTTCAAAGGTCATCTAACAGGGTACCTCACACGTTATCTCAATACACCCGGTACCGTGATGCAGATTTCTGTTATGTATATGGCTACTTCCTTTGGGGATGACGACAACTGTTGAGAGGTGCCAGTGTCTGAAGACTGGTGATGCAGCTATACAACAAAATGCTTTACTGAATGGAATACTTCATTGGCTGTAAAGCACTTGGGACATCCTGTGGTCATCTAAGGTGCTATATAAATGCATATTATTTTTACTCATGCCATAAGAACATAAGAAATATGAGCAGGAGTCGGCCATTTGGCCCCTCGAGCCGGCTCCGTTCAAAAATCTGTCTATCTTCACCTTAAATATATTCAATGACTCAGCCTCCACAGCTCTCTGTGGTAGAGAATTCCAAAGATTCTGAGAGAATCTGAGAGAAGAAATTCCTCCTCATTTCCGTTTTAAATGGGCGACCCCTTATTCTGAAGCTATGCCCCCCTAGTTCTAGATTCCCTCACGAGGGGAAACATCCTCTCTGCATCTACCCTGTCAGCCTCCTCAGAATCTTATATGTTTCAATAAGATCACCTCTCATTCTTCTAAACTCCAATGAATATAGGCCCAACCTGCTCAGCCTTTCTTCATAAGACAAACTCTTCATCTCAGGAATCAACCTGGTGAACATTCTCCGAACTGCCTCCAATGTAGGTATATCCCTCCTTAAATCAAGATGGCCATCATGGAGATCACGGGCTGGGAAACTTCATGGGGCCTGGGTGTCATGGTATATCAGTCATTGAAAGTTGGCATGCAGGTACAGCAGGCGGTGAAGAAGGCAAATGACATGTTGCCCTTCATAGCGAGAGGGTTTGTGTATAGGAGCAGGGAGGTTTTACTGCAGTTGTTTAGGGCCTTGGTGAGGCCACACCTTGAATATTGTGAACAGTTTTGGTCTCCTAATCTGAGGAAGGACATTCTTGCTATTGAGGGAGTACAGCAAAGGTTCACCGGGATGGCAGGACTGACATATGAAAAAAGACTGGATCGACTATGCTTATATTCACTGGAATTTAGAAGAATGAGAGGGAATCTCATAGAAACATATAAAATTCTGACAGGATTGGACAAGTTAGGTGCAGGAAGAATGTTCCCGATGTTGGTGAAGTCCAGAACCAGGGTCACAGTCTAAGGATAAGGGGTAAGCCATTTAGGACCGAGATGATGAGAAATTTCTTCACTCAGAGAGTTGTTAACCTGTGGAATTCTCTACCACAGAAAGTTGTTGAAGCCAGTTCGTTAGATATATTCAAAAGGGAGTTATATGTGGCCCTTACAGCTAAAGGGATCAAGAGGTATGGAGAGAAAGCAGGAATGGGGTACTAAAGTTGCAAAACTGATCAGCCATGATCATATTGAATGGCGGTGCAGGCTCGAAGGGCCGAATGGCCTGCTCCTGCACCTATTTTCTATGTTTCTATGTTTCTATGGACCCATCCACACCATTTGATACAGGTATCAGCTTAGACATCCAGAAGATCTTAATAGGTTTGAGGAGGAAGCACAAGGTTTGTCACCTTCATAGGTGAGGCAGGCTGGAGAATGGTGATTGAAGAATGGCTACTGCTTAAAATATACCGGGAACAAGCATCAGTAAACAACTTTTATTTATATAGTGCCTTTAACGTAGTAAAACATTCTAAGGCGCGTCACAGCACTGCATAGAATCATAGAATGGTTACAGCACAGAAGGAGGCCATTTTGGCCCGTCAAGCCCGTGCCGGCTCTCTGCAAGAGCACTTCAGCTAGTCCCATTCCCCCGCCCTTTCCCCATTATAAAACAAAATGTGACACCGAGCAAGATAAGGAGAAATTAGGGTAGAGTTTGGTCAAAGAGGTTGGGTTTAAGGAGTGTCTTCAAGGAGAAACGAGGGGTAGCAAGGCAGAGAGGTTTAGGGAGGGAGATCCAGAGCTTGGGACCCAGACAACAGAAGGCACGGCCGCCAATGGTGGAGCGATTATAATCAGGGATGCACAAGAGGCCAGAATTGGAGGAGCACTGATATCACGGGGCGTTGTGGGGCTGGAGGAGATTACAGAATAGGGAGGGGCGAGGCCATGGAGGGATTTGAAAACAAGGATGAGAATTTTTAAATTGAGGTATAAAGGCTTCAAGGATCTCATTACAGCATAATGGTCTTTGCTGACAAGGATCAGTGGGGTCCAAATATGTATTGCATGCAGAAGCATGGGGTGAGGATGGTTGCTCTTAAGTTATAGCTCGTCTTGGCAAGTGACAGGAGAAACACACTGAAGCACAAAGGCCCTGCTCTTCCTGAGAGCTCTACCCCAGCAGTCACTGACTTTCACTGGCTCTGCACTTGCTTAAAACCTGTGAGATTTCTCAACCTTTTTCATATCTGATGAAAGGTCATTGACCGGAAGCTTTGGCCCTGAACTTGCGGTCGGAGGCGTACCTCCGGAGTATGCCTCCGACCCGCAAAATATTTCCAAACTTATCTCCTGGCTTCACAGCCACAGAGAGTTTGAGTCCTGGGCCTCCAGGCGTCCGCCTGCGTAAAGGGCCCCCAGGAACGCAGGCTGTTCAGAAGCTTCCCCAGGATCACGTGGGCCAGGTCCTCCAATGAGAAAGAAGGATTCCATTTTACACACTTTTCCAGAAGGCACAGAAAGAGGCCACGAACAAATAGTTGATTAAATTGATTTAATCCAAGCTTTTGGGATTGAGTGGACAAAGGGAGACAAAGGGCGCCAGCCCGGGGCAGGTGGTGACTCATCGCCAGTTGAGAACCAGACTGGTTTTATGGATAGAAACAATGGGTTTGATATGTTTGATATAAACCCACAGAAGAGCCCCTGAACTGATTGGCCGGAGGGGGGTAAACAATTCTCTCTGGAGACTCGAAGTGTGCAAGGAACCAGAACAACAAAGAGACCCCACAAGGTGCACATTTTTGGAGAATGGGGTGCTTAAGATAAGGAGTTATCTTTTGCCCTGTAGACTCCGTGTGCAAATTGGGGACATCCAGGTCCATCATCACAGTCAATCAAACGGATCAACACAAACAACGCATCGATCCAAACACATTATCGGAAACCGCAGCTCAGCGGGGGTATTATTCAGCGTGCGGAGGCCCGGCCTGGAAATCGGCACAGTCCCGGCCTGTAAGACCATCAGCAGACCGGGGCCATTGGAGGGAGCAGCGTGCGGCGGCATGCCACTGCAGGGAGCAGCGCGTGCTGTTGCAGGAGGGCGACGGCTGCGAAGCCAGGTCGCTGATTGCAGTGCGGGCAGGCACAGCAGGAGGGGCGAAGGAGCAGCAAGAGTCCGTAGAGGACTAAGACCTAGCTCTGTCAAGCCCGTGTGTGCAACGACCACCACATGTTAAAAAAAATCCACGCACAGGCATCTTCCACCTTTCACCATGTAGTTCAGGACCTGGAATATTAGGTCCTTCATTGAAACAGCTGTGAACTCATCCCTTTTTGGCGTGGAAGCAAGTCATCCTCACTTCAAGGGACTGCCTATGATGATTGATATTCATAAAATGGATATAAGTAAACTAGCTCGAAGCAGCTCAGAGTCGAAGTACTGAAGCAAACGGGAATGAACAGAACTGAAGAGAGCGGCCAGAAGTGCGAACAAACGGTGATGGAACCAATGACCACGAACCTACAATCCATGATTACAGCTACAAACTGGATGGGTGATTGTATGTCTTCAGTCAATTCTCTCAGAAGTCTAGTTCTGTAGTTTTTAGTTAGATTTTGCGTAATAAAACTGACAATTGGGTTAAGCCTAAACTTTGCATCACGAGTGATCCTTTTTCCTGTAATTCCCGAGGTCTACGAATCAAGGTGGAATGTGAAACAAACCCCCACACATTTCAGTCGATCCCGAATGGAATCCCCTAATGACATGTAATGGAATCCCCAAATAATTAAAGAATTTAGGCACCACTAATAAAAATAAATGTTCTCATTTTCAAATGTAATTAAAAGCCCCTTCAATACATCAGATACAATATAAAAATTTATTTTTTGTAAAATAATTTTAAAGATGTTAATCTGGGCCAAAATTTGCAAAAAGTAATTTTAAGTGTTTATGCATCATTTTTATTTTTACATGTTTAATTTAAGATTTATATTAACCCTTACGCCAGTGAAAGCAGAGTCTACTTTTACCAGCCGTAAGAGTTTCGTGGGCATTTGCTTGGCAGTGGTTGAGCAAAATGATTTCTCGGTCGGTACGGTAGATGGTTCAAGACGAACCTGGACAGCTCGCACGTTCCCGGTTTTCACGGATGAGGAAACCCGGAACTTGCGGGTACTTTCAGAACACTTCCGATGGCATATGCTGAGCGTACACCGTCATCAGGAGCACACATTCCAGGCTGCTAACTCTGTTTCTGTCTCCACAGATGCTGCCTGACCTGCTGAATATTTCCAGCATTTTCTGTTTTTAATTTAAGAGCAGGGGAGTTCTCCCAGTGTCCTGGCCAAAACTTCTCCCTCATCCCAACATCACGTAAAACAGATTATCTGGTTGTCGCTGTTTGCAGGAGCTTGCTGTGCCCAAAATTGGCTGTTGCGGTTCCCTACGTTGTAACCGTGACTGCACTTCAAAAGTATTTCATTGGCTTTGAGATGTCTTGAGGCCTTGAAAGGCACTATAAAAATCCAAAATCTTTCTTTCACTAAACATTAATAAATGAATAAACCTGCTCCCCTCACAAAGCACACTTAAATAAATAAATCTCTGGCCATAGAATGGAGGAGAACCTTTATGCTTCTACTGCCTGGGGTTGAATTTTCATCGGGGAATCTCACATGTGTCCGATGGTATTCACTCCTGGTCTGTTTAGGGTTATTATATAGAAATATAGAAAACTTAATATTAAACTAATTGTTATGTTTCCTTTTTTACCAAATATCTTTGCAACAACATTCAGTGTGACTAACAAGTCCTGCTTAAATAAACATGTTTAAATCCACATCAGTTACTCAAAACCTCTCTCCAAAATGAAATAATGGAACAGTCTTTCCAGAATGCCAACGCTTTAGATTAATCATTAAGCAGTGGAAAATTTCACAGTGCAATGTTTCATTCATCACACGCACTATAGTTGCCAAATGAATAATCCCTTGCGTGGAATAAATCGTATTGTTTTTTTCACCAAAGTTCAACAGTTAATTCTGTGCTTTGTTTCAATATTTTATTAAAAGAGTAAAAAAACAATTCCACTTCTTTCTATTGTCCCTAAAATACTTTTAAAGAAGGAGAGAAGGAAAGGCTTGCACTTATGTGATGTGCTAATAGCTTTACAGCTGATGAGTTACTTTTGAAGTGTAGGCACTCTTGTAATGTGGGAGACGCGGCAGCCAATTTGTGCACAGCAAGCTCCCACAAACAGCAATGTGATAATGACCAGACAATCTGTTTTAGTGATGCTGGTTGAGGGATAAATATGAAGCTTATACCCTCTCATTTTCACTGATATTCAGGAGTGTTGCAGGGGTGGATGAGACCTAGTATGAGCTATGAATGCCCAGTTTAGAACATAAGAAATAGGAGCAGGAGTAGGCCATTTGGCCCCTCGAGCCTGCTCTGCCATCTTTGCGGTCAATGATAAAAAAAAAGTTATTAGAGTTGCAGGGAGAGATGCCTCTTGGGAGCCATGGTCTGCTACCTTGTTGAATCTCTTCAGCTGACTGTGAAAGATCTGGAAATCCCCACGAACTGAAGCCTCCGGCTTCTCGGTCCGGTTTGGACCTCTTGATGAAAAGCCTTGTTGAAGGCATTTCAAGCCGAGGACAGGAACAAGTGCTTGAAAATATAGCTCAATAGAAATGAGTGTCCAAACGTTAAACTATGGGCTAGATATTCCGTAGCGCCCCATTTGGGGCGATAACGTTTGAAATCCCGGAAAAGTATCACCAGGCGATAATAATTTTCTGCTCGCGGGAAATTCAGCTCTAGTGCTGCAAGTGGGAGGTGGAGTGCTAAATCAGACGTTAATCACTTCTCTTGGAGCGCTAAAGTGCGATAGCGGGGCGTTAGCAGCAGAGCGCTGAACAACGTGGAGTGCAATGATACCAGCATCAGTGGCTACTTCCCTGGCTTAAAGGGAAGGGCCAATGATGGTGCACAACATACTGC
This sequence comes from Pristiophorus japonicus, assembly GCF_044704955.1. NCBI lineage: Eukaryota > Metazoa > Chordata > Chondrichthyes > Pristiophoridae > Pristiophorus > Pristiophorus japonicus. The sequence continues at coordinate 32,302,724 of NC_091998.1, read as the reverse complement.
TGCTCAGTTCTGTGTTGCCAGGTGACCTACGAGACTGCCATTACAGCCCCAAACACTCTCAGAGAGCGGAGGGGATATCTCGCGGCAACGAAACATCGAAAACATTCAGCCAGCACCAGACTGGTGCAAAGTTTGGCCTGCCTGAAAACCACTGCCTTTAATTAGCGCTCCCCAAGCAGCCAGCCCAATTGACAACGCTTCCTCTTCCTGCCATCGTTGACACCTGGCGTTGCAGCAGGGGGCGAGGGGCGAGGGGCAATTTCACGTCCGGGGTGGTAATGGGTGCTGCGCACTTTATGACGCAACGACCTGTGAGGCACTAGAGGCCCAGGCAGTAAGTGTTAGCGCCAGCGCTAAACCGGCACTGAAGTTCGTGGGCGTCGCTGAATTCGCCGACCCGGTCGCTAACCCCTTAGTGCCCCGTTACCGCCACCCCCCCCGGCACCGCCGTTACCGGCGCTAGCGGGAGGCGCTAAGCAGCCGAATTTCCCCCCATGTCTTTCCAAAAGGCTGTTGGATGTGGTGCCAAGCAAAATAAAATCAGGTGACTTTGAGCTGATAATTCTTGTTTACCAAAAATATGCTGCTTGCATGTTTTTAATTGAAAAACTGTGGAATAGAGAGCATTTGTGTACAATACCAGTCACAAGAGAGAGTCCTGCTATAATAGAAAGCCTTTATAGATAGGTGTTTGTATTTGGAATATGTGCATTTCAAATTGCAGCTAATATTTTCCATAAATCTAATCCAATAATTTGGTATATTTCAGAGATTTACTCTGCCATGATTAACATGTTCACTTTAACTTCAAATTAACCTGATTCATTTAATTGAATGTAAGCCCATAGCTCAGCAGTGCCTATGATCAGAGGAGATGTATTAAGAGAGAAGGATTTCAAATTGAATACAGTTCACTCCGCACAGCACTAATTGTACCGTTTACCACAACCTGAGTCTGTGACCAGCACTATTTAGTCAGTTAATGATGATACACAGTCCAAGTCTCCAAGAAATAATTACAAAAAAAATCCCCTTCTTGTTTTGCCCTTTCCTTAAAGGGACAGTGTCCCTCTCAGGATGCCTCTTAAATTGGGACGTTTCACCTTCAACACACCTATTAAAGAGATGGTCTCAAAATCAGAACTCCACATTTAGAGGGAGTCTCATATTCAAAATCCTTTTTAAAGACGGAGTCTCACCAGCATTTTATATGGGAACCATTATCAATTGGGGTATGGTCGTGCAGTGGTTCTGTTACTGGACTACCTGTCCTGAAGCCCTGGACTAAATATCCAGTAGAATGTGAGTTCAAATCCCACCACAGCTGTTTGAGAATTAGAATTAAATTAATAACTAACACCAGTGTCTGAGGAGTGTAGCAGTAAAAGTCACCTTTAAGTTGTCAGATTGTTGTGCAAACCCAATTGGTTTGTTAATGTTCTTTAGGGAAAAATAACCTGGTGACTCCAATCCCAATCCAATGTGGTTGACTCTTAACCAATGTTCCCTCCAATTCTTTTGGTGCCGTGTGGCCCCTTTAAGAGGCTGGGCAACCCAAACAAAATATAGCGCATGCACGGCTTTTGCATTGAAAAGCCGGCTGCATGGATTCCTTGGCCCTTAACTGCCCTCTGAAGTGCCGAGCAAGTCACTCAGTTGTAGCGAATGGGCAACTAGGGATGGGCAATAAATGGCGGTCTTGCCAGCGATGCCCACATCCCGAGAATGAATAAACAAATGCAGTGTTGATTGGCACACTGGCTTACACACTGTCCTTTTATCTTTGTGAATGGAGCTTGTATCCGAGCCAGAATCACAGAATCTTACAGCACAGAAGGAGGCCATTTGGCCCATCGTGCCTGTGCCGGCTTGGTGAAAGAGCGATTCAATTAGTTCCTCTTGCCCGCTCACACCCCATAGCAATAAATGTCGGTCACATCCCGAGAATGAATGAATGCTGCGATGATGCAACGAAAGGCTCTTTGACTGCTGGCTGTAAGCATCCTAGTTCCTGGTGAGCTTCGCCCCACATCACAAAACTCCCCCGAACATTGACGGGTACTATGTTGGCAATCTCACTCAGAGTGGTTACAGGGTTGCTTGTGTAGGAAATGGAAAAAAAAGATTTGCACAATAAAAGACTTTAAAATGCATTCCAGCATGGAGTTAATTCTGTACATCAAAATCATAAATCTAGAATCTATTATTAAGGACATGGTAACAAGGCACTTAGAAAATAATAATCGGATTGTGCAGAGTCAACACAGATCTATGAGAAGGAAATCATGTTTGACAAATCTGTTACAGTGTTTTGAGGTTGTCACTAGTAGAATAGATAAGGGGGAACCAGTGGATGTGGTGTATTTGGATTTTCAGAAGGCATTTGATAAGGTGCCACACAAGAGGTTATTAAACAAAATTAGGGCTCATGGGATTGGGTGTATTATTCTAGCATGGATTGAGGATTGATTAATGGACAGCAAACAGATAGTAGGAATAAATGGGTAATTTTCTGATTGGCAGGCTGTAACTGTCTATATCGGGGACTTCAAAGGAGCAGAATGCAGCCCAACCTGGCATTCGGCGCGGTGGCCCTGACCTGCAAGGACCATCAGCAGGTCGGGGCCTTCAAAGGAGCAGCGTGGAGCGTATCACTTCAAGGTGTAGCGCGTGCTGGAGAGCGATGGCTGCGAAGAGGGCGACTGGATTGGATGTCACCAAGGTCCAGGTCACTGATTGGAGCATGGGCAGGTACAGCAGGAGCAGCGAGGTTGGGGAGCAGGAACAGCGAGTGATCATGGAGCGACGTGATCAGGTCCCAGGAGAGGTGTGAGTTTGGTGCCAGAAGAGGCGAGGGCCCAGGGGCAGCACGGGCCAACCCACACTGCGATATGTGTGCGCACTGGGTCCGTGCAGCAGAGCAGGTCTCCAGTCGTCCTGGTTAGCCCTTGCCACTGGACCAAGACCTAGCTCTGTCAAGCCCGTGTGGTGGCTGGTGTGCAATGGTCACCACATGTTAAACAAATCCATGCACAGGCATCTTCCACCCTTCAAGAGGTAGTTCGCGATCTGGAATATTAGGTCCTTCATTGAAACACCTGTGAACTCATCCCTTTTTGGTGTGATAGCAAGTCATCCTCGATACGAGGGACTGCCTAGATGATGATATCAATGATTTGGATGAGGGGACCAAATGCAACATATCTTCTCTTCTTCTTAGGCAGTCACCCGGCGTTGAGGATGACTTGCTTCCACACTAAAATGAGTTCTAAGGTGACAGATGAGACCATGCGGGATCTACAGTCTATAGGCTAGAACTTCTACTTTTTTTGCCTGCTTAACGCCCACTTAACGCCCATTTTACCGCTGACGTATAACGCCCATACATCACCCATTTTGGCACAAAATGGAAACTGGCGGGCATTTTTCGGAGACTTATCGGCGAGCGTTACTTTCCCCATGTGTTTAACGCTGAGAAAAAATATTACTGCCCGCCCACTTTTTTGGGGCAGAATCAGCAGAATGGGCGAATTCAACGCCCATAATATCGCCCAGCGTTACTTTTCGCACGGAATTAACGCCGAGATTCAATATTAGTGCCCGCCGACTGTTTTTTGTCGTAAAGAGTATTTTTACCCAAACTAGCTGCCACGGAGGTCGCCCATCGTCAATTTCACCACCTCGCACATATTTCGCCCACCGTATCGCTCGCCCAAAAAAACGCCCACAAAAAGTGGAACGAACCAGAACGAATCGCAGCGTTATGGACGCCATGTTGTAGATCACATGTCGCGTCCTTTAAAAGGCTGCTGTGCTTCAACCTCGGCGGACATCTGATGTACTCCGCAGGTCATTGGAGTTGATGTGAACATCTATACAAACATCTTGACCACACTGTGACCGATTGGAATTGAAGAGGTGTGCTCGTCGGGACATTCCTTGTTTGTGAGCAATCGGTGGAAAACAGAGAGCTACTGCAATGGGGCCTGTCCTTTCTCACCCTCTCTTGGTGACCAAATACATGCAGCAGACTCAACACTGCCGAAGGAAAGCTCCACTGCATTATGTGCCCAAAGTGCCCAGACGTTACACCCCCCACAAGTACAAGGAGAAGCATTCTTACCTCGACTTGCCCGACACTACCTGCCTTCGGAGACTGTGCTTCCACAAAGAGGTTATCACTGAGCTGATCAGGGCAGACCTGCAGCCTGCCAGCACCATCAGAACTGTACTGTCTGTCAAGGTCAAAATCAACACGGCACTGTCGTTCTATGCCTCGGGTTCTTTTCAGGTCACAGCTGCCGACATTTGCGGACTTTCTTAGCATGCTACACATCGCTGCATTCGACAGGTCACTGAAGCCCTGTACACTCACAGGAGGGACTTGATCAGCTTCCCTATGACCAGGGAGGCACAGAGTGAGAGGGCTCTAGGTTTCTCCAGAATTGAAAACTTCCCCAAGGTGTAGGGAGCAATAGACTCTACGCACATCGCGATGCGGGCACCTTTTCAGGGTGCTGAGGTTTTCAGGAACCACAAGGGATTCCACTCCCTGAATGTCCAGCTGGTTATCGACGACAACAAATTATACTGGCAGTGAATACTAAATTTACAGGCAGCATCCATGATACGCACATCCTGCGTGAGCGCACTCTTTAACAATGAGCCACAAGGTCAATGCTGGATGCTTGGGGACAAAGGATATGGTCTCGCCACCTGGCTGATGATCCCGCTGAATGACACCCAGACCAAAGCCGAGAGGCGATACAACGAGAGCCACAGAGCAACTCCAATATCGTGGAGAAAGCCATTGGAGTGCTGAAGCAGTGCTTCAGATGCCTGGACCACTCTGGAGGTGAGCTCCAATACCACCCTGAGCAGATAGCTCAATTTGTGGTAGTCTGTTCCATGCTACACAACTTGGCTATCAGGAGGGGACAAGAATTGCCTGATGAGTCTGACAGTCCACCTCACCAGAGAGAGGAAGAGGAGGATGAGGAGGCGGACACTGACATTGGCCCAGACAATCAGGCTGATGCTGAAGCCATGCCCCCGCCTCCCTGTAGACTGCATGAAAGGGCCCATGGTGGCATGATAGCTGCAAGAACCTTATGTCAGGAGCTCTTCAATGATTGTCTTGCCTGAAAGAACGTTGGTGTTATTTACAATGCTGACACACTGCTGGGTGTGCAGGTCATACATCAATGATGGGCATCACCTTGGTGACAGTTAAAGTTTACATTGATTGAAGTTATGTGTGATTATACCCTTTGATGTTAAGGAATCACCAGCGTGTAATGGTGCAACTATCTGAGCCAATGTGCTGCAAGGTTTTGTTAAATAAAAACATTTAAACCGAACATTAGTCTGAAATCATCAATATTTCTGGACAAACCAACCCTTCCGACGCCCCCCCTCCACACCGCTTCTCCTCCCCACCTCTACCCCTTCCCCTTCCCCTCCTGACTCCAAGCCGCCTGGCTGAGGAGGTCCTCAGGTGATGCTTCATTGGGCTGGGCGGGGGGGGGGGAGTGATGGCCGAAGCGCTGTTTGGACGGTCCCGAGGTGGGAGCGTGCTCCGAGCCATAAGCAAGATGTTGCTGCTGGCTCTCATGTGCGGTTGGCAATGGGGGTGCGTCACCTTGGGGTGCAGTGCCGTGCTCCGGGACCACTGGGAGCCCTCTGCCACCAGTGTTCCTGGCTACCAGCTCCAGGGCCTCCTCCACCCCTTCCATTTTATATGTTATTTGTTGGACAAAACCTCGGTGCCAACTATGTTCTTGGTGCTTAGTGGGCTTTTTGCTGCTGGTGAATCTCCGTCGTTCCTCCCACAACAGCCAGACAAGCACACACCACAGCCACAGACGATTTCAGTGCCTCTGAGCTCCCTCTCTCTCTGTCTCCTCTTCTGCGCATGTCATGATGACCCTTGACCTCCTGAATCATGGGAATCGAGCATTGCCATGCCGTTGCTAAGGATGGCCACACTTTATGGCTGAAGGTCAGAAAAATTTAACACTACCGCCGATTTGATATCTCTTGCGGTAACGCCCATTTTCAAAAATGTAAACTAGGCGTTTTGAGAATGGCTGAGAAGCCGGCGATCTGAAAGCCCTTTTTTACTGCCCACGCCAGAAATAAAGTCCATTTTTGGGCGATAAGCTCAAAAGTGGAGGTTCTAGCCCTATGTCCCAGGTGGGGCAGATGATGGTTGGATGAATGGATGGGTGGGGTGCTTGATTTGCAATGGTTGCGATGCAATAGATCCAAGTTTGCTGACGATTCAAAGCTAGATGGGAATGTAAGTGGGAACGCAGGAGGATGCAAAGAGGCTTCAAGGCGATATAGACAATCTAAGTGAATGGGCAAGATCATGGCAAATGGAATATAATCTGGAGAAATGTGAAGTTATCCACTTTGCTAGTAAAAATAGAAAAAGCAGAGTTTTTTTAAATGGTGAGAGAATTTGTTTTTGCGAGTGAGTTGTTGTGATCTGGAATGCATTAAAAAAAGAAAGACAGACTTGCATTTATATAGCGCCTTTCATGACCTAAGAACATCCCAAAATGCTTTACAGCCAATTGGGTACTTTTGGAGTGTGGTCACTGTTGTAATGTAGAAAACACAGCAGCCAATTTACACACAGCAAGCTCCCACAAATAGCAATGTGACAATGACCAAATAATCTATTTTAGTGATATTGGTTCAGGGACAAAGATTGCCGAAAGCATGGTGGAAGCAGATTCAATAGTAACTTTCAAAAAAATATTGGATGTATCTTTGGAAAGGAAAAGAAAATTGCAGGGCAATGGGAAAAGAGAACTAATTGGATCACCTGCGACGGCTTCTCTTCCCGCCCCCGCATCATTACCTCTGATGTCCCCCAAGGATCTATCCTTGGCCCCCTCCTGTTTCTCATCTACTTGCTGCCCCTTGGTGACATCATCCAAAAACACCACATCAGTTTCCAAATGGATGTTGATGACGCCCAGCTCTAACTCACTACCATTTCTCTTGACCCTTCCATGGTCTCTAAATTGTCAGATTGCTTGTCCGACATCCAGTTCTGGATGAGCAGAAATTTTTTCCAATTGAATAGTGGGAAGACCGAAGCCATTGTTTTTGGTCCCTGCCACAAACTCCGTTCCCCAGCCACTGACACCATCCATCTTTCGCCCCAACTTCTGTCTGAGGCTGAACCAGACTGTTCGCAAACTTGGTGTCATATTTGATCTTGAAATGAGCTTTCGATCACATATCCGCAGCATAACTAAAACCACCTATTTCCACCTGCGTAATATCGCCCGTCACTGCCCCTGCCTCAGCTTATTCACTGTTGAAGCCCTCATCCATGCCTTTGTTACCTCTAGACTTGACTATTCCAACGCACTCCTGGCTGGCCTCCCACATTCCACCCTTTGTATGCGAGAGGTGATTCAATACTTGGTTGCCCGTGTCCTAACTCACATCAAGTCCTGCTCACCCATCACTCCTGTTCTCGCTGCCCTACGTTGGCTTCCGGTTAAGCAATGCCTTGATTTCAAAATTCTTATCCTTCGAACTCACTGCCTGAAAGGGTGGTAGAGGCAGAAAGCCTCAACACATTTAAAAGCTACTTGGATGTGCACTTAAAGTGCCCTAACTTACAGAGCTACGGACCATGAGCTGGAAAGTGGAATTAGGCTGGATAGCTCTGTGTTGGCTGGTGCTGTCACGATGGGCCGAAATAGTCTTCTTCCATGCTGTAAATTTCTAAGATTCTATGGTTCTCAAATTCCTCCATAGCCTCGCCCCTCCCTATCTCAGTAATCTTCTGCAGCCCCAGAACCCCCTGAGATGTCTGCGCTCCTCTAATTCTGCCCTCCTGAGCATCCCTGATTATAACCACTCAACCATCGGTGGCCGTGCCTTCTGTTGCCTGGACCCCAAGCTCTGGAACTCCCTGCCTAAACCTCTCCACCTCTCTAGCTCTCTTTCCTCCCTCAAGACGCTCCTTAGAACCTACCTTTTTGATCAAGCTTTCGGTCACCTGTGTTAATTAGGCGGCTCGGTGTCAATTAAAAAAAAAATCTCATAATGTGAAGCGCCTTACAATGTTTCACTATGTTAACGTTGCTATATAAATACAGGTTGTTGTTGTATTAGCACTTTCAAAGAGCCGGCAAAGGCATGTGGCCTCCTTCTCTCCTGTAAGATTCCATGATTCTACTGTTGCAAGCTTAGGAACAGAATGAGGTAAGCTTCATGTTGCTAATACTGGTGGGTAAATTGCCTGAGAGAATACTTCTTCAGCAGAATCTCATCGCTAGGAAGGAATAAACCGAGACACCATGCATGCCTACCTCGTGATTGTCCATCTGGAATCAAAGAGGAAAGGAATATAAGAAGTAGGAGCAGGAGTAGGCCACCTGCCCCTGAAGCCTGCTCCGCCATTTAATAAGATCATGGCTGATCTGATCATGGACTCAGCTCCACTTCCCTGCCTGCTCCCCATAACCCTTTACTCCCTTGAGTACAGCAGTGCAGAGAGGCAGCTGGTAGCTGGTAGAAGAGCTCGTCGGCCCGCCGGCTTGGCCCAACGACGCACTCCGGGTCCCTTCGGCCAGAGGACCCGGCGCAACGACGCACTCCAGGTTCCTTCGGCCAGGCGGTCTGACCCAGCCTCGCTCTCCGGGTCCCTTCGGCCAGTTGGCCCGGCCCAACAACACACTTTGGGTCCCTTTAGCCAGACGGTCTGACCCAGCATCGCACTCAAGATCCATTCGGCCAGAGGGCCCGGCCCAGCCTCACACTCCGGGTCTCGTAAGCCAGCCAGCCAGCCGGCCCGGCCCAACGACGGGCTGTACCTGCCCTAGGTCGTTAGTGGTGATTACTGACTGGTCTGTAGACTATTGACTTACATGTTTGACTTTTATTCAACTTTTAATTAACTTTTAATCAACTTGAGAAACTTTTTAAACAAATTGGGAACACAATTTTAATTTTTAAACAACTTGGAGAATTTTTCTTTTGAAACCTCTGGAGAAACTTTTAAATAACTTTGGAAAATTTTGGAAGAAACTTTTAAAACATCCCTCGGAACCCCAGTGGACAACTGACCTTCCTAATGCCTGCCCCCAACCAAGCCTCTGCCACCTACCATCAAGGGCGCTACTCGGCATCGAGGTTACGGCCAACATCTCGCTGCAGGAAACTAGGCTCATACAGCAGTGTTTGGTCTCCAGTTGTCTTGGATCCCTTGCCACTGGACCAAGACCTAGTTCTGTCAAGCCCGTTTGGTTGCCGGTGTGCAGCAGCCACCCCACGTTAAAAGAACTCACGCACAGGCATCTTCCACTTCATTAACATGAAGTTCAGGACCTGGAACGTCAGGCCCCTCATGGACAACTCCCAACAGCGACAGACCAGAACGCCGCACCACCATAGTGACCCGGGAACTTAGACGCTTTGACATCGACACCGCCACCCTAAGTAAGACCTGGCGGATAGGGGAAGGCCAGCTCAAGGAACAAGGTGGAGGTTACATCTTTTTCTGGAAAGCAAAACCAGAGGAAGAACGCCGCCTTCACGGAGTCAGCTACGCCATCAAAAATGAGCTCGTCGACCACATCAAAGACTTGCCCTGTGGGGTTAACGAACGCCTCATGACTCTCCGACTCACCCTATCACGGACCAATGCACCACAGTCATCAATGCGTATGCCCCAACACTCGATGCAACATATGAGACCAAAGAAGGTTTTTATTCCAACCTCGAAACATCCCTGTCCCGCGTCTCCGCTGACGACAAATTGATCCTCCTAGGTGACTTCCATGCCAGGGTTGGCAAAGACACAGCCCTCTGGGGAGGCATGATTGGCAGAGAGGAGGTAGGGAAAGCCAACTCCAGCGGTACCCTACTCCTGACAAAATGTTTAGAACATGAACTCCTCATCACCAACACTCTGTTCTGCCAGAAGGATAAATACAAGGCATCGTGGCAACGCCCTCGCTCCAAACACTGGCACCTGCTCGACTATGTCATCGTCCGAGCCAGGGATCGCAAGGATGTGCGCATCACCCGCGCCATGACAGGAGCTGATGACTGCTGGTCGGACCACTGCCTAATCTGATCCATCATCGACATTAACATAGTCCCAAAGCAGAGGGGAAAGCAGAAGCAGTACTGCGAAAATGTCAATGCCGAGGCACTTAAAGACCCAGCTAAGAGCCCTATACAGCCAGCGCCTCACAGCTAACCTGGCGTGCCTTGATGACCCTGAGATGCTGAATGTCCACAGTGCCTGGTCTGTCCTCCAGGCCTCCATAACCAGTGCCTGTGAAGAGACACTTGGTCACTCAACCAGAAAACAGCAGGACTGGTTTGATGAAAATGATCAGGAGATTCAAGAACTAATAGATCGCAAGCGCAGAGCATTTCTGAGCCTCAAGCAACAGACCAACTCGGGAGCAGCAAAGCAACATTACAGACGGCTCAAGGCTGAGGTCCAACAAAAAGCCCGGGACCTAAAGAACAGGTGGTGGATAGAGAAAGCACAGGAGATACAACAACTGGCCGACAGCCACGATATGTGAGGATTCTTCATTGCAGTCAAGGCTACCTATGGTCCAAACTCCCAAGGCCCCACCCCACTACCAGCCAAGAACGGGGAAACACTCATCAAAGACACCGAGGCAGTCAGGGCCCGCTGGAAGGAGCACTTTGAAGATCTCCTCAATCGAGACTCTGCCTTTGACTCGAGTGTTCTCGACTCCATCCCGCAGCATGCGACCCGCCACGACCTCAGTGAAACCGCAACGTTGCACGAGGTAGGCAAAGCCATAAAACAGCTCAAGAACAACAAGGCTACGTGAATGGATAGAATCCCTGTTGAGGCGCTAAAGTATGGCAGAGAGGCGCTGTTGGCAAGGATAAATGACCTCATCTCTCTCATCTGGAGAGAGGAGAGCATGCCGGGAGATCTCAGAGATGCAGTGATCATGACCATCTTTAAAAAAGGGGACAAGTCTGAATGCGGAACTACAGGGGAATCTCTCTGCTATCAGCCACTGGGAAAGTTGTCGCTAGAGTCCTCCTCAACCGTCTTCTCCCTGTGGCCGAGGAGCTCCTCCCGGAGTCACAGTGCGGATTTCATCCCCTATGGGGCACAACGGATATGATCTTTGCAGCGCGACAGCTGCAGGAAAAATGCAGGGAGCAGCGCCAGCCCTTATACATGGCCTTCTTCGACCTTACAAAGGCCTTTGACACTGTCAACCGCGAGGGTCTATGGAGCGTCCTCCTCCATTTCGGATGCCCCAAAAGTTTGTCAACATCCTCCGCCTGCTCCATGATGACATGCAGGTCGTGATCCTTACCAACGGATCCATCACAGACCCAATCCACGTCCGGACCGGGGTCAAACAGGCATACATCATTGCTCTAATCCTCTTCTCAATCTTCCTTGCTGCCATGCTCCACCTCACAGTCAACAAGCTCCCCGCTGGAATGGAACTAAACTACAGAACCAGTGGGAAGCTGTTCAACCTTCACTGTCTCAGGCCAGGTCCAAGATCACCCCAACCTCTGTCCTTGAGCTACAGTACGCAGGCGATGCCTGCATCTGCCCACATTCTGAGGCTGAACTCCAGGATATAGTCGATGTATTTACTGAGGCATATGAAAGCGTAGACATTATACTAAACATCCATAAGTCAAAGGTCCTCCACTAACCTGTCCTCGCTGCACAGCACTGCCCCCCAGTCATCAAGATCCATGGTGCGACCCTCGACAAAGTGGACCATTTTGCATACCTCGGGAGCCTCTTATCAACAAAAGCAGACATTGATGTGGAGATTCAACATCGCCTCCAGTGCACCACTGCAGCCTTCGGCCGCCTGAGGAAAAGAGTGTTCAAAGACCAGGCCCTCAAATCTACCACCAAGCTCATGGTCTACAGGGCTGTAGTAATATCTGCCCTCCTGTATGGCTCAGAGACATAGACCATGCACAGTAGACACCTCAAGTCGCTGGAGATATATCACCAACGACGTCTCCGCAAGATCCTGCAAATCCCCTGGGAGGACAGGTGCAACAACATCAGTGTCCTCGTCCAGGCCAACATCCCCAGCATTGAAGCGCGGACCACACTCGATCAGCTCCATGGGGCAGGCCACATTGTTCGCATGCAGACACGAGACTCCCAAAGCAAGTGCTCTATGCGGAGCTCCTTCACGGCAAACGAGCCAAAGGTGGGCAGCGGAAATATTACAGGGACACCCTCAAAGCCTCCCTGATAAAATGCGACATCCTCACTGACGCCTGGGAGTCCCTAGCCAAAGATCGTCCTAAGTGGAGAAAGTGCATCCGGGAGGGCACTGAGCACCTCGAGTCTCATCGCCAAGGGCATGCAGAAACCAAGTGCAGGCAGCAGAAGGAGCGTGCAGCAAACCTGTCCTGCCCACCCTTTCCCTCAACGACAATCTGTCCCACCTGTGACAGAGTCTGTGGCTCTCATATTGGACTGTTCAGCCACCAGTTCAGGAGTGGAAGCAAGTCTTCCTCGATTCCGAGCAACTGCCTATGATGATGGATTCCCTTATTGCTCAAAAATCTGTCTATCTCCACTTTTAACATATTCAATGACCCAGCCTCAACAGCTCTCAGGGACAAAGAATTCCATAGATGTACAACCCTCTGAGAGAAGAAATTCCTCCTCATCTCAGTTTTAAATGGGCGGCCCCTTATTCTGAGACTATGTTCCCTAGTTTTAGTTTCCCCTATGACTGGAAATATCCTCTCTGCATTCACCTTGTTGAGCCCCCTTATTATCTTATATGTTTCAATAAGATTACCTCTCATTCTACTGAATTCCAATGTGTATAGGCCCAACCTACGCAACCTATCTTCATAAGTCAACCCCCTCATCTCCGGAATCAACCCAGTGATAAGATCACTTCTCATTCTTCTGAATTCCAATGAGTAGAGGCCCAACCTACTCAACCTTTGCTCATAAGTCAACCTCCTCATCTCTGGAATCAACCCAGTGAACCTTCTCTGAACTGCCTCCAATGCAAGTATATCCTTCCTTAAATACGGAGACCAAACCTGTGTGCAGTGCTCCAGGTGTGGCCTCACCAATACCCTGTACAATTGTAGCAGGACTTCTCTGCTTTTATACTCTATCCCCCTTGCTATAAAGGCCAACATTCCATTTGCCTTCCTGATTACTTGCTGTACCTGCATACTAACATTTTGTGTTTCATACACAAGGATCCCAGGTCCCTCTGTACCGCAGCACTTTACAATTTTTCTCCACTTAAATTATAATTTTTTTTTTTTTCTGCCAAAGTGGATAACCTCACATTTTCCCACATTATACTCCATCTGCCAAATATTTGCCCACTCACTTAGCCTCTCTATATCCCTTTGCAGATTTTTTATGTCCTCCTCACAATTTCCTTTCCCACCCATCATTGTATCATCAGCAAACTTGGCTATGATACACTTGGTCCCTTCATCCAAGTCATTAATATAGATTGTAAATAGTTGAAGCCCCAGCACTGATCCCTGCGGCACCCCACTAGTTACTGTTTGCCAAATGGAAAATTACCCATTTATCCCGATTCTCTGTTTTTTGTTAGTTAGCCAATCCTCTATCCATGCTAATATAGTACCCCTAACCATATGTGCTTTTATCTTATGCAGTAACCTATTATGTGGCACTTTATCGAAAGCCTTCTGGAATTCCAAATACAATACATCCACTGGATCCCCCTTATCCACCCTGTTCATTACATCCTCAATGAACTCCAGCAAACTTGTCAAACATGATTTCCCTTTCATAAACCCTTGCTGACTCTACTTGATTGAATTATGCTTTTCCAAATGCCCCGCTACTGTTTCCTTAATAATGGACTCCAGCATTTTCCCAATGACAGATATTAGGCTAACTGGTTTATAGTTTCCTGCTTTTTGTCTGCCTCCTTTTTTAAATAGGGACGTTACGTTTGCGATTTTCCAATCCGTTGGGACCGCCCTTGAAGCCTGGCAATTTTGGTAGATTACAACCAATGCATCCACTATCTCTGCAGCCACTTCTTTTAAGACCCTAGGATGCAGGCCATCAGGTCCACATGACTTGTCCATCTTTAGTTCCATTATTTTACCGGGTACTACCTCATTAGTGATAGTGATTGTATTAAGTTCCTCCCTCCCTATAGCCCCTTGATTATCCATTATTGGGATGTTGTTAGTGTCTTCTTCCGTGAAGACTGATACAAAATATTTGTTCAATGTCTCGGCCATTTCCCTGTTCTCCATTACTAATTCCCCAGTCTCATCCTCTCGGGAGCCAACATTTACTTTATCCACTCTTTTCCTTTTTATGTACCTGTTGAAACTCTTACCATCTGTTTTTATATTTCGTGCTAATTGACTTTCATAATCTATCTTCCCTCTCGATCATTTTTTTATTAGTTCTTTGCTGGCTTTTAAAAGTTTCCCAATCCTCTGGCCTCCCACTAGTCTTGACCACTTTGTATGCCCTTGTTTTCAATTTGATACCATCCCTTATTTCCTCAGTTTGCCACGGATGGTTATCCCTTCTCTTACAGTCTTTCCCTCTCATTGGGATATATTTTTGTTGCGAGTTATGAAATATCAACTGCTCATCAACCATCCCATACTTTAATCTATTTTCCCAGTCCACTTTAGCCAACTCTGCTCTCATACCTTTGAAGTCTCCTTTATTTAAGCTTAGGACCCTGGTTTGAGAACCAACTTTCTCACCCTCCAACTGAATTTGAAATTCAACCAGGTTATGGTCACTCATTCCTGTAGGATCCTTTATTACAAGATCATTTATTAATCCTGTCTCATGACATTATAATGAGGAGAAATTTCTTCACCCAGAGAGTGGTGAACCTGTGGAATTCTCTACCACAGAAAGTTGTTGAGGCCAATTCACTAAATATATTCAAAAAGGAGTTAGATGTAATCCTTACTACTAGGGGATCAAGGGGTATGGCAAGAAAGCAGGAATGGGGTACTGAAGTTGCATGTTCAGCCATGAACTCATTGAATGGCGGTGCAGGCTCGAAGGGCCAAATGGCCTACTCTTGCACTTATTTTCTTTGTTTCTTTGGTTCTTTACACAGTACCAGATATGAGATAGCCTGTTCCCTGGTTGGTTCTACAGTGTACTGTTCAAGGAAACTATCCCGGATACACTCTATGAACTTTTCCTCAATGCTACCCTGGCCAATTTGCTTTGTCCAATCAATATGAAGGTTAAAATCACCCATGATTATTGCATTTCCTTTATTACAAGTCTCCATTATGTTTTGATTTATACTCCGTCCAACAGTGTAGCTACTGTTAGGGGGCCTATGGACGATGCCCACCAGTGACTTTTTCCCCTTATTATTCCTTACCTCCACCCAAACTGATTCAACATCTTGATCTTCTGAGCCAATATCGTTTCTCACTAACGCACTGATCTCATCCTTTATTAACAGAGTTGCGCCACCTCCTTTTCCTTTCTGTCTGTCCTTCTGAATATTTAGTTCCCAGTCCTGGTCACATTGCAACCACATCTCTGTAATGGCTATCAGATCATACCCATTTGTATTTATGCCGTCAACTCATCTATTTTGTTATGAATTCTACGTGCATTCAGAAAAAGAGATTTTACATTTATTTTTTACTATTTTTTTCCTGCTTTGACTCCACTTTCTGATTCACCTTTATGTTTATACATTCTGTCCCTTCCTGGCACTCTCTGGTTTTCATTTCCCCCAGTGCTACCCTACTCTACTGCCTTCTCCTTGTTCTTTGACCTTTTACATTTCTGCTCACCTGAGCCCTCCCCTCCACCCCCCACTAATTAGTTTAAAGCCCCCTCTGCAGCCCTAGTTATTTGATTTGCCAGGACCCTAATCCCAGCACGGTCTAAGTGGACCCCATCCCAACAGAACAGCTCCCTCTTACCCCAGTACTGGTGCCAGTGTCCCATGAACCAAAACCCATTTCTCCCACACCAGTCTTTGAGCCACATGTTTAACTCTCTGAGCTTATTTACCCTATGCAAATTTGCTCGTGGCTCAGATAGTAATCCAGAGATTATTACCTTTGTGGTTCTGCTTTTTAATTTGGCCCCGAGCTGCTCATAATCCCTCAGCAGAACCTCTTTGTTTGTCCTACCGTTGTCGTTGGTACCCACATGGACCACGACAACTGGATCTTCCCCCTCCCATTCCAAGTTCCTCTCCAGCCCTGAGGAGATGTCCTTAACCCTGGCACCGGGCAGGCAACACAGCCTTCGGGACTCAAGCTCTCGGCTGCAGAGAACCTTAACTATTCCCCTAATGATACTATCCCTAACACTTTAACATTTCTTTTTACTCCCCCCACTTGAATGGTCCCCTGTACCACGGTGCTGTGGTCAGTTTGCTCATCCACCCTGCAGACCCTGCTCTCGTCCACACAGGGAGTAAGAGCCTCGAACCTGTTGGACAAGAGCAAGGGCCGAGGCTCCTCCATCACTCCATCCTGAGTCCCCATACCTTCCTCACTCGTAGTCACATCTTCCTGTCCCTGACCACGAATTGAATTTCAATGAATTAATCTAAGGGGTGTGACTAGCTCCTGGAACACAGTGTCCAGGTACTCTTCCCCTCCCTGATGTCGAAGTGTCTGCAGCTCGAACTCCAGCTCATCAACACGAAGCCGAAGTTGCTCGAGCTACAGACACTTGGTGCAGATGTGGTCGTGGTGGACCTCAATGGGGTCAACCAGCTCCCACATGCAACAGCAGAAACACATCGCCTATACTGCCAAGTCTAATGTATTTAATTAATTAGATTTAGTTTCTAGTTATTAATCCCTGCCCCTAATCTAAGGCCCTTAATTTAAAGAAAGAAAAGAGAGAGAAACTCACCAACAAATCACTTCCCTTCTTTCCTGTGACATGGAATGTAGTCGCCCTGTTCCCCTTTGTCGCCCTCTCCGACCTGCTCACACTGCCCCCTGTGGTGGCTGGGGCTGCTCGCACTTTAATGCTCTGCTGCCAGTGTGGTGTTCCCTCCTCGGTCAGGGGTGTCAGCACTGGTCTTTAGCATTAACACCTCTCGCCTTGAGTAACAAAAGAATTAGCTGAAGTATTTTTTTAGAAAAGTAATTAGAAGAGATGTTAATGTTGGTGATTTCTATTTCAAAGGAGTCCCCTTTACCCCTTCCTCTTCTCGTTAAAGGGAGTCTTGATGCTGAAACCTGCTCCCCTTAATTTAGTTGTGCTTCATAATTTCCAATGAGAATGCCCCAGTAGGAACAACAACAAGTGGAGGAAAGACTCACCTCATTCGCACATAGTGACCACGCACCCTTTTTATTGAGAAACTCAGCTGAAGGGACAAGATCCATCATGCAAAAGGTCACCAGGGTCGAAATTTTGAATGGTAAGGGAGTCAAGGGTTATGGGGAGTGGGCAGGGAAGTGGACTTGAGGCCAAGATCAGATCAGCCATGATCTTATTGAGTGACGGAGCAGGCTCGAGGGGCCAAATGGCCGACTCCTGCTCCTATTTCTTATGTAAAAGAGAAGAGACAAGGTAAATGAGGAAATCGTGATTAATGTAGGCAGTAAAAGATTGTAGATTGGAGGAGGAAAGAAGGATTGAGGGAGGTACACGGTATTAAAGGCTCGGGATAGAATTAATTCGAGAAGAGCGTGTGCTGAGTTTTGATTTTACACTGTGAGAATGCAGGGAGCAGAATCAACACGTGTTGTTTTAAATCTGTTGTTTTGGTATGGGTTACACTGGCAAGGCTGTATTTAATGCCCATCTCTCCTTGCCCTGACAACTGAACGGCTGGCTAAGCCACTTCAGAAGGCATTAATAGTCAATCGCACAGTGGGACTGAAGTTATGTATAGGCCCAGACCATGTAGGGATTGAAAGTTCCCTTCCCTGAAGGATATTTGTGAACCAGGCGGACTTTTCTACGACAATCCGACAGCTTCATATCACAGTGTGAAGTATAAATTCGTTTTGGCGGTAACGCAAAATGGACAATAGCGAATCAGAAGCCATTTTGTATTCCGCCACATTTTCTTTCCCATTGACTTCTGGCCAAGATGAATTTATACCCCACTATTTGCAACTTAAGAAGAACATTAAAAACATTATAGGGAATTACTTACAGTCTCCGTAAGATGCAGAGAGGCAAGAAAAGCAGTAACAGGGAACGGAAAGGTTGGAGGTCACAGGTCTATTGACTATCAGGTGACCTGAGTTTGGTGTAATTTAAAATAAACAGCGTACATTGACGCCAAATAAAACCAGGAAATGCTGAAAATACTTAGCAGGTCAGACTGCATCTGTGGAGAGAGAAAAACAGAATTAATGACCTTGCATCAGAGCATTAATGCCAACTTGTGTTACATGTCATTTCACTGTCTGTAAATGAAAGATGTTAACTGTTAATTATTGAAACCATCTCATTCAAAGTGTGATAATGCCTGTCAGTGTATTTATGTCAGAGCATTCAACATCATTTCATACCATTGGCTGCATTGTTTGATCCATCAACTAATACCCATCATAAATTATTTTAATGGGGCCGTTACTAGTCTTTACATAGCCCCATAGAACATGAGTGCTTCAACTCAACAGCTGTACGAGCAAAGGCTGGCTGTCGAAAAAAAATTTTTCCCCAACAATTATTGATATTAAAACTTTTGTTAAAGTGATAGATGTCCACAACTAGGAACCATGAATATAAGATTGTCTCATTATTTTCTTCAGGTAACTGTCCCCACCCTGCATATCCGTCTCTGAGTCAGAAATCCTCGGGTTCCAGCCCCATTCTAGGAGTCCTGCAATATAAGGGCATACAAAGTGGCCAAAACTAGTGAGAGGACAGAAGACTGGGAAGCTTTTAAAAGCCAGAAAAGAACGACGAAAAAAATGATTAAGAAAGGGAAGATAGACTATGAAAGTAAACTAGCACAAGATATAAAAACAGACAGCAAGAGTTTCTATAAGTATATAAAAAGGAAAAGAGTGGCTAAAGCAAATGTTGGTCCCTTAGAGGACGAGACTGGGGAATTAACAATGGGGAACATGGAGATGGCAGAAACTCTGAGCAAATGTTTTATATCAGTCTTTACGGTAGAGGACACTAACAATATTCCAACAGTGGATAGTCAAGGGGCTATAGGGGGGGAGGAACTTAACACAATCACAATCACTAAGGAGGTGGTACTCAGTAAGATAATGGGACTAAAGGCAGATAAATCCCCTGGACCTGGTGGCTTGCATCCTAGGGTCTTAAGAGAAGTAGCGGCAGGGATTGTAGATGCATTGGTTGTAATTTACCAATATTCCCCGGATTCTGGGGAGGTCCCAGCAGATTGGAAAACTGCAAATGTAATGCCCCTATAAAAAAGGAGGCAGACAAAAAGCAGGAAATTATAGACCAGTTAGCCTAACATCTGTGGTTGGGAAAATGTTGGAGTCCATTATTAAAGAAGCAGTAACAGGACATTTGGAAAAGCAAAATTTGGTCAGGCAGAGTCAGCATCGCTTTATGAAGGGAAATCATGTTTGACAAATTTGCTGGAATTCTTTGAGGATGTAATGAACAGGGGTGGATAAAGGGAAACCAGTGGATGTGGTGTATGTGGACTTGCAGAAGGCATTTGACAAGATGCCACATAAACGGTTACTGCACAAGATAAATGTTCACGGGGTTGGGGGTAATATATTAGCATGGATAGAGGATTGGCTAACTAACAGAAAACAGAGAGTCGGGATAAATGGCTCATTCTCTGGTTGGCAACCAGTAACTAGTGGAGTGCCGCAGGGATCAGTGCTTAGGACCCCAATTATTTACAATCTATATTAACTGTC
The DNA here is from genome assembly GCF_044704955.1 of Pristiophorus japonicus. NCBI lineage: Eukaryota > Metazoa > Chordata > Chondrichthyes > Pristiophoridae > Pristiophorus > Pristiophorus japonicus. The sequence goes on along the minus strand of NC_091998.1, from coordinate 32,282,834 downwards.
ATATATGTAACCCTGTATATACCTTGTATAGCCACCAGAGGGCTCATCCCCTGGAGTCCCAAGGGATCCCACAATCCCTTGGGAGCACAGGTACTTAAGGAGGCCTCACAAACTGGAGAGGCACTCTGGAGACCTGCAATAAAAGACTAAGGTCACACTTTACTTTGAGCTCACAGTGTCCAGTCAGACTCTTTATTCATACATAACAACTGGCGACGAGATACAGATAAAGAACACAATGATGCAGCGAACAATGGGCATCCTGAAGACATTTTCAGAGGGAGATGATTGGGAAACCTTCGTGGAGCCGCTCAACCAATACTTCATGGCCAACGAGCTGGAAGGAGAAGCGAACGCTGCCAAACGAAGGACGATTCTCCTCACCATCTGCGGGGCATCAACTTATAGTCTCATGAAAAACCTGTTTGCTCCAGCGAAACCCACAGAGAAATCATATGATGATTTGTACACACTGGTCCGGGAGCATCTGAACTCGAACGAAAGTGTTCTGATGGCGAGGTACCGGTTCTACACCGACAAAAAGTCTGAAGGCCAGAAAGTGGCGAGTTATGTCACCGAGCTAAGATGCTTTGCAGGACATTGCGAATTTGAAAGCTATTTGGAGCACATGCTCAGAGACTTTTTCGTGCGTGGTATTGGCCATGAAGTGAAACTTCGCAAACTTTTGACTGTAGAGACCCCAACCTTGAGTAAAGCCATAGTGATAGCCCAGGCTTTCATCGCCACCAGTGACAATACTAAGCAAATCTCTCAGCACACAAGTGCTGCTACAGGTACTGTGAACAAAGTGACGTTGTTTTCAAATCGCAACGTTCAGGGCAGACCCCACATGCCTGCAGCTGCACGTCCTCAGATATCTCAGAGTCCACCAACAAGAATGATGAATGCAAGGCCATTAAAACCTAGTTGGCACTGTGGGGGTGATCATTGTTTCCATTCATACCGCTTCAAAGAGTACGTTTGCAAGGGCTGTGGATCAATGGGACACCTCCAACGCATGTGCAGGCGGGCTGAAAACCCTGTTAATCCTGAAAACCACTATGTTGCAGAGGAGGACAGATCCGCGGCGGATCACGATGAACCAGAGCCTCACACCGAGGAGGCAGAGGTATATGTGGTCCACACATTTACCACAATGTGTCCCCCGATAATGCTGACAGTTGAATTAAATGGACTCCCGGTGTTAATGGAGCTGGACACGTGTGTGAGCCAGTCCATTATGAGCAAAAAGACTTTCGATAAATTGTGGTGCAGCAAGGCCTCAAAGCCAGTCTTGACTCCCATTCGCACGAAACTAAGAACTTACACAAAGGACTGATTCCCGTAATTGGCAGTGCTACTGTAAAGGTCACCTACGATGCAGCGGTGCACAAGCTACCACTCTGGGTGGTACCGGGCAATGGTCCCATGCTGCTCGGCAGGAGCTGGCTGGGAAAGATACGCTGGAACTGGGTCGACGCCCGAGCGCTCTCGTCCGCTGATGACACTTCGTGTGCCCAAGTCTTAAACAAGTTCCCTTCGCTGTTCGAACCAGGTATCGGGAAGTTCCAAGGAGCAAAAGTGCAGATCTACCTGATTACAGGGGCGCGACCCATCCATCGCAAGGCGAGAGCATAAAGGTTAGAGATCGGGCTAGACTTGCTGCAACGAGAGGGCATCATTTCGCTGATCGACTTCAACGACTGGGCCAGTCCTCAAGGGAGATGGCGCCGTCAGAATCTGTGGTGATTACAAAGTAACTATCAATCGTTTCTCCCTGCAGAATCAATACCCACTACCAAAGGCTGACAACCTTTTTGCTACGTTGGCGGGAGTAAAGGCGTTCACGAAGCTGGACTTGACCTCGGCCTACATGATGCAGGAGCTGGAGGAATCATCAAAGGGCCTCACCTGCATCAACATGCGCAAAGGTCTCTTCATTTATAACAGATGCCCATTTGGAATTTGATCAGCCGCGGCGATATTCCAGAGAAACATGGACAGCTTACTGAAGTCGGTCCCGCGTACGGTGGTCTTCCAGGACATAGTTGAGCATCTGCAGAACCTGGAGGAGTTTCTTAGTTGACTCAACCGCGTGGGGCACAGGTTAAAACGCTCGAAGTGCATTTTCCTGGCGCCTGAAATGGAGTTCCTGGCAAGAAGATTCATGGCAGATGGCATCAGGCCCACCAATTCAAAGACAGAGGTAATCGAGAACGCACTGAGGCCACAGAATGTGACGGAGCTGCGGTTGTTTCTCGGACTCCTGAACTACTTTGGTAACTTCTTACCGGGTCTCAGCATACTGTTAGAACCACTGCACTTTTTACTGCGTAAAGGAGACAAATGGGTATGGGGCAAAAGCCAAGAAAATGCCTTTGTAAGAGCTAGAAAATTGTTATGCTCAAACAAATTGCTTGTGTTGTATGATCCATGTAAGCGTTTGGTACTAGCATGTGATGCTTCGTCGTACGGCATCGGGAGTGTATTGCAACAAGCGAATGAATCTGGGAAATTGCAACCGGTTGCTTATGCATCCAGAAGTCTGTCCAAGGCTGAGAGAGCCTACAACATGATTGAAAAAGAAGCGTTGGCATGTGTCTATGGGGTAAAGAAAACGCATCAATATCTGCTTAGGATCAAATTTGAATTGGAAGCTGACCATAAGCCACTCATATCCCTGTTTTCCGAGAGTAAGGGGATAAATACTAATGCATCGGCCCACATCCAGAGATGGGCGCTCACATTGTCCACATACAACTACGCCATCTGCCACAGGCTAGGCACAGAAAACTGTGCCGATGCTCTCAGTAGGCTGCCATTGCCCACCACGGGGGTGGAAATGGCACAGTCCGCAGATTTAGTCATGGTTATGGAAGCATTCGAGAATGAGCAATCACCTGTCACAGCCTGACAGATTAGAACCTGGATGAGCCAGGACCCCTTACTGTCCCTAGTAAAAAATTGTGTGCTTCACAGGAACTGGTCCAGTGTCCCAGTGGAAATGCAGGAAGAGATAAAGCCGTACCAGCGGCGCAAAGATGAAATGTCTATACAGGCAGACTGCCCTCTGTGGGGTAATCGGGTAGTTGTCCCCAAGAAGGGCAGGGACACTTTCATCAGTAACCTCCACAGTACCCATCCAGACATCGTAATGATGAAAGCTATAGCCAGATCCCATGGGCCCAAGTTTCCACACGATAAAAAACGGGCGCCCCTCCGAGCTGGGTGCCTGTTTTTCGCGCCTAAAACGGCGCTGGAAAAAAAAATTGCGATTCTGGAGCGTTCTGCAGCTCCTTGTCTGCCTGGCGCGGCGCCCAGGGGGGCGGAGCCTACACTCGCGCCGATTTTGTAAGTGGGAGGGGGCAGGTACTATTTAAATTCGTTTTTTTCCTGCCTGCAACGCTGCGCGAGCGCGTTGGAGCATTCGCGCACGCGCAGTGTGAAGGAAACATTGGCACTCGGCCATTTTTATAGTTCTTTAAAGCTGTTTAATTTTTGAACATTTTTTTAATAAAAGCACATTGCCATCAGCACATCAGCACTTGCAGCCTTCTCACTGTCTCCTTCCCCCTCCCTCGCGGGAAGGATGGGCGCCTCCTCCCCCCGCCCCCGCGGGAAGAACGGGCGCCTCCTCCCCCCCCCCCCCGCTGGAAAGAACGGGCGCCTCCTCTCCAACCCCCCCCCCCCCGCGGGAAGAACGGGCACCTCCACCCCCCCCCCGCGGGAAGAACGGGTGCCTCCACCCCCCCCCCGCGGGAAGAACGGGTGCCTCCTCCCCCCCCCCCGCGGGAAAGAACGGGCGCCTCCTCTCCAACCCCCCCCCCCCCCGCGGGAAGAACGGGCACCTCCTCCCCCCCCCCGCGGGAAAGAACGGGCGCCTCCTCTTCCCCCCCCCCCCGCGGGAAGAACGGGCACCTCCACCCCCCCCCCGCGGGAAGAACGGGTGCCTCCACCCCCCCCCCCGCGGGAAGAACGGGTGCCTCCTCCCCCCCCCCCCGCGGGAAAGAACGGGCGCCTCCTCTCCAACCCCCCCCCCCCGCGGGAAGAACGGGCGCCTCCTCTTCCCCCCCCGCGGGAAGAACGGGCGCCTCCTCTCCCCCCCCGCGGGAAAGAACGGGCGCCTCCTCCCCCCCCCCCAACGTAAAGAACGGGCGCCTCCTCTCCCCCCCCCCTGCGGGAAGAACGGGCGCCTCCTCTTCCCCCCCCCCCTGCGGGAAGAACGGGCGCCTCCTCTTCCCCCCCCCCCGCGGGAAGAATGGGCGCCTCCTCTTCCCCCCCCCCTGCGGGAAGAACGGGCGCCTCCTCCCCCCCCCCCACGGGAAGAATGGGCGCCTCCTCCCCCCCCCCCCACGGGAAGAACGGGCGCCTCCTCTTCCCCCCCCCCCGCGGGAAGAACGGGCGACTCCTCCCCCCCGCGGGAAGAACGGGCGCCTCCTCCCCCCCCCCCCGCGGGAAGAACGGGCGCCTCCTCTTCCCCCCCCCCGCGGGAAGAACGGGCGCCTCCTCTTCCCCCCCCCGCGGGAAGAACGGGCGCCTCCTCTTCCTCCCCCCCGCGGGAAGAACGGGCGCCTCCTCCCCCCCCCCCGCGGGAAGAACGGGCGACTCCTCCCCCCCGCGGGAAGAACGGGCGCCTCCTCTTCCCCCCCCCCGCGGGAAGAACGGGCACCTCCTCCCCCCCCCCGCGGGAAGAACGGGCGCCTCAGGCTGACTGCAGAGTTCTCTGTGCCTGAAGCACTTTCACACAGGTAGGAAGATGGTTTATTTAATCTTTTCTTTGCTTATAAATGTTTATTCAGGTTGGATTTATTTGTATAATATTTGTAGAAGTATAAATAAGGATTTATTGTAGAATTTAATGACTTCCCTCCCCCCCCACCTCGTTCTGGACGCCTAATTTGTAACCTGCGCCTGATTTTTTAATGTGGAGAACAGGTTTTTGCAGTTCTACAAATCTTCACTTGCTCCATTCTAAGTTAGTTTGGAGTACGTTTTCACTGTGGAAACTTTGAAATCCGGCGTCAGTGGCCGGACACGCCCCCTTTTGAAGAAAAAATTCTGTTCCAAAGTAGAACTGTTCTACCTGACTAGAACTGCAGAAAAAAAAATGTGGAGAATTGCGATTTCTAAGATAGTCCGTTCTCCACCAGTTGCTCCTAAAAATCAGGCGCAAATCATGTGGAAACTTGGGCCTCATGTGTGGTGGCTCGGTATCGATGCGGACTTAGAGATCTGCGTGCATAAATATAACACATGTTTCTCAGTTAAGCAATGTACCCAGGGAGGCGCCACTAAGTTTATGGTCTTTGCCCTCCAAACCGTGGTCCGGGGTCCATTTCAACTTTGCAGGCCCGTTTTTGGGTAAAATGATCCTTGTGGTTGTAGATGCGTACTCCAAATGTGAGATAATGTCGGCAAGCATATCCGCTGCCACCACTGAAAGCCTGCGGGCCATGTTTACCACTCACGGACTGCCTGATGTCCTTGTGAACGACAACGGACCATGCTTCACCAATGCCGAGTTCAAAGAGTTCATGACCCGTAATGGGATCAAACATGTTACATCTGCCCCATTCAAACCAGCATCCAATGGTCAGGCAGAGAAAGCAGTGCAAACTATCAAGCAGGGCTTGAAGAGGGTATCTGAAGGCTCACTGTTGTGTCGCCTATCCCGAGTCTTGCTTAGCTATCGCACGAGACCCCACTCGCTCACTAGGATTCCACCCGCTGAATTGCTCATTAAAAGGGCACTTAAGACAAGGCTCTCGTTAGTTCAGCCTAATCTACATGAACAGGTAGAGAGCAGCCGGCTTCAACAAAGTACATATCATGATAGCGCAAATGTGTCACGTGAAATTGAAATCAATGATCCTGTATTTGTGTTGAACTATGGACAAGGTCCCAAGTGGCTTCCCGGCACTCTTGTGGCCAAAGAGGGGAGCAGGGTGTTTTGGGACAAACTTTCAAACGGACTCATTCACCAGAAACACTTGGACCAAATCAAACTCAGATTTACGGACTAGCCTGAGCAAACCACTTTGGACCCTACCTTCTTTGATCCTCCAACATACACACCAGTTGCAACTGACACTGTGGTTGGCCACGAAGCGGAACCCATCACCTGCAGCAGCCCAGCAGGACTCACCACACCAGGCAGCCCAGCAAGGCCAGCTGCACAGCAGCCCAGCGAGGGCCCAACAAATGATTCACCAAAACCAGCATTTACACCGAGACAATCAACCAGGGAAAGAAAGGGCCCAGATCGACTCACCTTCTAAATAGTTACAGTGTTGACTTTGGGAGGGAGTGTTATTATATATGTAAACCTGTATATACCTTGTATAGCCACCAGAGGGCTCATCCCCTGGAGTCCCAAGGGATCTTACAATCCCTTGGGAGCACCTATACTTAAGGAGGCCTCACAAACTGGAGAGGCACTCTGGAGACCTGCAATAAAAGACTAAGGTCACACTTTACTTTGAGCTCACAGTATCCAGTCTGACTCTTTATTCATACATAACATTAACAATTTGGAAGAAGGGACTGAGTGTGACGTAGCCAAGTTTGCTGACGATACAAATATGGGAGGAAAAGCAATGCGTGAGGAAGACATAAAAAATCTGCAAAAGGACATAGACAGGTGAAGTGAGTGGGCAAAAGATTGGCAGATGGTGTATAATGTTAAAGTGTGAGGTCATGCACTTTGGCAGAAAACATCAAAGAGCAAGTTATTATTTAAATGGAGAAAGATTCCAAAGTGCTGCAGTACAGCAGGACCTGGGGGTACTTGTGCATGAAACACAAAAGGATAGTATGCAGGTACAGCAAGTGATCAGGAAGACCAATGGAATCTTGACCTTTATTGCAAAAGGGATAGAGTATAAAAGCAGGGAAGTCTTGCTACAGCTATACAGGGTATTGGTGAGGCCACACCTGGAATACTGTGTGCAGTTTTGGTTTCCATAGTTACGAAAGGATATACTTGCTTTGGAGGCAGTTCAGAGAAGGTTCTGGTCGCAAACTTAATCTGAGAACCACCAATTCCCCTTGTCCAACTCCAACTGAAAATAATCTTTGATCATCTACCTGATGAACCTGAAGGTTCATTAGGTTGATTCCGGGGATGAGTGGGCTGACTTATGAGGAAAGGTTGAGTACGTTAGGCCTCTGCTCATTGGAATTCAGAAGAATGAGAGGTGATCTTATCGAAATGTATAAGATTGTGAGGGGGCTTGACAAGGTGAATGCAGAGAGGATGTTTCCGCTGATAGGGGAGACTAGAACTAGGGGGCATGATTTTAGAATAAAGGGCCGCCCATTTAAAACTGAGATGAGGAGAAATTTCTTCTCTGAGGGTTGTAAATCTGTGGAATTCGCTTACTCAGAGAGCTGTGGAAGCTGGTACATTGAATAAATTCAAGACAGAAATAGACAGTTTCTTAAACGATAAGGGGATAAGGGGTTATGGGGAGCGGGCAGGGAAGTGGACCTGAGTCCATGATCGGTCAGCCATGATCTTATTGAATGGCGGAGCAGGCTCAAGGGGCCGAATGGCCTACTCCTGCTCCTATTTCTTATGTTCTTATAATTTAGGCTGACACTTCAGTGCAATCCTAAGGGAGCGCTGCATTGTCAGAGCTGCCATCTTTTCAAATGAGAGACCCTGTCTGCCATTTCAGGTGGATGTAAAAGATCCCAGGGTACTATTTGAAGAAGAGCAGTGGAGTCCGCCTGGTGTATTGGCCAATATTTACCCTCAACCAATGCCACCAAAAGCAGATTATATGGTCATTTATCTCAATGCTGATTCTGGGAACTTACTGCGTGAATATTGGCTGCCATATTTCCCTGCATTACAAAAGTGTCTGCATGCCAAGAAATAATTCCATTCGCTTCAAAACAAATTGTGAGATTGTGAAGGTTTCTATATAAATACAGGTTCGTTCTTTGTTGATGTAGTATGTGGGAGGGCTGGGTCATTCAACTCAGACTTGCCAATGCCTTGATTTGGTTGTTTCACTGGGAGGTGTATTGAAATGAATGAGTTCCTCTCCCATTCCACCCAGCAGATTCTGCAAAGAACAATTCACTCTGCATGGCCATGTCTCTGTACCCACATATCTCTCTGTGACAATGGTGAGCAATGAATAAACGGCTCCCCAAGAAAGGGTTGTGACAAAAAGAGAAGGAATAAGAAAGAACCTGCATTCATAGTGCTTGGCCAACCTTATTGAATTCTTTGAAGAAGTAACAGAAAGGGTACATTGCAAAGTGCCGCAGTACAGCGGGACCTGGGGGTACTTGTGCATGAAACACAAAAGTATAGTATGCAGGTACAGCAAGTGATCAGGAAGGCCAATGGTATTTTGGCCTTTATTGCAAAGGATATGGAGTCTAAAAGGAGGTAAGTCTTACTACAGCTATATAAGATATTGGCGAGGTCACACCTGGAATACTGCATGCAGTTTTGGTTTCCATATTTACGAAAGTATACATTTGCTTTGGAGGCAGTTCAGAGAAGGTTCACTAGGTTGATTCCGGGGATGAGGGGGTTGACTTATGAGGAAAGGTTGAGTAGGTTGGGCCTCTACTCATTGGAATTCAGAAGAATAAGAGGTGATCTTATCAAAACATATAAGAGTATGAGGGGTCTTGACAAGGTGGATGCAGAGAGGATGTTTCCACTGATGGGGGAGACTAGAACTAGAGGGCATGATCTTAGGGATAATGGCCACCCATTTAAAACAGAGATGAGGAGTAATTTCTTCTCTCAGAGGATTGTAAATCTGTGGAATTCGCTGCCTCAGAGAGCTGTGGAAGCTGGGACATTGAATAAATTTAAGACAGAAATAGACAATTTCTTAAACGATAAGGGGATAAGGGGTTATGGGAAGCGGGCAGGGAAGTGGACTGAGTCCATGATCAGATCAGCCATGATCGTATTAAATGGTGGAGCAGGCTCGAGGGGCCTTATGGCCTACTCCTGCTCCTATTTCTTGTGTTCTTATGTTCTTATGAGGGCAATGTAGTAGATATAATATATTTGGATTTCTAAAAGGCCTTTGATAAGGTACCACATTGACTCATATCTAGAATCAGAACTTGTAGAGCCAGGAAACAAGTCGCAGAATGGATATCCAGCTGGCTACAAAACAGAAAACAAAGAGTCGGGGTTAAAGGTAGTTACTCAGACTGGCAAAAGGTATGAAGTGGGTGTCCCACAGAGGGTGGTGCTGGGATCACTGTTGTTCACCATTCACATAAAAGAATTGGACTCGGGCATTGGAGGTACAATTTCAAAACTTGTGGACGACACCAAATTGTGGGTGTGGTGGGGCGGGGGGTATAGTAAATACAAAGGCAGACTGTGACAAAATACAGGAAGACATTAATAAACTTGCAGAATGGCTGTGTAATTGGCAAATTAATTTCAATATATATAAGAGTGAGCCGGTACATTTTGATAGCAGCAATAAGGCGGACATTTTCTCCTTGGAAATAAGTGACTGAATGGGATGGAGAAGCAGGGATCCGCAAGTGCAGATACATAAATCACTAAAAGTAGGGACACAGGTTATTAAGGCCATAAAAAAGCAAACAAAGCACTGGGGTTCACTTCTAGAGGGGTAGAACTGAAAAGCAGAGAAGTTATGTTAAATTGTGTAGAATCGTGATTAGACCACACTTGGAGTACTGTGAACAATTCTGGTCGCCATATTATGAAAAGGATATGATGGCACTGGTGAATGTGCAAAAAAGGTTTACTACAACGATACCAGAACTGAAAAGATTGAACAGGCTGCAGTTATTTTCTCTTGAAAAGAGAAGATTGCGGCGAGACCTGATGGAGGTCTTTAAGATTATGAAAAGGTTTAATAAGGTAGACGTAGAGAGAAAGTTTCCACTGCAGGGGAGGCCAGAATTAGGGCCCGTAAATATAAGCTGATCCCTAATAGGGAATTCAGGAGAAACTTCCTTACCCAGAGAATGGTTGGAATGTGGAACTTGCTACCACAGGGAGTAGTTGAGGCGAGCAGCATGGATGCATTTAAGGGGAAGCCAGATAAATACTTGATGGAAAATGGAATCGAAGGATATGCTGATGATGTTAGAGGAAGTAGGGTGGGACAAGGCTCGTGTGGAGCATAAACACCGGCATGGACCAATTGGGCTGAATGTCCTGATTCTATGCTGTAAATATTATGTAATACTATGTAATGGTGTTGCTTATCGCACTCCACAACCATTGAATTACTTTTCATTTGTGGACACTGTTGTTCTCCAGGTAGGCACAGCAAGATCCAAAAATTAGCATATAATCTGCCTTTGACGTGTTTGCCCTTTCCGATTGACACCTTATGGAACCTAGTAAGGATGATAAAGGAAACCCTCTCTGGGCAGATTGGGTGGTACTGTAGATTTAACACAGGCTTTTTATAACTGAGCCCGAGGTTGTGATTGAAACTAGATGCACGGAATGGAAGTTTCACCTGTCAGCTGCTTGCCCATAGAGCCTTACATGAAATAGTTTGTTTAGAAACATAGAAAAATAGGTGCAGGAGTAGGCCATTTGGCCCTTCGAGCCTGCACCACCATTCAATAAGATCATGACTGATCATTCACCTCAGTACCCCTTTCCTGCTTTCTCTCCATACCCCTTGGTCCCTTTAGCTATAAGGGCCATATCTAACTCCCTCTTGAATATATCTAACGAACTGACATCAACAACTCTTTGTGGTAGAGAATTCCACAGGTTCACAACTCTCTGAGTGAAGATGTTTCTCCTCATCTCGGTCCTAAATGGCTTACCCGTTATCCTTAGACTGTGACCCCGGATTCTGAACTTCCCCAACATCGGGAACATTCTTCCTGCATCGAACCTGTCCAGTCCCGTCAGAATTTTATATGTTTCTATGAGACACAAATCCAAAGTCTAATTCGGTGGTAACTGGCACCAAACGTAACAATTTCAATCAGAGAGGCTACAACAAAGGGGAAGTGTTAAAGATATGACAGTGATACGACAGTGGGTGCTGTTCTGATTAAAGGGATTCTTTCACTGCAACATAACCATACCCTGCCTGACCAGACAATGTGTGATGCTGACACTGGGAAATGAAAAGCGATCCTTTCCTTAGCACTAACATCTCGCGCTTTGGTAACACAATGGTGCGGAATTTGCGATAGGTGATAACGGCGAACTAACAGCGTTCGACATTATTACCCATTTCAAACTGGCCGCAATGTCAGGATGCAGTGCATGTGCATCAAAACTTAAAAACCCTGACGTTTCCATCAGGTATTCACTGCTCCGGCACGGGCTGTGCTGCGATCCACCACCCAGCCCCCCGCCGGCTCCCCCGACCCACGCCCCACATACCCGCCAATCAATGAAATCAGGAAAATCACTGAAATTGACGAGAATTTGGGCTTTTCCACAATAATATCTGATACACAGTATAAATGCACACGAGACCCATGCTTGAGAGAAGGTCAGTCTGTGACCTGTCCTTTATTCCTTAGCACTCAAGTGATGAAGGTAGGTGGAGCTTCCCCTTTTATACCTGAAGGTCCAGGTTAGGAGTGTCTCCCACCGAGTGGTCAGTGTTCTTACGGTGTACAACTTAGGTCAGTTTATACATGGGTTACAATGCTGGTTGAATACATGACATCACCTCCCCCCCAAAGCCTTATTGGGATCACAGGTTGAGTCTCTCTGGTGCTTTACGCTCCCTTGTAGAGCGCCTGAGTTGGGGCTCCGGTTGTTGGGCGCTGGCCTGAGTGTCTGCTGTTTGCGGTGTCTCAGGCCTGTCCGGACTGCCCACAGTGACTGGGCTCTCCTCCCTTTGGTTCCGGTGTTCGGTCACCTGTGGTGGAATGAACTCTATATCGTGTTCTTTCTCTGCTTCTTCTATGGGGCTGCTGAACCTCCTTTTTGTTTGATCCACATGTTTGCGGCAGATTTGTCCATTGGTAAGTTTAACTACCAGAATCCTATTTCCCTCTTTGGCAACCACAGTGCCTGCGAGCCATTTGGGCCCTGCAGCGTAGTTGAGGACCAAAACAGGATCATTTACATCAATACATCGCGCCCTCGCATTCCTGTCATGGTAGTGATATTGTGACTGGCGCCTGCTCTCGACAATTTCTTTCATGGTGGGGTGTATAAGGGATAATCGGGTTTTGAGCATCCTTTTCATTAGTAGCTCTGCGGGTGGAACCCCTGTGAGCGAGTGTGGTCGGGATCTATAGGCCAACAGGAGGCGTGATAAGCGGGTTTGTAGGGAACCCCCTTGGAATCTGAGCATCCCCTGTTTGATTATCTGCACTGCTCGTTCTGCCTGGCCGCTTGAGGCCGGCTTGAAGGGTGCCGTTCTGACATGGTTAATTCCATTGCCTGCCATGAAGTCCTGGAATTCAGTGCTTGTGAAGCACGGGCCATTGTCGCTGACCAAGATGTCCGGTAGACCGTGGGCGGCGAACATTGCCCGTAGACTTTCTACCGTGGCTGAGGATGTGCTTGAATTTAAAATGTCACACTCGATCCATTTGGAGTAGGCGTCTACTACAACCAAAACATTTTCCCCATGAAAGGACCTGCGTAGTCCACATGGATGCGTGACCAAGGCTTGGCGGGCCAGGACCAGGGGCTAAGGGGGGCTTCCCATGGCGCATGGCCCAGCTGGGCACACGTGTTGCACCTGCGAACACAAAGTTCCAGATCTGCGTCTATCCCTGGCCACCAAACGTGTGACCTGGCAATTGCCTTCATCGTGACAATGCCCGGGTGCCCATTGTGGAGTTCTCTGATGAACACCTCTCTGCCCATCTGGGGCATGACTACACGGTTTCCCCACAGTAGGCAATCAGCCTGAATCGAGAGTACATCCTTGCGCCTGTGAAATGGTTTAAATTTCTCAGGGCATGCCCTCTACATGGCTGCCCAGTCCCCATTCAGGACACATTTCTTGACTCGAGACAATAGCGGGTCTCTATTTAATCTGACGGGCTGTCACGGGTGAGCCTTCGCTTCCGAAAGCTTCAACAGCCATGACCATCTCAGCACCATGCTCGGTAGCCCCCTCAGTGGTGGCTAGTGGGAGCCTGCTGAGTGCATCGGCGCAGTTTTCGGTGCCCGGTCTGTGCCAAATTGTGTAGTCATAGGCAGCTAACGTGAGTGCCCACCTCTGTATGTGGGCCGATGCGTTTGCATTTATGGCCTTGTTGTCGGCCAAAAGGGACATTAGGGGTTTGTGATCTGTCTCCAGCTCAAATTTCCTGCCCAACAGGTACTGGTGCATTTTCTTTACCGCATATACACATGCGAGCGCCTCCTTTTCTACCATCCCGTAGCCCCTTTCTGCCTGGGACAGACTCCTGTAGGCATAAGCTACCGGCTGTAACTGGCCCTTGGCATTAACATGCTGCAACACACTCCCGACACCATAGGACGACACATCGCACGTTAACACAAGTTTCTTACATGGGTCATATAGTGTTAACAGATTGTTGGGACATAACAAATTGCGTGCTCTATTAAAAGCCCTTTCCTGGCTGTCCCCCCAGACCTATTCGCGACCTTTGCGTAGGAGCACGTGTAGCGGCTCTAGCAGCGTGCTCAATTTGGGAAGAAAGTTACCAAAATAGTTCAGGAGCCCCAGGAACGAACGCAGCTCCATCGTGTTACGGGGTCTGGGTTCTCTCTGGATCGCTTCCGTCTTGGATGCAGTAGGGCTGATCCCGTCTGCTGCTACCCTCATCCCCAGGAATTCTACCTCTGGAGCTAGGAAGACGCACTTCGCCTTTTTCAGTCGCAGACCTACCCGCTCCAGTCTGCGTAGCACCTCCTCCAGGTTGTGGAGGTGTTCTTCAGTATTGTAACCCGTAATGAGGATGTCGTCCTGAAAAACCACCGTCCCTGGAATCGACTTGAGGAGGCTTTCCATATTTCGTTGGAAGATCGCGGCGGCCGAGCGAATCCCGAACGGACATCTATTATACTCAAACAACTCCTTGTGTGTTGTGATGGTGGTCAGCTTCTTCGACTCACTCGCCAGCTCCTGGGTCATGTAAGCTGAGGTCAGGTCCAATTTTGAAAAAAGTTTGCCACCGGATAGCGTGGCTGTCTGCTGTATGTGGTCCACGTCTCTGAGCCATATAGGAGGGCAGGTATCACTGCTGCCCGGTAGGCCATAAGCTTGGTGCCAGATTTGAGGTCCTGGTCTTACATACGAACATAAGAAATAAGAAATAGGAGCAGGAATAGGCCATACGGCCCCTCGAGCCTGCTCCGCCATTCAATAAGATCATGACAGATCTGATCATGGACTCAGCTCCACTTCCCTGCCCGTTCCCGATAACCTTTTATTCCCTTATTGCTCAAAAAACTGTCTATCTCCACCTTAAATATATTCAATGACCCAGCCTCCACAGCTCTCTGCGGCAGAGAATTCCATAGATTTACAACCCTCTGAGAGAAGAAATTCCTTCTCATCTCAGATTTAAATGGGCGGCCCCTTATTCTGAGACTATGTCCCCTAGTTTTACTTTCCCCTATGAGTGGAAATATCCTCTCTGCATCCACCTTGTCATGATCCCTCATTGTCTTATATGTTTCAATAAGTTCACCTCTCATTCTTCTGAACTCCAATGTGTATAGGCCCAACCTACTCAACCTATCTTCATAAGTCAACCCCCTCATCTCCGGAATCAACCTAGTGAACCTTCTCTGAACAGCTGCCAATGCAAGTAGATCCTTCCTTAAATACGGAGGCCAAAACTTTTATTTTGTGCATTAATTTTTTAGGTGGCAACCTATCGAATGCCTTCTGGAAATCCAAATACACCACATCCATGGTTTCCCTTTATCCACCCCGCTGCTCGTTACATGCTCAATGAACTCCAGCAAATTTGTCAAACATGATTTCCCTTTCATTAAAACCATGCTAACTCTGCTTGATTGAATTATGCTTTTCCAAATGTCCCGTTAATGCTTCCTTAATAATGGACTCCAGCAATTTCCCAACGACAGATGTTAGGCTAACTGGTCTACAGTTTCCTGCTTTTTGTCTGCCTCCTTTTTTAAATAGGGGCATTACATTTGTGGTTTTCCAATCTGCTGGGACCTCCCCAGAATCCAGGAAATGTTGCTAGATTACAACCAATGCATCCACTATTTCTGCAGCCACTTCTTTTAAGACCCTAGGATGTAACCCATCAGGGGACTTGTCTGCCTTTAGTCCCATTATTTTACCGAGTACTACTTCATTAGTGATAGTGATTGTATTAAGTTCCTCCCTCCCTATAGCCCCTTGATTATCCACGGTTGGGATGTTTTTAGTGTCTTCTACCGTGAAGACTGATACAAAATATTTGTTCAATGTCTCTGCCATTTCCTTGTTCTCCATTATTAATTCCCAGTCTCATCCTCTAAGGGACCAACATTTACTTTAGGCACTCCTTTCCTTTTTAAGTACCTGTAGAAACTTACTATCTCTTTTTATATATCGTGCTTAATTAAACACTCTCTTCCTCAGACGACCGAAGGCTGTGCTGGCATACTTGGCCAGTGTTGGACCTCGTTGTTGATGTCTGCCCTTGCTGACAATAGGCTCCCGAGGTATGGAAAATGATCGATGTTGTCCAAGGTTGGAGCGTGTATTTTGATGACTGGGGGGCAGTGCTGTGTGGCGGGGTCAGGTTGTTATAGGACCTTTGTCTCACAGATGTTTAGTGTAAGGCCTATGTTTTCGTACGCCTCAGTGAAGATGTTGACTATGCCTTGCTGCCGAGGATGGAGTGGGACCCATGGAGGGCCGAAGACCTTAAAAGGAAAATCATCAAAAGAAAACCCATCAGAACACCTTCGGGGAACCCCCTCCAGGTCAGTCGCTGTAAAGAAAAATTTCAAAAAATGTTTACTAACATTTTTTTTCAGCTTTTCATACTCACGTCAGGAATAGACCAGCCTCCAGCCAGTGGTTCTTCCCTGTTCTGGTGCCGACTCCCGCCGACTCCCGCCCGCACTAATATGGCATCTCGGTGGGCGGGAGGTCAGTTGCACCACTCGGCTGTCCGCTGACGTCAGCGGGCGGTTCCCGGCAGTTCTCCCCTCCCGCCCACTCCAGGCCAAATGGAAAGCGGCACTGGGCGCTACTCGAAGAGGAATATCGGCGGCAATGGGCGGCAGTGAGCGGTAAGGCCATCAATTTCGGGCCGAAGCCTGTGTGGTGGATATGGCCTCCTGCGAGCTGCAACTCTCTGCTTGATCCCCTCTCTCCTGTGGAGCGGCAGATCTGTGAGGAGCAGGCTGCTCCTGGTGCTGCTGGTGCTGGTCACCTTGGTCATCTAAGGTCCAATCTAACACAACATAAGCGGCACCAATCCTGATCTGATAGATCAGAGCTCCAAAGTACAAATTTGACCTCCAAATCTCCTAAGTGTAGGTGAGTCCTCCAAAGTGTGTAAAGTTAGCTCTCAGCACAAGTACATAAGATCATAAGAATTAGAAGCAGGAGAAGGCCATTTGGCCCTCAAGCCTGCTCCGCCATTCAATAAAATCATGGCTGATCAATAAGATCTGTGTACAATAAGCACTGTGAACAAACCCTGTCACACAAGCCGGTAAGAAAGCAGCTGTGAGTACTGAGTATTTATGGGCATATTTCCCTGAGATTGATTCAGCCCCCTCAATTGCCACTGTGCTCTCACCTTGCTTTCACTGGCGAGTTCCAGGAAGCCCAGGAAACCCGTGGAGTCTACGTTAAGCACAGAAATCTAATTGTGCGATTTACATATGTTGATTGGCAACATGCCTCTCCCAAGGCAGTTGCGCACGCAGCCTAACGCGCTCCATGAAACGGCAGAAGTCGACAGGTTGTAGCTGGTTTCCCGACGCGCGGACCTTTTTGTCATTTTAAACCCCCACCCGCACCCAAACCCACGTGCTTTTCCAGGTTAAAGCTCCTCCCAGTGTGTGTGATACACTCAGTGGCTCCTTGTCAAACAGTGGGTGTGATAATCCAACCCAAACATCATAGAATCATAGAAATTTACAGCACAGAAGGAGGCAATCCAGCCCATTGTGTCTGTGTCGGCCGACAAAGAGCTACCCAGCCTAATCCCACTTTCCAGCTTTGGTCCGTAGCCCTGTAGGCTACGGCACTTCAAGTGCCCATCCAAGTACTTTTTAAATGTGGTGAGGGTTTCTGCCTCTACCACCCTTTCAGGCATGAGTTCCAGACACCCACCACCCTTTGGGTGAAAACATTTCTCCTCAACACTCCTCTAATCCTTCTCCCAATTACTTTAAATCTATATCTCTCTGCTAAGGGAAATAGATCTTTCCTATCCTCTCTATCTAGGTCCCTCATAATTTTACACACCTCAATCAGGTCTCCCCTCAGCCTCCTCTGTTCCAAAGCAAACAACCCGAGCCCATCTAATCCTTCCTCGTAGCTAAAATTCTCCAGTCCTGGGGACATTCTTCTCCAGATCGGGGTATCTGCCTTCTTCCAGAATGAAAAGCTCTTTACTGAACGACGATGTGTTTCATTTTAGTATCAAGGTTTGTTTACCTTGGCTGAATGTGGCCTATTGGACTGTGGTTCTTCATTTCAGCGCAATGAAGAGATTCTATAATCTGTTCATTGCAAGGCAACTGACCTTGTTCCAGAGTGAATGTTGCACCAAAGTATCAATTTAAAGGGAATTTGCCAGAATAAAAAACATTTATTACATCATAGCAGACATGGTCTGGAATCAAAATGGTTTGTTTCAATCAATTGGCCCTTTTTCTATAAAACGTTCCAACACTGTAGGCCATATACCCAATAAAAGCTATTTTTTTCCTGTTTAATGGACCTTGTTATAGAGTGAAAGCATTTCACTGCAACACAATAAATGCTAAAATGAAAGCTATTAATTCTAGTACGATGTGCTGTGATCAAGTACAAAAGACATTTTTTACATTTTCTGAAACGAGAGAAAACCCCAGACAGCATGGCCATGATATTTACAGGCAGGTGGGGAAGGACCCGACGATTGCAGGAACAAGGGGCATCCTGCCAATCTTAACGGCAGGACCTCATTAGCATATTGTAACTCCGCCTCCCGCCTGGCAACCAGTCCAATGGACAGCCTGTCCGGCGCGGATGGGGGATGGTGGGAGGGATGGGAGAAGGGGGGTAGGGAACAGTGGTGGCAAGAGGCCGCAGCCAGAGACCAGTGGGGAAGGTCCCCAGGAATGGGGTGGCGGGAGGGCCTGGGGGGGCAGGTCAGCACCGGGGCTGGAGGGAGAGAGAGGAGAGAGGGCATTGGGGCTGGAGGGGTTGGGAGCAGGTGGGCAATCACGGTTGGGGAGAGGCCGGAGGCTTCCTTGAGGGGTCCCGGGGGCGGGGGCCATTCTTGCTCCTCTTGGCCCATAGGGATGTCCTGGAAAAGGCTCGTGCCTTGTGGAGCTGGCAGCTCCCAGGATTCCAGAGCCCTGGGAAACCTGCACGGCAACAGTCAATTTTAAATCGGCTTCCAATTGCACTTTGGGAGCCTGATTTAAATATGTTAGTTGTAATGTATGCACCTGTGAGTGTGCTCACAGGTTGGTTGAGCTGTTGAGTTGGGAGTGGCTTAGTCAGTCATGTGATGTTCACAAGACTCAATAAAACCCCAGCCAATTGGGTTCGGTGATCCACGATGAGGCAGGTGGTTGTGAGCCTGGTGGATGAACTGGTAATGTGTAGTGTGATTGTTAAACCTTTTGTTAATAAACCAACTAGTTCTTAATAGCAATGTGTTGCTATGAATTCTTAAGAAAAGAACCCATGAAGCAGATGCATGACATTAATGAAGTGCTCCTCCTCTCCACGGCCGGGTGCTTTGACGCCTCGATATTGACCATGCGTGCAGCGTGCTGGGGTCACGTTTCCCAAACTTAACTCGCTAATCTCCATCCCCGAGTCTCTCCCGCCTGTTATGGGGGCTGGGGGGGGTTAATATCAATGCTCATGACCCAGAATATTCCTGTCCAACATACAATGGAATCTTGGCCTTTATTGCAAAGGGGATGGAGTATAAAAGCAGGGAAGTCTTGCTACAGTTATATAAGGTATTAGTGAGGCCACACCTGGAGTACTGTGTGCAGTTTTGGTTTCCATATTTATGAAAAGATATACTTGCTTTGGAGGCAGTTCAGAGAAGGATCACAAGGTTGATTCCGGGGGTGAGGGGGTTGACTTATGAGGAAAGGTTAAGTACGTTGGTCCTCTACTCATTGGAATTCAGAAGAATGAGAGGTGATCTTATTGAAATGTATAAGATTATGACGGGGCTTGACAAGGTGGATGCAGAGAGGATGTTTCCATTGATGGGGGAGACTGGAACTAGAGGGCATAATCTTAGAAAAGGGGCCGCCCATTTAAAACTGAGATGAGGAAACATAGAAACATGCAGGAGTAGGCCATTCAGCCCTTCGAGCCTGCACCACCATTCAATAGATCATGGCTGATCATTCCCTCAGTACACCTTTCCTGCTTTCTCTCTATATGCCTTGATCCCCTTAGCCATAAGAGCCATATCTAACTCCCTCTTGAATATATCCAATGAACTGGCATCAACAACTGTCTGCGGCAGGGAATTCCATAGATTAACAACTCTCTGAGTGAAGAAGTTTCTTCTCATCTCAGTCCTAAATGGCCTACCCCTTATCTTAAGACTATGACCCCTGGTTCTGGACTTCCCCAACATTGGGAACATTCTTCCCGCATCTAACCTGTCCAGTCCTGTCAGAATCTTATACGTTTCTATGAGATCACCTCTTATCCTTCTAAACTCCAGTGAATAAAGGCCCAGTTAATCCAGTCTCTCCTCATATGACAGTCCAGCCATCCCTGGAATTAATATGGTGAACCTTCGCTGCACTCGCTCAATGGCAAGAACGTCCTTCCTCAGATTAGGAGACCAAAACTGAACACAATATTCCAGGTGAGGCCTTACTAAGGCCCTGTACAACTGCAGTAAGACCTCCCTGCTCCTATACTCAAATCCCCTAGCTATGAAGGCCAACATACCATTTGCCTTCTTTACTGCCTGCTGTACCTGCATGCCCACTTTCAGTGACTGATGAACTATCACACCCAGGTCTCGTTGCACCTCCGCTTTTCCAAATCTGCCACCATTCAGATAATATTCTGCCTTCGTGTTTTTGCCTCCAAAATGGATAACCTCACATTTATCCACATTATACTGCATCTGCCATGCGTTGCCCACTCACCGACCCTGTCCAAGTCACCCTGCAGCCTCTCAGCGTCCTTCTCACAGCTCACACCGCCACCCAGTTTAGTGTCATCCGCAAACTTGGAGATATTACACTCAATTCCTTCATCTAAATTGTTAATATATATTGTAAAGAGCTGAGGTCCCAGCTCTGAGCCCTGTGGCACTCCACTAGTCACTGCCTGATATTCTGAAAAGCATCCGCTTATCCCGAATCTCTGCTGCCTGTCTGCCAACCAGTTCTCTATCCACGTCAGTACATTACCCCCAATACCATGCGCTTTGATTTTGCACACCAATCTCTTGTGCGGGACTTTTCAAAAGCCTTTTGAAAGTCCAAATACACCACATCCACTGGTTCTCCCTTGTCCACTCTGCTAGTTACACCCTCAAAAAATTCCAGAAGATTCGTCAAGCATGATTTCCCTTTCATAAATCCATGCTGACTTGGTCCGATCCAAATGCGTTGCTATTTCATCCTTAATGATTGATTCCAACATTTTCCCCACTACTGATGCCAGGCTAACCGGTCTATAATTACCAGTTTTCTCTCTCCCTCCTTTCTTAAAAAGTGGTGTTATCTTAGCTACTGATAGGAACTGATCCAGAGTCGATAGACTGTTGGAAAATGATCACCAATGCATCCACTATTTCTAGGGCCACTTCCTGAAGTACTCTGAGATGCAGACTATCAGCCGAGAGTTGGGATAAACGGGTCCTTTTCAGAATGGCAGGCAGTGACTAGTGGAGTGCCGGAGGGCTCAGTGCTGGGACCCCAGCTATTTACAATATACATTAATGATTTAGATGAAGGAATTGAGTGTAATATCTCCAAGTTTGCAGATGACACTAAACTGGGTGGCGCTGTGAGCTGTGAGGAGGATGCTAAGAGGCTGCAGGGTGACTTAGACAGGTTAGGTGAGTGGGAAAATGCATGACAGATGCAGTACAATGTAGATAAATGTGAGGTTATCCACTTTGGGAGCAAAAACACGAGGGCAGAATATTATCTGAATGGCGGAAGATTAGGAAAAGGGGAGGTGCAATGAAACCTGGGTGTCATGGTACATCAGTCATTGAAAGTTGGTATGCAGGTACAGCAGGCGGTGAAGAAGCCTTCATAGCTAGGGGATTTGAGTATAGGAGCAGGGAGGTCTTACTGCAGTTGTACAGGGCCTTGGTGAGGCCTCACTTGGAATATTGTGTTCAGTTTTGGTCTCCTAATCTGAGGAAGGATGTTCTTGCTATTGAGGGAGTGCAGCGAAGGTTCACCAGACTGATTCCCAGGAAGGCTGGACTGATATATGAGGAGAGACTGGATCGACTGGGCCTTTATTCACTGGATGAGAGGGGATCTCATAGAAACATATAAAATTCTGACGGGACTGGACAGGTTAGATGCAGGAAGAATGTTCCCGATGTTGGGGACGTCCAGAACCAGGGGACACAATCTAAGGATAAGTGGTAAGCCATTTAGGACTGAGATGAGGGGAAACTTTTTCACTCAGAGAGTTGTTAACCTGCGGAATTCTCTACTGCAGAGAGTTGTTGATGCCAGTTCATTGGATGTATTCAAGAGGGAGTTAGATATGGCCCTTACGACTAAAGAGATCAAGGGGTATGGAGAGAAAGCAGAAAAGGGGTACTGAGGTGAATGATCAGCCATGATCTTATTGAATGGTGGTGCAGGCTCAAAGGGCCAAATGGCCTACTCCTGCATCTATTTTCTATGTTTCTATGTTTCTATGCTTCTAATATTCTGACTTCCTGTTTTTGCCACAAAAGTGGATAACCTCACATTTATCTACATTTTACTGCATCTGCCATGGATTTGCCCACTCTGCTAACTTGTCCAAGTCACCCTGCAGCCTCTTAGCATCCTCTTCACAGCTCCCAATGCCACCCAGCTTAGTGTCATCTGCAAATTTGGAGATATTACATTCAATTCCTTCATCTAAATCATTAATGCATATTGTAAATAGCTGGGGTCCCAGCACTGAACCTTGCAGTACTCCACTAGTCACTGTCTGCCATTCTGAAAAAGGCCCGTTTATTCCTACTCTTTGCTCCCTGTCTGCCAACCAGTTCTCTATCCATGACATAACATTACCCCCAATACCATGTGCTTTAATTTTACGCACGAATCTCTTGTGTGGGACCTTGTCAAAAGCCTTTTGAAAGTCTAAATACACCACATCCACTGGTTCTCCCTTGTCCACTCTACTCGTTACATCCTCAAAAAATTTGGGAAGATTTGTCAAGCATGATTTCCCTTTCATAAATCCATGCTGACTTGGACCAATCCTTTCACTGCTTTCCAAATGCGTTGCTATTACATCCTTAATAATTGATTCCAACATTTTCCCCACTACTGATGTCAGGCTAACCGGTCTATAATACCCTTTATTTTCTCTCTCTTCTTTTTTAAAAAGTGGGGTTACATTAGCTACCCTCCAATCCATAGGAACTGATCCAGAGTTTATAGAATGTTGGAAAATGACCACCAATGCATCCACTATTTCTAGGGCCACTTCCTTAAGTACTCTGGGATGCAGACTATCAGGCCCTGGGGATTTATCGGCCTTCAATCCCATCAATTTACCTAACACAATTTCCTGACTAATAAGGATTTCCTTCAGTTCCTCCTTCTAGCTAGACGCTCGGTCGCCTAGTATTTCTGGAAGGTTATTTGTGTCTTCCTTAATGAAGACAGAACCAAAGTATTTGTTCAATTGGTCTACCATTTCTTTGTTCCCCATTATAAATTCACCTGATTCTGACTGCAAGTGTCCTACATTTGTCTTCACTAATCTATTTCTCTTCACATATCTATGGAAGCTTTTGCAGTCAGTATTTATGTTCCCTGCAAGCTTACTCTCATGCTCTATTTTCCCCCTCCTACTTAAACCCTTTATCCTCCTCTGCTGAATTCTAAATTTCTCCCAGTCCTCAGGTTTGCTGCTTTTTCTGGCTAATTTATATGCCGCTTCCTTGGATTTAACACTATCCCTAATTTCCCTTGTTAGCCAAAGTTGAGCCACCTTTCCCATTTTGTTTTTATGCCAGACATGGATGTACAATTTCTTCTCTCAGAGGGTTGTAAACCTATGGAATTTGCTGCCTCAGAGAGCTGTGGAAGCTAGGACATTGTATAAATTTAAGACAGAAATAGACAGTTTCTCAAACGATAAGGGGATAAAGGGTTATGGGGGGTGTGCAGGGAAGTGGAGCTGAGAGCATGATCAGATCAGCCATGATCTTATTGAATGACGGAGCAGGCTTAAGGGGCCGAATGGCCTACTCCTGCTCCTATTTCTTATGTTCTTATAAAGAGCTTATTCTGGAATAAAACCCATTCATTCCAATGGATAAAAGCTTCTCTTTTTGAACAATTGGGCTTGCTCTAGAATGAAAAGAAATTCAAGAATACAAGATTATTTATTCCAGTCTGACTTGGTTTTCTGAATGAAATTAAAAAGTAGAACCTCAAAAGTAGTAATCTCGGGTTTGTTACCAGTGGCACGTGCTAGTCAGAGTAGGAATCGCAGGATAGCTCAGATGAATACGTGGCTTGAGCAGTGGTGCAGCAGGGAGGGATTCAAATTCCTAGGGCATTGGAACCGGTTCTGGGGCAGGTGGGACCAGTACAAACCAGACGGTCTGCACCTGGGCAGAACCAGAATCAAGGTCCTTGGGGGAGTGTTTGCTCGTGCTGTTGGGGAGGAGTTAAACTAATATGGCAGGGGGATGGGAACCAGTGCAGGGAGACAGAGGGAAACAAAATGGAGACAGAAGCAAAAGACAGAAAGGAGAAGAGTAAAAGTGGAGGGCAGAGAAACCCAAGACAAAAAACAAAAAGGGCCACTATACAGCAAAATTCTAAAGGGTCAATGTGTCATAAAAAGGCAAGCCTGAAAGCTCTGTGCCTCAATGCGAGGAGTATTCGGAACCCAGGAGAGGGCTCTGAGCTAGTTAGAGTGGGTGAGAGCTCAGATGAACAGGACCCCAAGAAGGAATGCAAAAGGCAGGAGGCAACAGAGCAGAGTAGCACTGGGGTAAGGGTAAACCACAAGGTGATAGGAAGGGACAATATGTATGAATATAAGGGGGCTGCAGGAGGGGTCAAAACTAAAAATCATGGTTTGAAAACTAGTATTAAAACATTCTACCTAAACGCACGCAGCATTCAAAATAAAGTAAATGAGTTGATGGCACAAATCATTACAAATGGGTATGATTTGGTGGCCATTACAGAAACGTGGTTGCAGGGTGGCCAAGACTGGGAATTAAACATACAGGGGTATCTGACAATTCGGAAGGATAGACAAGAAGGGAAAGGAGGTGGGGTAGCTCTGTTAATAAAGGATGATATCAGGGCAGTTGTGAGAGATGATATTGGCTCTAATGAACAAAATGTTAAATCATTGTGGGTGGAGATTAGAGATCGTAAGAGGAAAAAGTCACTGGTGGGCATAGTTTATAGGCCCCCAAATAATAAATTCACGGTGGGGCGGACAATAATCAAGGGAATAATGGAGGCATGTGAAAAAGGAACGGCAGTAATCATGGGGGATTTTAACCTACATATCGATTGGTCAAATCAAATCGCACGGGGTAGCCTGGACGAGGAATTCATAGAATGCATTCGGGATTGTTTCTTAGAACAGTATGTTACAGAACCTACAAGGGAGCAAGCTATCTTTGACCTGTGTAATGAGCCAGGAATAATAAACGATCTCCGAGTAAAAGATCCTCTTGGAATGAGTGATCACAGTATGGTTGAATTTGTAATACAGATTGAAGGTGAGGAAGTAGAGTCTCAAACAAGCTTACTATGCTTAAACAAAGGGGACTACAGTGGGATGAGGGCAGAGTTGGCTAAAGTAGACTGGGAACACAGACTAAACGGTGGCACAATTGAGGAACAGTGGAGGACTTTTAAGGAGCTCTTTCATAGTGCTCAACAAAAATATATTCCAATGAAAAAGAAGGGTGGTAAGAGAAGGGATAACCAGCCGTGGATAACCAAGGAAATAAAGGAGAGTATCAAATTAAAAACCAATGCGTATAAGGTGGCCAAGGTTAGTGGGAAACTAGAAGATTGGCAAAGTTTTAAACGACAGCAAAGAATGACTAAGAAAGCAATCAAGAAAGGAAATATAAATTACGAAAGTAAACTTGCGCAAAACATAAAAACAGATAGTAAAAGCTTTTACCGATATATAAAACGGAACAGAGTGACTAAAGTAAATGTTGGTCCCTTAGAAGATGAGAAGAGGGATTTAATAATGGGAAATGTGGAAATAGCTGAGACCTTAAACAATTATTTTGCTTCGGTCTTCACAGTGGAAGACACAAAAAACCATGGCAAAAATTGCTGGTCACGGGAATGTGGGAAGGGAGGACCTTGAGACAATCACTATCACTAGCGGGGTAGTTCTGGGCAGGCTAATGGGACTCAAGGTAAACAAGTCCCCTGGTCCTGATGAAATGCATCCCAGGGTATTAAAAGAGATGGCGGAAGTTATAGCAAATGCATTCGTTATAATCTACCAAAATTCTCTGGACTCTGGGGAGGTACCAGCGGATTGGAAAGCAGCTAATGTAATGCCTCTGTTTAAAAAAGGGGGCAGACAAAAGGCAGGTAACTATAGGCCGGTTAGTTTAACATCTGTAGTGGGGAAAATGCTTGAAGCTATCATTAAGGAAGAAATAGTGGGACATCTAGATAGGAATAGTGCAATCAAGCAGACACAACATGGATTCATGAAGGGGAAATCATGTTTAACTAATTTACTGGAATTCTTTGAGGAGATAACGAGCATGGTGGATAGAGGTGTACCGATGGATGTGGTGCATTTAGATTTACAAAAGGCATTCGATAAGGTGCCACACAAAAGGTTACTGCAGAAGATAAAGGTACGCGGAGTCAGAGTAAATGTATCAGCATGGATCGAGAATTGGCTGGCTAACAGAAAGCAGAGAGTCGGGATAAATGGATCCTTTTTGGGTTGGAAATTGGTGGTTAGTGGTGTGCCACAGGGATCGGTGCTGGGACCACAACTGTTTACAATATACATAGATGACCTGGAAGAGGGGACAGAGTGTAGTGTAACAAAATTTGCAGATGACACAAAGATTAGTGGGAAAGCGGGTTGTGTAGAGGACACAGAGATTCTGCAAAGAGATTTAGATAGGTTAAGCGAATGGGCTAAGGTTTGGCAGATGGAATACAATGTCGGAAAATGTGAGGTCATCCACCTGGGGAAAAAAAACAGTAAAAGGGAATATTATTTGAATGGGGAGAAATTACAACATGCTGCGGTGCAGAGGAACCTGGGGGTCCTTGTGCATGAATCCCAAAAAGTTAGTTTGCAGGTGCAGCAGGTAATCAGGAAGGCGAATGGAATGTTGGCCTTCATTGCGAGAGGGATGGAGTACAAAAGCAGGGAGGTCCTGCTGCAACTGTACAGGGTATTGGTGAGGCTGCATCTGGAGTACTGCGTGCAGTTTTGGTCACCTTACTTAAGGAAGGATATACTAGCTTTGGAGGGGGTACAGAGACAATTCACTAAGCTGATTCCGGAGATGAGGGGATTACCTTATGATGATAGATTGAGTAGACTGGGTCTTTACTCGTTGGAGTTCAGAAGGATGAGGGGTGATCTTATAGAAACATTTAAAGTCATGAAAGAGATAGACAAGATAGAGGCAGAGAGGTTGTTTCCACTGGTCGGGGAGACTAGAACTAGGGGGCACAGCCTCAAAATGCGGGGGAGCCAATTTAAAACCGAGTTGAGAAGGAATTTTTTCTCCCAGAGGGTTGTGAATCTGTGGAATTCTCTGCCCAAGGAAGCAGTTGAGGCTAGCTCATTGAATGTATTCAAATCACAGATAGATAGATTTTTAACCAATAAGGGAATTAAGGGTTATGGGGAGCGGGTGGGTAAGTGGAGCTGAGTCCATGGCCAGATCAGCCATGATCTTTTCGAATGGCAGAGCAGGCTCGAGGGACTAGATGGAGTATTCCTGTTCCTAATTCTTATGTTCTTATGTTCTTATAAACAGTGCTCAGAACAGAATATACTCTTTTCCCCCAGAATAAAAGCTGTTCATTCCAGATCAACCTCGTCCTGGAATAAAAGCATCCTATAGGTTCATTCAGCTCTGTGTTCCAATGCAGTGTGCCATATTTCAAACTCTTCATTCTCCTACCAGAGGATATTGTCCCAGTCTAAAGCTGCTTTTTCCAATTGGTGAATCTTGATCCAAGTTAAACCTGTCAATTCCATTCAATAACCTTTCCTCACAGAGTGTAAAAAATGAACAGTTCTTTCTAATGATAGCTTTTTTGAGATATGTTCACTTCAATGCCATGGGCATCATCCCAAAATAAAATCCCTTCATTAAGAGCAATAGGCCTTGTTTCAGAATGCAGGCGATTCATTGTTTTACAACATGCATCATTCCAGAAGTAAAGGTGGTCTTTTGAACAAAGTAAGACTTGTTCAGGAAAAACTGTTCTCAACAGTGCAATCAGTTACATGCAGAAAATAAACCGTCTGCAGTAATACAGCAAGGCAATTTCCTCAATCAAAACAAATGACTTGTGCATTGTCCTAGAAAAATAAATAGTTCATTTAAATGCAGTGGGTTGCGAAAAGTGAAAATTGTCCACTCATTACAACTGATCTAATTTTACAGTGAAAAATCTTTCATCCGTAGTGTGGGCCATGCTCCAATGTGAAAGCTATTCATCTGAGCCGCTCTAAAAAAAAGGTTAATTCCAAAGTAATCAAAATTAAATCTATTTATTGTATTAAATTGATTGAATGGAACAAGAGGGAGCCAATTCTGCACAATGAGTCAGGCACTTCAACAACCTGCTCCTAATGCTATCAGAAGCGGTGGTCTCATTCTAAAGTGAAACCTTGTCATGTCTAGAACATGGGCCTGCTCCAATTCTGGGCGCCACACTTTAGGAAGGATCTCAAGGCTTTGGAGAGGATGCAGAGCTGATTTACCAGAATGGTTCCAGGGATGAGGGACTTCAGTTAAATGGAGAGACTGGAGAAGTTGGGCTAGTTCTCCTTCGAGCAGAGAAGGCCAAGGGGAAATTTAATCGTCATGTTCAAAATCATGCAGGGTTTTCGGGAGAAACTGTTTCCACTGGCAAGAGGGCTGGCATCTAAAGGGTGCAGATTGAAGATAATTGGCAGAAGAACCAGAGACGAGATGAGGAGAATTTTTTTTACACAGCGAGTTGTTATGATCTGGAATGTATTGCCGGAAAGGGCGGTGGAAGCAAAATCAATAGTACCTTTCAAAAAAGAAATTGGATATATACTTAAAAAGGAGACATTTGCAAGGCTGTGGGGAAAGAGCAGAGGAGTGGGAATAATTGGATCCCTCTTTCAAAGAGCCAACACAGACATGATGGGCCGAATGGCCTTCTGCGCTGTATTATTCTATTCTATTCTGAAAGCCATTCATTACATTGCTGTTACCTCATTCTAGAATAAAAGATGATCCCACACCCAATGTAGATCCCACTACATTTTCATCCCATTGATTTCAAGGACAAGACAACTGAATGGTTTCTACAATCGATTAATGATCCCCTGCACCAGGTTAGTGCACAGGTAGAGACGGTGAAAATGATCTCCGATGACTTTAAAAAAATTAATTCTTGGGATATGGGCTTGATTGGCAAGACCAGCATTTATTGGTGAACCCTAGTTGCCCTTGAGAAGGTGGGCCTTGAACTAATAAGGGGGAGAGAGGCTTCAGGGTAAGTTTATAAGTCTAAAGAGAAAAGTCACGGCTATAGAGCAGAGTAGCGATTTGGGCAAAATCAAGTAGATTGTGCCAGGAAGGGACAGAGAGTTTCATAACGGTCGTCGAGCATTAACGACTAAGGCCCCATCAGGGAAAAATAGTCAAAAGTTAAAATTAAAGTCGCTATATCTGAATGCACAAAGCAGTTGTGACAAGATAGACACACAAATAGAGGTACATGAATTTGATCTAGTAGCCATTACTGAGACATAGTTACAGAGTGACCAAGGAACTAAATATTCCAGCGTATGTGACTTTTAGAAAAGATAAGTAAAATGGAAAATGTGGTGGAGATAGCCATGATAATAAAGGATGAGATAAAGGTAGTCGGGAGAATGGATCTTAGCCCAGAAAATCAGGATGTAGAATCAGTATGGGTGGAGCTACAAAATAACAAAGAGCAGAAAACACGGGTGGGAATAGTTTATAGGTCCCCTAACAACAAACATAGTGTTCGTCAGAGAATAAATCAGAAAATTAGAGGAGCACGTAACAAGGATAATGCAATAATTGTGGGGGACATTACAATCTTTATATAGACTGGGCAAATCAAATTGGTAAAAGTAGCTTGGAGGACCAGTTCATGGAATGCATTCAAGACAGTTTTCTAAAACAGGGAACAGGCTATTTTAGATCTAGTGTTGTGCAATGAGACAGGATTAATTAGTAAGTTATAGTAAAGGTTCCACAGGGGAAGAGCCATTGTAATATGCTAGAATATTAAGTTTGGTGGTGGCTGGTGTGCAACGGCCACCCCACATTAAAAAATCCACGCACAGGCATCTTCCACCCTTCAGGATGTAGTTCAGGACCTGGAATATTAGGTCCTTCATTGAACACTTGTGAACTCATCCTTTTTTGGCTTGGAAGCAAGTCATCCTCACTTCGAGGGACTGCCGATGATGATGATATTAAGTTTGAGAGTGATATGGTTTAGACCAAAAGTTGGGTCTTAAATTTAAACAAAGCCAGTTATAAGGTATGAGAGGCGAGTTGGCTGAAGTAGATTGTAAAATTAGATTAAAAGCTAGTGGTGGGTAAGCAATGGCAAACATTTCAAGAAATAATTCAGAAATCTTAATGAATTTACGTGCCCTTGAAGAATAAAAATCCCACTGGAAAAGTGGTACAGCCATGGCTAACTAGAGAAATTAAAGATAGCGTTAGATTAAAAGAAGAAGCTCACAATGTTGGCAAAAATATATTATGCCTGAGGAATGGGAGAGTTTTAAAAATCAGCAAAGGATGACCAAGAAGTTGTGAAGAGAGAGAAAATAGAATATGAGCATAAACTAGCAAGAAATATAAAAAAAGATTGTAAGAGCTTTAACTAGTATATAAAAAAGAAGAGATTAGCAAAGGTAAACTTGGGTCCCTTAGAAGCAGAGACAGTAGAAATTATAATGGGGAATAAGGAAATGGCAGAGATGTTAAACAAATATTTTGTGTTCACAGTAGATGACACAAAGAACATATCGGGGAACAAAGGGTCAAATGAGAGTAAGGGTCTTAAAGTAATTAATATTGGTAAAGCAAAGTACTGGCAAAATTAATGGGACTAAAAGCTAACAAATCCCCTGGACCTGATGGCCTACATGCTAGGGTTTTAAAAGAGGTGGCTGCAGACATAGTGGATGCATTGGTTTTAATTTTCCAGAATTCCCTTGATTCTAGAATGATCCCAGTGTATTGGAAAGTAGCAATCATAACCCTGCTGTTCAAGAAAGGAGGGAGAGAGAAAACAGGAAACCACAGGCCAGTTAGCCTGACATCAGTAGTAGATAAAATGTTAGAATCTATTATTAAGGATGTGGTAACAGGGCACTTGAAAAGTCACAATATGATTCAACAGAGTCAACATAGATTTATGAAAGGGACATTTTTTTTGACAAATCTAATAAAGAATTTTGAGGGTGTAACTAGCAGTGTAGATAGGGTGAACCAGTGGATGTAGTATATTTGGACTTTCAGAAGGCATTCGATAAGGTGCCACACGAGAGGTTGTTATATAAGATTAGGGCTCATGGGATTCGGGCTTACATATTAATATGGATTGAGGATTGGTTAACGGACAGAAAAAAGAGAGTAGGAATAAAGGCGTAATCTTCAGGATGGTAGGGTATAGCTAATTGAGTGCCACAAGGATCATTGTTTGGGCCTCAGCTATTTACAATCTATATCAAAGACTTAGTGAGGGAACTGAGTGTAATGTACCCAATGTTAACCTCTATTGCAAGGGGGTTAGAATATAAGGGTACAGAAGTTTTGCTGCAATTATATAGGGCTTTGTTGAGACCACACCTGGAGTGCTGTGTACAGTTTTGGTCTCCTTATCTGAGGAAGGATATACTTACTTTGAATGGAGTGCAACAAAGGTTCACTAGATTGATTCCTGGGATGAGGGGGTTTTCCTATGAGGAGTGATTGAGTAGAATGAGCCTATATTCTCTGGAGTTTAGAAGAATGAGAGATGATCTCATTTAAATGTATAAAATTCTTAGAGGACTTGACAGGGTGGATGTTGAGAGGCTGTTTCCCCTGGCTGGAGAGTTTGGAACTAGGGTCATATTCTCAGGATAGTGGGTCCGCTATTTAGGACTGAGATGAGGAGAAATTTCTTCACTCAGAGGTTGGTGAATCTTTGGAATTCTCTGCCCCAGAGGGCTGTGGACACTCAGTCAATGAATATATTCAGGACTGAGATCGATAGATATTTGGGCACTAAGGGTATCAATGGATATGGGGACAGTGGAGGTGGGGTTGATATATAAGTTCAGTCATGATCTTATTGAATGGCAGATATGGCTTGAGGGGCATTATGGCCTTACATACTTGTGGACCTTCTTCTTGAACCACTGCAGTTTGTGTGGTTATGGTGCTGTTAGATAGGGAGTTCCAGAATCTTAAGCCAGTGACAATGAAGGAATGGCGATATTTGTCCAGGCCAGAATAGTGTGGACTTGGTGGGGAAGTTGGAGCTGATAGAGTTCCTATGCACCTGCTGCCCTTGTAATTGTAGGTGGTGGAGGTCATGGGTTTGGGAGGTGCTTATGAAGAAGCCTTGGCAAGCTGCTGCAGTGCATCCTGTAGAATGTACACACTGCAGCCACAGTGCACCGCGAGCGGAGGGAGTGAACATTGAAGGTGTCCTGCATTACTTGTTCCACAATAACAAACTGCTCCTTCGAATTTAATTGGAAATAAAAAAAAATTCTTGTAAAATTGCCCTTTTTCAAAAAAAACCGAGTCAAATCAAGAATAGCGGTAGTTTCTGTTCGTATTTTGTGACTTGTTGGAATCATACAATCATACAGCACAAAGACCATTCAGCCAACCATGCCTCTGGTTGCACTATCCAATTAGTCCGACTTCCTTGCTCTTTCTCCATAGCCGTGCAAATGTTTCTTTTTCAAGCATTTATCCAATTATCTTTTGAGAGACATTATTGAAATTGATAGATTCCGAACAGATCGAGTAGCTCAAAACTAGGAATCCATGAGAGGCTGAGGGCCATTAGCAGCAGCAGAATTGAATTCCACCACAATCTGTAACCTTCACTCTACAATTACCATGAGGAGTGTAGAAGAGCTTGCCAGGAGCAGCACCAGTACCTAAAATTAAGGTGCCAATCTGGGGAAGCTGCAACACAGGACTACATGCAAGCTAAACAGCGGAAGCCGCATGCTTTTGACAGATCTAAGCGATCCTACAATCAACAGATCAGGTCAAAGTTGTACAGTCCTGCCACATCCAGTCGTGAATAAGAACATAAGAAATGGGAGCAGGAGTAGGCCATACGGCCCCTCGAGCCTGCTCTGGCATTTAATACGATCATCGCTTATCCAATCATGGACTCAGCTCCACTTCCCCACCCACTCCCCATAACCCCTTAATCCCTTATCAGTTAAGAAACTGTCTATCTGTCTTAAATTTATTCAATGTCCCGGTTTCCACAGCTCTCTGAGGCAGCAAATTCCACAGAGTCACAACTCTCTGAGGGAAGAAATTCCTCCTCATCTCAGTTATAAATGGGCAGCCACATATTCTAAGATTATGCCCCCGAGTTCTAGTCTCCTCGATCAGTGGAAACATCTGCTCTGCATCCACGTTGTCAAGCCCCCTCATAATCTTATATGTTTCGACAAGATCATCTCTCATTCTTCTGAATTGCAATGAGTAGAGACCCAACCTCCTCAACCTTTCCTCATAAGTCAACCCCCTCATCTCCGAAATCAACCTAGTGAACCTTCTCTTAACTGCCTCCAAAGCAAGCATATCCTTTCATAAATATGAAAACCAAAACTGTACGCAGTATTCCAGGTGTGGCCTCACCAATACCCTGTATAACTGTAGCAAAACTTCCCTGCTTTTATACTCTATCCCCTTTGCAATAAAGGACAAGATTCCTTCCTGATCACTTGCTGTACCTGCATACTAACCTTTTGTGTTTCATGCACCAGGACTCCCAGGTCCCGCTGTACTGCAGCACTTTGCAATTTTTCTCCATTTAAATAATAACTTGCTTTTTGATTTTTTTTCTGCCAAAGTGCATAACCTCACACTTTCCAACATTATAATCCATCTGTCAAGTTTTTACCCACTCACTTAATCTGTCTATGTCCTTTTGCAGATTTGTTGTGTCGTCCTCACATATTGCTTTTTCTCCCATCTTTGTGCTTTGTATCATCAGCAAACTTGGCTATGTTACACTCGGTCCTTTCTTCCAAGTCATTAATATACATTGTAAATAGTTAGGGTCCCAGCACTGATCCCTGCGGCACCCCACTAGTTACTGATTGCCAACCCGAGAATGAAACATTTATCCCGACTCTCTGTTTTCTGTTAGTTAGCCAATCCTCTATCCATGCTAATATATTACCCCCAACCCCAATATTGTATATGCAGACTATGGATGTACTCTCTGTGTAGTCACTGTGTGGTTGCATAAGATGGAGACTTGTTTACCTGATGTACTATCAATAAGGTTTACACTGTGTATATACATGGTGGCACCACTAGAGGGTGCAACTGGTAGAGACCGGGGGTTTCCTGCCTTGGTGGCAGGGCTCAGTATAAAAGGCTGCACACTATGCTTGTGCCTCACTCTGGAGTTTGGAATAAAGGACCAATTTCACTACAGTTTGAGTACAACACATATTCGTGGAGTCATTCATAAGTACATTACAGACATAATACCCATGAACTTTTATCTTGTGCAGTAACCTTTTATGTGGCACCTTGTCAAATGCCTTCTGGAAGTCCAAATATACCACATTCACTGATCCCCTTTATCCATCCTATTTGTTACATCCTCAAAGAATTCCAGCAAATTTGTCAAACATGACTTCTCCTTCATAAATCCATGGTGGTAGACAAATAAACAACTAACGGGAGGAGGAGGCTCATGAACATCCCCATTAGCAATGATGGTGGAGCCCAGCATGTGAGTGCAAAAGACAAGGCTGAAGCATTTGCAACCATCTTCAGCCAGAAGTGCCGAGTGGATGATCCATATCGGCCTCCTCCTGAGGACCCCACTATCTCAGAAGCCAGTCTACAGCCAATTTGCTTCACTCCATGGGATATCAAGAAACGGCTGAGCACACTGGATATAGAAAAGGCTATGGGCCTTGACAACATCCTGGCTGTCGTGCTAAAGACTAGTGCTCCAGAACTAGAAGCGCTTCAAGCTGTTCCAGTACACCTACAACACTGGCATCTATCCGACAATGTGGAAAACTGCCCAGGTATGTCCTGTCCACAAAAAGCAAGACAAATCCAATCCAGCCAATTACTGCCCCATCAGTCTCCTCTCAATCGTCAGCAAAGTGATGGAAGGTGCTGTCAACAGTGCTATCAAGTGGCACTTACTCACCAATAACCTGCTCACTGATGCCCAGTTTGGGTTCCGCCGGGACCACTCGGCTTCAGACCCCATTACATCCTTGGTCAAAACACGGACAATAGAACTGCATTCCAGAGGTGAGTGAGAGTGATGGACATTGTCATCAAGGCAGCATTTGACTGAGTGTGGCATCAAGGATCGCGAGTAAAATTGAATTCAATGGGAATTGGAGAGAAAACTGTCGGCTGGCTGGAGTCATACCTAGCACAAAAGTAGATGGTTTTGACTATTGAGGTCAATAATCTCAGCCCCAGGATATCACTACAGGATTTCCTCAGGGCAGCATCCTCAACTGCTTCATCAACGACCTTCCCTCCATCATAAGGTCAGAAGTGGGGATGTTCGTTGATGATTGCACAGTGTTCAGTTCCATTCGCAACTCCTCAGATAATGAAGCAGTCCATGCCCACATGCAGTAGTACCCGGACAACATTCAGACTTGGGCTGTAAGTGGCAAGTAATATTCGCGCCACACAAGTGACAGACAAGGACTATCTCCAACAAGCGAGAGTCTATCCACTGCCCCTTGTCATTCAATGGCATTACCATCGCCGAATCCCCCACCATCAACATCCTGGAGGTCACCATTGACCAGAAACTTAATTGTACCAGCCACATAAATACTGTGGCAACAAGAGCAGGTCAGAGGTGAGTGTCTCACCTTCTGACTCCCCAAAGCCTTTGCACCATCTAATGGAATACTTGCCACTTGCCTGGATGAGTGCCGCTCCAACAACACTCAAGCAGCTCGACACCATCCAGGACAAAGCAGCCCGCTTGGTTTGCACCCCATCCACCACTTTAAACATTCACACCCTCCACCACCGGCGCACCGTGGCTGCAGTGTGCACCATCTACAGGATGCACTGCAGCAACTCGCCAAGGCTTCTTCGGCAGCACTTCTGAAACCTGCGACCTCTAGCACCTAGGAGGACAAGGGCTGCAAGCGCAAGGGAACACCACGATCCCCAAGTTCCCCAACAAGTCACACACCATCCTGACTTGGACGTATATCGCCATTCCTTCATCGTTGCTGGGTCAAAATCCTGGATTTCTCTCCCTAACAGCATTGTGGGAGCACCTTCACCACACGGACTGCAGCAGTTCAAGAAGGCGGCTCACCGCCACCTTCCCGAGGGCAATTAGGGATGGGCAATAAATGGCAGCCTTGCCATCAATGCCCACATCCCAGAACGAATAAAAAAAAGCTGCTTCCACTAACCTTTCAGACAGCGCACTCCAGATAATAACAACTCCAGAATTCATACATTCCAAATCAATATGTCTTGCTTCAGAGCAAAGCTTGTCGCTTCCAGCACAATGGTACTTGTCCTAGATTAAAAGTAATTGATTCTAGAACAAGATCCACTGTACTAGAATCAATGGTTGTCACTCTGGCACTAGATTCACTGGACTATAATTCCCAAAGCATCAATAGATTGGAATGATGCTTTCCACAGTAAACATTTCTAATTTGTTGAGTTGTTTAAACTATTGATGATGTTTGTTCCAAAATAGTGTTTGTGGTTCCAGAATTAAAGCGATTCATCTCATTAACCGGAGCCTTGATGTAGAATAAAAGCAGTTCATTTCAATATGTAAGATTCCTGAGAAAATTCAAAGGCTGGGGGTGATTTCAACCCTACCCATCCAGCGGAAACCTGGCTGGTGGGCAATTAAAATGCCTAAAACACATCAAGTTTAAAATTCTCATTCCTGTGTTCAAATCCCTCCATGACTTCACCCCTCCCTATCTCTGTAAACTCCTTCAAACCTCCAACCATCCGAGAACTCAGCGTTGCTCCAATTCTGGCCTCTTTAGCATCCCTGGCAGCCGTGCCTTCAGCTGCCTAGTCCCTAAGCTCTGGAATTCCCTCCTTAAATCTCTCCGCCCCTCTATCTCTCTCTCCCTCTTTGAGCTGCTCCTTAAACTGTACCTCTTTGTCCAAGCATGCCCTAATATCTCCTTATGTGGTTCGGTTTCAAATTTTCTCCGATGACGTTCCTATGAAGCACTTTAGGACGCTTAATATGTTCAAGGCGCTATATAAATGCAATTTATTTTTGTTGTTCTTTAAAGTGCTTACCCACTGGAAAGGCACTCAGATCCCACTAATTGCGATTTCCAGGGACAGGCAGCTAAGACTTTCCAGAGGCCGGTCGTCACTTTCCGTTCACTTCCTGCCCACAAGTTTGATCAGCAACATGTTAATGAGGCCTGGGAGTTAAATAGCCCGGGCCTGTTTTCTGCTGCAGCGGCTGATTTCCTAATCCACCTCAACGCCAACACTCCCAAAACTGTCCCGAGTTAAAATTAGGGCCATTGTTTTTACAGGAGGGAAAGAGGGAGAGACGGAGGAAGGGTGAGAGGAAGGAAGGAAGGAAGGAAGGAAAAACAAACCTCGCGTTTGCTTTTATATTTTTAAGTCACAGATTGATCTTAGAAATTTCTATGTTCAGTATTCTGATGGCCTGGTGAGCCAATGCATTGCCTGTGTGGCAGTAAGTCATTGAGATCAGGAATAGCTCAGGTTCAATCCTTGATCTGCATTTGGGGTTAACTAATGTCAGCCATGAAGGCAGCAGAAATGCCACAATTGGCAGCACCCCTGAGGCTAGGCAAGAGGAAAAAATAACAACTAGGGTCCCTGCTCCTGATTGCCAACCAATGACCCTCTGTTGGAATATGCGTGCACATGTGTGTGTGTGTGTGAGTGAATAACGGTGAATGAGTGAGTGAAGAGTGAATGAGGGGGTGAGGAGTGAATGGAGTGAGAGAGGAGTAAGTGAGTGAATGTGTGTGTATATATATTTTTAAAATTCATTCCTGGGATGTGGGTGCCGCTGGCAAGGCCAGCAAGGGCTCCCTAATTGCCTTTGAGGAGGTGGTGGTGAGTCGCTTTCTTGAACCTCTGCATACGTGTAGTGAAGGTGTTCCCACAGTGCTGTTAGGGAGGGAGTTCTAGGATTTTGACCCAGCGATGACAATATTTCCAAGTGAGGATGGTGTGTGACTTGGAGGGGAAGTTGGTGCTGATGATGTCCTTCTCGATAGTAGAGGTCGCAGGTTTGGGAGATGATAGTGTTGAAGAAGCCATGGCAAGTTGCTGCAGTGCATCTTGTAGATGGTACACACTGTAGCACAGAAACATAGAAACATAGAAAATAGTTGCAGTAGTAGGCCATTCGGCCCTTCGAGTCTGCACCACCATTCAATATAATCGTGGCTGATCCTCTATCTCAACACCATATTCCTGCTTTTTTCCCATACCCCTTGATGTCTTTTTTGTCTAGAAATCTATCTCCCTCTTATATATATTCAGTGACTTGGCCTCCACGGCCTTCTGTGGTAAAGAATTCCACAAGTTCACCACCCTCTGAGTGAAAACATTTCTCCTCATCTCGGTCTTAAATTTCCTACCCCGTATCCTAAGACTGTGACCCTTTGTTCGAGACTTCCCAGCCCGGGGAAACATCCTCCCCACATCCAGTCGATCCAACCCAGTCAGAATTTTATACATTTCAATGAGATCCCCTCTCATTCTTCTAAACTCCAGTGAATACAGGCCTAGTCGACCCAATTTCTCCTCATACAACAGTCCTGCCATCCCAGGAATCAATCTGTTGAACTTTCGCTGGCACTCCCTCTACGGCAAGTATATCCTTTCTTAGGTAAGGAGACCAAAACTGCCATGGTGCGCTGGTGCTGGAGGGAGTGAATGTTGAAGGTGGTGGATGGGGTGCCAATCAAGTAGCTGCTAAATTAAATATTGGTCCCCTAGATGATGAGACTGGGGAATTAATAATGGAGAACAGGGAAATGGCAGAGACGTTGAACAAATATTTTGTATCGGTCTTCACGTAGAAGACACTAAAAACATCCCAATAGTAGATAATCAAGGGACTATACGGAGAGAGGAACTTAATACAATCAATATAACTAATGAAGTAGTACTAGGTAAAATAATGGGACTAAAGGCGGACAAGTCCCCTGGACCTGATGGCTTACATCCTAGGGTCTTAAAAGAAGTGACAGCAGAGATAGTGGATGCATTGGTTGTAATCTACCAAAATTCCCTGGATTCTGGGGCGGTCCCAGCAGATTGGAAAACCGCAAATGTAACACCCCTATTTAAAAAAGGAGGCAGACAAAAAGTAAGAAATATAGACTAGTTAGCCTAACATCTTCGTTGGGAAAATGCTGGAGTCCATTATTAAGGAAGCAGTAGCGGGACATGTGGAAAAACATACTTCAATCAAGCAGAATCAGCATGGTTCTTTGAAAGGGAAATCATGTTTGACAAATTTTCTGGAGTTCTTTAATGATGTAACGAGAAGGTTGGATAAGGGGGAAATGTTAAGTATGGAAGAACTCAACAAGACTGAGCACTGTGAGCTAAAACTGATGTGGCCTTAGTCTCTTTAATACAACTCCAGAGTGCCTAAGCAGCATGGCAGACAACCATTTGCACGAGGTGTGCAGGTGACCCTTGGGTCTCCAACAGTTGCGCCCTCTGGTAGCAAGTCTTACACAGTTACAATGTTTACATACATAACATCACTCCCCCCCTCCCCTTCCCACCCAAAGTCTTTGATAAAAATGAATTACAAGTTGAGACAATCCGGGGCCCTACGCTCCCTGGTTGATCGTCTGAGTTCAAACTCTGGCATGGGTGAGTTGGTCGGACCATTGCTGCACTGTGGCGTGGCTGGTCTGACAGGACGGTTGGGAATGGTGGGTTCATCCTCTTGATTGACAGCGAGGTCGATTGCTGGTTAGGTGTGTGTTGGTGGATCGATGATGATGATGTCCTCTTCAGGTTGTTCCTGGTTGTCGGTGAACCGCAGTTTGGTCTGATCCAAATGCTTTCTGCACGTTTGTCCATTCAATAGCTTGACTATAAACATTCTATTCCCCTCCTTGGCCAAGACTGATTTAGGACCATGACTGTAATTAAGGACAAACACAGGGTCGTTAACATCAATGTCATGCGATACAGCCGCGCGATCGTGGACCATGTTTTTCCGGCGACGCCAGGTTTCCACATGATCAGTTAGATCCGGGTGGACTAGGGAGAGCCTGGCTTTGAGTGCTCTCTTCATTAACAATTCTGCAGGAGGAACCCCAGTGAGAAGTGAGGTTGCGTCCGGTAGCTGAGCAGAACCCGAGATAAGCGGGTCTGCAAGGAGCCATCCGTCATGCGTTTGAAGCTCTGCTTGATAGTTTGGACTGCCCGTTCTGCTTGACCATGGGATGCGGGCTTAAACGGGGAAAACCTGACATGCTTGATGCCATTGCGGATCATAAACTCGTTGAATTTCGAGCTGGTGAAACACGGTCCATTGTCACTGACAAGGACGTCGGGCAAGCCATGGGTGACGAACATAGCCCGGAAGCTTTCAATGGTGGCAGTGGATGTGCTGAATGACATGATTAAACATTCAATCCATTTAGAGTAAGCGTCCACTACAACTAAAAACATCTTTCCGAGAAAAGGGCCAGAAAAATCTACATGGATCCTGGACCACGGTTTGGAGGACCATGACCACAGACTCAATGGAGCCTCCCTTGGTGCATTGCTCAATTGTGAGCACGTGTTGTACTGGTGTATACATGACTCTAAGTCCGAGTCAGTGCCGGGCCACCAAACATGTGACCTGGCTATAGGCTTCATCATGACTATGCTTGGGTGGGTATTGTTTAGGTCGCCTATAAACGTTTCCCTGCCTTTTTTTTGGCAAAACCACATGATTATCCCATAAGAGACAATCCGACTGGATGGACATTTCATCTTGCATCTCCCCGGGAACGGCCGACCAGCTCCCATTGAGGACGCAACTTTTTACAAGTGATAGCACAGGATCCTGGCTGGTCCAGGTCCTGATCTGGCGAGCAGTGACAGGTGACCCCTTGCTCTCAAAAGCACCTATGACCAGAAGCAAGTCTGCGGGCTGCGCCATTTCCACCCCGGTAGTGAGCAATG
Source organism: Pristiophorus japonicus (assembly GCF_044704955.1). Taxonomy (NCBI): domain Eukaryota; kingdom Metazoa; phylum Chordata; class Chondrichthyes; family Pristiophoridae; genus Pristiophorus; species Pristiophorus japonicus. The sequence continues at coordinate 32,241,839 of NC_091998.1, read as the reverse complement.
GCAGCCAACTGAGGGCATCAACACAGTTCTCTGTGCCTGGTCTGTGGTGGATAGCATAGTCATAGGTGGACAATGTTAGTGCCCACCTTTGGATGCGGGACGAAGCAATGTTGTTTATACCTTTGCTTTCAGAAAACAGCTAAATGAGCAGTTTATGGTCGGTTTCAAGCTCAAACCGAAGTCCAAATAGGTATTGGTGCATTTTCTTAGCCCCATATACACATGCTAATGTCTCTTTCTCGACCATACTGTAGGTTCTTTCAGCCTTAGACAGACTTCTAGACGCATATGCAACTGCTTGAAGTTTGCCCGATACATTGGTTTGCTGTAACACACAGTCGACCCCGTACGAAGATGTATCACAAGTTAGCACTAATTGTTTGCACGGGTCATGCAGTACAAGTAACTTATTTGAACAAAGTAGGTTTCTGTCCTTCTCAAAGGCTGTCTTTTGAGATTTACCCCAAACCCAGTCATCACCCTTACGTAGCAACATGTGCAACGGTTCCAGCAAAGTGCTTAACCCGGGTAAAAAGTTACAAATGTAGTTGAGGAGTCTCAGGAACGAATGCAGCTCTGTCACATTCTGTGGTCTGGGTGCATACTTGATGGCCTCTGTTTTTGAGTCGGTGAGTCTGATGCCGTCCGCCGCAATCTTTCTCCCCAAAAATTTGACCTCTGCTGCTAGGAAAACACACTTGGAGCATTTCAGCCTGAGTCCCACTCTGTCTAGGCGACTTAGAACCTCTTCCAGGTTGTACAGGTGCTCGGTGGTGTCACGACCGGTGATCAGGATTTTGTCTTGAAACACAATGGTGCGCGGAACTGATTTCAGCAGACTCTCCATGTTCCTCTGGAAGATGGCAGCAGCTGAGCGAATCCAAAAGGACACCTATGGTATATAACCAGTCCTTTGTGCGTGTTGATGCACGTCAATCTTTTCGAAGATTCAACCAGCTCCTGTGTCATGTAGGTGGAGGTTGGGTCCAACTTGGTGAACGACTTCCCCCACTGCTAACGTTGCGAACAGGACATGGACCTTGGGTAGCGGGTAATGTTCTTGCAACGAGACTCGGTTGATCATGACCTTGTAGTCTCCGGAGATTCTGACCGTGCCATTGCTTTTCAACACCGGAACAATCACACTGGCCCACTCATTGAACTCGACTGCCGATATGATTCCCTCTTGTTGAAGTCTGTCCAGTTCGATCTCCACTTTCTCCCTCATCATATATGAAACCGCTCGAGCCTTGTGATGAAAAGGCCTTGCATCGGGGATTAGCTGGATCTGCACCTTGGGCATCTGTGAAGTTGCCGATGCCTGGTTCAAATAGCAACGGAAACTTGCTCAGCACTTCGGAGCACGCGGCATCATCCACTGAAGATAGTGCTTTTATGTCGTCCCAGTTCCATCGAATCTTTCCCAGCCAGCTTCTGCCGAATAGTGTTGGGCCATCGTCTGGTGCAATCCACAGTGATAAATCATGCGCAGCTCCATCGTACGATACCTTAACTGCCGCACTGCCAATGACTGGTATGAGCTCTTTGGTGTAGGTGCGCAGCTTTGTCTGAATCGGGCTCAGTTTGGGCCTTTGTGCCTTGTTGCCCCCCAGTTTCTCAAAAGCCTTCTGGCTCATAATTGACTGACTCGCCCCCGTGTCCAACTACATTGATACCGGAATACCGTTCAATTTGACTTTCAGCATCATAGGAGGACTCTTGGTGGTGAAGGTGTGTACCCCATACACTTCCTCCTCGGCCTCGGGTCGAGTTGCCTCTCTTGTTTGTTCTGCGTGATCCACGCCGGATTGATTATCCTCTGCCGACTCTGCCACGTGGTGAGTCGCAGAACTCTTACACATTCGCTGGAAGTGCCCCATTGTTTCGCAGCCTTTGCACACGTAATGCTTGAATCAACATTGATGGACTCGATGATTATCCCCGCAGCGCCAACATGGTGCTAATGGATTTGCATTCACGCCCGATGGCGGATTCTGAGTCATCCCAGGTCTTGCAGCTGCAGATATGTAAGCTCTGCCATATGCAGTTCTGCCTGCTAGCGACGTTATTTTATGCACAATATTTGCCGGTGAGCTTCGATGCTGGGAAGATATCTGTCTGGTATTATCGCTCGTGGATATGAATGCCTGGGCTATCGTGATGGCCTGTTCAAGTCTAGGGATTCGGCGGTCAAGCGCAGGGCGATTCTCCTCACCGTGTGTGAGTCCACAATATACCTCATCAAGAATCTGTTAGCATCGGAGAAGCCAGCAGAGAAGAGATATACAGATTTGTGTACGCTGGTTCGGAACCACCTCAAGTCTAGGGATTCGGCGGACAGCAGCTTGCAAAGAATGACCTCATGGCCAATGCCAAGCACAAAAAAGTCCCGCAGCATTTCCCCCAAAAGTCCAGCAAATTTTCAAGTTCCCACAAGACGTTTCAGGTTGGCGACATAACTCGCCACGTCCTGGCTCTTGGAGCAGTGGTACATGTCGAAGCGATACCTGGCCATTAAGACGCTCTCCTTCGGCTTGAGGTGGTTCTGAACCAGCGTACACAAATCTGTATATCCCTTCTCCGCTGGTTTCTCCGGTGCTAACAGATTCTTGATGAGGCTGTATATTGTGGACTCACACAAGGTGAGGAGAATCGCCCTGCGCTTGATCGCTTTATCGTCCCCATCCAGCTCATTGGCCATGAAGTACTGGTCGAGACACTCAACGAAGGCTTCCCAATCATCACCCTCTACAAATCTCTCTAAAATACCAATGGCAGCCATGACCGGGTCAAAGTTCGTAATCAGTTACTCGTCGCCAATTGTTAAGTATGGAAGAACTCCACAAGACTGAGTACTGTGAGCTAAAACTGATGTGACTTTAGTCTCTTTAATACAATTCCAGAGTGCCTAAGCAGCATGGCAGACAACCTTTTATACTCCCTTGCACGAGGTGTGCAGGTGGCCATTGGGCCTCCAACAGTTGCGCCCTCTGGTGGCAAGTCTTGCACAGTTAGAATGTTTACATACATAACAGGAACCAGTCAATGTGGTGTATTTGGATTTCCAGAAGGCATTCGATAAGGTGTCACATAAAAGGTTACTGAGCACGATGCAAGTTCACGGGGTTGGGAGTAATATATTAGCATGGATAGAGGATTGGTTAACTAACAGGAAACAGAGAGTCAGGATAAATGGGTCATTTTCCGGTTGACAAACGTAACTAGTGGGGTGCCGCAGGGATCAGTGCTGGGTCCTCAACTATTTACAATCTATATTAATAAATTATATGAAGGGACTGAGTGTAATGTAGCTAAGTTTGCTGACGATACAAAGACGGGTGGGAAAGCAAATTGTGAGGAGGACACAAAAAGACTGCGAAGGGATATAGACAGGCTAAGTGAGTGGGCAGAAATTTGGCAGATGGATTATAATGCGGGAAAATGTGAGGTCATCCACTTTGGCAGAAGAAATAGAAAAGCAAATTATAATTTAAATGCAGAAAAATTGCAAAGTACTGCAATATAGAGGGACCTGGGGGGGTCCTTGTGCATGAAACACAATAAGTTAGTATGCAGGTACAGCAAGTAATCAGGTTCTATTGGCCTTTATTGAAAGGGGGATAGAGTATAAAAGTGGAGAAGCCCTGCTACAACTGTACAGGGTATTGGTGAGGCCACATCTGGAGTACTGCGTACAGGTTTGGTCTCCGTATTTAAGAAAGGATCATCATAGGCAGTCCCTCGGAATCGAGGAAGACTTGCTTCCACTCTTAGAATGAGTCCTTAGGTGGATAAACAGTCCACTACGAGACCCACAGTCCCTGCCACAGATGAGACAGACAGTCATAGAGTGTAAGGGAGGGTGGGACAGGTTTACTGCGCATTCCTTCCGCTGCCTGCGCTTGTTTTCTACATGCACTCGGCGATGAGACCCGAGGTGCTCAGCGCCCTCCCGAATGTACTTCCTCCACTCAGGGCAGTCTTTGGCCAGGGACTCCCAGGTGTCAGTGGGGATATTGCACTTTATCAGGGAGGCTTTGAGGGTGTCCTTGTAACGTTTCCTCTGACCACCCTTGGCTCATTTGCCATGAAGGAGTTTCAAGTAGAGCGCTTGCTTTGGGAGTCTCGTGTCTGGCATGCAGACAATGTGGCTTGCCCAGCAGAGCTGATCAAGTGTGGTCAGTGCTTCAATGCTGGGGATTTTGGTCTGGTCGAGAATGCTAACGTTGGTGCGTCTGTCCTCCCAGGGGATTTGTCGGATCTTGCAAAGGCATAGTTGATGGTATTTCTCCAGTGACTTGAGGTGTCTACTGTACATGGTCAATGCCTCTGAGCCATGCAGGAGTGCGGGTATTACTACAGCCCTGTAGACCATGAGCTTGGTGGTAGTCTTCAAACACTCTTTTCCTCAGGCGGCCAAAGGCTGCACTGGCACACTGGAAGTGGTGTTAAATCTCCTCATCAATGTCTTCTTTTGTTGATAAGAGGCTCCCGAGGTATGGGAAATGGTCCACGTTGTCTAGGGCCGCGCAATGGATCTTAATGACTGGGGGACAGTGCTGTGCTGTGAGGACAGGCTGGTTGAGGATCTTTGTCTTATGGATGTTTAGCATAAGGCCCATGCTTTTGTATGCCTCAGTAAATACGTTGACTATATCCTGGAGTTCAGCCTCTGAATGTGCGAGACGCAGGCGTCGTCCGCGTACTGTAGTTCGACGACAGAGGTTGGGGTGATCTTGGACCTGGCCTGGAGACGGCCTAGGTTAAACAGCTTCCCACTGGTTCTGTAGTTTAGTTCCACTCCAGCGGGGAGTTTGTTGACTGTGAGGTGGAGCATCGCAGCGAGAAAGATTGAGAAGAGGAGTTGGAGCGATGACGCATGCCTGTTTGACCCCGGTCTGGACGTGGATTGAGTCGGTAATGAATCCATTGGTAAGGATCACGGCCTGCATATCGTTATGGAGCAGGCGAAGGATGTTGACAAACTTTTGGGACATCCGAAATGGAGGAGGACGCTCTATAGACTCTCGCGATTGACAGTGTCAAAGGCCTTTTTAAGGTCGAAGAAGGCCATGTATAAGGGCTGGCGCTGCTCCCTGCATTTTTCCTGCAGCTGTCGCGCTGCAAAAATCATGTCCGTTGTTGCCCGTAGGGGACGAAATCCGCACTGTGACTCCGGGAGGAGCTCCTCAGCTACAGGGAGAAGACAGTTGAGAAGAACTATAGCGACAACTTTCCCAGTGGCTGATAGCAGGGAGATTCCCCTGTAGTTGCCGCAGTCGGACTTGTCCCCTTTTTAAAAAATGGTCACGATCACTGCATCTCTGAGATCTCCTGGCATGCTCTCCTCCCTCCAGATGAGAGACATGAGGTCATGTATCCACACCAACAGCGCCTCTCCGCCATACTTTAGCGCCTCAACAAGGATTTCATCCTCTCCCGTAGCCTTGTTGTTCTTGAGCTGTCTTATGGCTTTTCCTACCTCGTGCAACGTTGGGGTTTCACTGAGGTGGTGGCGGGTCGCATGCTGCGGGATGGAGTCGAGAACACTCGAGTCAAAGGCAGAGTATCGATTGAGGAGATCTTCGAAGTGCTCCTTCCAGCAGGCCCTGACTGCCTCAGTGCACTTGATGAGTGTTTCCCCGTTCTTGGCCAGCAGTCAAGGCCACCTACGGTCCAAACACTCAAGGCCCCACTCCACTGCTAAGAAAGGATATACTTGCATTGGAGGCTGTTCAGAGAAGATTCACAAGGTTGACTTCGGAGATGAGGGGGTTGACTTATGAAGATAGGTTGAGTAAGTTGGGCATATACACATTGGAGTTCAGAAGAATGAGAGGTGATCTTAGTGAAACAAATAAGATAATAAGGGAGCTCAACAAGGTGGATGCAGAGAGGATATGTCCACTCATAGGGGAAACTAAAACTTGGGGAGATAGTCTCAGAATAAAGGGCCACCCATTTAAAACTGAGATGAGGAGGAATTTCTTCTCTCAGAGGGTTGTAAATCTATGGAATTCTCTGCCCCAGAGAGCTGTGGAGGCTGGGTCATTGAATATATTAAAGCCGGAGATAGACAGATGTTTGAGCGATAAGGGAATAATGGGTTATGGGGAGCGGGCAGGGAAGTGGAGCTGAGTCCATGATCAGATCAGCCGTGATCTTACTAAATGGCGGTGCAGGCTCGAGGGGTCAGGTGGCCTACTCCTGCTCCTATTTCTTATGTTCTTGTGTTCTTACATCCTGGATGGTGTCGAGCTTCTTGAGTGTTGTTGGAGCTGCACTCATCCAGGCAAGCGGAGAGTATTCCATCACACTTCTAACCTGTGCCTTGTAAATGGTGCAAAGGCTTTGGGGAGTCATGAGGTGAGATACTTGCCGCAGGATACCCAACCTGAGACCTGCTCTTGCAGCCGCAGTATTTATGTGGCTGATACGCAGAAAACTGGGCTCTTCTGCACTGCCACACTGAATCTCCCTTGTCATAGTTAAATAACCTGCCAACACTCACATTTTGGCCACACATATTAAGGATGGTCATTTGGGTGAGGTCTGGAGAGCTGCCAGCTCCTGTGGAACTGTACCCCAGGGTGAGAGGAGGGAGAAAGCAACGTATGCCTTTTACTGAAGCCACGGGTTTAACAAAACTTGATGCTGGCCCTTTGGTTCTTTTGCTTTTCATTTTTTTTTACTTCCGATGAGACGTTCTGAGTTTGACAGAATATCTTCATGCTAGATTTCATTTGAAATAAATATGCAGGAGAAACTGATACGGAGCGAACGGTGAGGCAAACATTCGACATATGTTGGAGTAATTAGTTAGCAAATTTTGGCCTGTGTTATTGCCAGTGCCAAGAAAATGATCTCTGACAACAATATAAGCACAGGGCCCAGCAGTCTACGGTTTCACTCGGCGCCCTGGGGAGGTTTCAGATAGCAAAATGCATAAAAGTTGTGTTTTGTTCCTGCTCCTGTCATATAACACCCTTAACTGGAGTTTTTCACATTGTCTTTGTGCTGTCAGCCTCTGCTCGACACCTGGTCTCATGTTCCTAATTAGTCCCATTTAATTAATTATATTCTGCCACACATCTCCATATCTCTCTTTTTATTAACTTTTAACAAGTCCACGCAGGGCACCAATCAGCCACGAGAAAGGGAAAAGAAAGGACACTAGGAATCTTCGTTTATTTTCCGGGAGGCCTGTCAGATCTCGCTCTCCCAGTGATAGAGGGGCCAAAGGAGACAGCTCAGAGCAGTGAGGTACGCCTTGTAGACTACTTAACCTCCTCTCACCCACAACATGCTTACCCTTTCCCTGCGCTGCGATCCCTGTGCCACACAGAGGATCAGTACAATCGGATAGCACCACACAGCACGCCTCAAGATTGGACACGACTTGCTTTAGTCAGCCTGCATGGCAAATTTGTATACCTCAACTACGCATAGAATTGCGGTTATCTGATCATTTGCAAATTTATTGGTGCAATGTGTGTCTGACACAGTCTAGAATAATCTCATGCTGCCAAAAATATTTTTGCTTCTCAGTGGCACAGTCTTTGATGTCACTAAATTTAGCAGGCAACTGATTTGAGTCAGTAAAAAATATGGTACAAACCTAAGCTGGGTGGAGTTAGATAGTGTCATAACCTGCCTGAAATTGGATTATTGCCTTAAAAGAAAGACTTGTGTTTATATAGCACCTTCCACAACCGCCGGACGTCCCAAAGTGTTTTACTACCAATTAAGCATTTTTGAAATGTAGTCACTGTTGTAATGTAGGAAACATGGCAGCCAATTTGCGCACAGCAAGCTCCCACAAACAGCAATGTGATAATGATCAGATAATCTGTTTTTTAGTGATGTTGATTAAGGGATAAATATTGGCCAGGACACTGGGGAGAATTCACCTGCTCTTCTTCAAGCAAAAGATCCACCTGAGAGAGAGACGGGGTCACAGTTTAATGTCTTATCCGAAAGACGGCACCGCTGACAGTGCAGCACTTCCTCAGTACTGCACTGAGTGTCAACCTTGAATTTCATGCTCAAGTCTCTGGAATGGGACTTATATTTACTTCCAACTCTCTTCACCTTTTATATGATAAAGAGCAAATTTTTGATGCCTAATGAGATGAGGAGGAATTTTTTCTCTCAGAGGATCGTTAATCTCCGTATTCACTACCCCAGAGAGTTGTGAAGGCTGGGCCATTGAATATATTTAAGGTGGAGATAGACAGATATTTGAACAATAAGGGAGTCAAGGATTATGGGGAGCGGGCAGGGAAGTGGAGTTGAGGCCAGGATCAGACCAGCCATGATTTTATTGAATGGCTCGAGGGGCCAAATGGCCTACTCCTGATTCTATTTCTTACATTTTTATGTTCTTATGTTTGTCTTCACGATGCACATCCTTTGATATAGAAGCATCCTGATGATTACATTTGCAAATAGTGATGTACAATTTAGGATGAAGCGGGTTAATGATTCTGTTTCAAGGTCCTAAAAATACATCACTTCAAGATTGTGCAACTCCTTATCGGAATCCAGTTCTCCTATAATCTACAGGCCTTGCAAACCTTAGCTAGATGTTCCCTGCTCACTGCTCCTTGATTATCTTCACCTATCTCCCACTCCTTCCAATTCTGGTCATGTCCTGCACTCTGGCCTATGCTTTTCACCTACATTCCTTCATTTATTTTTTACAAAAAAGGGGACACTTTTTTTTAAACCATCTGTTTTCTGGTAGTTATTCAGAAATTGTAAGATGTGAGCTATAATGAATGCAGTAAAAAATAAAATCACTACTCTGTTTGAATGATAAGGGAGTCAAGGGTTACGGGGAGCGGGCAGGATGGTGGAGTTGAGGCCAAGATCAGATCAGCCTACTTCTGCTCTTATTTCTTATGTTCTTATGTTCTTATATCATCATCATAGGCGGTCCCTCGAAGCGAGGATGACTTGCTTCCATGCCAAAAAGGAATGAGTTCACAGGTGTTTCAATGAAGGACCTAATATTCCTGGTCCCGAACTACATATTGAAGGGTGGAAGATGCCTGTGCGTGGATTTTTTTAACGTGTGGTGACGATTGTACACCAGCCACCACACGGGCTTGACAGAGCTAGGTCTTGGTCTAGTTGCAAGGATTACCCTAGACGACTGGACCTAATGCGCACATATCGCAGTGTAGGCTGGCTGTGCTGCCCCTGGGCCCTTGCCTCTTCTGGGCCCCGAACTCACGCCTCCTCTTATGTAAGTCTACAATGACTTCACACAACCACCAACCTTAGGCCCTGACCCCTCTAACCCTCTTTAACTTAACACGATATCTTGCAGCGTTGTTTGATCCTTTTGCCACGAGGCTAAAGCTTGAATAGCTGAGCTTGCTCCCTGGACCTGCTCACCCTCCTACACACACTCACCAAGCATTCACATTGTTTTACCCAGGCAGGCGGAACGATGGGAAATGCCGCCATGTTATAGTGTCTCAGTCTCAATGTAAACCATGACCACATTTTCACCCTCTATCCTTTCTCATTGAAACTCCCTCCCCCAGCCCAGAGTGACACTGAGACAATTTGTAGCATGTCACCACGAGGTGTGAAATCTTTACACATAGAGGATAAGACTGGAGCCTTTCAGCTCTGGGTCAGTGGGTAGCACTCTCACCTCTGAGGTCAGGAGGTCGTAGGTTCATAGTCCCACTCCAGAGATTGAGTTCAAAATCTAAGTTGACACTTCAGTGCAGTACTGAGTGAGTTCTGCACTGTCGGAGATGCAGCCTTTCGGATGAGATGTTAACCCAAGGCTCTGTCTGCTCGCACAGGTGGACGTAAAAGATCCCATGGTACCATTCTGAAGCAATGTTGGGGAGTTGTTCCCAGTCTCCTGGCCAATATTTATCCCTCAAGCAACTCCTAAAAACAGATAATCTGGGTCATGATCACATTGTTGTTTGTGGGAGCTTGCTGTGCTTAACTTGGCTGTCACATTTCCTACATTATAAAAGTACTTCATTGACTGTAAAGCGCTTTGGGACATCCTGCGGTTGTATAAATTTACTACGTAATTGCAATTCTTTCTTTTTTGGCTATGTGACTCAGTCATAAACCATCAGTAAAGCTCCCACATTTTCCATAGTGTCAGCTGTGGCTCAAGAGTAGTATTCTTGGCTCTGAGTTAGAATGGTTGTGGGTTCAAGCCCCACTCCAGGGACTTGAATACAAAAAAAAATCAAGCCTGATACTCCAGTGAAGTGCTGCACTGTCAGAAGTGCCATCTTTTGGATGAGAAGTTAAAACAAGGACCTGTCTGCCCTCTCAAGTGGATGGAAAACATCCCATGGCACTATTTCGAAGAAGAGTTTGGAAGTTATCCCTGGTGCCCTGGCCAATATTTATCCCTCAACCTACATCACTAAAATGGATTATCCGGTCATTATCACATTGCTGTTTGTGGGAGCTTGCTGTGCACAAATTGGCTGTCCTGTTTCCTACAGTGATTACACTCCAAAAGTACTTAATTGGCTGTAAAGCGCTTTGAGACATGCAGTGGTCATGAAAGGCGCTATATAAATCCAGGTCTTTCTTTCTGCCTAACCAAGAATCGTTGCAGTGGAGTATGGATCTCAGGTTGAGGGAGTATATGTGGCATCATTATTTTTCATGGTCAAGATTAAGTCAAGCATCAGTGGGCGAAGGGTGAGGGATTTGGTTGATTTATTGCTCTTGAGACAAGGTGGCAGTGTGCTTTGAAGAACAAATGCTGAGAAACAGGGAGAGTTTGTAAGAGGAATGAGTGATAAAGTGCTGGCTATAGGGAGTATTTTGTCGGCAGTTTATAGTTGTTCTACTCCCTCAGACCTGCCCCACTGTGAATGGGATAAGTCCCTTGAAACAGTCATTCTCAAGTTGTAAGCTGACAGCAATGCTGATTAATCAGGAGTTTAGATAAACACATAGAATTTTTATGAATAGTTGTGTCACAGTTTATCAGCTCATTCTAATGAGAAAATCAGCATCAAAGACTGAACGGATCAGAAGTTGCATAAAAATTATATCCATCGGCAGTCAGGTGTTCGCAGTTTGGGCCCGTGAAATTAAATCTCCATCTTTTTATCACCATTTCTTTTCTTTCAGGTTTTTGTTAAATTGTATAATTTCCAAGAGTTATGTTGAAGTAACATCAGTGGATCCGACAGCTACTTTCATTTCTATAGTGCCTTTGAAAACGTGCCGAGGTGCTTCACGGGTGCGTTAGCAAACAAAAATTGACACTGAGCCAAAGAAGGAGACATTAGGACAGCTTGTTCAAAGAGGTAGGTTTTAAGCACCATCTAAAAGAGGAAAAATAGGTGTCGAGGTGGAGAGGTTTAGGGTCAGAATTCAAAAGCTTGGGAACTAGACGACTGAAGGCAATGGTGGGAGTGGAGGGAGTGGGGATCGTATCCAACAAGAGGATTGTTAAAGGATCATCAAGATCATTGGCAGTCCCTCGAAGCGAGGATGACTTGCTTCCACGCCAAAAAAGGATGAGTTCACAGGTGTTTCAATGAAGGACCTGAACTACGCATTGAAGGGTGGAAGATTCCTGTGCGTGGATTTTTTTAACGTGTGGTGGCTGTTGCACACCAGCCACCACACGGGCTTGACAGAGCTGGGTCTTGGTCCAGTGGCAAGGATTACCCAAGATGACTGGAGACCAGCTCTGCTGCACGGCCTAGCGCGCACATATCGCAGTGTGGGCTGGCCCGTGCTGCCCCTGGGCCCTCGCCTCTCCTGGGCCCCGATCACATCCTTCTACAAACTCTTGCTGCTCCTTTGCCCCTCCTGCCCGCACTACAATCAGTGACCTGACTTTGCAGCCATCGCCCTCCTGCACCAGCTTGCGCTGCTCCCTGAAAGTGGCCTCCACGTTGCTCCTGGGCTGCCGTACCTCCACTCCTTTTATGGCCCCGACCCCAACCTGCCGCTGCTCTATGGTTATGGGTGTCCTGGCAGCTGCCTCCTGCTGGGCCCAAATTCCACGTTATATGTTTGTAGAAAATTCATCATCTGTGAAGAGGATGGACAGTGAAAATTGCAGGTGCATACCCTTCTTCAAAACCTTTGACGTTTACTAAGTAAAGGCATTACTATGAGCCATGCAAATCAGAAGGCTCTTGCTTTGACTCCTGGCCTGGGCTGAGTTACTTGACCTCAGCCAGGGCAACCATTGAGATGGTGCAATGGGTTCAGTGCGATGGGACTAAGTAGACCAGGCCAATCACTGACCAGGAACCCCCACCCGGAGGCATGTAGCGGGTGAGGACTGGAATGAGCTCCATGGTATGATGTTCTGCCAACTCGCATTGTCTCGGTTTATGCACAAAGAATGGCTGCTTTGCTGAGGTATCAGTGCACTACAGGTGCCTATGGAGCTGTAGTTCGGAAAAACGCAGCACTGTCAGTGGAGGAAGGGAGCAGTAAAACCAGAAACTGCTGGAAATCACAGCGGGGTCAGGCAGCATTTGTGGAGAGAGAAACATATTTAAGGGTCGATGACCCTTTTGTCAGATGTTCGAAATGAACAGATTCTTAAAGAACACTGAGAGGGGGAGGGGAAGAAAGAACAAAAGGGAAGGTCTGTGATAGGGTGGAAGGCAGGAGAAATTAGAGAGACAAAAGGGATGATGGGCCGACTTGAGATGGTAATGGCAGAAGTTAGAAAAAGATGAGTCTAGATAGGATGTGAAGGGCAGAATAATTACCAGCTATCATGGGAAAGAGAGAGAATTTTTTTTTACATAAGATCAGGGCGGGAGGATGGGTTTAAGAAAAGGAGGAAGGAGCAAAATATGGAAGGGAGAAGGATGTTGCAGGGCGGAGGGGTGCGGAAGACTGAACTTCCCTCAAAGGCTAAAAATAAGGAGATTTCAAACTAGGTACTGTCCCTTTAATATGGTTTCACTTGCAGCCTGGAGGAAAAAGTTTGATGCCAGGTTAACCTGAAGAATAGCTGACTCTCCCTGCACAGCTACAGAAAGACTCTCCAAATTAACCAAAGCTCCGCTAAATAATTCAGAGCTCGATTAAAACCCAGTTGCAAAATGAGAGAAGTGTGAAAAGTCGCTGGCAGTGGAATGGGAACGTGATCCCCGCACATTTGTCAGATAAATAGCTGTTCCCAAAAGCACGAACGTCCCTCTTAAAAATCTCCAGCGAACCTCACCCGCTCCGACAATCACCCTGGGGGCATCCAAAGCGATACGACCTCGATCGTATACTTATTCCATTTTTGAATTTGCTTTGATTGGAGGACAGATTTTTCCGTGAAATGACATAGAATGACATAGAATTTACAGCACAGAGACAGGCCATTCGGCCCTATTGCTCTATGCTGGCATTTATGCTCCACATCATCCTTCTCCCACCCTATTTCATCTAACTCTGCCAGCATATCCTTCTATTCCTTTCGCCATTGCATTCTTATCCAGCTTCTCCTAAATGCATCTATGCTCCTTGCCTCAACTACTCACTGTGGTAGCGAGTTCTACATTCTCACCATTCCCTGGGTAAAGGACTTCCTCCTGTATTCCCTACTGGATTTATGAGTGACTATCTTATATTTATCAAACCCCTTCATCATTTTAAATTAATTCATCAACAACTCAATTATAAGGAAGAAAGATTCGTATTTCTAAAGCACCTTTCATGACCTTAGCACGTCGCAAAGCACTTCAAAACCAACTTTTGAAGTGTGGTCACTGTTGTAATGTAGGATCAGCTCCGCTGGGCAGGCCACATTGTCCGTGTGCCAGACACGTGGCTCCCAAAGCAAGCGCTCTACTCGGAGCTCCTTCACGGCAAACGAGCCAAAGGTGGGCAGAGGAAACGTTACAGGGACACCCTCAAAGCCTCCCTGATAAAGTGCAACATCCCCACTGACACCTGGGAGTCCCTGGCCAAAGATCACCCTAAGTGGAGGAAGTGCATCTGGGAGGGTGCTGAGCACCTCGAGTCTCGTCGCCGAGAGCATGCAGAAATCAAGCGCAGGCAGCGGAAAGAGCGTGCGGCAAACCAGTCCCACCCTTCCTTTCCCTCAATGACTATCTGTCCCACCTGTGACAGGGACTGTGGTTCTCATATTGGACTGTTCAGCCACCGAAGAATTATTTTTAGAGTGGAAGCAAGTCTTCCTCGATTCCGAGGGACTGCCTATGATGATGTTGGAAATGCAGGGATAAATACTGTCCAGTACACATGGGAGAACTCCCCTGCTCTTCTTCAAAATAGCACCAAGGAATCTTTTACATCCACCTGAGAAAGCAGACAGGCCTTGGTTTAAGGTTTCATTGGAAAGAAGGCACCTCCGACACATGTTGCCTGACCCACTGAGATTTCCAGCATTTTCTGTTCCTATTTCAGATTCCAGCGTCCGCAGTTTTTTGCTTTTGTATTCACCAACTACGTTGGAGAAAGATAAAGAGCAGAACAAATTAAGATTGGAATCGTTAAATGGAAAAAGGCCAATGTCCAGTTCGTTTGCCTTCAACATTGTAGTCACATGATACAGCAGGTGAGTTGTTGTGTCACCCATAGCTCAGTTGGTAGCAACCTGGTTTCTGAGTCAAACTGGCTGTAGGTTCAAATCCCTCTCTCTGTCCCCACCATTACCTTCAATCATCTAGTCCTTAAACTTTCAAATTCTGACCTTAAACCTCAGCATCTATTTCTCCTCTTTCAGGTGGTGCTTAAAACCTTCCTTTTTGACCAAGCTGTCCTAATGTCTCCTTCTCTGGCTTGGTGTCAATTTTTGTTTGATAACGCTCCTGTGAAGTGCCTCGGCATGTTTTCAAAGGCGCTATAGAAATGCAAATTGCTTTGGATCCTCTGATTTTACTTGAACATAACTCTTTAAGTGCACATCCAAGTACCTTTTAAATATTGTGAGGGTTTCTGCCTCTACCACCCTTTCAGGCAGTGTGTTCCAGACCCCCACTACCCTCTGGGTGAAGAAATGTATCCTCATCACACCTCTAATCCTTCTACCAACTACTTTAAATCTATGCCCCCTGGATAACAGGTCATCGACCTGAAACGTTAACTCTGTTTCTCTCTCCACAGGTGCTGCCTGACATGTTAAGTGTTTCCAGCATTTTCTGTTTTAATTTGAGGAAATGTTATCGTTGGATGATGCAACACATCAAGTCAAGTAATTGGAAGAAACATTAACGGAACAAAAAACCTGAAAGAAGCAAAGAGCGAGAGAGTAGCTGAGGTATTGGGAGGCCTGAGTAAACCAGCGAGATACTGGGAGTGACGGAACATATACCAAACCTGCAGATCAGGGTTGAAATTAAAACATTTATTTGGCAATTTGTCTTGCTATTCCTCCTCCTGTAGTTGTTGGCTCCTGAAGTCGGGTGTCTGTCAATCTCTGGTACCTTACGCAAGTGGCTATTAGTACTGTGTGAGCCTATGTTGAGTATTGACAGACTATTTCTCCTGGTGGGTAGGGGGAGCATAGGGGATGGGGGGCACTTCAGGTTATATACTCTCCAAGTGTCCATAAGCATGCACTCCCATCAAATGTGCATCACTCCACATGAGCCACCTTGTCTATTTCAACACAACTAATGGTTCCCTCTGACCTTTAATATTCCACTTTTTCCAACTGACTAATTCATAGAATCGTAGAAGGAGGCCATTTCGCCCCATGGTGTCCGCGCTGGCCGACAAAGAGCTATCCAGCCTAATCCCACTTTCCAGCACCTGGTCTATAGCCCTGTACGTTACGCCATTTCAAGTGCAAATCCAAGTACTTTTTAAATGTGGTGAGGGTTTCTGCCTCTGCCACTCTTTCAAGCAGTGAGTTCCAGACCCCTGCCACCTTCTGGGTGAAGACATTTCCCCTTAAATCCCCTCTAAACCTTCTACCAATTACTTTCAGAGAAATAGGTCCTTCCTATCCTCTGCATCTAAGCCCCTCATAATTTTATACACTTCAATAGGGTCTTTCCTCAGCCTCCTCTGTTCCAAAGAAATAACCCCAGCCTATCCAATCTTTGCTCATAGCTAAAATTCTCCAGTCCAGGCAACATCCTCATAAATCTCCTCCCGCTCTAGTGCAATCACATCTTTCCTGTAATGCGGTGACTAGAACTTCACGCAGTACTCCAGCTGTGGCCTAACCAGTATTTTATGCAGTTCAAGCATAACTCCCCCTGCTCTTGAACTCTATGCCTCGGCTAATAAAGGCAATTTTGTTTATAAAAGAAGTTATGGACTCTGTTTGTATTTCTGACAAGATCAGCGGACAGTATTCAGAGCACGTGCCCTTTCCCCTCTCTGATCCAGAGGTGCTGAGGCCTACTGGCGTGGCAGGTGCGATCAGCTAATTCAGTGCAGAACAACGACCCAACCTTTTGGCACGAACACCTCAGTTACAAGTTGCCTTTAAGATCTGTGCTGTCAGGGGACCGTGCTGAAGGATCTCTTTGATATAAGCGTTTTAACCCGCAGTGTCCACTCGCAGAAACAGGAGGGCCTGCTGGCACATAAAAACTTAGCATACCAAAAAAATGATATTTGCACACTTCCTTCAAAAAAAAATATTTTACATTTTTGGAAAGACGAGGGTTTCATTCCATTAACCTCCAAGTAGCTTAAGGATCTGTTTGCGGGAAAAAAAATGACAAGAAGTCAACTTGACGGGTCTGGAGTGAGACAGTTAAATGCCCTGGCTGCTCAGGATAATTAATAAATAAAGTACCAGGGGAGTCCTGCCATGGCATTGTGTATGACAGGGCTGTCTCCAGTGCGCTAAAGCATTAAATGACCAATTTCTGTCAGACTAACTTCCAGCGCTACAGAGCTATCCTTTCTTTGCAGTGAGTTTTTCACCAACTGATGGCTCCAGTTCATTTCTGCAGAATTAATTGGTCCCTGAATGAATTCTGTTGACAGGGCAATTCATCATGTGTTCAGCCTGACAGTGTGAGGGGGAGGGGGCTATGAGGCTGCCTTTTACTTCACTCCTGAGTACAGAACATAGGAGGCTGAACATGTCTGTCGACTGCTCTGGAACAGCACCTTTCAGTGATTCAGATCGATATCCGGGCATTATTTAAACTGGGGCTAGCCCCTTCTACCCTCTCTGTTTTGCCCTTGTTCACTGCATTGATGGCCTTCCTTTGGTTTGCACGGCTATGGGACGTGGCCTGGTACTGCTCACGCCTCATTGCGATCATTTCTGCTGGTTATTTTCTCATCTAGACTTTAGCTCGACGCGCTGGAAGCTTGTGAGTCATCAATGAAAAGTAATATAACTCAAGGCTCCCCAGGCTGGCCCCTGGCACTCGTGGTGTAGCATCGGGGTTGTGAACCCGAAACCCAGTCACAAATGCCATTCAAGTCTGGCTGCGTGAGCTTTGCCAGTGTTGAACTGGGAGGATCTGTAGTTGATCGTGGCAGAGAACTCCAACAGGTGTGGAAGTGAGGCAGTGCAAAAGATGGTAAGCAACCAGATGGGATAGTATGAGGCAGGCTGATAGATGAGGAGACGTCGCGGGATTTGGAAATATGAGACTGTGAATTCGCCTCCAATTCAAGGGGGTCGAAATTCGGTCCTGGTGTTTCTGAGGCGGTGACACCGGCCGAGTGCTGATTTTAACCCCAGGCGGTAGGTACCGTCTCAAACTTCAAAATTCAGTTTTGCCGCCCAAAGATGGGCGAACAGTGCTAAAGGTGGCACACTCACCCTCAGGCGCCAAGGGAGTGGCATCTCAGGAGGCCGACCGAATTTCCCGACCATGGGCTGCAATGAAAAAAAAAGTTTCCCACATTTTCCCTCACCCTCACTCCCCACCCCTCCCATTAATACCTAAGTGCTCAGAAAAAGATAAACATCACCACTTACCTTGCTCCCTGGACGCTCCCGCCCTGGGATCCCCGATGCCCCACCACCTTTCCCAGGCTGTACAGACACCTGCCGGTAAGGCCACCGCACTCACCGAATAGCGCATTGGCACCGGCAAGAGGCTGGTGCATGCTCGATGACGTCACCACGTGGGTGGCAGCCAAGCAGGCAGCGGTACGTCTTGCCACAACCCCCTAATTAAATTTCCCGACAGACCAACAACAACCGGATCGCACCTATGGTAAGTACTTAGCCGCCCGTTAGTCGCCCCTCTCCGGTGGTAATGGGCGGCGTTAGGAACCGAATTTCGACCCCAAGATGTTTTGATGCAGCACTGCATAATCCAGATGCCCAGGCTGTACTCTGCTGAGCCTTACTCAACAGAATATTTGACATCAGGCATGCTGAAGGGAAGGAGAGGTTTCAGTGAAGGGCAAGGGTAAGTTGAAAGGGATGTCTCCACTGAGACCCTACCATACGCTTCCCGGTGCCTGGCTTAGAGTGGCATTAGGGCTGACCATGCAGCAGACTTTCTTACCCCCACTTTCAGTGGTCAGTCAGTCAGTCATAGGTGGTCCCTCGAACGAGGATGACTTGCTTCTACAGGAGTTCACAGATGTTTCAATGAAGGACCCAATGTTCCTGAACTCCAATTGAAGGGGTGGAAAATGCCTGTGCATGGATTTTTTTAACGTGTGGTGACTGTTGCACATCGGCCACCACACGGGTTCGACAGAGCTCGGTCTTTATCCAGTGGCAAGGCGCATGCTCAGTGGAGGACTGAGGCAAAAAACGACACATGCCCTTCACTAGTAGGTCCACAAGTGTGCTTCTAATAGGAATTGTTAGATGCCAAATAGGATTCAGGAGCAGCAATCCCAGCTGATGTTTTCTCCTGGGCTGCAGTTCTTGACGCCATTGAGTGCAGCCATTTCCTGAGCCCGCCAGCTGCCCTGGCTAAGGTCAACTAATTTGGTGTAGACTCGTGACCAAAATTTAAACTTTGTCCCATGAGAATATGCATTGCTCTTGATGCCATGGCTCTAGTAAGCTGGGAAGCAAAGCTCATCTAATTCAGCAAGATCAGCTCATTTGCATAAATTATCACGTTCTTGCTGCTCATTTGGATAAATATAGGGAATGCTATGGCTGTACATGGGCAAGGAATGAGGGTAGCAGCTGTTAAAGGGCTGCTGTTCTTTTGCATAGAATTGCTTAGCATGCTCAGCATAGAAACTGACTGTTTGGCCCCTCATGCCTCTGCTGGCTCATGGGAAAACTCTGATCCACATACCAAACCTAATCTCTGGTCTCGAACTACCACAGATCCCAGTCCTCCACCCCTCTTCATCTAACCCTAACAGCATAAGTATGTACTCCTTTCTCCCTCATGTATTTATCCGGTTTCCCATTAAATGTATCTATGCTATTTGCCTCAACCATT
The DNA here is from genome assembly GCF_044704955.1 of Pristiophorus japonicus. Lineage (NCBI taxonomy): Eukaryota > Metazoa > Chordata > Chondrichthyes > Pristiophoridae > Pristiophorus > Pristiophorus japonicus. Next base: position 32,222,499 of record NC_091998.1, on the reverse strand, counting down.
CCCTGTGGTAGTGAGTTCCACATTCTCACCACTCTCTGGATAAAAAGGTTTGTCCTTTATTCACTGCTGGATTTATTGCCGACTATCTTATAATAATGGCCGCTAGTTTTGGTCTCCCTTTTATCTTCTCTATATGTATTGTATCCAACATTTTCATAATCCTAATGACCTCTATTAGGTCACCCCTCAGTCTTCTCTTTTCTCGAATAAACTCTAATTAAATCCATGACAATAATATGCACGCCACAAGCACTGAACTCTCAACATGGTGCGGCACCATCGATGTTTCATGGAAAACAATAGCTAACCTCACATGTCTTGCACACCAAGCAACATCAACAACAACTTGCATTTATATAGCCCCTTTAACATAGTAAAAACAGCCCCAGGCATTTCACAGGAGCGTTATCAAACAGAAATGTGACACTGAGCCACATAAAGAGATATTAAAAAGAAAGAAAGACTTACATTTATATAGTGCTTTTCATGACCACCAGACGTCTCAAAGTCAATGAAGTACTTTTGGAGTGTAGTCACTGTTGTAATGTGGGAAACACGGCAGCCAATTTGAGCACAGCAAGCTCCCACAAACAGCAATGTGATAATGACCAGATAAATTGTTTCTTGTGTTAAGTTGATTGAGGGATATAAGAACAGGTAACAAGAAGCTTGGTCAAAAATGTAGATTTTAAGGAGTATCTTAAAGGAGAAGAGAGAGGTAGAGAGGCGGAGAGGTTTAGGAAGAAAATTCCAGACATTAAAGCCTAGGCAGCTGAAGGCTTGGCCACCATTGGTGGAGCGATTAAAATGTGGATTGTGCAAGAGGCTAGATTTGGAGGAGTGCAGAGTTCTCAAAAGGTTATAGGGCTGGAAGGAGGTTACAGAGATAGGGAGGGGCGAGGCCATGGAGGGATTGGAACATGAGGATGACAATTTTAAAATTGAGGCGTTGCCAGACCGGGATCCAATGTGGGCTAGCGAGCACAGGAGTGATGGGTGAACGGGACGTGGTGAGAGTTAAGATATGTGCAGCAGAGTTTTGAATGAGCTCAGGTTTACAGAGGGTGGAAGGTGGGAGGCCGGCCAGGAGAGCATCGGAATAGTTGGGTTATAGGTAACAAAGGCATGGATGAGGGTTTCAGCTGTGGATGAGGTGAGGCGAGGCAGAGATGGCCGATAGTGCAGAGGTGGAAGTAGGCGGACTTGGAGAGGATATGGCCTTCCATGTCTGTGATTTTTTTTGATCGTTCTGGTTGGTGCTGAGACAGGCTGCTATTGGAGCACTCTGCTGTTGCATGCTGTGCCACCTCATCAAAGTGCCACCTCGCACTGCTGTGCAGCCATCCGTTCGCTGAGAATGGGACGTAGGCTGGTCAGTGGGCTGCCACTCAGGTTAGGTGCAGTTGCTGAAAGTGTATGATTTGTCTACTGTTAAAGGAGAACCTGTCCACAACCTTAGAGAGGGACATTGCACTGGTGATGGCACTGACAACCTGCACTGCCTCACTTCCCATGCGGAGCTCCCTCTGGGAATCATGGGGCCGGATCATTGACGACGTTGGCCAGGGAGAGCTTGGTTGCTTTGACCCAGCCCGAAAAGGCAAATGTTGTCTTAAGTTTCTTCATGCTTCTCCTTCAAGCTCACTCATCCAGTAATATACAAGCACATTCTAATGTGATGTGTTGCCCTTGAACCATTGGCAGCTGAACTTGCACCAAGTCCCGCTCATCCATCACCCCTGTGCTCACTGACCTACATTGGCTTAAGCAATACCTCGATTTCAAAATTCTCATTCTTGTTTACAAATCCATCCATGGCCTCGCCCCTCCCTATCTCTGTAATCTCCTCCAGCCTCACAAACCCACGAGATGTCTGCACTCCTCAAATTCTTCCCTCTTGAACATCCCTGATTATAATCGCTCAACCATTGGTGGCCGTGCCTTCAGCTGCCTGGGCCCTAAGCTCTGAAACTCCCTCCTTATACCTCTCTACCTCTCTTTCCTCCTTTAAGACGCTCCTTATAGAAATATAGAAATATAGAAAATAGGTGCAGGAGTAGGCCATTCGGCCCTTCGAGCTTGTACCACCATTCAATATGATCATGGCTGATCATGTAACTTCAGCACCCCATTCCTGCTTTCTCTCCATAATCCCTGATCTCTTTAGCCACAAGGGTCACATCTAACTCCCTTTTGAATATATCTAACGAACTGGCCTCAACAACTTTCTGTGGAAGAGAATTCCACAGGTTCACAATTCTCTGAGTGAAGAAGTTTCTCCTCATCTAAGTGGCTTACCCCTTAGCCTTAGACTGTGATTTCTGGTTCTGGACTTCCCCAACATCGGGAACATTCTTCCTGCATCTAACCTGTCCAATCCCGTCAGACTTTTATATGTTTCTATGAGATCCCCTCTCATTCTTCTACATTCCAGTGAATATAAGCCTAGTCGATCCAGTCTTTCTTCATATGTCAGTCCTGCTATCCCAGGAATCAGTCTGGTGAACCTTCGCTGCACTCCCTCAATAGCAAGAATGTCCTTCCTCAGATTAGGAGACCAAAACTGAACACAATATTCCAAATGAGGCTTCACCAAGGCCCTGTACAACTGCAGTAAGACCTCCCTGCTCCTATACGCAAATCCCCTAGCTATGAAGGCTTCTTCACCGCCTGCTGTACCTGCATGCCAACTTTCAATGACTGATGTACCATGACACCCAGGTCTCATTGCACCTCCCCTTTTCCTAATCTGTCACCATTCAGATAATATTCTGCCTTCCTGTTTTTGCCACTGAAGTGGATAACCTCACAATTATCTACATTATACTGCATCTGCCATGCATTTGCCCACTCACCTAACCTGTTCAAGTCACCCTGCAGCCTCTTAGCATCCTCCTCACAGCTCACACTGCCACCCAGCTTAGTATCATCTGCAAACTTGGATATATTACATTCTATTCCTTTGTCTAAATCATTAATATATATTGTAAATAGCTGGGGTCCCAGCACTGAACCTTGCGGTACCCCACTAGTCACTGCCTGCCATTCTGAAAAGGACCTGTTTATTCCTACTCTTTGCTTCGTGTCTGCCAGTGAATACAGGCTCAGTCGATTCAGTCTCTCCTCAAATGCCAGTCCTGCCATCCTGTGAATCAGTCTGGTGAACCTTCGTTGCACTCCCTCAATAGCAAGAATGTCCTTCCTCAGATTAGGAGACCAAAACTGTACACAATATTCAAGGTGTAGCCTCACCAAGGCCCTGTACAACTGCAGTGAGACCTCCCTTCTCCTATACTCAAATCCTCTTGCTATGAAGGCCAACGTGCCTTCTTCACCGCCTGTTGTACCTGCATGCAACTTTCAATGACGGATACACCATGACACCCAGATCTCATTGCATCTCCCCTTTTCCTAGTCTGTCACCATTCAGATAATATTCTGCCTTCCTGTTTTTGCCACCAAAGTGGATAACCTCACATTTATCTACATTGTACTGCATCTGCCATGCACTTGCCCACTCAACTAACCTGTCCAAATCACCTCTTATCTCTTTGACCAAGCTTTTGGTCATCTGCCGTAATTTCTTCTTCTGTGGCTCGGTGTCAAGTTTATCTGTTTTGTCTTACACACTACTGCTCTGTCTTGCAATGTTTTACTACGTTAAAGATGCTATATAAATCAAAGTTTTTGTTGTTGTTGCTCATACACTGTCCTTTTCTCTGTGCAGGGGCTTCTCAAGCAGATGCACCTTCCACTCGGAAGTTGGCACATCACATGGACGGCACCCGTCCAGCACTTCTGACCACACCCAGGCACCAACTTGGAGACATCCCCGTCAGGGAAATCAGCAAGAGAGGGTCACGAGAGAGCATCTGCTGAAGCACACAGTACAAGTTAGGAGGAGGAAGTTGAGGAGACACACGAGGAGCGGCAACAATGAGATGCAAAGCAAGGGCGATGGCAAGGGCCGGACATTTCTCCGCTGCAAGGTCCATCGTTTTGTACCTTACAGAGGCTGGGAACAAAGAAGAAATCATTCATGAGCAGAGCCACTTAATAAATTTTTCCGAGAATATTCCAAGCTCGCTGCATGCGAGGGAGATTTTGCGGAAGAGCAGCTCCAACATCGTGCAAGGTGGCATTGGAAACTTACAGTTGCCTTGAAGCAAGAGGCAGTTCTGTGGCCACTGCAGTGATATCCTGAGAATACAGAACCAAAGCAAAGCTCTCTGTGAACCTTGAGACTGTGGTTATTGAGACCTTTTATTTGCAGGAAGCTCTCAGATCTGGTTTGGAGATGCTGGAGCATCGGCTTGAAAGTACCTCGAGGACGAGTTTCACACAGCTTAGTGGTCTCCCAAGGTTTATTTCCACACAGATCCCCGATCATTCTCAATGGTCATCCTGCAACCAGGGCAAGAGGAGGCCTGGATAAGGCAGTTACCTCTCAGGGTACAGCCATATCACACTAATTGAGGTTTTCCCCTCAGAAGTGGCAAGTGATGGGCAATCAGAAACCAGCCAGCACAAGAGAAAAAGAGCTGGCAGTAGTTATAGGGTCATCTCATGATTCGACATGGAAAGGGTAAGGGACACAGCCCGGGTTCCCATTGAGCGATAGCAGGCTGCCAAGACACTCACTCCTCACTCTGAGACAGCACTTCGAAGGAGTTGGTGGGAGACACGACACATCGTGAACTCGCTCCATGGAAAAGCACCAAGGTAGGAAAATTACAGATAGCAGAGAACTACTCTGGTTGTACTTCTTTTGCAATGTTGTGCAGACATTGTTAGAAGGGACATATCAACAAGGGATAGTAGGATCGAGCGGGAAAGTGGAGTTCAGGTCGCAGATCAGCCATGATGTGATTGAATGGCAGAGCAGGTTCGAGGAGCCATATAGCCTACTCCTGCTCCTAATTCTTATATGCTTAATGTAGTTGATGAGACATACGCAGCAATGATTGTAGAGACAGTGATGATTAGCCGGAGCACGCTGTTCATGGACTTGTATGTTATAGGGACTGTTTATATGAGGTCATATTTAAAGATTTTGATCAAAGGCCCCATCAGTCGTCTTCCTACTTGTACGTCAGCCTCACCTATTTCTGCATTCCTCCTCCACCTACTCCTCCTCTTTCTGTTCCTTTGACAAGGCACATATTGACCCTTCTGGCCCTCTTGCTGAAAGGATTTCCCTCTCTAGATAGCAAGATCTTGCACCGTGAAGTAGACATTGATGATTTTGGACACCTAGTCAGGGCTATAAAGCAGCAGATGCTCTGCTTCAGCACATGAATTGTACTAGCCAAAATTGAGTGGAGGCACAAGTCTTCTTGTAGTTCTGTCCAGGGACTCCTCCGTGATGTCAATAGCCAGAGCCTTGTTCCCTTAGCAGCCAGTCATCTGTTCCTTCAAATACGGCTGACACAGGAGACACAAGTCATCTTTTATTTGCTTAAAGCATCATTGAACCAAAGGATGATGGATGTGACAAATGTCACCAATGGAAAGATCTGGTTATATAAAAACTCAAGCCAAGGCAACCTTCATCATCATCGTAGGCAGTCCCTCGAAATCGAGGAAGACTTGCTTCCATTCCAAAAGTGTGTTCTCAGGTGACTGAACAGTCCAATTCGGGAATTACAGTCTCTGTCGCAGGTGGAACAGACAGTGATTGGAGGAAAGCGTGGGTGGGGAGTCTTCACAGAAATGAGTAACGCTGTCGCCCTGGTAGGTCTTTTCTGAAAGGACATCGTGAGTAGATACCGTGGGGCCAAAATTGCCCACTGCTGGAAACGGGGTGCACCTACCCTGTTTCTGTTGTTCTTACTGGCGCGGAGGATGCAGTGGCCTCTTGAGCGAAATCCCGCTCTTTGGCTTTTTTTTTCAGTGGACCGGGAGTCGGTCACAATGGGGGCGGATGTGTGGCGGTGAGCGGAAGTTCGCACACTACAGGTCCGGAAGTTGGGGCGAGGTATCGTGGCTGTCGCTGTCAGTCACCATGGCTCTCCCTTCACTTAAAGTGGAGAGCCTTCGCAATTCTTTAGGTTCGGTCCACTGGGTCACCAGGGAGGGTTTCGGCTGGGCCAGCGGTCTGGCACCAAGAGTAGGCGGCCAGGCTGCCTGTTGGTAGCTCGGCTGAACCCGGGGGTGGGTGGGGGGCATAATTGTCAGCCTGACATAGCAGTTGGCCGCTAAGAAAAAACATGGCGGCAGCGGCAGTGGGCCCTCCCCTTTAATGGGAGCCGCAACGCCATTTTGAACAGACTCAAAGCTCAGCGCGCCGGCAGAAAAAGCTACCCTTGGCACCGTGCAGCAGCAGCAAGATTTGTTCAACGGAATTTCGCCATCGGGGTGGGGGGTGGGGGGGACATCGGCGGTGCACACTCTGATGACGCACTTAGGATGGATCGGTAGCAGCGGAGCGGTAGTGCGGGGAGTAGGCGGGTGAGTGGGTCACCGCCGGGATACTGCAGGAGCGCAATTTTCAAAATGGTGGCCAACGCACGAAAAGTCGGCGGCCATTGCACTCCGCAGCATGGCCGTCATCGGCGGTAACAGGCCTTAAGGGAAGAGGCAATTTCAGCCCCCATAACTCTTGTTGGCCTCCTTCAGCTGCCAGCCTGGGTTCAGTGGTAGCACTCTCACCTCTGAGCCAGAAGGTCATGGCCACTCCAACGACTTGAGCACATAATCCAGGCTGACACTCCAGTGCAGTACTGAGGGAGTGCTACACTGTCGGAGGTGCCCTCTTTCAGATGAGATATTAAACTGAGGCCCCGTCTGCTTTCTCAGTTGGACGTTAATGATCCTGTGGCATTATTTTGAAGAAGAGTAGGGGAGTTATCCCCAGGGTCCTGGGGCCAATATTTATCCCTCAACCAACATCACTAAAACAACTGATGTGGCCATTCATTTCATTGCTGTTTGTGGGACCTTGCTGTATGCAACTTGGCTGCCACATTTCCGATATTACAACAACTCAAAAATATTTGAACCCATAACCTCCGAACGCAGATGCGAGAGTGCAGCCATCAGATCTACCACAATTTACCAGTGCCTTTTCAGTGCAGTGGAACTGCAGCATAATGCTACTGGATAGTTGGGGTACCTCCTGTACCAGGGTTGTTATGCTCAATGTTAAACAGGCTCAGAAACGTATAAGATTCTGAGGGGGCTTGACAGGGTAGATGCAGGGAGTTTGTTTCCTCTCATGGGGAATCTAGAACTAGTCTCAGAATAAGGGGTCGCCAATTTTAAACAGAAACGAGGAAGAATTTCTTCTCTCAGAGGGTCGTTATTTCTTTGGAATTCTCTACCCCAGAGAGCTGTGGAGGCTGGGTCATTGAATAGGGCCCAGCATGGATTTATGAAAGGAAAATCATGCTTGACAAATCTGGAATTTTTTGAGGATGTTTCCAGTAGAGTGGACAAGGGAGAACCAGTTGATGTGGTGTATTTGGACTTTCAGAAGGCTTTCGACAAGTTGCCACACAAGAGATTAATGTGCAAAGTTAAAGCACATGGGATTGGGGGTAGTGTGCTGATGTGGATTGAGAACTGGTTGTCAGACAGGAAGCAAAGAGTAGGAGTAAATGGATACTTTCCAGAATGACAGGCAGTGACTAGTGGGGTACCGCAAGGTTCTGTGCTGGGGCCCCAGCTGTTTACATTGTACATTAATGATGTGGACGAGGGGATTGAATGTAGTATCTCCAAATTTGCGGATGACACTAAGTTGGGTGGCAGTGTGAGCTGCGAGGAGGATGCTATGAGGCTGCAGAGTGACTTGGATAGGTTAGGTGAGTGGGCAAATGCATGGCAGATGAAGTACAATGTGGATAAATGTGAGGTTATCCACTTTGGTGGTAAAAACAGAGAGACAGACTATTATCTGAATGGTGACAGATTAGGAAAAATGGAGGTGCAAAGAGACCTGGGTGTCATGGTACATCAGTCATTGAAGGTTGGCATGCAGGTACAGCAGGCAGTTAAGAAAGCAAATGGCATGTTGGCCTTCACAGCGAGGGGATTTGAGTACAGGGGCAGGGAGGTGTTGCTACAGTTGTACAGGGCCTTGGTGAGGCCACACCTGGAATATTGTGTACAGTTTTGGTCTCCTAACTTGAGGAAGGACATTCTTGCTATTGAGGGAGTGCAGCGAAGGTTCACCAGACTGATTCCCGGGATGGTGGGACTGACCTATCAAGAAAGACTGGATCAACTGGGCTTGTATTCACTGGAGTTCAGAAGAATGAGAGGGGATCTCATAGAAACGTTTAAAATTCTGACGGGTTTAGACAGGTTAGATGCAGGAAGAATGTTCCCAATGTTGGGGAAGTCCAGAATCAGGGGCCACAGTCTAAGGATAAGGGGTAAGCCATTTAGGACCGAGATGAGGAGAAACCTCTTCACCCAGAGAGTGGTGAACCTGTGGAATTATCTGCCACAGAAAGTTGTTGAGGCCAATTCACTAAATAGATTCAAAAAGGAGTTAGATGTAATCCTTACTACTAGGGGGAATCAATGGGTATGGTGAGAAAAAAGGAATAGGGTACTGAAGTTGCATGTTCAGCCATGAACTGATTGAATGGCAGTGCAGGCTCAAAGGGCCGAATGGCCTACTCCTGCACATATTTTCTATGTTTCTATGTTTCTCATATATTTAAGGTGGAGATAGACAGATTTTTGAACGATAAGGGAGTCAAGGTTTATGGGGAGCAGACGGGGAAGTGGAGTTGAGGCCAAAGTCAGATCAGCCATGATCTTATTGAATGGCGGAGCAGGCTCGAGGGCCCAGATGGCCTACACCTGCTCCTATTTCTTATGTTCTTATGTTCAACTGAGGTACACTATTATGGCTGCAGAGTTTCAGAGGTATCACTATACTGCTGACACCCAGTACTGTTGGTGAGGGTCATTATCAGCACATCCCATGGTCTTCCTTCATTTCTGACCATTAGCCAGTCTTCCACCATAACTTCCAGACTCTGCCGCAGAACTCCATCACTCAGACATGGAATATAATGACCCCAATGTTCTACCCTGAAGAAACTGCACTGGACTGATTGCTTCCATACTCTAAGAAGTTCCATGTTAGGCTCTGCACTTTGTCATGTGTCCATGTAATCTGAGGTCTCATCTGTCCACTCGCTAGCACATGATGAGTACTATTCCTAGCCCTTCCCATTGTACACGTCCTGGCCGTACTCTGCTTTCATTTCTTCTTCTGTCTACTCCAGCTATTGCCTCCAATACCCCCTTTCAACCTACCCTCTCAATCAATAACCACTTCTCAGTCCCCTTACCCAGACAATGATGTTACTGCCGAGGTGACTTTATCTCCTATGATTGACCCTGCTGGACAAGGCAGTGTTCTCCCTCTGCTCTTCCGCTGATCCTTTCTGCTGCCCACCAGAGCACATATCTTGCTGGCTATTCCTGAGCAGCAATGCACATCACCTGAACCCCCACTTCCAATGGCATTCCTGCCCAGTTCAGTCCCTCTCATCCCCTCTGAGTTCCTCTTAACCTTTCCACTTTCCCCTCCTCTGGCTCAGCTTGTGATTCATCAACCACCCGACAGAATATTTGCTCCCACATATGTATGGTCCTTGCCATCTACGACCACATCATGAATGATTCTATGGTCACTCGAGCTCTAACGCAAACGGAAGGTATGACCTCATGGGTTTCACTGCCAAGTCTCACTTCAGCATCTTACCGTACTCCTCTGGCATCTTTTTATCCTTCCTCGTCTCAGTCACCACCTACTACCCTCCCAGGGCTCACAATGTCTTTCGTGTCAAGGGCTCCTCCCTTCTCTTCTCTTTTAGCTTCTGTACCAGGTAGCTTATTATGCTTGGTGATTTCAACATGCACTTCAATTCCCCTTACACCCTCAGCTTCTCTAATCTGCTACCATTGTTCAATCCCATCTTTGACATCATCTCTCCAAACCACTGCTGTGGCTATCACCTTGATCTCACCATGATCCGCAAACATGCCTCCTTCAAGATCCCCATCACCAATAAAGCATTCCATGATCAATTCCTCTGATTAATTACTTGTCTCCTTACCATCCACATATCTCTGCCAAACTGATTCGCGTCACCCCCTGAGCCTGGAAAGATGTACACCGCGCTCCTACCCCAGTTCACTCTCCAACTACTAACTTACCCTCCATCACAGCATCCTGACAACTTTGCTGCTACAGATTGTTCATCTGCTCCCTCACTTTTACTATCAATTCCCACATCCCTACTAAGTCACATTGGGCCCAAGTTTGCCCCCCCGGTTAAGGTACGCCGACTTTGTCGAAGAAAAACAATGCCGAAAACTTATCTCATTTTTCTCCCCGCTCCTTCTGGGCGTGGCACAGCACAAGCAGTGGGGGGGCGGAGCCAGGTCCCGTTGCTGAAAACAGTGCAAGGACCTCTGCACATGCGCGTTAGCGTGTGCACGCATGTGCAGTAGCTCCTCGCCCCCACAATCTCTGCATGTGCTCTGCAGGCTGTGTGGGAGGGGCCCGAAGCACGCCGTATCTCCTCGCCCCCTGGAAACCTGCATAGCTTCCTTGTTGATAGGGAGATTAGTATTTCTTGTTGCAAGTTGTAGCACATAGGCAAGTGATAAGTATAATTGGTATTTGGTATTTTGATGTTCTGATCTGAATATGTCTCAAATGAATTCATATCAAAAGATGATTTGATTCCTTTCAGCCTTGGATTAGGGGATTTATAGATTAGAAACACTTTTCAAGAAAATCAAGATGGAACTTTGGCCTAAGGCACGTGAAGGAACTTGTCGATTTAGCTAAAATTTTCTTAGTTACAGGGAGTGTTTGAATTCTTGGCTGAGTGACGTTCCACAATTCAAAGGAGCCAGTTCCCAATATTTCAGTGAGGTTGCAGACAATGTAGGATTTTTACAATTTTGGCTGGCACGGGCTTGACGGGCTCTGCAGGCGCCCCTATCCCTATCCCTATCCCTGGCCGAATGGACTCCCTCATCGGCGGCCTGCTGCCTTCCCTTCACAAAAAGGCAGGATTTCTATTTTTTAGTTGTTATTGATTGATTGATTGCTTATTACTTTGGTCTTGGTGTTTTAGGTGCAGGTTTCCTTCTACTTTTTATTTGTTAATTAATTGCTTATTACTTTTTGTGCTTTGTTTAGTGCTTGGTGAGTCTTGCTGCTAGGTGCAGGTCCTCTCAGCTTCCTTGTATTTTTTATTTGTTATTGAATGTTTATTTTTGTGCTTTGATTAGTGCTTGCTGCTTTAAATGTACTTTAATGTTGCTGTGAAGGTGTTTACTGCTTTGCAAGGTCCTCTCACTTCCCTTCCCCCCCCCCCCCAACCCCCGCCCCCCTCCCCAACCCCCCGCCGGCTATCTCTGGCTACCTGCGCTGATTTCTTAATTCACCACAAGATTTTTCTGTGCGGCCACAAGTGGCCACATTCGCTGGCCTAACTAAAAGTTAGTTTGGAGTAACTTTTAGCTGTATAAACTTGCTTCAATAGCCAAAACAGACGTAAGTGGCTGGTAACACCCCCTATAAACTAATTAACTCACTTACACTGGAGCAAATTAATTGGGCAGAATTCGATATTTAAGATACTCCAAAAAAATCAAGTTGCTCCAAAAAAAATAGAGCAACTCCTGGGCAAACTTGGCCATTCCCCTTAGCGTGGATGTCCATTTTTTCATCCTGGAGCCTAAGGGCCACAGAGTTCAGTCCACCTGTTGCACCACTGCTCTTGTTGTCCACTGCCTGACCATGTCAAGCATTCTGATACAACCTTCTCCACCGCCGCAAATATGCCGTCTCCAGGCAATACAACCGCTACACGAGCAAAGACATGTCGATCCAGGCCGACTTGAACAATCTACCACCAACCTGTCTCAAATCTAGAAGGCCATTTTGGACCATCGCCGAATCCCTTTAGGGATCCCCCCTCAGCCTTGATGACCGATGACGAAATGCTTGGAAGAACTGTGACATACGGAATGGATTCCTTACAGAGGAGCCGACAGTACAACCTGAAGAATCAAACCTGTTGTGTATCTGTAAAGCTTGCACTCCCATGTTCCGCCACCAGGGAGTGCATCCCCTGAAGTCCCAAGGGATCCCAGCATCCCTTGGGAGCACTGTATATAAGCCGGCTCCTAAGGCCTGTTCCTCACTCTGAAGTGTCTTAATAAAGACTGAGGTCACTGTTACTTTAACCTCCCTGTATGCAGTCTCATCTGTGTTAGGAACACAATAACTGGCGACGAGTATACGAATCCAACACAAAGATGCAGCAAACTGTAGGCATCCTGGAGAAGTTCTCGGAGGATGAGGACTGGGAAGCTTATGTCGAAGGCTCGATCAGTACTTTGTAGCTAACGAGCTGGATGGAGAAGGAAGCGCTGCAAAAAGGAGAGCGGTCCTCCCTATGGTCTGCGGGGCACCGACCAACAGCCTCATGAAGAATTTTCTGGCTCCGGTGAAACCCACAGATAAGTCGTATGAGGGGCTGTGTACACTGGTTCAGGAGCATCGTCACCCGAGGGAGAGTGTGCTGATGGCGAGGTATTGGTTCTACACATGCCAGCGATCTGAAGGTCAGGAAGTGGCGAGCTACGTCGCCCAGCTAAGGCCACTTGCAGGACAATATGAGTTTGATGGCTACCTGGAGCAAATGCTCAGGGACTTTTTTGTACTGGGCATTGGCCACGAGACCATCCTATGAAAACTTTTGACTGTAGAGACACCGACTCTCAGTAAGGCCATTGCGTTTATGTCCACCAGTGATAACACCGAAAAATCTCTCAGCACACAAGTGCTAGCAATGTTCATAAATTAACTGGAACTGTGTTTGCGAGCAGAAATGTACAGGACAGAAACCACGAGTCTGCAACTGCCAGCAGGCCTCAGGTGACCCAGATGACTCAGAGTCCGCAACAAAGGATGAATACAAGGCAATTCACACCTTGTTGGCATTGTGGAGGCTTCCATTCAGCCTATTCATTTTTCAAAGGGTATGTTTGCAAGAGCTGTGGAACAAAGGGGCACCTCCAACGAGCTTGCAGACGAGCTACAAGCTGTACAAAACCTGCTAACCACCAGGTGGCAGAGGAAGATCGGTCCATGGTGGATCAAAGCAATTTCGAGCCTCAGAGAGAGGAGGCAAATGCTGAAGTACATGGGGTGCACACATTTTTGACAAAATGTCCATCTATAGTGCTAAGCATAAAATTGAATGGAACTGGACACTAGCGCTAGCCCATCCATCATGGGTAAAAAGATGTTTGAGAGACTGTGGTGCAACAAGTCACTCAGACCAGACATGAGCCCCATCCATACGAAACTGAGAACGTACACCAAAGAGCTTATCACTGTCCTGGGCAGCGCCTACGAGGGCACGGTGCATGAACTGCCACTCTGGATTGTCCCGGGCGATGGCCCCACACTGCTTGGAATGAGCTAGCTGGGCAAAATCCACTGGAACTGGGATGACATCCGAGCGCTATCACATGTCGATGAGGTCTCATGTACCCAGGTTCTTAACAAATTTCCTTCCCTTTTTTGAGCCAGGCATTGGAAACTTTTTCCGTTGAAGATGCGGATCCACTTGGTCCCAGAGGCATGACCCATTCACCACAAGGCGCGAGCGGTACCTCACATGATGAGGGAGAGAGTGGAAATCGAGCTGGACAGGCTGCAACGCGAGGGCATCATCTCCCCAGTGGAATTAAGGGATTGGGCCAGCCCGATTATTCCAGTATTCAAAAGTGATGGAACGGTCAGGATTTGCGGCGATTATAAAGTAACTATTAATCGTTTTTCATTACAGGACCAATACCTGCTACCTAAGGCAGACGACCTATTTGCCACGCTGGCAGGAGGCAAGACATTCACCAAGCTCGACGTGACTTCGGCCTACATGACGCAGGAGCTGGAGGAGTCTTCGAAGAGCCTCACCTGCATCAACACACACAAGAGATGGTTCATCTACAACAGATGCCCGTTTGGAATTCGGTCAGCTGCAGCGACCTTCCAGAGAAACATGGAGAGCCTACTCAAGTCGGTACCACTCACGGTGGTTTTTCAGGACGACATATTGGTCACGGGTCGGGACACCGTCGAGCACCTACAAAACCTGGAGGAGGTCCTCCAGTGACTGGATCGCGTAGGGCTGTGGCTGAAGAGGTCGAAATGCATCTTCATGACAACAGAAGTGGAGTTTTTGGGGAGAAAGATCGCGGCGGACGGCATTCGGCCCACAGGCGCCAAGACAGAGGCTATCAGGAACGTGCCCAGGCCACAGAACGTCACGGAGCTGCGGTCGTTCCTGGGACTCCTCAACTATTTTGGTAACTTCCTACCAGGGTTAAGCACTCTCTTAGAGCCCCTACATGTGTTATTGCGTAAAGGTGAGAACTGGGTATGGGGAAAAAAACCAAGTAATTGCTTTTGAGAATGTCAGCAACATTTTATGTTCCAACAAGCTGCTTGTATTGTATAAACCGTGTAAAAAACTTGTGCTTGCATGTGATGCGTCGTCGTACGGAGTCGGGTGTGTATTACAACAAGCTAACGTTGTGGGGAAGTTGTAACCTGTCGTCTATGACTCCAGGAGCCTACAGCACGATTGAGAAAGAGGCATTAGCGTGTGTGTTCGGGGTAAATAAAATGCACAGTACCTGTTTGGCCTCAAATTTGAGCTGGAAACCGATCACAAGACCCTCATATCCCTGTTCGTTGAAAACAAGGGGATAAATATTAATGCCTCAGCCCGCATACAAAGGTGGGCACTCGCGCTATCAGCATATAACAATGCCATCCACCACATGCCAGGCACCGAAAACTGTGCAGATGCTCTCAGTCGGCTACCATTGCCCACCACAGGGTTGGAAATGGCGCAGCCTGCAAACTTGTTGATGGTGGCGCAGCCCGCAGACTTTTTGATGGTCATGGAAGCATTTGAAAATGATAAATCACTTGTCACGGTCCGCCAGATTAGGACTTGGACCAGCCAAGATCCTCTGCTGTCCCTTGTAAAAAACTGTGCACTGCATGGGAGCTGGGCCAGCATCCCCGTTGACATGCAAGAGCTAATCAAGCCGTTCCAGCGGCGAAAGGACGAGCTGTCCATTCAGGCAGACTGCCTGTTGTGGGGTAACCACGTAGTGCTACCCAAAAAGGGCAGGGAGACGTTCGTCTCGGATCTCCACAGCACATACCCGGGTATAGTAACGATGAAAGCGATAGCCAGATCCCACGTATGGTGGCCCGGTATCGACTCTAACTTAGAGTCCTGTGTACGGCAATGCAGCGTGTGTGCTCAGTTGAGCAACGCGCCCCGCGAGGCACCACTAAGTTTGTGGTCCTGGCCCTCCAGACCATGGTCAAGGATCCATGTCGACTATGCGGGCCTGTTTCTTGGTAAAATGTTCCTGGTGGTGGTGGATGCTTTTTCAAAATGGATTGAATGTGAAATAATGTCAGGAAGCATCGCCACCTCCACCATTGAAAGCCTGAGGGCTATGTTTGCCACCCACGGCCTGCCTGACATACTGGTCAGTGACAACGGGCTATGTTTCACCAGTGCCGAATTTAAAGAATTCATGACCCGCAATGGGATCAAACATGTCACCTCGGCCCCGTTTAAACCAGCCTCCAATGGGCAGGCAGAGTGTAAGGGTTTTTTGCTCTGCCCAATTACAGGGGTCTTTGGTGGCTGGTGGTGTATTGGGCCTCTCTGTCCCTTCTAGGGGACGGTCCAGCAGCTTATGGCTCGCTGACCACTAAACCGGCGGTTTCGAAGCGCCCTAGCACCCCTATCTGGTTCTAAACTCAGAATTTTGGTGGATTATGAGCTTCCACAAGGGAAAACAAAACATTCAGAGACAAGTGGTCCTTGGAACAAAAAAAACACGGGTAAGTCCAATTTATTAACCACGGTCAGTTTCCAACAAGGTCAAACTTTATCAAAACACATATCTGACACACACTTATAAACTATGAAAATCTATGGGAAGAAACGGACACAATGAAAACCTTACACAATTTTATCTTTACAAGACAGTTCTAACACCACCCCCACCCCCCTTTTTACCTGACTGACCTAGGCTGACAGTTGGCAAAAGAAACCCCAGGATAATACTTACGATCCCTTTTTGACAGTTATTCCTTTTAGCCTTAGGATGGTTGGTTTACGGGGTAGCTGGAGTGAATGTTGCCTCTCCCAGTTACTTCGGTCTCTGGTTCTTCAGCTGGTTGGCCTCGGAGCGTTGTTCGGTGTGCGGCTCGGCTTCTTGAGACGATGTTGGGCCTCTCGGTAGTTGGGTTGTATATTCCGCACACAAGTCAAGTCCAGGGCCCATTCGATGGTAGGTTTCCCAGCCGGTAACAGTCCGTCTCCGTTCTCTCTCGGCTTCTGTCTGTCTGTGACTGCTACTGCTCCTCGACTCCTTCTCCTACTGCTCCAGGAGCTTCTCTCCTTCCTCACTGCTCCAGCGGCTTCCTCTCTGTTCTCCCAGTGGTTCTCTAGGTCCTATATTTGTACCCAATTTTGTAAGTTTGGGCGGGGAGATAGCTTTGAATGTTTAATCAGAAGATGTTCATAATTTGATTAGGGGTGAGTCATATTTTCGAACTGGGCTGGGTAGTCCTCATTGGTTGAGGATTTTCCCGCTTCAGGCCTGACTCGACCCCTGATTGGCCTGCCAGAATGCACTTTTCCCCCATTGGCCAGTGCCTCTGTCTCGCTTGTGAGCCAGACTCCACAATGTCTGTATCCGCCCACACGTTTCCCAGCCTGCCTGGTCTGAGGATTTTATTTGGCCAAAAATGTTTATTTAAAATTTATAGATCGATCCTATTTAGTTTTCTTGTCCTTGGGGTGTTCCAATAAAATGCGGCCGTGGATTTTCGAACCTTACAAGAGCGGGCAGTACAAACAATCAAACAGAGCCTTAAACGAGTCACAGAAGACTCACTCCAAACCCGCCTGTCCCGAGTATTGCTCAGCTACCGCACGAGACCCCACTCGCTCACAGGGGTGCCCCAGGCTGAGCTACTCATGAAAAGGACACTTAAAACCAGACTCTCGCTGGTTCACTCCAACCTGCATGAACGGGTAGAGAGCAGGCGGCAGCAACAAAATGTAAACGATGGTCGCGCCACTGTGTCATGGGAAATTGATCTGAATGGCCCTGTGTATGTGCTAAACTATGGACATGGTCCCAAGTGGATCGCGGGTACGGTGATAGCTAAAGAAGGGTGTAGGGTGTTTGTAGTCAAACTAGACAATGGACAAATTTGCAGAAAGCACCTGGACCAAACGAGGCTACTGTTCACGGACTGCCCTGAACAACCCACAGCAGACACCACCTTTTTCGAGCCCACAACACACACCCAAAGGATCAATGACACCACCCCGGACCAGGAAATCGAACCCATCACGCCCAACAGCCCAGCAAGACCAGGCTCACCCAGTAGCCCTGCAAGGCCAACAACATGCCGGCCCAGCGAGGGTACAGCCAACACACCAGAACAGACATTTGTACCGAGGTAGTCCACCAGGGAAAGAAAGGCTCTCGACCGCCTCACCTTGTAAATAGTTTGCACTTTGACTTTGGGGGGGAGTGATGTTGTGTATCTGTAAAGCATGCACTCCCATGTTCTGCCACCAGGGAGTGCATCCCCTGAAGTCCCAAGGGATCCCAGCACTGTATATAAACCTGCCCCGAAGGCCTGTTCCTCACTCTGGAGTGTCTTAATAAAGACTGAGGTCACTGTTACTTTAACCTCCCTGTGTGCAGTCTCATCTGTGTTAGGAACACAATAAAACCTTCCTCAAAAACAGTGGAGAACCATCAACCACCTCAGAACCGGTCACGGTCGATGCTGCCACCTTCTCCATCGGTGGAAGATTAACGTATCCCCATCATGCGACTGTGGAGCTCCTAATCAGACCCTGGAGCACAACATCGAGCACTGCCCTCAGAGGGAATTCACAGGCAGCCTACAAGGTATTCACGCTGTTACACCGGAAGCTTTGGCCTGGATATCTGACTTAGATAGTGACATTTGATTTGCTTTGCTACTACCATACGAAAGAAGAAGACTACTTTCTCCATGGCCAAATTTTCAGAGTACTCCAGCGTAAGGACAGTGCATGACTAATGACCTCTGCAAACCACTTCTCCCAACCCCTCCACCTTCACTTGTAACATCATTGCAAGGAGTTGACAGATTGCTTTGCCTCAGTCAAGACCTTAAATAAACCCCAGCGTATTACCCTAGCTCCGTGAATACTGCAGCTTCTCTTCCATGAGACCCACCTCATGCTCCTTCTGTCCTTTCCTCATCCAACCAGTGACCAATGAACTACATTTCCTAACCTTTATATTTGGCATTATTCTTAACCGTTCTCTTTTTCAGACACTATTCCTCTCCCTTACAAAAGTGTGCTCAAAATGGCTGCCTTTGATCCATCGTAACCTTTATTTCCTCCCTCACAACTTCGTGTTCAAATTGCGTCCCTCTGATTTCCGTACTGTTCATAGCAATGAGACTGCCTTGGTCAAAGTCTGCAACAATGTCCTTTGTGATTGCGTCTACAGCATGCTATCCCTCATTATCTTCCTCGATCTCTCTGGAATACAGTCAACCATGCCATCCTTCCCCATAGCCTCTCTTCCATGGTCCACCTCAGTGCGTGCGCCTTTGCACGGTTACTTCTCTATGTCCCAACAGGGCTGTGCTTCTCCAGCAATGGCTTCCCCTCGTACTCTCTCAGAGTCACCTCTAGAGCTCACCAAGAATTCATACTTGGCCCCTTGTCATCCTCAGTGACCTCATTGTGTAGGCTGCCATATATATGCTAAAAACACCCAACAATTCTCTCCACTTCCCTAATAACCACCTCTGTACTGTCAGATTGCCTATCCGACATTAAGTTATAGATCAACCAGAATTTCCTCTAATTAACAGTGGGAAGACCAAAGCCATTGTTTTTGGCTACTTTTCTGCTTCTGTAACACTCTGTACTGACTCCATGCCCCCGCCCCCCCACCACCCCCCCTCCCCTCCCCCACCCCACACCCCCCACCAGACCATTCGCTTGGGGTTAAACCAGTCTAGGGACAACCTTAAAATCTTGTTTGATTCCGAGCTGAGCTCCAAACTCCAGATCCTATCCTTCTGACGTGTGAAAGGAAGGCTGTTTCCAGTGGGGTTCCACAGGGCTCAGTATTGGGTCCCTTGCTTTTTGTGGTATATATCAATGATTTAGACTTGAATACAGGGGGTATGATTAAAAAGTTTGCAGATGATATTAAAATTGTCTGAGTGGTTGATAATGAAGAAGAAAGCTGTAGACTGCAAGACGATATCAATGAACTGGTCAGGTGGGCAGAACAGTGGCAAATGGAATTCAATCCATAGAAGTGTGAGGTAATGCATTTGGGGAGGGCTAACAAGGCAAGGGAATACATATTAAATGGTAGGACTCTGAGAAGTGTAGAGGAACAAAGGGACCTTGGAGTGCATGTCCACAGATCCCTGAAGGTAGCAGGCCAGGTAGATAAGGTGGTTAAGAAGGCAAATGGAATGCTTGCCTTTATTAGCTGAGGCATAGAATACAAGTGCAGAGAGGTTATGATTGAACTATATAAAACACTGGTTAGGCCACAGCTGGAGTACTGCGTGCAGTTCTGGTCACCACATTACAGGAAAGATGTGATTGCACTTGTAAAGTCCTTACACAATACCACAAATCCACACGAGGCACATTCTATGGACAAGGGCACTCCATGACCTGAACCTTTATTCACAGGACCAAGAAGTCTTGACCCTGCGTGGGACCTCCCTTTATATACCTGAGTGACCAGGTGAGGAGTGTCTCCCACAAGTTCACCCCCTGTGGTCAAGGTGTGCTTTTCTTACATATATACAGTATTGCAGTGTTGTAACATAAAGATTACATACATGACATCACCTCCCCCTCAACATCTTATTGGGATCATAGGTTAAGTCTCTCGGGTGGTCTGCGCTCTCTCGTGGAGTGCCGCAGTTGGGGCTCTGGTTGTTGAGCCTTGGTATGCGTGTCTGTCACCTGTGGTGATTCTGCCTGTTCGGGCTGACCGCAGGGACTGTGTATGCTGCTGAATGTTCTTGTTGCTCGTTCACTGGTCATCTCATGATCTTCCTCAGGTTCCTCAGTGTCCATGTTGAAACTTTTTTTTACTTGGTCCAGATGCTTGCGGCATATCTGCCCATTGTTAAGTTTAACCACGATGACCCTATTCCCCTCTTTGTCTATTACAGTACCCTCAAGCCGTTTGGGCCCCAAAGCGTGATTGAGAACAAATACGGGGTCATCAATTTCTATACATCTCCCCCTTGAATTTCGGTCATGGTACTCGTTTTGGGACTGGCGCTTGCCCTCAACACTGTCGGACAGGCCTGGATGAATGAGGGACAGCTGAGTTTTGAGTGTTCGTTTCATGAGTAGCTCCGCAGGCGGGACCCCGTGAGCGAGTGCTGTTGGGACCTATAGGCCAGCAGGAGGCGCAATAGGCGGCATTGAAGAGAGGGTCCTTGAATCTGGAGCATGCCTTGCTTTATGATTTGGACCGCACGTTCCGCCTGTACATTGGAGGCTGGCTTGAACAGTGCTGTCCTGGCATGATTAATGCCATTACCCGACATGAACTCCCGGAATTCGTAGCTTGTGAAACATGGCCCATTATCGCTAATAAGGATGTCCGGCAAGCCGTGGGTCGCAAAGAACGCACGCAGACTCTCCACGGTGGTGGATGTCGTGCACAAATTCAAGATGATGCACTCGATCCATTTCGAATACGCATCAACCACAATAAGAATCATTTTTCCCATAAACGGGTCCGCGTAGTCTACGTGTATACGTGACCATGACCTGGTGGGCCAGGGCCACGGGCTGAATGGGGCCTCCCTGGGGGCATTACCTAGCTGGGCACACGTCATGCACCTGCGAACACAGTGTTCCAGGTCTGAATCAATTCCCGGCCACCACACATGTGACCGGACAATGGCCTTCATCAGCACGATGCCTGGGTACTCGCTGTGGAGTTCCCTGATGAATGCTTCCCTGCCCTTCTGGGGTATAACTACCCGGCTGCCCCATAGTAGGCAGTTGGCTTGGATGGAGAGCTCATCCATCCGTCTGTGAAACAGTCTGACCTCCTCAGGTCATGCTCCGTGTGCGGGCGCCCAATCCCCAGTCAGGACACATTTCTTAATCAGGGATAGGAGGGGATCTCTGTTGGTCCAGATTTTGATCTGGCGGGCTGTGATGGGGGAGCTTGCGCTGTCAAAGGCATCGACAGCCATGACCATCTCAGCGCTTTGCTCCGCTGCCCCCTCGTTGGTGGCCTGTGGAAGCCTGCTCAGCGTGTCAGCGCAGTTTTCGGTGCCGGGCCGGTGCCATATGGTGTAGTCATACGCAGCGAGCGTGAGAGCCCATCGCTGTATGCGAGCTGACTCATTGGCATTGACGGCCTTGCTGTCTGACAACAGGGATGTTAACGGCTTGTGGTCCGTTTCTAATTCGAACCTCCTGCCAAAAAGGTACTGATGCATCTTTTTCACCCCATAGACACATGCGAGTGCTTCCTTCTCAACCATCCCATATCCCTGTTCAGCTTGAGAGAGCGATCTGGAGGCATAAAACACAGGTTGTAGTTGGCCCTCAGCATTACCCTGCTGTAACACACACCCAACCCCATAGGACGATGCATCACATGTCAGAATCAATTTCTTACGGGGTTCGTATAGGGTCAACAACTTAATTTGAACAAAGTAGGTTCCGCGCACGATTGAAAGCCCGTTCCTGGCAGTCCCCCCAAAACCAATCGCAACCCTTATGCAGGAGCACGTGTAGCAACTCCAACAATGTGCTTAAGTTCGGCAGAAAGTTCCCGAAATAGTTCAAGAATCCCAGAAATGAACGCAACTCCGATGTGTTGTAGGGTCTGGGCGCTCGTCGAATCGCCTCTGTTTTGGATTCGATAGGCCGAATCCCGTCTGCAGCAACCCTCCTGCCCAGAAACTCGACCTCGGAAGCCAAAAACACACACTTAGACTTCTTGAGTCGCAGGCCTACCCGGTCCAGTCAGCGTAGCGCCTCCTCCAGGTTGTGGAGATGTTCCTCGGTGTCACGACCGGTGATGAGGATATCGTCCTGGAATACGATCGTTCCAGGAATGGATTTGAGCAGGCTTTCCATGTTTCTTTGAAAAATCACGGCCGCTGATCGAATGCCAAATGGACACCTGTTGTCAACAAACAGTCCCTTGTGCGTGGTGATGGTGGTCAGTAGTTTAGATTGGTCGGCCAGTTCTTAGGTCATGTAGGCTGAAGTGAGGTCCAACTTGGTGAACAGCTTGCCGCCTGCCTATGTGGCAAAAAGGTCCTCCGCTCTCGGGAGCGAGTATTGGTCTTGTAGGGACACCCGGTTGATAGTGGCCTTGTAGTCGCCACAGATCCTGACCGAGCCATCCGCTTTTAGGACGGGAACGATGGGGCTTGCCCAGTCGCTGAATTCAATGGGCGAGATGATGCCCTCTCTCAGCAACCGGTCCAACTCACTCTCAATTTTCTCCTGCATCACATACGGCACAGTTCTGGCTTTGTGGTGCACTGGTCTGGCGTCTGGGGTGATGCGTATCACTACTTTGGTACCTTTGAACGTCCCGACGCCAGGTTGAAATAGTGACTCAAATTGCTGTAGGACCTGTGAGCATGAACTTCGCTCCACAGATGACATGGCGTGCACATCCCCCCATTTCCAGTTCATCTCAGCTAACCAGCTCCTCCCCAACAGTGCGGGACCATTGCCCGGGACAATCCAGAGCGGCAGCCAGTTCACCGATCCATTGCGTGTGACCACCAACATTGCACTGCCTAGCACTGGAATGATTTCTTTGGTGTACATCCGTAATTGCGTCTCAATGCGTTCTAGTTTGGGTCTGCTAGCTTTGAGTGGCCACAGCTTTTTGAATTGTTGAACACTTATGAGTGACTGGCTGGCCCCCATGTCCAGCTCCATGCGTATAAGGATGCTGTTTAAAAGGACTTTAATCATCATAGGTGGCGCTTTGGTATATGAGCTGTTAATGTTTGCCACATGAACCCGCTGAACTTGAGCGTCCATTGATTTGCCCCAAGCGTCATCCTGCCTCGCAGACCCCTCATCTGGTTCATCCGTCTCGTATATTAGCCTGGTTACAGGCTTTCTGCACATTCTGGCTAAATGGCCAGTGAGGTTACAATTTCTGAAGATGAACTGTTGAAACCTGCAAGTCCTGGCAGCATGTCTGCCCCCACACCTCCAGCATGAACTGAGATTCCCATTGTTGTGAACAAAAGAGCTGTTGCAAGGCATTTCTCGCTGATTGTCCCTTTGACTGCTCTTGAGCACCCTGTTAGTGGGTGTCAATGGCCCCATCCCGGGCCGCATTGTCCACTGGGGGGGGGCACAAATGTCCGTTCAGCCTGCCATTGTCTCTGTTGGAGACTTACTCTTGGGTCTATTGCTGCCTGGGGTGTCTCGAACTGCCCTTGCCTGCCTGCGGGGCTCTGTGTCGCGTTTATGATATTGACTTCCTGATCCATCGCCATGTTGGAGGCAGAATTGCGCGCGTATATTATCTTGGTTTCCTCCTTCCCCGCCATAAAAGTCTGAGCCATCAACACCGACGCTTCCAGGGTCAAGTCCTTGGTCTCAATTAGCTTTCTGAAAATCCCAGCATGACCGATGCCCTCAATAAAGAAATCCCTTAGCATCTCCCCCCTGCAGGCATCTGTGAACTTACAGAGGCTGGCCAAGCGCCGGAGGCCCACAACGAAATCCGGTATGCTCTGGCCTTCCCGACGTCGGTGTGCATAGAATCTGTGTCGGGCCATGTGTACGCTGCTTTCTGGTTTGAGATGCTCACCGATTAGTTTGCTGAGCTCTTCGAAGGTTTTGTCTGCCGGCTTCTCGGGTGCAAGCAGGTCTTTCATCAGCGCGTACGTCTTAGGTCCACAGCTGGTCAGTCGATGAGCCCTTCGCTTGCCGGTCGCTGCGTCTCCCAGCCAGTCCTTCGTGACAAAACTCTGCTGGAGTCTCTCAATGAAATCATTCTAGTCCTCACCAACACAGTACCGGTCATCTGTGCTGCCGGTGGCCATTCTCGTGGGTCATTGATTCCCATTTCTCGTCGCCAATGTAAAGTCTTGACACAATACCGCAAATCCACACGAGGCACATTCTATGGACAAGGTCACTCCATGACCTGAACCCTTATTCACAGGACCAAGAAGTCTTGACCCTGCGTGGGACCTCCCTTTATATATCTGGGTGACCAGGTGAGGAGTGTCTCCCACAAGTTCACCCCCTGTGGTCAAGGTGTGCATTTCTTACATATATACAGTATTGCAGTGTTGTTACATAAAGATTACATACATGACAGCACTAGAGAGGGTACAGAGGAGATTTACGAGGATGTTGCCTGGACTGGGGAATTTTAGCTATGAGGAAAGATTGGATAGGCTGGATTTGTTTTTTTTTAGAACAGAGGAGATTGAGGGGAGACCTTATTATGATGTATAAAATTATGAGGGGTCTAGGAAAGACCAATTTCCCTCAGCAGTGGGGTCAACAACCAGGGGCCATAGACTTAAAGTAATTGGTAGAAAGTTTAGAGGTAATTTGAGGGGCAATGTCTTCACCCAGAGGGTGGTGGGGGTCTAGAACTCACTGATGAAAGGGTGATAGAAGCAGAAACCCTCACCAATTTTATAAAGCACTTCACACTTTTGCACTTGTGCACTTGAAGTGCAGTAACCTACAGGGCTACGGACCAAGAGCTGGAAAGTGGGATTAGGCTGGATAGTTCTTTGTTGGCCAGCGCGGACAAGATGGGTCGAAATGGCCTCCTTCCGTGCTGTAAATTTCAATGGCCCGGAACTTGGTGGAAGCTAAATTCCGCCCAAGTGCCACCCAAAGGATCGCTGAGATACCTGACGGTACTTTGAGGTGGAAGTTTCATGAAAAAATCCTGGAAAGACCACCCGGCAAATCTGGGCAGCAGCGGATGGGAGCTCCCAATCTCGGCGGCAAATGCAATCCTCGGCAAAGTGCCGACAAGGATTGAGTCGGGCCCAGGGAGGGGGAAACTGATAAAAATAAACATTTCCAAAAAATGTTTTAAAAAACATTGTAAAACCTTCAGGGGACCCCATCCTCCTGAATCGCTGGGAAAAAAAAAGAAAGAAAAGAACTTCACTAACCTTTTGTTGCAGGTCCTCACACTTACCGTTGGGGTTAGACCTGCCTACTGCTGCAGCGGACTCCCGCCCAGACCAAACTGGCAGCTGAGTGGGCGGGAGGACACTTACGTGCGTTGCATGCCAGCGGACGTAGCGGGCGGTCCCCAGCAGTCTTCCCTCCCCGTCGGCAGGAGGCCTCCACCAAACTCGCTCGCAGGGGAGACCGCACACAAACCTTGGCAGCAGCGGGTGTGAGTCCACCAAGTTCTACGATTCTATGACCTCCACCTTCTATAAACTCGAATTCAATCAAAATTCCACTTTGTGTATTTTAGATCTGAAATGACTTCCAGCCGTGTTGAGCTACATTGGCTCCCTCCCTGTTGACATGTTAAATTTGGAATCTTCACCGCATCTACAAATGCTGTGCTGACTTTGCCCCAACCCAACCTCTGTAACCTCTTATAACTTAATCAAGCTCTCCCAAGCCCTTAGCCCCCTGCTCTGACCTTTGTTGTGTGTCCCCTCACTCTGCTCTTTTGCTCATGAAGGTAAGGGAATCTGAGTTGTGCTGAGCTGTGATGGAATAGCCCAGATCACCCCTAATAAATCAGGGGGTCACGTTTTCTCTCTTCTAATTTTCTTTTTCCTATTTTTGTTTCATCCGGCAAGTTTAGATTATGGGGCCAATTACGCTAACGCATGATACTGGTGGGACCGCACCCGAGATTCCCTGACAGGCCCAACCAGAGGGCAAGGCTTTCTGCTAATCCCGGGCCTCTGCACAATCAGCCCTTATCATTGAGGAGTCCTTGTTTTGAACTTTAAAAAGAACTACGGGGTGGAAAATCGGACCCGCCCATTTTGAGGCGCTAATGGCGGCGGGGCGGTAAAGTTTGCGCCGGGAAATGGTTTGCGTCTGCAGCCACAAAATTCACCAACTGGGCCCTGAGTGTGGGGCGCAGCGCTAAGGGAGGCGTTCCGCACCTCTTTTAGGGTGCTAAAGCCGGCTGAGCAACTGAAAATCCAAAGTTAAACAGCCGGCCTCAGAGCGCCGTAGGAGAGGCTTCCCTGGGGAGAAAAAAAAGGCAAAATAACCCCACCAAAAAACATTCCCAATACTTTACTGACACCACCTAAACATAAATCGCAAAAATAAAAAAATAAGAGACCATCACACTTACCTCAGATTTACCATCCCTCACTGCCGCCGGTATAGCTCGGATCACCCGCTTTCCCAGGCGGTCCCACTAGGGCGCGCCATGAGACGCTACGGACCTTTCAGAAAACAAATTTAAGAACGGTATCGCAACCAGTGGCGTTGCACACCGGCTCGCCTCTCCTGGGTGGTACTGCTCCCCGGCCCCATAAAACCAGCACCAAACTTCCCGGCAGGACGCTGGAAGCTGGCTGCATGCCCGGAAATTATTTCTGCCACCACTACCACCCCTGTGGGGCGTGAACAGAAGCGGCAACAGAACAAATTTCCACCCCAAGGTACTTAAGCTTAAAAAACCCATATATTGGTCGCATCAAAGCCAGAAGCAAAACCCGTTGCACCAACTCCAACAAGTTAAGTAAGTATTTTGGTCACTTTAGCTTTGACACAGACCTGAAACCGTGGCACGCCGCCAGCTGTTAACACCGGGCAGAGTAAGTACCAGGTACAAAGCTCAGGAACTGGGGCAGAAATCTGTTTCTAACAGTTTCCAAAACTGCCACACTGAATCCATTAACTTTATCCCAATCATGCACAACTGTAGGATTTCTTTTCCTCACTATGCAAGTCTATTTCATATCGTCAGCCCAGCCAGCTTGTCAAACTGTTCAAAATTTAGTCTAACCCAGTCCTTTAGTGGTCCTGCACAACTCAGCTCAACCCAACGTTTAGCAGCTCAGCCAAGTCTGCAGTAGCTTCACCTATCTTTTGTAGCCAGCCCAGCGCTTAGTCACTTAGCCCAATCTTTAGTAGCCAAAACTCAGTCCAGCCTTTTGTAGCCCAAGCCAGTCTTCAGTAGCTTAGCCCATCTAGGGTGACACTCCAGTGCAGTGCTGAAAGAGTGCTGCATTGTTGGAGGTGCCGTCTTTCGGATGAGATGTTAAACCGAGGTCCCGTCTGCTCTCTCAGCTGGAAGCAAAAGATCCCATGGCACTATTTTGAAGAAGAACAGAAAAGTTATCCAAGATGTCCTGGCCAATATTTATCCCCCAATCAACATAACAAAAACAGATTATCTGGTCATTATCACATTGCTGTTTGTGGGAACTTGCTGTGCGCAAATCGGCTGCCGCGTTTCCCACATTACAACAGTGACTACACTCCAGAAGAATTTAATTGGCTGTAAAGCGCTTTGAGATGTCCGGTGGTCCTGAAAGGCGCTGGAGAAATACCACCAACGATGTCTCCGCAAGATCCTACAAATCCCTTGGGAGGACAGATGCACCAACATTAGCGACCTCGATCAGGCCAACATCCCCAGCATCGAAGCACTGACCACACTCGACCACTTCCGTTGGGCGGGCCACATTGTTCGCATACCAGACACGAGACTCCCAAAGCAAGCGCTCTACTCGGAACTCCTTCACGGCGAACGAGCCAAAGGTGGGCAGAGGAAACATTACAAAGACACCGTCCCTGATAAAGTGCAACATCCCCACTGACACCTGGGTGTACCTAGCCAAAGTCCACCCTAAGTGGAGGAAGTGCATCCGGGAGGGCGCTGAGCACCTCGAGTCTCATCGCTGAGAGCATGCAGAAATCAAACGCAGGCAGCGGAAGGAGCGTGCGGCAAACCAGTCCCACCCACCCTTACCCTCGATGACTATCTGTCCCACCTGTGACAGGGACTGTGGTTCTTGTACTGGACTGTTCAGCCACCTAAAAACTCATTTTAAGAGTGGAAGCAAGTCTTCCTCGATTCCGAGGGACTTCCTATGATGATGCTGCTTTGTTAAGATACTGCGTGATAAGGTGTTTCACAGTATCACTCTGGTCCTGAAGGAACCAACTCTTGCTGTATAAAAGCAAAGGAACTACCGATGCCCTACTGAAATCCTTAGGACACTTGGAGAGGAAATATCGACAGTCCTTCTTATAAATTAACTTGTTAGTATGCAGTTAGTTACATAACATTATTGAACAGTCTTGGTAATAGAACCTTAATTGCATCACCAAAAGACTGTGTGCCAGCTCATTATGTACTTATCCTTATTAGCTTCCTAATACTATTAACACATATGTACCAGTGAAAATGAATCACATGGTTGTAACTACACTCTAGAATTACAGCATTAAACAACATATTCAATACCTAATAAGTCCTGTGAGGACTGTAAATTATATCAAGGTTGAAGGCCTCCAATCTTTTCAAAGAATGTTATGGCAACAAATGGTTGATTTGTGGAGGATATCCAGACCATTTTAACAATAACTAACCTCCAAATTAAATCGCGGACAATTTCCCTGAATATCTTTTCACTGAAGAATTCAAAATCCCTCGGGGAAGAGTTTCAAGAACTCATTGTGTTAAAAGTAAAACGGATGTGAGTCAAACCGTCTGTAAGCTGACGTGTATCCAGTGAATGGTGAAACCTGTTCCGAAAGTGATGATGGCACGATAATCCATTCTTCGTCGCTAAGGTAGTGACAACACAGTAAAATAAATTCAACAATCCCACACTCCCAGCAGACAGCCAAATTAAAGGGATTGCGGATTGTAGAAATAAGCACTGGCCTACTGTCAGTGTGTCTGCACTCCCTTCGACCTGCGCGAGACCATCAGCGGCAGGTCGGGGCCATAAAAGGAGCGGCGAGTGGCGGCCCCTGGGCAGCGTGGCGGGGTACCACGGCAAGGTACAGCGCGAGCTGGTGCAGGAGGGCGACGGCAGTGAAGAGGGACGTCATCAAGGTCCAGGTCGGTGATTGGAGCGTGGGCAGATACAGCAGGAGCGGCGAGGTCGGGGCGAAGGAGCAGCGCGAGATTGTAGAGCAATGTGATCGGGACCCGGGAGAGGCGTGAGTTCGGGGCCCAGAAGAGGCGAGGGCCCAGGGGCAGCACGGGCCAGCCCACACTGCGATATGTGTGCGCACTAGGTCCGTGCAGCAGAGCTGGTCTCCAGTCGTCTTAGACCAAGACCTAGCTCTGTCGAGCCCGTGTGGTGGCTGGTGTGCAACGGCCACCACACGTTTAAAAAATCCACGCACAGGCATCTTCCACCCTTCAGGATATAGT
This sequence comes from Pristiophorus japonicus, assembly GCF_044704955.1. Lineage (NCBI taxonomy): Eukaryota > Metazoa > Chordata > Chondrichthyes > Pristiophoridae > Pristiophorus > Pristiophorus japonicus. The sequence continues at coordinate 32,192,976 of NC_091998.1, read as the reverse complement.
TCGGGATCCGGAATATTAGGCCCTTCATTGAAACACCTGTGAACTCATTCCTTTTTGGCGTGGAAGCAAGTCATCCTCGTTTTGAGGGACTGCCTATGATGATGATGACTCCTTTTGAGCCAGCTCTCTTCTGGGATCTGCACACCAACAAATTTGCCCCAGGTCCCTTTCTTTGTGGATAGATTAACAGATATCACAATTTTTAAAAAAATCAATGAATTACTTTTGTCGTGCAGTCACTGTTGTTATGCAAAGAAAGAACTTGCATTTATATCCACCTTCCATGCTCTCAGGACGTCCCAAAACGCTTTACAGCTTTACAAACCATGATCTCATTGAATGGCGGAGCAGGCTCGAGGAGCCGAATGGCCTTCTCCTGCTCCTATTTCTTATGTACTTGTGTTCAATGAAGAACTTGATAATGACCAGATAATCAGCTTTTTAGGCATTGGTTGAGGGGTAAATATTGGCCAGAACACCAGGGTGAATTCCCCTGCTCTTCTTCGAATCGTGTCATGGGACCTTTTCCATCCATCTGAGAGGGCAGATGACTAACGTATCATCCGAAAGATTTTACCAACTAAATAAATCACTAATTCACCATAAGTTAACATTTGAAATTAAATTAAACACTCCTATCTCTCGCCTTGCTGGAGTTACCATCTTTCAGCTCTGCTGGTTCGGGCAGTTTGAGAGCTAGCATTTTGTGCCTGGCTCCCTTAACTGCAGGTGAGGTGACGTAGTCCCAGCTTATCATCCGACTGGTGGGAACAGGAAGGATAACTCTCAGAACATAAGAACATGAGAAATAGGAGCAGGAGTCGGTCATACGGCCCCTCGGGCCTGCTCCACCATTCAATGAAATCATGGCTGATATTGGCTTCAACTCCACTTTCCCGCCTGATCTTCATATCCCTTGATTCCCCTCGACTCCAAAAATCTATCGATCTCAGCCTTGAATATAATCAGAGACCCAGCATCCACAGCCCGCTACGGCAGAGAATCCCAAAAGATTCACAACCCGCTGAGTGAAGAAATTCCTCCTCATATTATCCTGAGACTGTGCTCCCTAGTTCTAGGCCCTCCAACCAGGAGGAAACAACCTCTCATCATCTAAAACTCTTCTCTCTCTCTCTTTTCTGACCTGTGTACGCCCTCTTTTGCTTAAGGTTGACTCCTTGCTGGGTGTCTAGTTCCACTGCCGCTGATCACCCCTGGGACCTCATCCCAAGTGCCGAGTATTCATTTGTGAGTATTGGCATGCTATTAAACCACGGGAGGCAGCGCAGTTCTGGCATAGATTGGGATTTTCCTTTTCATTAACCTGAGCCAACTGTTGCGTCTTAGCTGCTGCCTTCGCTGAGACCATCACACACCAGTGACCGCATATAGGGAGCCTTATAGTCTGCGTATCTTAGCTACTCATGGGGTCAAATCACTGGGTCCATTAGGAGAACAGGTGATATTTTGGTGGATTTAAATTCCCCGCAGTGGCTTTGTCTCTCAGGTCAGAGGTAAAATTGTAGTCGGGGTCCGATGACCTCCCAATCTGCATTTCAAAAAAGGCTTTGGGCTAGCCTACTCTCCAGAAGTGCTGCCAAAAATCAGAAATGGCTGCAATAGAAAGCAAAATTGGGAGAGGTCCATGTTGATTGCTATCCTCTGTTTTATATAAATGTTAAAATCACTCCCCGCGCTCCCACCTGCCTCCGTCACCACCCCCCGTGACTGATCCAATATAAATTGCAGTTTTGTTTAGTCAATGCAACTGTTTGCTCTTCTCTATCTTACAAGGGGGGATAGTTGAGCCTGCAACTATGTATATAAACAATGTGTTATCATTTCTGTTCATTTATCCTTTTCCTGGTTAGTAAATCTATTGGCCATTTTTAGCATAAGCCAAGTTCTAATGAAATCTTTATTCCACTCACTTCCAAAGTCAAGGAAGACACATGAGGGCACCAGAATACAATGAAGAAGGTTGGTTCTCTGTTCGACGCCTGAACTCACTGCATGTTGCCTAGATATTCATCATCATAGGCAGTCCCTCAAAATCAAGGAAGACTTGCTTCCACTCTAAAAGTGAGTTCTTAGGTGACTGAACAGTCCAATACGGGAACTACAGTCTCTGTCACAGTTGAGGGAAAGGGTGGGTGAGACTGGTTTGCCGCACACTCCTTCCGCTGCCTGCACTTGATTTCTGCATGCTCTCGGTGACCATACTCGAGGTGCTCAGCGCCCTCCCGGATGCACCTCCTGGTCTTTGGCCAGGGACTCCCAGGTATCGGTGGGGATGTTGCATTTTATCAAGGAGGCTTTGAGGTGTCCTTAAACCGTTTCCTTTGCCCAACTTGGGCGCGCTTGCGGTGTAAGAGTTCCGCGTAAAGCGCTTGCTTTGGGAGTCTCTTGTCAGGAATGCGAACAATGTGGCCCACCCAATAGAGCTGGTCAAGTCTGGTCAGTGCTTCGATGCTGGGGATGTTGGCCTGGTCGAGGACGCTAATGTTGATGCGTCTGTCCTCCCAGGGGATTTGCAGAATCTTGCGGAGACATCGTTGGTGGTATTTCTCCAGTAATTTGAGGTGTCTACTGTATATGGTCCATGTCTCTGAGCCATACAGGAGGGCGGGTATCATTACAGTCCTGTAGACCATGAGCTTGGTGGCAGATTTGAGGGCCTGATCTTCGAACGCTCTTTTCCTCAGGCGGCCGAAGACTGTGCTGGCGCACTGGAGGCGGTGTTGAATCTCGTCGTCGATGTCTGCCCTTGCTGATAATAGGCTCCCAAGGTATGGAAAGTGATCCACGTTATCCAGGACATACTGGACAGGTAGCGGCACTCTCTATATCTAAGGGAACGAGCAAAGAAAAAAGAAGAAAGGAAGAACATGCATTTATATCGTGACTTTCATGACTTCAGGATGTCCCAAAGCACTGTATGGCCAAAGAAGTACTGTTAAAGCATGGTCACTGTTGTAATGTAGAAAACACGGCAGCCAATTTGCACACAGCAAGCTCCCACAAACAACAATGTGACAAAGGCCAGATAGGCTGTTTCAGTCATGTTGTTTGAGAGGCAAATATTGACCACAACATTGTTTTCAGCAAAACGTACAGTGAAAACGCAGCTATTTAAACAACGTTGTGCCTTTGCTTGAGGAAGTCTCGACACTTGTTTTTCACTTGTGAGCGAGCGATGCAAGCAGTGCCCTCCTCTTTCAGCCAGGAGATGAAGAGCTTGCATTTATATAGCGCCTTTCACATCTCAGGATGTGTCGCAGCTAATGCATTATTTTTACAGTACATGTTATGGCAAACACAGAAGCTCGTGGAACTTCTCACAAACGGTAATGCGATAAATCTGTTTTTGAGTGGCGTGGGTTTAGGGTTAAGTATTGGTCAGGACACCAGGTAGAACTCCACTGCTCTTCTCCGAATAGTGCCATGGGATTTTTTTATGTCCACCTGAGAGGGCAGACAAGGCCTTGATTTAATGTCTCATCCGAAAGATGGCACCTCCAACAGTGTAGCACTCCATTAGTACTGCACTGGAAGTGTAAGCCTAGATTATGTGTTTAAATCTCTGGAGTAGGACTTGAATTTACAACCTTCTGAGCCAGAGGCGAGAGTGCTACCCACTGAGACACGACTGACACCCTCAAGGGCTTGATTATGGGAGTGATCATCTCGCCTCCGAGTCGAAAGGTTGTGGATTCAAGTCCCTCTCCCAAGACTTGAGTCATCATAGGTAGTCCCTCGAAATTGAGGAAGACTTGCTTCCACTCTAAAAGTGAGTTCTTAGGTGACTGAACAGTCCAATACGGAAATTACAGTCTCTGTCACAGGTGGGACAGACAGTGGTTGAAGGAAAGGGTGGGTGGGACTGGTTTGCCGCACGCTCCTTCCGCTGCCTGCGCTTGTTTTCTGCATGCTCTCGGTGACGAGACTTGAGGTGCTCAGCGCCCTCCCGGATGCACTTCCTCCACTTAGGGTGGTCTTTGGCCAGGGACTCCCAGGTGTCGATGGGGATGTTGCATTTTATCACGGAGGCTTTGGGGGTGTCCTTGAAATGTTTCCTCTGCCCACCTTGGGCTCGCTTGCAGTGTAGGAGTTCCGAGGAGAACGCTTGCTTTGGGAGTCTTGTGTCAGGCATGTGATCTATGTGGCCCGCCCAATGGAGCTGGTCGAGACTTGAGTACATAATCCAGGTTGACACTTCCGTGTAGTATTGAGGGACTGCTGCACTGTCGGATGAGACGTAAAACCAACATCCCATCTGCCCTCTCAGGTGGACGTAAAAGATCGCACGGCACTATTCGAAGAAGAGCAGCGGAGTTATCCCTGGTGTTTGACCAATAACTCTGAACCAACATCACTAAAAACAGTTCACCTGGTCATTATCCCATTGATGTTTGTGGGAGCTTTTTGTGCGCAAATTGGCTGCCGCATTTGCTACATTACAGTGGCTACACTCCAAAAGTGCTTAAATGGCTGAAAAACGTTTTGGGAAGTCCTGAGGCCGTGAACCCACCAGTGACCTTTCCCCCTTATTATTCCCTATCTCCACCCAAACTGTTTCAACATCCTGATCATTTGAGCCAATATTGTTTCTCACTATTGCAGTGATTCCATCCTTTATCAATAGAGCTACCCCACCTCCTTTTCCTTTCTGTCTATCCTTCCAGATTGTAATGTACCCCTGAATACTTAATTCCCAGTCCTGGGCATCTTGCAGCCACGTCTCTGTGATGACTATCAGATCATACCCATTTGTATCTATTTGTGCTGTTAACTCATCTATTTTGTTATGAATGATACGTGCATTTAGACAAAGTGCCTTTAAATTTGTTTTTTTACCCTTTTTTCCTGCTTGTTTCCTCTCTCGTTCAAACTCACTTTCTTTATTTTTGCTTTCTAATTCCAGCTTTATTTCCCTCCCTACTGAATCTATTCCCACCCCCCTGCCAAGCTAGTTTAAAGCCTCCCCAACAGCACTAGCAAACCCCACCCCCGTGAGGGTATTGGTCCCGGCTCTGTTAAGGTGCAACCCGTCCGGCTTGTACAGGTCCCACCTCCCCCAGAAGCGGTCCCAATACCTCAGGAAGCTAAAGCCCTCCCGCCTGCACATCTCTCCAGCCACGTATTCATCTGCTCTATCCTCCTATTTCTGTACTCACTAGCTCGTGGCACCAGGAGTAATCCGGAGATTACTACCTTTGAGGTCGCGAAGGATACCATATAAATACACGTTTTTCTTTCTTTCAAAAATTCCTTCAGATTTGGAAACGGCGAGTATCACCAACACTTTGTTCCTGAACATCACAGCAGCATGTATTTTCCAGGATTGAAGCACTGACCACACTTGATCAGCTCCGTTGGGCGGGCCACATTGTTCGCATGTCAGACACGAGACTCCCAAAGCAAGCGCTCTACTCGGAGCTCCTTCACGACAAACGATCCAAAGGTGGGCAGAGGAAACGTTACAAGGACACCCTCAAAGCCTCCCTGATAAAGAGCAACTTCCCCACCGACACCTTGGAGTCCCTGGCCAAAGACCGCCCTAATTGGAGAAAGTGCATCCAGGAGGGCGCTGAGCACCTTGAGTCTCATCGCCAAGAGCATGCAGAGACCAAGCGCAGGCAGCGGAAGGAGCGTGCGGCAAACCAGACTCCCCACCCACCCTTTCCGTCAACGACTATCTGTCCCACCTGTGTCAAAGACTGTAATTCTCGTATTGGACTGTTCAGCCACCTAAGAACTCATTCTTCCTCGATTCCGAGGGACTGTCTATGATGGTGATGATGATTTTCGGCGTGACAGCTCGTCGGCATTCCTATCTTGCGAACCGCGATAACCATGTTGTGCCTGTTGCCAAGGCTCCATCGCAACAGACGTGCACTCCTGTCCCGCGTTGAATGTGAGCAAGGGGGGCCCCTGCTTACTCTGCGCTGTGGGAACTTATATTTAGTCTTTTAGCGTGAGGGGAGGTAGAGTCCTCAAAGCCACTCAACAGGAAGTGCATGGCTGGAGATAGATTGTCACTTTTTCCTCGCGATGGATGCTCTATTTAGCAGTCTGAGGAAAGTCAGCACACGACAGGCATCAATGAACCTTCAATTCCTGACAAGCAGAATGACCTGAGCATCTGGGCCACTACATCATCAGAAACACACACTTTCAACACTCGTGGGCGTAGATGGCGCAGCCTGGGCTCCTTCGGACCCAAAATTTTAAAGAAAAGCCCCATTGTGTTTTCAACAATATGTTCGGGAATAACACTGCGAGAGAAACAAACAAATAAAAATAAGGAGACTAAAAAAGAGTACATTTTAAAAAGGTATTATTTCCCAATCCTTACTCTTTTTGGCTGGAGGAGGCAAATAATATTATGATAAAAAATAAAACAGCTTAGACAGGCTATCTCTTTAAATATTGGATCATAAAGGGTCTGTTTGCAGTAAGTTTTGCACGCATGTTTTTAAACAGGTTCCTGAGGATTTAAAAAAAATTTGGCAATTAGGAAATCCATTAAGTATCCATACTTAGCCTGCTCTTGGTTGAGTTGGGTACACCGATGACCTTGCCCTATTAGCTGCTATGCCAGTGTATTACATAAGAGTACGGTAGCATAGTTGTTATGTTACTGGACGAGGAATCCAGAGACGTGAGTTCAAATCCCCATCATGGCAGCTGGGGAATTTAGATTCAGTTAATAAAATAAATTAGATACAGTAGATGAAATAAAATCTGGAATACAAAGCTAGTGTCAGTAATGGTGATCATGAAACTACCGGATTGTCATAAAAACCCATCTGGTTCAATAATTTCAGTCAGGGAAGGAACTCTGCCGTCCTTACCCGGTCTGGCCTATATGTGACTCCAGACCCACAGCAATGTGGTTGACTCTTGACTGCAATTCTCAAGGGCAATTAGGATGGGTAATAAATGCCAGCCTTGCCAGCATTGCCCACATCCCGTGAATGAATAACATAAAAAAAAAAGTTAGTATTTCAACAGGAGAATTCCTTGGTAACATTCCCTGGGTTAGCAGGTGGGACGTTCGATACCCGACTCCAGACATTCCCACTGAGTGGCGATTGGAGCTCTAGCTCTGGATTGTGGGTTATTCTCCAGTGGGACACTTGCATCCACTGTGGGTGGTTCCTGCCCCCTCATCGTTGTAGAACCCCAAAAAACTCTCCTGCCCATATAGGTTTATGGGTCAACTCCCTAACAGCACTGTGGAAGCACCCTTACCACACGGGTTGCAGCGGTTAAAGAAGGCGGCTCACCACCACCACCTTCTCAAGGGCTGTTAGGGATGGGCAATAAATGCTGCCCTTGTCACCGATGCCCACATGAACAAAAGGCAAACCAGCAGGTATAAAGATGGTTATGGCCATGGAAGGAGCGTTCACCTCGAGGACTGTTCATCACCAATTCCTGCAAATCCTTCCAATTCTGCAAACTAAGGGAAGAGTGCAATAATAGTGTTGCAACTCTCAACTTCTATCAAATCCAAATTAATGCACAGACTTTAAATTTGGAAATTTAAATAAACCTGGAAATTTGATGCCGTCGCGCCCGCATCCAATATGGCGGACAATCTGCGCGGGTTCATTGCCGGCGGATGTACATCACTCACCATATTGGTGAAGGCAGAAAAGACGAGTCCAACACCTGCGCCTGAAACAGGACAATGCAAATCGGGGGCTTAATGCATGTTTGAGGTCCCTTGGGCAGGCTGCATTAATAAAAATGGGGACTACGTCCTGCCTAACCAGCGGCCCTTAAAGAGACCACTGCAGGTCGCCATCAAAAAGGTAAGTTTTAAAATATATATAATTATTTGAATATGAAGCTGGAGGAGCAGGAGTGCTCATCCTGGCTTCACTACAATGTCGAAGACCTGATCAGCCCCTCTCTCCTGATCACCCCCTCCCTCCTGATCATCCCCTCTCTCCCGATCACTTCCTTCCTCCTGATCATCCCCTTTCTCCCGATCGCTTCATCTCTCCTGTTCACCTCCTCTCTCCCTATCAACCCTATCTCGCAATCACACTACTCGCCAATCGCCCCCTCTCCCAAGTGCCCCCCATTCCCAATTGTCCCCATCTCCCGATTTCTACCCTCCCTCCCGATCGCCCTCCCTCCTGATCACCCCCACCCTCCTGATCGCCCTCCCTCTCAATAACTCCCTTCCTCCCAATCGTCCCTCCCTCCCGATTTACCCCTTCCCTCATGATCATACCCCTCCTTCCTGATCGCCAGCACCCCCCCCTCCCCGGATTACCCACACCCTCCTGATCAACCCCCTCCCGATCACTTCCAACTCTCCCGATTGCCCCCCTCTCCCGAATGCTCCTCGCCCTCTCGATCGCTGCACCCCCCCCCCCCACCCACCCCCCAGTAGCTACCTGAGGGCTTCTGCCAGCCACACAGTGGCCTGAAATTGAAGTGAGCTACCTGGAGACTCCCCGTCTCATGTAAAGGAGAAAGGAGACCCAATATTAGGTGTGCCTTAGTCCTACCCGCTGTGTTACAACGATCATTCCCTACACCCAGGCACAAACCAATTTCTAGGCCAAAATCTCTTAACAAACACAGCAGGTACCCTAACACACTAAGAATTTGGCATTCAGGCAGTCTGTGGAGTATTTGTAAAATTGCTCTTCACATCACAGAGAGTGTTAAAGACCGTGCTAAAATCACAGGCAAGATCACACACTTCATACCAACACATTAGCGTAATTTAGCAACTCAGATAAGAAAACCACAGGGGTGTGAAAATATCTTTCAATGCTATAATTGCACAGTATTCCACTGTAGTTTAGGCCAAAACAGCATCTAAAGGTATCAACACATCGCTTGTAATACACACCTTTATTTTAAAAGCTCTGAGGATTTGTCTCATAATTCCCCGGCTAATTGCAGAAGTTATCTTTTCTCTGAGAAGCGGCTGGCACATGACAAGGAAATGGGAGTAATTACTGTTCTGACAATTAGATACAAGGGGGTCTTGACAGAAAACATTTGGAACACCAAAGGGCAGGGGAATATGCCACAGGGAAAGGGGCTCGGAATGGAAACAGATTGTCAGGGAGGACGACACCGAGTCAAATCAGGTGCTAACCCTCTGAGACTGAGATCAGAGAGTAGCTGTGGAGGCAGCAGAGAGATTCCCACTCCACAGAAAGGACATTGTCAAGGTTTCACCCTAATGGTTTTAAGAAAAAAAGAAAGGAAGGAAGGAAGAAAGAAAGGAAGGAAGACTTGCATTTTTATAGCACCTTTGAAGTAGCAATGAAGTACTTTTGAAGTGTAGTCACTGTTGCAATGTAGGAAATGTGGCAGCTATTTGGCACACAGCAAGCTCCCATAAAGCCTCACCACTTTTAAAAAAGTACTTGGATGTGCACTTATAGTGCTGTTACCTACAGGGCTACGGACCAAGAGCTGGAAAGTGGGATTAGGCTGGATAGCTCTTGGTTGGCCGTCGTGGACATGATGGGCTGAAATGGCCTTCTTCCGTGCTGTAAATTTCTATGATTCTATGAAACAACAATTAGATTATAATCAGATAATCTGTTTTAGTGATTTTGGGGACACCCAGGAGAACTCCCATGCTCTTCTTCGAGTAGTATCATGAGATCTTTTACGTCCACCTGAGAGGACAGACGTTTTAACGTCTCATCTGAAAGACGGGCGTCTGGAGTAAAACAGGTTTAGGATATGATTGCATCACCCAATATAAATTCAAACAAAACACTCCACAACTATAACATGAGCCAAGAGCCATGCACTCTTCCATTGGGTTCAAAATATGAGTTTTCAAGAAACACTGGTGCCCAGTTTAGGGTTAGTGCAAGGCCTTGCTATTGTACTGTTTTACAAAATGGAGCCATTTACAAGGAACTCCCCAGCTGGGTTATACCACACAGTGTCTTCTCAGTCCTGGCTAGGTTGCTTTGAGGAAGCAAGGAGAGCCTGGTGCATTCCCATCAGGAAGAATGGAACACTGAAGGGAATGACGTACCAGGATGTCTCCACCACCTAGAAGGACAAAGGCGGTAGCTGCGTGGGAACACCACCACCTCCACGATTCCCCTCCAAGTCACACACTATCCTGGCTTGGAAATATATCGGCCATTCCTTCATCGTCGCTGGATCAAAATCAGGCAACTCCCTCCCTAACAGCACTGCAGGGAGCACCTTCACCACACAGACTGCAACGGTTCAAGAATGCGGCTCACCACCATATTCTCAACGACAATTAGGGATGGGCAATAAATGCCGGCCTTGCTAGCAACGCCAATATTCCAAGAATTAATTTTTTAAAAGGCTGTGGGATTTGAAAGATTATGTTACTGATCTCATTGAATGGTGAAACAGGCTCGATGGGCTGGATGGCTTCTTCCTGTTTCTATGTTCCTACAGGTTCTAACCCTAGGACCTCAAAACTGTGGAACTCAGATCCCTCTAGCATCCCTGTAGACTTTTAAAAGCTAAGCTTAGTATCATCCGTACAATGTTTCCTGATTTGAACCTTGATGGTGCCATCCTTGGCCCTAAACCTAGCAATGTCAATAAAGAGGAAACCCTTATTCCAACTCTTAGCAGTCCAGTATTGAAATAATCAAAGTGGAGAACATGCTGATGCCTTAATTAAATTCAACCTTTAAATACTTTTAAAATGGTTCTTAATCCCATGTGTGAGCACGTGGAATTCTCCACCACAGAAAGTTGTTGAGGCCAGTTCGTTAGATATATTCAAAAGGGAGTTGGATGTGGCCCTTATGGCTAAATGGATCAAGGGGTATGGCGAGAAAGCAGGAAAGGGGTACTGAAGTTGCATGTTCAGCCATGATCATATTGAATGGTGGTGAAGGCTCGAAGGGCCGAATGGCCTGCTCCTGCACCTATTTTCTGTGTTTCTATGTTTCTATGGTTTTTACTGAAAGAGTTAATGACCTCTAGCAGAACATTAGTATTGCACCAATATTGACTTTAATTATATTTACAGGTTATCCAATATGGACACACTGGTTCCTTTTTATGGTACTTATTCGAAGGATTAATAGTCCATTGGTTATTTGGACCAAAGTCTGCTGAAGTGGCCATCGCTGCATCACGATTGGGAAAGAGATGCATGCCCTGTGCGATAACAAGGATACTCTGTTAGAAAGTTCCACACTTGCTATGTTTCTTGTTTGTGTTTTTATCAGAACATAGCGGCACTCTGGGGATTTCCCTGCAAGTTCTCAGCACTAACACTGGAGGCACCGGAAACCAATCGATGTTGAGAGATTTAGCTGTGATTCCGTCAAATCTCATTGAGGATAATTCTAACTTTTGGCGATAGGACAAAATGGGTGCGATCAGATCGGACTTCCTTTAATACATCTTGCCAGCGTAATATCTGTGATAATATTTATCTACTACTTTAGGAACACAGCAACAGGAGGAAGCAATTCAGACCTTCGAACCTGCTCCGCCATTCAATTAGTTTATGGTTGATTATACCGCAACCCCATTGTCATGCCTTTGATCCATATGCCTTGATACCCTTACCCAAAAAAATCTATCTATCTCAGTCTTGAAAGCTCCAATTGATCCCTAGCATTGATAGCCATTTGGGGGAAGAGAGTTATAGATTTCTACTCCCATTTGCGCTTCCTGATTTCACACCTGAATGGCCTAGCTCTAATTTTAAGAATATGAGGGTCATCATTGCCCCTTTTGTAGACGCTAACGGATCGCCAAACAGTTTTCACCGGGGCCCCCCCCACACCGCGTGGGTTTGCCACATTAGCACTGCACCCCGCTGGTAGCACCCTGGGCCACCGCACAACCGGCGTGCGCAGTGAACCCTTTCCGCCCCATGACAGATATTGCCCTGCGCCCCGCGATGTTGCCGCGAGTGATGTCAGCACCAGCCTCGCGGGTCGTGATCCGGGCTGACCTCCGCTCGCGGGCCGGATGTTAAAGGGGAGGTCGGCAGCGCCCCGCGCCGCCCTGTTTGGCCTAATTCACCGGTCGGCCCCTTCTTTATTTCTCTGGTGTGGTCGGGGCCGCCACTGTGCAGCCTGACACTCCGTTTTGGGTGCCGGGCTGTGGCCTCGGCACCAAGCCGTCCTGGTGGCTCAGTGGAGGCCATCAGAAGCCCGGCAGAGTGCGCAGCGCCCCTCCCCTTTAAGTGAAAGTGAAATACGTCAGCGCCATGCAGAGCATTCAGGTAGCGCTGCTAATCGCACTCCAGTATCACCCCTGAAACCCACCCCATCAGGACGTGCAGCGCACAAGATTGTGCTTCACTTCCTGTGAGGGCAGCAACCACAATTTTGTGGCCGGGGCAGGATTTCGGCGTGGTTGCAGGAAGTACCGCCCCGAGCCAGTTACTGCCCCCAATCGGGGCACTAGGGAATTTATACCCCATGGCCTCTTCTTCTGGATTCCCCACCAGAGGAAATAGATTCTCTCTTGGCAAACTGTAACTAGTGGGGTGCCACAGGGATCAGTGCTGGGGCCTCAACTATTTACAATCTATATTAATGACTTGGATGAAGGGACAGAGCGTAATGTAGCAAAATTTGCTGATAATGCAAAGATGGGTGGGAAAGCAAGTTGTGAGGAGGACGCATCTACAAAAAATTGGCAGATGGACTATAATGTGGGAAAATGCGAGGTTATCCACTTTGGTAGGAGAAATAAAAAAGCAAATTATTATTTAAATAGGGAGCGATTACAAAATGCTGTAGTGCAGAGGGATCTGGGGGTTCTTGTACATGAAACACAAAAAGTTAGTATGCAGATACAGCAAGTAACCAGGAAGGTAAATGGAATGCTGGCCTTATTGCAATGGGAATGGAGTATAAAAGTAGGGAAGTCCTACTCCAACTGTACAGGATATTGGTAAGACCACACCTAGAGTACTGTGTACAGTTTTGGTCTCCTTATTTAAGGAATGATGTACTTGCATTGGAGGCAGTTCAGAGAAGGTTCATGAGATTGATTCCTGAGATGAAGAGGATGTCATATGAAGAAAGGTTGAGCAGGTTGGGCCTATACTCGATGGAATTTAGAGGAATGAGAGGTGACCTTTTTGAAACATATAAGATTCTGAGGGGGCTGGACAGCATAGATGCAGAGAGGATGTTTCCCCTCGTGGGGGAATCTAGAACTGGGGAGCATAGTTTCAAAATAAGGGTCGCACATTTAAAATGGAAGTGAGGAGGAATTTCTTCACTCAGCGGGTCGTGAATCTTTGGAATTCTCTAGCTCAGAGAGCTGTGGAGGCTGGATTATTGGAATATATTTAAGGTAGAGATAGACAGATTTTTGTATGATAAGGGAGTCAAAGGTTATGGGGAGCGGAGTTGAGGCCAGGGTCAGATCAGCCATGATCTTATTGAATGGCGGAGCAAGCTCAAGGGGCCAGGTGGCCTCCTCCTGCTCTTATTTCTTATGTTCATGTTTATCTACCCTATCGAATCCTTTTATTATTTTAAACACCTCGATTAGATTGACCTTCAAGCTTCTGATCCCTTCTAAAGGGAAGCTAGATAAGATAATGAGGGAGAAAGGAATAGAAGGATATGCTGATAGTGTGAGATGAAGAGGGGTGGGAGGAGGCTGGTGTGGAACATAAACACCGGCACGGACCAATTGGGCCTGTTTCTGTGCTGTAAATTCGATGTAATTCTATGGAAACTCAAGGGAATACCAGCCAAATTTATGCAGCCTGTCCTCTTAATTTATCCCTTTAACCCCTAGTATTATTCTGGTCAATCTGTGCTGCATCTCCTCCAAGGCAAATATATCTTAAGGTAAAACTTTATACAACTTAAGATGCCAGTAATCTTGTTTGTCCTTCTTCCAAATCTCCTCCACCCTCCAAAGACTAATTCTCAGTTATTCACATTGGCTCTGACATTCTTGGCCATTCTGGTAGGCTCTCACCATAGCCTCAGTGAGATTCCCCACCAAGGCACATACATGGAGTTAAGAGACTGATCAGCCATGATCTAAATGAATGGTGGAACACGCTCGAGGAGCTGAATGGCCTCCTCCTGTTTCTAGGTGCCATTCCTAAGAACATTATTTGTTTCTTATTCCTCCCTCCCCAAAGGCTTTATTTTTCTCAGTTAATTACATGATGATAAATATGTTTTTAAGGGAATCAAATGATATGGGGAGAGTGCAGGAAAGTGGAGTTGAGGTAGAAGATCAGCCATGATCTTATTGAATGGCGGTGCAGGCTCGAGGGACCGAATGGCCTACTCCTGCTTCTAATTCTGATGTTCTTAGGTTGTTATTCTGCCAGATTGGTGCAAGTTCTAGGATAGAGTGCTCGCCTTCAATGTGAGTGCTGGTGGGACGAGATGCAGAGCAGACCTAAATCAGAAGTTCCACTCTTCGGACCTCAGTTGGCACCTGACATAGGGTCCATGCAATACACCTGGCATGCTTAACTGACAGGGGACGATGTGAGGTCCACCTGAGGGTCCAGGCCAGCATCCGGGCCTTCACCCCCAAAGGTTTGGACCCAATTTATATATATATATGTAAGAGAGCGAGAGAGAGAGAATACAAGAAGCCTCCTTTCACAGGGGAGCACTGGGGACAGTGTCTTCCCCTTTCCTAAGGGGCACTCATCACTCTCCACCCCTCCAGTGCAGCAAGCTATAGCTGGCATTTCTGAGCTCTTTGATTGGAGGGGGGGGCGAGGTGGGGAGGGTGAGGGCAACTGCTCCAGATGTACCCCAAACTGCCAAATACTTGCTTCTCATGACCCCTCCCTTAATCGCATGACCTTTGATGGTAACAGAAAGAGCTTGGAATTATATCGCCATTCCATTCATCGTTGCTGGTCAAAATCCTGGAACTCCCTCCCTCACAGCACTGTGGGAGTACCTTCACCACACGGACTGCAGCGGTTCAAGATAGCGGCTCACCCAGCACCTTCTCAAGGGGCAATTAGGGATGGGCAATAAATGCCAGCCTTGCCAGCGATGCCCACATTCCAGGAACGAATACAACAGTTTTTTTTAAAGGATTTGGTGGGTAGATAGAGAGAAGCTATTTCTTCAGGTGGGTGAGTCCGATGGGCTAGACTTTTCACTTGGTGACTAAGGCCGAAAAAAATGGGCTTTGTTCCAGCAATGCGGGATGTATCGTCCATGCTGATCGCCGGCTCAAGGCCCATTTTTTTTTTTTGCGATTTTCCACTCGGCCTTAGCCCAGCGATGTCAAATGGGCGATGTGATTTCTCGGCGATCTCACCATCGCCCAAAGAAAATGAAGTGAATGAAAAAAAAAGCTTACTGCGCATGTGGAGGTTGATTTTTTTTTTCAGGTCGATGCTCCTTCCTGTGTTTTGAGAGGTCAAGGGTCTTCGCACATGCTCAGAAGCTCTGTGTGGGTCTGGGAGAGAGAGTGTGAGAGAGAAAGAGGAGAAAGGAAGCAGGTATTTTGAGCAACTCTAAAATCAGATAAATTTAAAGAATGGAGGGAGCTGCAGGAAAGCGAAGGGCCAAGCCCTTCAGCGAGGAGGCCAATGAGGCCCTAGTGAACAGTGTTAGTGTGAGGTGGGAGGATCTGACACGGGGTGGGCACGGGAAACCTCCACCCCGTGCATATCGGAGGATTTGGGCAGAGATTGCCGACGTAGTCATGTCGGCATCTAATGAAGCCTGGACACCGGACCAGTGCCGCAAATGATGGAACAATCCACTGGCGGCTGCAAGAGTAAGTTGAAATTTAAATTTGAAATCATCCATATTTATTATTTAACGTTGTATGGCAAATCTAATTATAATCTTTAAGTATGACTAAGTAACTAAATTAGGATTAAATTATGATTACATTTATGCACCGCAACATAAATTTGAATGTTACAGTATGAAATATCTTATTCCTATGCAATGTAGTGCAAACTTGAAATTGAACTTATAAATCTGTCAGTCCTAATTGTTTATTGCCAAAACCATCTGCTTATGCCGTGCAATGTTACCTTATCTATTACAGAAGGAGATGTCCATCAACCAGCGAGAGCAACGCAGGACAGGCGGGGGCTGTGCCATGCTGCAGTCGCTCAACGCCTACGAGGAGCTTGCAGTGGCCTTAGTGGGGCCAGAAAGCTGTTCGGTCACAACCCATGGTGTGGCTGAACCCACCCTAGAGTCACGTGAGTAATGAGAACTGTGCATTGTGCAATGTGTGAATCAATAGTAAATATCTGTTACATGGGTAATCCTATGCAATGATACTTTATTTGATATATAATTGAGTTATACTATTGAGATATACTATTGATCTTCAAATGAGTTCCTATGTTCCGAAGAACATTATTTATTTCTTATTGATCCCTCCCCTATTTCTCTCAGTCATTTACATGATGATAAATATGTTTTTCTCCGCCTCAGCCCCCACATTCTATGATTGATTTTCCATGGTAGCTCTTGCTAAAGCTGTTAATGGTGCAGTGCCTCACCAGGAAGAGTTGTCTCACTCTCAAGTCGCCAATGGTCAACACCTTGAGGAGGTCCAATGGACCAAGCCTTACTGAATGACTGACTCCAGCTGTAATGTCCCATGTTGGCAAGAACATCCCTCTCCAGAACCATCAGAAGTCCAACTCAACAACACAAAGAAACCTCATTCTGAATTAACCTCACGTCTTTCTATTGAAAGGTGAATGAATGAAATGATGGAATTGAGTGAGGAATTCTTTTTAGCTTTTCACTTTTTCTCTGTCATATGCACTTTATAATTGCTCTTGTGATATCTGGTTCTGTCTGGTTATCATGCACACGGCTGTCATGCCTGTTGCAGATTCCATCATCGTAGGCTACAGGAGCAGTGAAAGCTACAACTTCTGTGATGCATTTATCTCGGAATTGGTGAACAAAGCTGGAATGTTCAAGAGTTGAGTGAAGTTCCCACTGCTGGGGCGGAAGTGGAACCAACGTGAGAAGGGCCGGTCTGGGCAGACGCAACTTCCTGCAGGTACGTCTGACTTTAAATAACTAATTAGTCTTAAATGTAGAGACATTTTTGAAAAATGGCCTTTTTTATGTGTCCGTTCTGTTATGTGTTTGTTTCGCTGCATGGACTGTATGTGAGATCTGAAAAATTGTTTAAGAAAATTGATTGGTTTGAATTGCAGCAGTTTTCGTTCCTAATTGAACAAAAACACTGTAATTTAATTGGTTGAGTTTTTGTGCAGGTTATTGATTATTTGATTGGTTGGGTTTATGGCGGTTGTTGATTATGATTGGTTGGGTTTGTGCTGGTTGTTGATTCTGATTGGTTGGGTTTGTGGCAGTTGTTGATTCTGATTGGTTGGTTTAATGGTAATTGTTGATTATGATTGGTTAGATTTATGCGGGTTGTTGATTATGATTGGTTGGGTTTGTGGCAGTTGTTGATTTTTTGATTGGTTGGATTTATGTGAGTTCTTGATTATTTGAATGATAGATTTCCCTATATTTCAATACTTAAGCAAATTAGAATGGTTAATTTAATAGCTAGTAGTTACTTGATCAATTCAGAAGCAAGTATGACAGATAGTTTGCATGTGTGGCACTTTGAAGTGTGATGGATAATTTCTCCACACATGACAGTAGCACACCATCTAAGACTTTAAATTCACTCGATGTCCACTTGAATGGTGAAAATTATCCAGCAGAATAATTAGAAACTAGAAATTTTGGAGGGAGCATTTTGAGTTTCATAACACAAAGTGAATTAGAAAGAAAGAACTTGCAAGGGATATCAAAATCACTGAATTAAAAAAAAAATTATATTTGGAAAAAGTGGGTGATCAGGGGCAATGTCGGCCCCTTGAAAACTGATAACGGTGATATTGTCAATGACAATAAAGAAATGGCGGACATGTTGAATAATTACTTTACATCAGTGTGTACAGTAGAGGAGGAGGATAGCATGCCGGACATCCCGACGAAACTAATATTGAATCAGGGACAGGGACTCAAAAAAATTAACGTAAGCAAAATAACTATAATGAAGAAAAGAATGGCACTAAAGAGTAACAAATCCTCAGGGCCAAATGGTTTGCATCCCAGGGTATAAAGGATGCAGGTGAGCAGGTGATTGCAGATGTCTTAACTATAATCTTAACTATAAGGTTCTCTCGATTCAGGAACCATTCCTTTAGATTGGAAAATTGCACATGCCATTCCACTATTTAAGAATAGTGATGGGGGGAACCAGAGAATTATAGACAAGTTAGCCTAATATCGGTTGTTGAGAAATTATTAGAGTCTATAATTAAGAATAGGGTGACTGAACACCTTAAATTTGTTTAGCTGATCAGAGAGAGCCAGCATGGATTTGTAAAAGCTAGGTCATGCCTGACAAACCTGATTGAATTTCTTGAAGAGGTGACTAAAGTAGTGGACAGGGGAATGTCTATGGATGTTATTTATTTGGACTCCGGGAAGGCTTTTGATAAAGTCCCTCGTAAGAGACTGTTAATTAAGTTTGAAGCCCATGGCATTGAAGGCAAATTATTGACCTGGTTAGGAAATTGACTGAGTAGCAGGAGACAGAGAGTAGGGAAAATGGGCAGATACTCTAATTAACAGCATGTGACTAGTGGTGTCTTGCAGGGATCTGTGTTGGGGCCTCAACTATTTACAATATTTGTTACCGACTTAGATGATGGGATAGAAATCCACATATTCAAATTTGACAATGGCACACAGATAGGTGGCATTACAGGCAGTGTAGATGAAAGCATAAAGTCATAAAGACATAAAGAAATATTTATAGATTAAGTGAATGGGCAGAACTGTGGCAAATGGACTTCAATGTAGGCAAATATGAGGTAATCCACTTTGGACCTAAAAAGGATAGAACTGGGTACTTTCTAAATTATGAAAAGCTAAAAACTGCAGAGGTCCAATGAGATTTGGGGGTCCAGGTACATAAATCGTTAAAATGTCATGAATAGATACAGAAAATAATCAAAAAGGCTAATGGAATGCTGGCCATTATATCTAGAGGGCAAGACTACAAGGGAGTAGAAGTTATGCTGCAGCTGTACAAAACCTGCAGTTAGTCCAAGCCTGGAGCACTGTGAGCAGTTCTGGGCACCGCACCTTAGTGAGGGTATATTGGCCTTGGAGGGAGCGCAGCCTAGGTTCACCAAAATGATACCTGGATTCCAGGGGTTATATTACAAGGAGAGATTACACAAACTAGGGTTGTATTCCCTGGAATTTAGAACGTTAATGGATGACTTGATCAAATCTTTCAAGATATTAAGAGTAATAGATAGGGTAGATAGAGAGAAACTATTTCTGCTGGTGGGAGTCTAGGACTAGGGAGGCATAGTCTGAAACTTAGTGCCAGACCTCTCAGGAATGGTTAAGAAACAGTTCTACACACAGATGCTGGTAGAAGTTTTGAACTCCCTTCCCCAAATGGAAATTGATGCTGGATCAATTGTTAATTTTAAAGCTGAGATTGATAGATTTTTGTTAATAGAAACATAGAAACATAGAAAATAGGTGCAGGAGTAGGCCATTCGGCCCTTCTAGCCTGCACCGCCATTCAATGAGTTCATGGCTGAACATGCAATTTCAGTACCCCATTCCTGCTTTCTCGCCATACCCCTTGATCCCCCTAGTAGTAAGGACTACATCTAACTCCTTTTTGAATATATTAGTGAATTGGCCTCAACAACTTCCTGTGGTAGAGAATTCCACAGGCTCACCACTCTCTGGGTGAAGAAGTTTCTCCTCATCTCGGTCCTAAATGGCTTACCCCTTATCCTGAGACTGTGACCCCTGGTTCTGGATTTCCCCAACATTGGGAACATTTTTCCTGCATCTAACCTCTCTAAACCCATCAGAATTTTAAACGTTTCTATGAGATCCCCCCTCATTCTTCTGAACTCCATTGAATACAAGCCCAGTTGATCCAGTCTTTCTTGATATGTCAGTCCTGCCATCCCGGGAATCAGTCTGGTGAATCTTCGCTGCACTCCCTCAATAGCAAGAATGTCCTTCCTCAAGTTAGGAGACCAAAACTGTACACAATACTCCAGGTGTGGCCTCACCAAGGCCCTGTACAACTGTAGTAACACCTCCCTGCCCAAAGGTATTAAGGGATATGGGGCAAAGGAGGGTATATGGCGGTAGGTCGTAGATCAGCCGTGATCTCATAGAATGACAGAGCAGGGTCGAGGGGCTAAATGGCATCCTCCTGTTCCTATATTCTTATTTATCTATCACCTTTCACACCCTCAGGATGTCCCAAAGTGATTCACGGTCAAAGAAGTATTTTTGAAGTACAGTCACTGTTGTAACAGAGACAGACAGGGCAGCCAATTTATCCACAACAAGCTCTCATAAACAGCAAGGACTGGATAATCTGTTTCCATGGTGTTGCTTGAGGGATAAGCATTGCCCAGGATACTGGGAGAACTCCCTTCTCTTCTTCAAATAGTGGCTCAAGATCTTTTATATTCACCTGAAAGGGCAGTTGAACAGCTCATCTGAAAGACAGCACCTTTGCAATGGACTATCAGGCTAGATTATGTGTTCAAGTATAATGAGTGGGGCTTGAACCCATAACCTTTTGACTTGGATGCAAGAGCGCTACCACTGAGCCACGGCTGACATCTAAAGATCAACTCTCGATGATTATAGGCCTGTCATTGGTAGCAGCAAGGGTAGCAGAACTTGAAGTGATGAATTAAGAACATCCCCGTGTCCGGAAACTAAGGGCCCGAAATTGATGGACTCACTGCCCACTGCCTCCGACGTTCCTCTTTGGGTCCTGCCCAGTGCCAGTTTCGATCTGGTCTGGAGCGGGCGGGAGGGGAGAACCGCCAGGAACCGCCCGCTGATGTCAGCGGGCGGCCGAGTAGCGTAAGTGGACTCCCGCCGGCCGAGAAGCCATATTGATGCGGGCGGGAGTTGACGGGAGTTGGCGCCAGAATGGGGAAGGACCGCTGGCTGGAGACTGCTCTGTCCCCGACGGTGAGTGTGAAAATCTTTAAAAAAAGGTTGGTCAACATTTTGAAAATATTTTTTTCACACCCTGAACGTGTTCCGATGGGATTTTTTTTCCGATGATTTTTCTTTGCAGGTCTTCGACCCTCCGTAGGCCCGACTCCATCCTCGGCAGCACTTGTGCGGCAAGCGCCTTTGCCGCCGAGAATGTGAACTCCCGCCGGCTGCCGCCCAGATTGGCAGCGTACGTCCCTCTATTGCCGCCCGCCGACCTTCGACCTGTTGATGAAAACCCCGCCCAAAGTATCGTCAGGTACCTCGGCGGCCATCGGTCTTTTGGGTGGCACTTGGACGGGCGGAAGCCTTCATCAAATTCGGGCCCAAAGACTCAATGTACTGATATGTGCCTTCGTCACCACCAGCCTGGACTGCTCCAGTGCGTTCCTGACCGGCCTCCCAGCCTCCACTTTCTGTAAACTTCAGTTCATCTAAACTTCTGCCGCCCAATCATGCTCACCCATCACCCCTGTCCTCAATGACCTTCATTGGCTCCTGGTTCCTCAAAGCCTCAAATTCTAAATTCTCATCCTTGTATTTAAATCCCTCCATGACCTCCTTATCTCTGTAACCTTCTATACCATTACAGACCCCCCAAAATGTTCTGGCCCTCTGACTCTAGGCCCCTGAACCCCCTCCCCCCACCCCCCACAACCCTGACACACACCCTCCCTTCACCTCACTGTTGATGGCTGCCTTCAACTGCCTATGCTCTATCACTATGCTCTGGAATTCTCTCCCTAAAGCCCTCCTTCTCTCCACCTCCATCTTCTTTTTAAAGACCCTCTTTAAATTCCACCTCTTTGACCAAGTATTTTATCACCCCTATCTAATATCTTCTTTGACTTAGCACCCATTTTGATGATGCATCTGTTAAATGCTTGTTAATCCTCCTGCTCTACTCTACCTCATTCTTTCTGAGCTGTGGTTCAGTGGGTAGATCTCTTACCTCTGAGTCAGTAGCTTCTGGGTTCAAGTGGACTTGAACACAAAAAAAAATCTAGGCTGACACTCCCAGTGCGGTGCTGAGGGAGTGCTGCACTGTCGGAGGTGCTGTCTTTTGGATGAGATGTTAAACCGAGGCCCCGTCTGCCCTCTCAGGTGGATTATAAAAGATCCCACGGCACTATTTCGAAGAAGAGCAGGGGAGTTATCCCTGGTGTCCAGGCCAATATTTATCCCTCAATCAACATCACAAAAAAACAGATTATCTGGTTATTATCACATTGCTGTTTGTGGGAGCTTGCGAAAATTGGCTGCCGCGTTTGCTACATTACAATGATAACTACACTCCAAAAGTACTTCAATGGCTGTAAAGCACTTTGAGTGAAAGGCGCTATATAAATCTTTGGTTTGGTGCCCATTTTTAATTAAATGCTTGTTAATCCTCTTACTCTGCTCTAACTCCTCTAATTGTAGAAATGTTTATCTCCTCCCTCAGTTTTTCTTCTTCCTCCAAATCTCTTCTAATACCTCAGCTTGCCATCACGAATCAGTACTGCTTCATCTCTTTCACCTTCGTGGCATTCGCTACTAATCGACCTTGGCTCTTCATTTTGTTTGTTAATTTGTTCTCGACAACTACTGAGTTACACTGGCAAATTCACAGTTATGACCCATCCCTCATAACCCTGAAGTAGAATTTGTTTGTACAACTGGACCAGAATCACATACAGAATAAGCAAGTTCCCTTCCCTGATGGACTTATTGAGTACATTAGGCCTATATTTAGAGTTAGAAGAATGAGAAGTGATCTAATTGAAACATAAAATTCTTTCAGGGCTTGAGAGGGTAGATGCAGGGAGGATGTTTCCCCCGGGCTGGGGAGTCTAGAACCAGGGGGTCACAGTCTCAGAATAAGGGGTCGGCCATTTAGGACTGCGATGAGAAAACATTTCTTCACTTAGAGGGCGGTGAATCTTTGGGATTCTCTACCCCAGAGGGCTGTGGAGGCTCAGTCGTTGAGTATATTCAAGGCAGAGAGCATTCGGTTTTTGGATATTAAGGGAATCAAGGAATATGAGGACAGTGCAGGAAAGTGGAGTTGAGGTAGAAGATCAGCCATGATCTTATTGAATGGCGGAGCAGGCTCGAGGGGCCGAATGGCTGACTCCTGCTCCTAATTCTTATGTTCTTATGGACATTCATGAACCAGTTGGGTGTTTGCGATAATATAGCAACGTTCATGGTCTGTTTTATTTCTGCTGCCAACTCAAAAATGACTAGATTCATTGAATTCAGTTCCACAGCTTATCATGGCAGGATTTGCACTGACAATCTCTTGCTTACTGATCCAGCACCATAACACTAGCTTTCTCAGTAAAATAGTGACTTGGTGCACTTTTTCTCTTATTTTATTGGTAACCAGGGTATTAAATAAACTTAACAACACTGTAAATTGCCTTCAACTAATTGTGTTTAGACAGCGTTAAAGTGTCCAGCCTGACTGGGAGCTGCTGTGATTTTCTGGCCAAACTTTATTTGAAATATTTTCCGTTCTCGTTGATATACACTGTGCATCGTTATGGTTACAGTATAAGTGCTTGCAATTTTGAATTAAAAAAAACCCCAGAAACAAAACAAAATCTTTGTGGGAAAGCACTGCCCAGGGATGGGACCCAGTGTTTTGATTGTGTGGTGAATGACAGGTGAATATTGTAATGCCTTGCTGATGAGCACCAATCAGCTGATTCCTTTCTGCCTTGTTGTCATCTGGCGCTCTCAGTAAAGATGAATTTGATTGACAGATGCATCAAGGTCACAGTTTATTGGTTTCTGCAAAAGAGCCAGATATGCCAATTTAGACAGAGAGTGACAAAAAGTTTCCATCTAAATGGAATAATTTTACTACAGGGAATTCTAGGCCAAGGAAGAACGGAGGCAGCATTTTTAACAAGGACTGAATGACAAACATATACGACACTTAAAGGCTGACAGAACATCGACTTTGACACTTCACTGGGGAGCTATGAAATAAACAATAGGGAGAGAATTGAATTACAACCAGGGAAGAACACATACTAAAGAAGGAATTGGTTCAGGCTAGACAGCAGTCTCAAGTATAAAACAAATAAGTCAGCCTTAACATCAAGCAGAATTTTTTTTTAACTTTCCCTTGCTATTCCACATGGAGTTTCTACCAGACATTACCACTGATGTTTATCATCTTTCTACTACAGTACACACCAGTTAATGGGCCCCCTTGTTAATGACAATTTCTCTCTTTAAAAGGGAACATTTGTTCAGGCACTGATTTATTCCCTGAGTGTTGAGCGATTGCTTAATAGAAATGATTGGATAAATCGGCTGTTTTGCCCACTAGGCTTCTGTAAAACCTATTCCTATCCCAGATTACAGATAAGTGGGGGGGGGGGGGGGTGGGGGGGGGGTGGGGGTGGGTGGCGCTGTTTATATGAGATTAGGATGCATAGAAGGTAAGTTCTTGATTTTAAAAAGAAGTTCAAACATAAACATACAAGATTTTACAAATCTCTTTGAATAAGGTCTATAAGAGCATTCAATACAATCATTTTTTTAATTTCTCATTTCCTATCCATGCATATATCTATATAAGTAGATACAAGTATAGCACCCAGCGCCAATCCATTGCATCACATCTTTCAAAGGCAACACACCTGAAAGTGTCACACTTCACAGTGTCACAACTTACAGCCTCAGAGCTCAGGGCATTACGCACTTCGGGTCAGACTTTCCCTAAAGGCCCTCAACGCCCGATTGCCCGCTGAGATGCACCACTAACGTTCGGTGAGAAAAGCTGGCGAGAATTTCCATTTTAAAGTTTAAAGTAAGTAAAACTAAGCGCCCGGCGAGAAAATGGGCGTTGCACACTCGTTGTTGGCGGTTTTCTCGGCGGGTAAGTGGAAAGTTAGCAACATAGGCGGTTACTGGAATGGATGGTAAGTAGTAAAATTTAGTCCGAGGCTGCAGTTGGGCCTACCAAGGAAAAAACCTACGTGGAAACTTTCGCCGGGCGGAAAACCGAGAAAATCACCGACAGTGAAGCCGAAAGTCAGGCCCTTAGTGATAAGGATTTTTATGTTAAACTACCAATCAAACATCGGATTAACTAAGCATGAACAAATCAAAAGCGAGAGCTGGAAGCACATACGGCAGAACTGCCCACTCTCAGGCCCAGATTTCACATCCATTGGGGGGAAAATTGCGGTCAGAGGCTTCCTTTGTATGAACGTCTCCAACACAAAAAAAATCTACGAAAGTACCTGGTGGTCCCAGAGGAACGTAGAGATTCAGGTCAGAGGCCTCGATTTGCTGCGCAGCGCATGGCACGATGCCTTTCAGGTACGTATGTACAAGCCGTAGTCACGTGGGCCTGGATCACCAATCACGATGCAGTATTCTCATTGATAAAAATGGGAGCTCTGTTTGTACAGACTCCCATTACTATCGATGGGAAAAACCTCTAAAACACCGAAACACAGCCTAATAAATAAATAAAACACCTCACGTACTAAAATTAATTGAAATTAAATGTTTTAGAAAAAATATATATTTTTGGGAACTTTTTTAATGCGTTTTAATAGACAAGGTTTTAATCTAAAATGAGTGGTTAAATTTAATTTTTATATGTGTTAAAACTCTTACGCTGGTAGAAGAAAGCTATGCGCTTGCTTTTGTCAGGTGTAAAAGTTTGAAGTTACAAGGTCAAGAGAAATCTTGACAGATTGGAAAAAACGGTTTTCGGTGCATGCGCAAACCGCCTTTTGCGAGGTCTCGCTGGGTCTGTGCGCACTTCGTAGATCCCAGGCTGTGAGCACGCCAAGGGGTAGCGCAGTGACATTTAATCCCCAAATTCCTCACATTTTGTTTATAATCTACCAACCTGAACTGGCGAATGAATTGAAATAGCAATCCCGAACCAGCAAGTAGCAGAAATTGACCAATCAATGCGCTCCGAAAATTTATTTGAGCCACCATCTTGAATTTTATTGCTAGCTGAACCTTTACCAGTGAAAGCAAATTTATGATATAAGAAACCCATAAAGATGAAATCCTTTTTCATAAGATACTTATTCTTACTTATAGATTTACACATATATGGTGTTGTAAATCTCTGGGAAATGTTGTTTACTCCAGCGTTAGGAGCCTGAAGCTCAGTTTGTAGTTTTGGTTTGGACCACCATTTCCACCAACAATATCTTGTGTTTATATAGCGTCTTTAATATAGCAAAACATGCCAAGGCGTTTACAGGAGTGTTCGCAAATGAAATTCACCACCGAGCCACTTAGGAGATATTTGGGCAGATGAACAAAAGCTTGGTCAAAGAGGTAGGTTTTAAGGAGTGTCTTAAAGGAGGAGAGAGAGGTAGAAAGGCGGAGAGGTTTAGGGAGGGATTTCCAGAGTTTAGGGCCTTGTCAGCTGAAGGCACAGCTACCAATGGTTGAGCGATTATAATCAGGGATGCTCAAGAGGCCAGAATTAAAACATCACAGATATCTCGGAGGGTTGTGGAGCTGGAGGCGATTACAGAGATAGGGTGAGGTGAGGCTATGGAGGGATTTGAAAACAAGGATGAGAATTTCTACTGATTGACTGCAGTCCGCATTACTAAGCGCATGTCCCTCTTCTCTTCACTTTGAATCCAGAATGCAGTTATGGATTGTTCCTTTCTGAGTCCACTGAGGAAAAGTGACTCGCATATTAGGATTTTTTTTATGATCAATAGCAAAACTAGTCATTCACAGAATTGGCCAGAACTTGTTGTTTGTAAGTGTCGCTCCCTCTGTCTCCGATGTCTCTCAAGATCCTACAAATCCCCTGGGAGGACAGACACACCAGTGTTAGCGTCCTCGACCAGGCCAACATCCCCAGCATCGAAGCACTGACTCGATCAGCTCCGCTAGGCAGACCACATTGTCCACATGCCAGACACGAGACTCCCAAAGCAAGCGCTCTACTCAGAACTCCTTCATGGCAAACGAGCCAAAGGTGGGCAGAGGAAACGTTTCAAGGACACCCTCAAAGCCTCCTTGATAAAAGTGCAACATCCCCACTGACACCTGGGAGTCCCTGGCCAAAGACCACCCTAAGTGGAGGAAGTGTATCCGGGAGGGCGCTGAGCACCTCGAGTCTCATCGCCGAGAGCATGCAGAAAACAAGCGCAGGCAGCGGAAGGAGCAGGCGGCAAACCAGTCCCACCCACCCCTTCCCTCAACCACTGTCTGTCCCACTTGTGACAGGGACTGTAATTCCTACATCCTAAGGACTCATTTTTAGAGTGGAAGCAAGTCTTCCTCGATTCCGAGGGACTGCCTATGATGATGACCCTCTGTCTGCTGTCCAATGATGGAATTGTTCAGGAGCCCATGCAGTAACTGAACTGTTTCTATATAAAAACATGATAAGAATGCAAGGTATGAACTTTTTAACTTTATCTGTGGTAAACAATGTAAATAACAAGAACAACTTGCATTTATATAGCACTTTTAATGTAATATAAAAAAATCATGGAAGTGTCATCAAACAAGTTTGACACAAAGCTGCATAAGGAGATATTAGGGCAGGTGACCAAAAGCTTGGTCAAAGAGGCAGGTTTTAAGGAGCACCTTAAAGGAGGAAAGAAAGGTAGAGAAGTTTAGGGAGGAACTTCTAGAGTTTAGGGCCTAGGCAGCTGAAGGCACGGCCACCGATATTGGAGTGATGAATCAGGGATGTACAAGAGGCCAGTATTGGAGGAGCTCAGAGATCTCGGTGGGTTATAGGGCTGGAAAACGTTACAGAGATAGGGAAGGGCAAGGTCATGGAGGGATTTGGAAACAAGGATGAGAAATTTAAAATCGAGGCGTTGCCAGACCGGGAGCCAATGTAGGTCAGTGAGCAGAGGGGTGATGGGTCACCAAAACTTGGTGCGAGTTAGGACACAGGCAGCAGAGTTTTGGATGAGCTCAAGTTTACGGAAGGTGGAAGGTGTGAGGCTGGCCAGGAGAGCGTTGGAATAGTTGAGTCTGGAGGTTACAATGGCGTGGATGAAGGTTTCAGCAGCAGATGAGCTGAGGCAGGGACGGTAATATATCTCATCTTTTTTTTGAGTTGTCAGCTTTTTAAAGTAAGTGACATCCTCTGAAGTTGTTGTTCAGCTTTTGCTAGGAATTTACGTCGGCATGAATCCAGTGTTCCCTGTAAGCTGTGCTTTGTTCTGCCCGGCCTGTTACTTTCTATAGGGCTCAATTTTCCCCAGCATTTGTGCCGTTTTTTTTGGAGCAGGCTGCTTTTTCTGGCTTAACTTAAAAATCCCCAGTTTCCCCAATCAATTTGCACCAGCGTAACTTAGTTACGAATTTTTTAGGTCAGTTTTATTTTCAGCCAAAGGGGGCGTAACCAGCCACCTACACCACTTCTGGCCATTTAGGGAAGTTTGGCCAGCTAAGAGTTACTCCAGTTCTGATTAGGCCAACGTATGTGGCCTGTCCTGAAAAACCTTCCCCAGAGTTAAGGAAATCGGCGCAGGTAAGGAAAACGGCGCAGCAGATGCCCGGACGCACTGAAAGAATTGAAAAACTCATAGCAACAACTTACCTCCAACCCCGCCCGAAGGTTGGTCCGGTCCCATTCTCGGTCCCCACACACAGGAAGGCTGTCCGGTTCCATTCTCAATCCCCGGTTCACACACACAGTCCGGAGGGGAGGGAGAGAGGGAGAGAGAGAGAGAGAGAGAGAGAGAGAGAGAGAGAGGACAGTCTTCGGGCGTGGTTGGACGTAAGGTGGTGCTATGTGTTTTCCAATTCTTTTAATGTGTTGGGATGGTTACCATGGCAGCCGATCTTTTTGGCGCAGATCAAGGCTCCATCCCCCTCGGGTTAGGCCACGCCAAAATGAAGAGATGCAACAGGGAAACTTACAACACTTTTTTTTTGGCGCACTTGGGCCCCCAAAAAATCGGGCATAACTCTTCAAGTATGCAAATAAAATGATTTGGGGAAAATTGAGCCCAATACGCGGTCACTTTAAATTCCTGCGCATGCAATGTGAAAACTTGTGAGCAGCCTTCGCTGGACCATGCGGATTACTGAGCAGCCTCTCACGCACGCAGCTTAGAGGGAACATAAATCGCCATGGAAGAGGAGGAGGAAGATGAGTAAGGAAGGGAAGAGGTAGACGTGGAAGGGAAGAGAAAGAGAGAGAGAGCAAAAAAAAAGCAGTCTTTATAAACAGAGCTAAAGGCTGGAAGGATTGTGCCATAAATTAATGGAAGGCATTTTCTGAATAAAGTCCAGAATGTCGGACATTATTTGTTCAGAACCTTTAAATGTTTCCAGAGATATTTGGTAAAGAAGGAATAATGCAAATGAGTTTTGTACTTTTTAGATTTTCCATGAATTGACTGCAGCCTCAACACTTGGAGCTAGGTTTTGGTCGTTAATCTGGGTCGACAGCCAGATTGGAGAAGGAGAAATAAGCAGGCCTAAGGGGAAAGAGCGGGGGAGCGGGAATAATTGGATAGCTCTGTCAAAAAAGCCGGCACAGGCAAGGTGGGCCGAAAGGCCTCATTCTGTGCTGTATCAGCCAATGATACCATGACTGCCCTGTACAGAAATGGCTTTTCTTCCATTGAAATGAAAGGAAATAAATTTGGGCGGCTTCTATAAAGAATAGGTGATCCACTCGGCCAGCTCACCATCGAGGGGGTGAAGGGAGACATTACCCCATGGACCGCTAATGTAAACGGGCGCTACCCATATTACATGCAGAGCTTCAGCTATTCACATAACTCTAGCATTTATTCATTCATTTACCTGCAGTGGATAAAGCAAACACTACGGGGGGAAATTGATGAGAGCCTGGTTTGAGGCGGTAACACCGCCTGATCGCTAACTTTAGCGCCGGACGAAGTTTACCACCTCCAACAGGGATTTTGATTTTTAGCGTCCTGAGAGTGGAGTGGAGTGGAGTGCTATTCCACTCTCCAGTTAGGGCGCTAAAGTTGAATCGAGAGACGCTAGCCAGGAGCGCTAATGAAGTTGTGGCACTAGGAAGCAACATCCTAGCGCCTAACGGGGAGGTCAACTAAACGACCTGAAGAGTCAAAATTCAAGCAAGGGCAGTGATTTCAACATTTTTACCGATCGGACAAAGATAAACAAACCTAAATAAAGTAAATGTAAAAGAAAAAAACTAATTTTCCAACCAGCCAGCCGAAGATCTGTTTCAGTATCGCCCCTGAAAGTTGGGGAACTTCTGTTATGATGAGCGCCAGGCACGAAGGCAGGCGAAGCCATTGAAGTCCCCGACCGTGAACTAACGAGGACCTTGCATGTGCACTGATGTCACCAAGTGGCTGGCGCTACAGTGTGCAGCGCTAACTGTTAGCACTGCTGCTTAACCTCCAATCAAGTTCTCGGGAGGCGCTGACAGCGCAGCACCCCGGCGGGAAGTGCTTAGCGCCCTGTTAGCGCCTCTCTCGGGCGCTAACGGGTGGCGCTATTCCATTCAATTTTTCGCCCTATTTAGTTTATAGGAACCAATCAAAAAACTTCTTTGAGTCAAAGAAAAGAATGAACCATTTGGCTCATCCTGCTGGCACAGGAACGATAGGCCAAATGGCCCCTTTTCTCTCCTGTACGATTCTATCAACTTGCATTTCTACCCTGCTTTTCATGACCTCAGGACTCCTTACAGCAAATGAAGCATTTTAAAGTGTAGTCTCTGTTCTAAATGCAGGAAACATAAACAACTCACTGCCATTAACACCATGGGAGATCTCGATAGTCATTCATTTTCAATATAAATTCCTAATCTCAGTTCATATTAGACAGAATTAAAGAAATGCATAGCACGGTAATAGTCTGTGGATTAGTTGATAATAATGTTGGTATTTCAATACAGTTTCCAATAATAAAATCTGTTTCAGCTCTTAAAAGATTTAAATTGAATGTTCCTCTTGAGCCTGTTGGGTGAACTGATGCAAATTGTGTCTTCAAAAATTTCAACAGCGGTTGTAACAGGATGTAACAGGAT
The DNA here is from genome assembly GCF_044704955.1 of Pristiophorus japonicus. Lineage (NCBI taxonomy): Eukaryota > Metazoa > Chordata > Chondrichthyes > Pristiophoridae > Pristiophorus > Pristiophorus japonicus. The sequence goes on along the minus strand of NC_091998.1, from coordinate 32,161,941 downwards.
GCTGTTATGGAGATGAGAAAAGTGTAGCATGCCTGGACTGACTGATATATTCACTGTCTGCGAGGATCCAGGCTGGAATCATTCCAGGTTTGCTGAGAAGGAAATATAGATTGTGATCCATGGGTGCCAGTGTGAAATTATATTTTTACAAGTGGACCTTCTGCGTAACGAAGCCGCAAGTGTTTAATGTCCAGTTAGTTTAAACATTGTGTTGTACCAATGGTGCTGAGCAGTCAGACAATTAATGTAATGAGAATTGTCAGCCCATGCATCAGCATTATCCCCGACATCATCTCCCCCAGTTGACGTAGGTGGGGGAGGAGGAGCTCACTTTGGAAATAACAATTCTCTGCATGATGGCCTCGAGAGGATCCACCGGCAGGAAGGTCCCGCCCACTGTGAGCCCCTTTTCAAGGGCCAGGGACACTGCCCGCTCCAACCCCAGGAAGTGATAGGTCCTTACTATACAGCATAAATGAACACGAGGCCCATGCTTGAGAGAAGGTCAGTCTGTGACCTGTCCTTTATTCCTTAGCACTCAAGTGATGAAGGTGGGTGGAGCTTCCCCTTTTGTACCTGAAAGTCCAGGTTAGGAGTGTCTCCCACCTAGTGGTCATTGTTCTCACAGTGCACAACTTAGGTCAGATTATACATGGGTTACAATGCTGGTTGAATACATGACATCACCTCCCCCCCAAAGTCTTATTGGGATCATAGGTTGAGTCTCTCTGGTGGTTTACGCTCTCTTGTAGAGCGCCTGAGTTGGGGCTCCGGTTGTTGGGCGCTGGCCTGAGTGTCTGCTGTTTGCAGTGCCTCAGGCTTATCCAGACTGCCCACAGTGACTGGGCTCTCCTCCCTTTGGTTCCGGTGTGCGGACACCTGTGGTGGAGTGAACTCTACATCGTGTTCTTCCTCTGCTTCTTCTATGGGGTTGCTGGACCTCCTTTTTGTTTGATCCACGTGTTTGCGGCAGATTTGTCCATTGGTAAGTTTAACTACCAGAATCCTACTCCCCTCTTTGGCAATCACAGTGCCTGCGAGCCATTTGGGCCTTGCAGCGTAGTTGAGGACAAAAACAGGATCATTTACATCAATACATCACGCCCTCGCATTCCTGTCATGGTAGTGATATTGTGGCTGGCGCCTGCTCGCGACAATTTCTTTCATGGTGGCTGTATAAGGGATAGCCGGGTTTTGAGCATCCTTTTCATTAGCAGCTCTGCGGGTGGAACCCCTGTAAGTAAGTGTGGTTGGGATCTATAGGACAACAGGAGGCGTGATAAGCGTCTTTGTAGGGAACCCCCTTGGATTCTGAGCATCCCCTGTTTGATTATCTGCACTACTCATTCTGCCTGGCCGTTTGAGGCCGGCTTGAACTGTGCCGTTCTGACATGGTTAATTCCATTGCATGCCATGAAGTCCTGGAATTCAGTGCTTGTGAAGCACAGGCCATTGTCGCTGACCAAGACATCCGGTAGACCGTGGGCGGCGAACATTGCCCGTAGACTTTCTACCGTGGCAGAGGATGTGCTTGAATTTAAAATGTCACACTCGATCCATTTGGAGTAGGCGTCTACTACAACCAAAAACATTTTTCCCATGAAAGGAACTGCGTAGTCCACATGGATGCGTGACCATGGCTTGCCAGGCCAGGACAAGGGGCTAAGGGGGGCTTACCTGGGTGCATTGCCCAGCTGGGCACACGTGTTGCACCTGCGAACACAAAGTTCCAGATCTGCGTCTATCCCTGGCCACCAAACGTGTGACCTGGCAATTGCCTTCATCATGACAATGCCCGGGTTGCTCATTGTGGAGTTCTCTGATGAACACCTCTCTGCCCATCTGGGGCATGACTGCGCAGTTTCCCCACAGTAGGCAATCGGCCTTCATCCCTGCGCCTGTGATATGGTTTAAATTCCTCAGGGCATGCTCTGTACGTGGCTGCCCAGTCCCCATTCAGGACACATTTCTTGACTAGAGATAATAGCGGGTCTCTATTTATCCAGACTTTAATCTGACGGGCTGTCACAGGTGAGCCTTCGCTTCCGAAAGCTTCAACAGCCATGACCATCTCAGCAGCATGCTCGGTAGTCCCTTCAGTGGTGGCTAGTGGGAGCCTGCTGAGTGCATCGGCGCAGTTTTCGGTGCCCGGTCTGTGCCGAATTGTATAGTCATAGACGGCTAACGTGAGTGCCCACCTCTGTATGCGGGCCGATGCGTTTGCATTTATGGCCTTGTTGTCGGCCAAAAGGGAAGTTAGGGGTTTGTGATCTGTCTCCAGCTCAAATTTCCTGCCAAACAGGTACTGGCGCATTTTCTTTACAGCATATACACATGCGAGCGCCTCCTTTTCTACCATCCCGTAACCCCTTTCTGCCTGGGACAGACTCCTGGAGGCATAAGCTACCGGCTGTAACTGACCCTTGACATTGACATGCTGCAACACACTCACACCTGACACCATAAGATGACGCATCGCACGTTAACACAAGTTTCTTACATGGGTCGTATAGTGTTAACAGATTGTTGGAACATAACAAATTGCGTGCTCTATTAAAAGCCCTTTCCTGGCTGTCCCCCCAGACCCATTCGTGACCTTTGTGTAGGAGCACGTGTAGCGGCTCTAGCAGCGTGCTCAATTTGGGAAGAAAGTTACCAAAATAGTTCAGGAGCCCCAGGAATGAACGCAGCTCCGTCGTGTTACGGGTCTGGGTGCTCTCTGGATCACTTCCATCTTGGACGCAGTAGGGCTGATCCCGTCTGCTGCTACCCTCATCCCCAGGAATTCTACCTCTGGAGCTAGGAAGACGCACTTCGCCTTTTTCAGTCGCAGCCCTACCCGGTCCAGTCTGTGTAGCACCTCCTCCAGGTTGTGGAGGTGTTCTTCAATATCGTAACCCGTGATGAGGATGTCGTCCTGAAAAACCACCGTCCCTGGAATCGACTTGAGGAGGCTTTCCATATTTCGTTGGAAGATCACGGTGGCCGAGCGAATCCCAAACGGACATCTGTTGTACTCAAACAACCCCTTGTGTGTCGTGATGGTGGTCAGCTTCTTCGACTCACTCGCCAGCTCCTGGGTCATGTAAGCTGAGGTCAGGTCCAATTTTGAAAAAAGTTTGCCACCGGATAGCGTCGCAAAGAGGTCCTCCGCTCTCGGTAGCGGGTACTGGTCTTGGAGTGGCACCTGATTGATGGTGGCCTTGTAATCACTACATATCCTGACTGACCCATCCGCCTTGAGCACCGGCACAATCGGGCTCGCCCAGTCACCGAATTCGACTGGCGAGATGATGCCTTCCCTCAGTAGGCGGTCCAATTCGCCTTCTATCTTTTCCCGCATCACGTACGGCACTGCTCTGGCCTTGTGGTGTACTGGCCTGGCGGCCAGGTTTATGTGAATCACTACCTTGGCCCCCATGAAAGTGCCGATGCCGGGTTGAAATAATGAGTCAAATTTGTCCAGGATCTGTGAGCATGATACTCGCTCCACAGAGGAAATTGCATTGACATCGCCCCATTTCCAGCTCATGACAGCAAGCCAACTCCTCCCCAGTAGTGCGGGACCGTCCCCTGGGACAATCCATAGTGGCAACCTGTTCTCCGAATCTTTGTGGGTCATGACTACCGTGGCGCTGCCTAGCACCGGAATGATCTGCTTTGTGTAAGTCCGTAGCTGTGCGTCAATCGGCGATAATTTTGGCCTCCTGGCCTTGGACGGCCACAACTTTTTGAACTGTTTGATACCCATCAAGGACTGGCTGTCCCCCGTGTATACCTCCATTGATACTGGGATGTGATTGAGGAGCACTTTCATCATTATCGGTGGCATCCTGGTGTATGAACTGTATACATGCTCCACATGAACTCGCTGAACTTCAACTTCCAGCGATTTCCCCCAGAGTTCATTTCTGCAATTTCTGCAGGTATTTTGCTCATCTCTGCAAACTCTGGCTAAGTGTGTGCCTCCTCGCCTCCAACATGAGCTGTTGTTGGAAACAAAATGTCCCTTGCCAGTCGATCGTCCCTGACTGCCCCCGTGACTGTCCTTGAATGCGCCATTAACAGATGTTGATGGCCCCATTACTGGCCGCTTTGTCCCTTGCAATGGCATGAATCGCCCTTCAACTTGCCATTTTCTCTGTCGAACTCCCCCTCTGGGTTCGACTACATGTTGGGGCATGCCCGATTGCCCTTGTCTGCCTGGAGAACTGTGTGCTGCTTTAACAATGTTGGATCTCTGTCCCAACCATTCCTTAACACAGTACCTCTCGTCTGTTCTGTGAGTGGCCATGCTCGCGTGGTTTAAATCCCAGTTTCTCGTCGCCATTGATAGGTCCTTACTAGACAGTATAAATGCACATGAGGCCCATGCTTGAGAGAAGGTCAGTCTGAGACCTGTCCTTTATTCCTTAGCACTCAAGTGATGAAGGTGGGTGGAGCTTCCCCTTTTGTACCTGAAGGTCCAGGTTAGGAGTGTCTCCCACCTAGTGGTCATTGTTCTCACAGTGTACAACTTAGGTCAGATTATACGTGGGTTACAATGCTGGTTGAATACATGACAGGAAGAACACAGCCTGACATTTTGGAGGCAGCGACAATGGCCGAGGGGCCGAATACCCCAGCCATTGCCCTCACGCACTCCTCTATGTTCATGTTGGGGTGAGTATAGCTCTTGACCCCTAACCCTAAATGCAGAGGTTTTCCTCACAGCAAAATTCTTTTCTTTTTTTCAATTTGTGCCGTAATTGCTTCTGAGTGTCCTCGGAGCTGACTGCCACAGTGGTGGAGCATAGTTAAGATCTTTGTGGCCCCTCTAGATGCAGTATTGCACTAGTGGTATTTTGGCAATGTCTTTTTTTTCAATGGATGAAAAGCCAAGGCCCATAAGACACAAACCCGCAAGGCTGAGAAGAGTAAAAGACGAAGCCCTGTTGCTGTGCAGGTTTTACAGAAGTGGTTGTATTGTACCCATCCTATTTTACTGGTGATATTGTAGTGCAGGTAGTGATATAATACTTGTGGTATTGTACTAGTAGTGTACTAGAGGTACTGTACTTGTAATATTATACTAGTATCTTATTATGTTAAAGGCGCTATATAAATCAACTTTCATTGTTATTTACATTGTTTACCGCAGACAAAGTTAAAAAGTTATAGGTCTAGATTTTCGGCTCATTTGCGCCCCACTTAGCGCCTCGGTGGGGCGCAAAAATGATTTTTTTGTGGGTGCAAAACGAGGCAAACAAGATTTTGCGCTCAGGCGGAACTTTCGGCATTGTTTTGCGGCGGTGCTAAAATTTAGCGCCCCTTGCTGTTTTGGCCGTTTTGATGACATAAATCGTCGTGCATCGCTGCATTAGGGCCCCGGACAGAACTTTCCAGCGTATCGCCTGATTTAGCGTCCACCCGAGAACCTGCCAAGAAAAAACTGTCGGACCCAGGGCGCTAACCGCGCCATCTTGAAAACGGAGGATAAAGTCGGAGCTGTGAGTGCTCAAAAGGATTGGGAGAAAAAGGCTGCGTTACTGCCTAGCTTTGATTGAAGTTTTATGTGAGTTCTAATTTGTTTTAAAGGACATTTAAGGATATTTTAAAAGATGGGCGCCATGATATGTCGGGAGTCAGTAATCCTGGCTGCTATATTCATACGGCGTTGAGCTAGAAGAAGGCTTATTGATGATCGTTTTCAACGTAATCGAAGAGGTTGCAGACGTATGGGGAGGAGGCCTTACCCGCTCCAGGAGTTTACAGGGAACATTGCTCATACCTGCAGCTCTCTGACGCACAGTGCATTAGAAGGCTGTGTTTCTGAAAAGAGGTGGTCACAGAGATATGCCAGCTCCTACAGGCAGACCTACAGCCTACCAGCGGCAACAAGACTGCACTGTCTGTCGAGGTGAAGGTGACTGTGGCACTCGCCTTCTATGCCTCCGGCTACTTTCAAGCATCAGCGGGGGACATATGCTCCATCTCGCAGCACGCTACACATTGCTGCATTCGCCAGGTGACTACTGCACTGTACACACACAGGATGGACTTCATAAACTTCCCATTGACTAGGGAGACCCAACATCAGAGGGCTGTTAGTTTTGGACAATTTGTTGACATCCCCAAGGTTCAGGGTGCCCTTGACTTATGCACATCACCCTGCGAGCAACTTTAGAGAATCCAGAGGTTTACCGAAACCTAAAGGGATTCCACTCCATGTACGTTCAGATCGTTTGCGACCATACGCAGAGCATCATGGCAGTCAATGCCCAATATCCAGGGAGCATCCCATGAAGCTTTCATCTTGCGTGAGAGCAGTGTCTCACGCAAATTCCAGCGTCAACCATGTTGTGTATGGAGAAAGAGTCAGACTGAACACTGTGAGCTCAAAGTAAAGTGTGACCTTAGTCTTTTATTGCAGGTCTCCAGAGTGCCTCTCCAACCTGTGGGATTATGGGATCCCTTGCAACTCCAGGGGAAGAGCCCTCTGATGGCTGTACAGAGTAAATACAAGTCCACAAATACAATAACATTCCCCCCAAAGTCAATAGTGTAAATATTTACAATGTGAGTCAATCTGGAGCCCTTCTTGCCCTGGTTGATCGTCTTGGTGTGAAAGCTGGTGTTGTTGAATCATTTGTTGGGCCCTCGCTTGGCTGCTGTGCAGCTGGCCTTGCTGGGCTGCCTGGTGTGTTGGGCCCTGCTGGGCTGCTGTGGATGATGGGTTCTGCTTTGTGATCAACCGTTGTGCCGGTTGCCAAAGGTGTGTATGTTGGGGGATCAAAAAAGGTAGGGTCCAAGGTGGGTTGCTCAGGATAATCCGTGAAACTGAGCTTGATTTGGTCTAAGTGTTTCCGGTGAATGAGTCCATTTGAAAGTTTGACCCGAAACACCCTGCTCCCCGATTTGGCCTCGACAGTGCCGAGAAGCCACTTGGGACCTTGTCCATAATTCAATATAAATACAGAATCATTGATTTCAATCTCGTGTGACACATTTGCGCTATCGTGGTATGCACTTTGTTGATGCCGCCTGCTCTCTATCTGTTCAGGTAGATCAGGGTGAACTAACGAGAGCCTTGTCTTAAGTGCTCTTTTCATGAGCAGTTCAGCAGGTGGGATCCCAGTGAGTGAGTGGGGTCTCGTGCGGTAGCTAAGCAGGACTCGGGATAGGCGAGTCTGCAGTGAGCCTTCAGTTACCTTTTTCAAGCCTTGCTTGATGGTTTGCATTGCTCTCTCTGCCTGACCATTGGATGCTGATTTAAACGGGGCAGATTTGACATGTTTGAGCCCGTTACGGGTCATGAATTCTTTGAACTCAGCACTGGTAAAACATTGCCCATTGTCGCTCACCAGGACAGAGGGTAAGCTGTGAGTGGCAAACCTGGCTCATAGGCTTTCAGTAGTGGCAGTGGACGTGCTAGCCGACATTATCTCACATTTAATCCACTTGGAGTACACATCTACAACCACAAGGAACATTTTACCCGAGAACGGGCCTGCATAGTCGACGTATACCCTAGACCACGGTTTGGAGCGCCTCCCTGGGTACATTGCTTAACTGCGAGCATGTATTATATCTGTGAACGCAGGACTCTAAGTCCGCATCGAAACCGGGCCACCACACGTGGGATCTGGCTATCGCTTTTATCATTACGATGCCTGGGTGGGTACTGTGGAGGTCATTGATGAAGATGTCTCTGCCCTTTTTGGGGATCACTACTCGATTGTCCCATAGAAGGCAGTCTTCCTGTATAGACATTTCATCTTTGCGCCGCTGGAACGGCTTTATCTCTTCCTGCATTTCCACTGGGACACTGGACCAGCTCCCGTGAAGCACACAGCTTTTGACAAGAGATAACCTGGCTTGTCCAGGTTTTGATCTGCCGGGCAGTGATGGGTGGTTGCTCACTCTCAAGTGCTTCCATAACCATGCCTCGATCTGCGGACTGCGCCATTTCCACCCCCGGTGGTGGGCAATGGCAGCCTACTGAGAGCATCGGCGCAGTTTTCTGTGCCTGGCCTGTGGCGGATGACGTAGTTGTATGTGGACAACGTGAGCGCCCATCTCTGGATGCGGGCCGCTGCGTTGGTATTTATCCCTTTACTCTCGGAAAACAGGGACATGAGTGGCTTATGGTAAGTTTCCAATTCGTGGATCATACAACACAAGCAATTTGTTTGAGCATAACTATTTTCTCGCTTTTACAAAGGCATTTTCTTGGCTTTTGCCCCAAACCCATTCGCCCCCTTTTCGTAGTAAGACATGCAGTGGTTCTAGCAGTGTGCTGAGACCCGGTAAGAAGTTACCAAAAGAGTCCCAAAAACAACCGCAGCTTCGTCACGTTCTGTGGCCTCGGTGCATTCTTGATTGCCTCCGGCTTCACGTTGGTGGGCCTGATGCTGTCCGCTGCAATCCTCCTTCCCAAGAACTCCACTTCAGGCGCCAGGAAAACGCACTTTGAGCATTTTAACCTGAGCTCCACGCGTCAACTAAGAACCTCCTCCAGGTTCTGCAGGTGCTCGACTGTGTTCCGACCTGTGACCAAGATACTAAGACCACGGTATGCAGGACCGATTTCAGTAAACTTTCCATGTTTCTCTGGTATATCGCCGCCGCTGATCGGATTCCAAATAGGCATTGTTATAAACATCTGTTTGTTGATGCAGGTGAGGGCCTTCGATGATTCCTCCAGTTCCTGTGTCATGTAGGCTGAAGTCAGATCCAGCTTCGTGAATGTCTTTCCTTCCGCCAGCGTTGCAAAGAGGTTGTCAGCCTTTGGTAGTGGATATTGGTCCTGCAGGGAAAAACTATTGATAGTTACTTTATAATCGCCACAGATTCTGACAGTGCCGTATCCCTTGAGGACTGGGACAATAGGACTGGCCCACTCGCTGAACTCGATCGGTGAAATGATGCCCTCTAGTTCGATCTCTATTCTTTCTCTCATCATGTAAGGTACTGCTCTCACCTTGTGATGGATGGGTCGCACCCCCGGAATTAGGTGGGTCTGCACTTTTGCTCCTTGGAGTTTCCCAATGCCTGGTTCGAACAGCGAAGGAAATTTGTTTAAGACCTGGGCACATGAAGTGTTGTCAGCGGGCGATAGCGCTCGGATGTCATCCCAGCATATCTTTCCCAGTCAGCTCCAGCTGAGCAGAGTGGGACCATCGCCTAGTACCACCGAGAGTGGTAGCTTGTGCACCGCTCCATCGTATGAGACCTTTACAGTAGCACTGCTAATTACAGGAATCAGTTCTTTTGTGTAAGTTCTTAGTTTCGTGCGAACTGGAGTTAAGACTGGCCCTGAGGCCTTGTTACACCACAACCTTTCGAAAGTCTTTTTGCCCATAATGGACTGGCTCGCGCCCATGTACAGCTTCATTGACTGTGGGAGTCCATTTAGTTTAACATTCAGCATTATCGGGGGACAATTCGTGGTGAATGTGTGCACCCCATGTACCTCTGCCTCCTCGATCCGAGGCTCTGGTTCATCGTGATCCTCCGTGGATCTGTCCTCCTCTGCAACATGGTGGTTTGCAGGTTTAACAAGCTTTGCAGCTCGCCTGCACATGCGTTGGAGGTGTCCCATTGTTCCACAGCTCTTACAAACGTACTCTTTGAATTGGCGTGAATGAAAACAATGATCACCCCCGCAACGCCAACAAGGTGTTAATGTCCTTGCATTCATCACCCTTGATGGTGGACTCTGAGTCATCTGCAGATGTGCAGCTGCAGGTATGTGTGACTTGCCCTGTACGTTACGATTCAAAAACAACATCACTTTATTTACAATACTTGTAGCAGCACTTGTGTGCTGAGAGATTTGCTTCGTATTGTCACTGGTGGCAATGAACGCCTGGGCTATCACGATGGCCTTACTCAAGGTTGGGGTTTCTACAGTCAAAAGTTTGCGAAGTATGGTTTCGTGGCCAGTGCCAAATATGAAAAAGTCTCTGAGCATGTGCTCCAAATGTCCTTCAAATTCGCAATGTCCTGCAAGGCGTCTTAGCTCGGCGACGTAACTCGCCACTTCCTGGCCTTCAGACCTTTCGTAGGTGTAGAACCGGTACCTCGCCATCAGAACACTTTCCTTCGGGTTCAAATGCTCTCGGACCAGTGTGCACAAATCATCGTATGATTTCTCTGTGGGTTTCGCTGGAGTGAGCAGATTCTTCATGAGGCTATACGTGGGTGCCCCATAGATGGTGAGGAGGATCGCCCTTCGTTTGGCAGCGCCATCTTCCCCATCTAACTCGTTGGCCACGAAGTATTGGTCGAGTCGCTCCACAAAAGTTTCCCAATCATCTCCCTCCGAGAATTTCTCTAAGGTGCCCACTGTTCTCTGTATCTTTGGATTCGCTATCTGTATCTCATCACCAGTTGTTGTGTATGGAGAAAGAGTCAGACTGAACACTGTGAGCTCAAAGCAAAGTGTGACCTTAGTCTTTTATTGCAGGTCTCCAGAGTGCCTCTCCAACCTGTGAAGCCTCCTTAAATACCTTTGCTCCCAAGGCATTATGGGATCCCTTGGGACTCCAGGGGAAGAGCCCTCTGTTAGCTATACAGAGTAAATACAAGTCCACATATATAACAAACCACAAGGCCAGAGCTGGATGCTCGGGGATAAAGGTTATGGCCTGACCACCTGGCTCATGACCCCCCATCTCCGGAACCCTCAGACAAAAGCCGAGCATCGCTATAATGAGAGCCATGCAGCCACATTGAACATCGTCTAACAGACAATTGGAGTGCTCAAGTAGCACTTCCGATGCCTGGAGCACTCTGGAGGCTGCCTACAATACTCCCCTCAGCAGGTCTCTGAGCTCATTGTGATGTGCTGCATGTTGCACAACTTAGCCATCATGAGGAGACAGGAATTGCCAATGGGGATTGCAGAACCACCTCAGAATAGAGGGGGGGGGGTGTGGAGGAGGAGGTGCAGGAAGACGAAGAGGAGGAGCCTGGTGAGGTACCCATGCCACTACCCCCCACCACAACCACAGGGGAGGCATCATGGAAATTTCGCCGCTGCAAAAGCCTTACATCAGCAGCTCATAATTGAACTCTTTGCTTGAAGAGTGAACAGCAGGTTTGACCGTTGCCTGGCCGTTCTATCCCACCATGTTGACTAATCCCCATTACGGTGCAAATGAGGCACTACACAGGAATAGTTAAGGTGAACAAAATAATTTATTAAACATTGCAAACTTTGTTAACTTTGTAAACTTTAATAAAATAACATAAATTAGCTGCATTCAGCAGTGTGATAATTCAACAACAACATTATGAACAACATAAATCAGAACATAATAACAAAGAAAGATAAAACCTATGCATCCAGCATCAACAACATAATGCAGCAACCCCTGCCCCACTATCTATTACACAGGCTTCCCCCCACCTTCCCCTTATACCCCTCTCTTGCCTGCTGCTCCATACCCAAGCGGTACCAAGATGTCGTGCAGGAACATTGTCAGAGCGCTGCTGTGTTGGGGGGAGAGACAATGGAGACACTGCCTGGGGTACACTGGACCAGCTCTTGGCATGGAAGGCCCGGCTTCTGACTGGCGAGCCTCTTCATGGGCGTTGGCAGTCACGTATGGTTGTGGTTTGGGTGTGCCAGTGGGGAACACAGAGAACGGCAGGAGTGTTTATGGACTGCATCATCTGCCCAAGCTGAAGCAGAGCTTGTGCTTGTGATGCGTCATATTCCGCAAGACTTCACGCCACACTCCCCGGGACTCCAGCCTCGTGTGGGCATTGATGGCCTCACATGTTTCATGGCTCGTACCGGCAAACTGCGACCCTACCTCCGTAATGGTCGCAGTGAGGCTCTCGATGGTCGCGGGAATCCTACTCAAGACATCAAGGAGCTGACGGGTGAAGTGGATGTTCTCCCTGGACATTCCCACCATGTCCAGTTCCACAGACCGACTTTGCCGACTCACCCTCTTGAGAGATGGTATATGGGATTCGACCCCAGAACTGCGTTGCTGCATGCCACTAGTCCCAGGAGCCTCGGAGTTGTTGAACCACAAGAAAGTCGGCTGATCTGCAAACTCTTCCTCCTCTTCTTCCTCCTCCTGCTTCACACGATGGCCTGACATGGAGTGTTGCCTTGAGGGATGCGGTGGCTGTGTCTGGTCATCTGGAAGTAGAAAGCAACAGACAAGTCATTAGCAGCAGGGGAGGGGGCGGGGTGACATGAGGAAGGTCACATAGCAAAGGATCATATGAAGGACCGCTGCTATTCCATTATATCTAATCCAGAGGCACTGTATGACATCACCCCAACCCTATTCCACAGACACTGCATCACATCGTCCCAACCCTAGTCCACAGACACTGCAGGGCATTGCCCCAACCCACGTGGAGTGGGTACAGGACTTACCCTCAGATTCCGAGCGAGGGTCAGCACCCCCACTGGCAGCTGCCCGACCTGAGATGCCAATGAGGCCTGCCATTCACTCCTCAATGTCCGCGAGTGACAGGGTCTGAGGTGGACCACCACCTGTCCACACTTGCTCGCTCCGATTATGAGACTTCTTTGCCTGCAAAGATGAAAATGGGAATGCTTACAAGAGGGTCCATCAGCTCTTGTGGCACACACAGATAGCCACCAAAGCACTTATACCATACTGTGTGAATGTAATAAAGTCCTCTGTTTGGAAGTTGCACATGGTTCATCAGGAGGACAACAAAGTGTGGAGACATCTTATGAGATCTCAGAAAGCAATCTTAATAATGTGTAAAGATCATTCAAGGCAAATAGGGTGCCAAGCTAAGCCTACCTATGCGACCTGCATTTTAGGAGGCAACCCACAGAGCATCAACACGTTGAGAGCAAATAGTGTCTCAGATTTATAATTCAAGTAATGAAGGAGTGCATGAATTAAAATTGTGCTCACTCTGACCATCCTTGTCAGATCATTAAATTTTTTTCTGCACTGTGTTCCAGGCCTCACAACAGTGCCTGAGGCAGAGACCTCCTCAGCTATTTTCCTCCAGCTCCTCTTAAATATTGATGGCAGTTGTCTGGATCCATCCCTAACATGCAGCTCCTGCCATCTTCTCACCACAGCCCCCACTAGAGCTTCGTTAGCCTCCTGGCTGAATCACCTGGCACGCTGTCTTCACTCCTCATCCTCCATCATGATAATCCCAAAGCTAAATGGCTGATCCAGCCCCAGGTGTACTGCGCATGCGCGCAGCCGCGCCCTACATTAGCGTTTGCGATCGGACAGCACACCAGAAGCGCGGGAAGAAAAAAAAATATATTTGCGCATGCGCAGAATGGACGATTTTTTTTAGCGCCGGATCTTTCGGCTCCAGCGCACAAAGTTGATGGTACAATGCCAGAGTTAGCGCTAATGCTGCTCATGAACTTTCATGCAGCAAAGGTTGCGAGCACTGGCGCTAACGCTAAGCCGGCCCTAAATTTTTCATTTCGTCACGATTTGTGCCCGGAAATGGGTGAAATCGCAAAAACCCGAAAATTCAGCCCATACAGTATAAAGTGTAATGACTTATGTTCCTCGCTGTGCCGTTGGCAGCCGTGTCTACACTCGGACCCTTCATCCAAGTCATTAATATAGATTGTAAATAGTTGAGGCCCCAGCACCGATCTCAGTGGCACCCCACTAGTTACTGTTTGCCAACCGAAAAATGATCTATTTATCCCAACTCTCTGTTTTCTGTTAGTTAGCCAATCCTCTATCCATGCTAATATATTACCCCAACCCCATGAGCTTTTATCTTGTGCAGAAACCTTTTATGTGACACCTTATCGAATGCTTTCTGGAAGTCGAAATACACCACATCCACTGGTTCACCTTTATCCACCCTGCTCATTACATTCTCAAAGAACTCCAGCAAATATGTCAAACATGATTTTCCTTTCATAAAAACCATGCTGACTCTGCTTGACTATATTACACTTTTCCAAATATCCTACTTCCTTAATAATGGACTCCAGCAGTTTCCCAAGGACAGATGTTAGGCTAACTGGTCTATAGTTTCCTGCTTTCTGACTGCCTCCTTTTTTAAATAAGTGCATTACATTTTCGGTTTTCCAATCCACTGGGACCTCTCGAGAATCCAAGGAACTTTGGTAGACTACAACCAATGCATCCATTATCTCTGCAGCCACTTCTTATAAGACTCTGGGATGCAAGCCATCATGTCCAAGGGATATGTCCACCTTTAGTCCCATTATTTTACTTTTCATTAGTGATAGTGATTGTTTTAAGTTCCTCTCTCCTTGTAACCCCTTGATTATCAATTATTGGGATGCTTTTATTGTCTTCTACCGAGAAGATCGATACAAAATATTTGTTCAAAATCTCTGCCATTTCTGTTCCCCATTATTAATTCCACAGTCTCATCCTCTAAGGGACCAATGTTTACTATAACTACTCTCTTCCTTTTTATATACCTATAGAAGCTCTTACTATCTGTTTTTATATTTCTTGCTAGTTTACTTTCATAATCTATCTTCCCTCGCTATCATTTTTTTAGTCGTTCTTTGCTGGTTTTTAAAAGTTTCCCAATCCTCTGGCCTCCCACTAGTTTTGACCACTTTGTATACCCTTGTTTTCAATTTGATACCATCCCTTCTTTCCTTAGTTAGCCATGGATGGTTATCCCTTCTCTTACAGTCTTTCCTTCTCATTGGAATATATTTTTGTTGAGAGTTATGAAATATCTCCTTAAATGTTTGCCACTGCTCATCTTAAAGTCTTACACTTGAATCTATTTTCCCAGCCCAATTTAGCCAACTCTGACCCCATACCTTTGTAGTCTCCTTTGTTTAAGCTTAGGACATTGGTTTGAGATCCAACTTTCTCACCGTCCAACTGAATTTGAAATTCGACCATGCTATGATCACTCGTTCCTGGAGGATCCTTTACTAGGAGGTAATTTATTAATCCTGTCTCATTACACAGTACCAGATCTAAAATAGCCTGCTCCCTGGTTGGCTTCGCAATGTACTGTTCAAGGAAACTATCTCGGATTCATTCTATGAACTTCTCCTCAAGGCTATCCTGGCCAATTTGCTTTGTCCAATAAATATGAAAGTTAAAATCGCCCATGATTATTGCCATTCCTTTTTTTACAAGTCTCCATTATTTCTTGATTTATACTTTGTCCAACAGTGCAGCTACTGTTAGGGGGCCTATAGACTACACCACCAGTGACTTTTCCCTTTATAATTCCTTATCTCCACGCATACTGATTCTACTGATCTTTTGAGCCAATATCGTTTCTCAGTAATGTGCTCATCTCATCCCTTAGTAACAGAGCTACCCCACCTCCTTTTCCTTTCTGTCTGTCCTTCCTAATTGTAAAATACCCCTGACTATTTAGTTCCCAGTCTTGGTCACCTTGCAACCACGTCTCTGTAATGGCTATCAGATCATACCCATTTGTATCTATTTGTGCCATCAACTCATCTATTTTGTTATGAATGCTGCGTGCATTTAGATAAAGAGCTTTTAAATTTGTTTTTTACCATCTTTTCCTGCTTTGACCCCACCTTCTGATACATTTTTACGTTTATATATTCTGTCCCTTCCTGTCACTCTCTGGTTTTCATTTCCCCCAGTGCTACCCTGCTCAATTGCCTTCTCCTTGTTCTTTCACTTTTAAAATTTCCGCTTACCTGAACGCTCCCCCCCCCCACACCACACTAATTAGTTTAAAGCCCCCTCTATAGTCCTAGTTATTCGATTCTCCAGGATCCTAGTCTCAATATGATCTAAGTGGAGTCCGTCCCGAATGGACCAGCTCCCTCTTACCCCAGTACTGGTGTCAGTGCCCCATAAACCAAAACCCATTTCTCCCACACCAGTCTTTGAGCCACATGTTTAACTCTCGAATCATATTTACCCTGCGCAAATTTACTCACGGCTCAGATAGTAATCCAGAGATTATTACCTTTGTGGTTCTGCTTTTTAATTTGGCTCCTAGCTGCTCATAATCCCTCAGGAGAACCTCTTTTTTGTCCTACCTTTGTTGTTGGTACCCACATGGACCACGACAACTGGATCTTCCCCCTCCAGCTCCAAGTTCCTCTCCAGCCCAGAGGAGATGTCCTTAACCCTGGCACCACAGCCTTCGGGACTCAAGCTCTCGGCCGCAGAAAACAGTATCTCTTCCCCGAATGATACTGTCCACTACAACGTTTCTTTTTACTCCCCCCACT
This sequence comes from Pristiophorus japonicus, assembly GCF_044704955.1. Taxonomy (NCBI): domain Eukaryota; kingdom Metazoa; phylum Chordata; class Chondrichthyes; family Pristiophoridae; genus Pristiophorus; species Pristiophorus japonicus. Next base: position 32,145,743 of record NC_091998.1, on the reverse strand, counting down.
TGAATGGCCTCCTGTACCACGGTGCTGTGGTCAGTTTGCTCATCCTCCCTGTAGTCCCTGCTCTCGTCCACACAGAGAGCAAGAGCCTCGAACCTGTTGGACAAGAGCAAGGGCCGAGGCTCCTCCATCACTCCACCCTGAATCCCCATACCTTCCTCACACATAGTCACACCCTCCTGTCCCTGACCACGGATCGATTTTCATTAATTAATCGAATTGGTGTGACTAGCTCCTGGAACACAGCATTGAGGTCACTCTCCCCTTCCCTGATGTGCCGTAGTGTCTGCAGCTTGGACTCCAGCTCATCAACACGAAGCCGAAGTTCCTCGAGCTACAGACACCGCAGATGTGGTCGCCGTGGACCTCAATGGGGTCCACCAGCTCCACATGCAACAGCAGAAACACATCGCCTGTCCTGCCGTCTCTAATATATTCAATTAGTTAAGATATGAAGTTTTGAACGTTTAGTTTATAATCCCAATGCCCCAAAAAAGATAGAAAAACTGATCAACCTGACAAACCCAGCAGCTAGTGAAATATCACTTACCTATTTTTACTTTTTTAATTGATTTTAATCTTCCTCCTCTTCTCCGAATTCCCACTCTTTCCAAATTCCTGAATAAACCACTCTGTTTAACTCCACTCTGTTTAAGACCTCTCTGTACAGATCACTCTGAGATTTTCTCTCAGAGGGTTGTAAATCTATGGAATTCTCTGCCCCAGAGAGCTGTGGTGGCTGAGTCATTGAATATATTTAACGCGGAGATAGACAGATGTTTTGATAAATAAGGGGGTCAAGGGGAGCGGGCGGGGAAGTGGAGATGAGCCCAAGATCAGATCAGCCATGATCTTATTGAATGGCGGAGCAGGCTGAAGGGGCCGAGTGGCCTACTCCTGCTCCTATTTCCTATGTTCCTATGTTCCTCTGTCTCCATAATGGCTATTAGATCAAACCTATTAATTTCTATCTGCGCTATTAATTGATCTATTTTGTTGCTGATGCTTTGCGCATTCAGATACAGGGCCCGACTTTCGGCTTCATTGTCGGCGATTTTCTCAGCAGCACAGCTGTTTTTCCGCCCAGCGAAAGTTTCCATTTAAGTTTTTTCATGGTATCGCCCACATCTGAAGTCACCCGCCGGGACCAAGCCGCCCACGTGCAATGCCGAGAACAACCGCCAGGGCGTAAGTTTGGGCTCAACCGCCAACGTCCTGATCGCCGAGAGACCCACCCTGTAAACGCTGCTTAAACAGGTCGGTAAGGGGGGACCCTGCAAAGAAAGGTAAGTTAAAGGTTCTTTAATTTTTTTATTTTTAAAACGGCGATTAGGCTTAAAACTGCCTTGGGAATGCTTTATCCGTTTTTATCTTGTAGAAATTTTTTTTTAAGCTTTCCCCCCTCCCTAGGCCCAACCGCAGCCTCGGACTAAATTTTACTACTTACCGTCCATTTCGGTAACGACCGCCCACGTTGCTAACTTTCCACTTACCCGCCGAGAAAACCGCCAACAATGAGTGTGCAATGCCCGTTTTCTTACCGGGTGATTAGTTTTACTTACTCTAAACTTCAAAATGGAAATTCTCGCCAGCTTTTCTCGCTGAAAGTTAGTGGTTCTTCTCAGTGGGAAATCGGGTGTTGAGGGGCTTTAGTGAAAGTCTAGCCCACAGTGCCTTTAGATTTGATTTTTTCTAATTATTCCTGATATCACCTTAGTCAGTGAAGTCGTATTACATTTGAGGAAAAAAAAGGAGCGGCATGCAACCCCTGGACAGCGTGGAGGCACTAGGTCCGTGCAGCAAAACAGGTCTCCAGTTGTCTTGGTCAATCCTTGCCACTGGACAAAGACCTAGCTCTGTCAAGCCCGTGTGGTGGCTGGTGTGCAACGGCCACCACACGTTAAAACATTCCACGCACAGGCATCTTCCACCCTTCAGGATGTAGTTCGGGTCCTGGAATATTAGGTCCTTCATTGAAACACCTGTGAACTCATCCCTTTTTGACATGGAAGCAAGTCATCCTCGATACGAGGGACCGCCTATGATGATGATGGTGATGATTACATTTGTTACTCCTCCTGATCCACTCTGCTAATTTTTACCCAAAACATTGCTCTGTTCTGGAGCCTTGACATTTCTCTTGTTACTTTTAAATTTACTCTTTCCTGAATCCTCCCAACCGCCCGTCATTCATTTAAAGCCATGTCTACTGCCCTAGTTATTCGATTCATCGGGACACTGATTCCGTCCCAATGGAACGGCTCCCTCTTTCCCCAGTACTGGTGGCTTCCAGTACTGACTTCCACACCAGTTTTTGGGCCATGCATTAACTTTCTAATCTACTTATCCCTGTACCAATTGGCGTGTAGCTCAGGTAACAATTCAGAGATTATTAACTTTGAGGATCTGCTATTTAATTTGGATGCCAACTCGTCAAGTTCTTTCAGCAGAACCTCATTCTTTGTTCTAAAGGAACACAGGTAGACCAATCTATGGGAATACAAGGAGAACATTCTACAGGAACACAGGTAAACCATTCTACAGGAACACAGTTAAACCATTCTATAAGAGCATAGTAGACCATTCTACAGGAGCACAGGTAGATCATTCTACAGGAACACAGGTAGACCGTTCTGCAGGAACACCAGCAGACCATTTTACAAGAACACAGTTCTAACATTCTATAGAAACACTTGTAGAACATTCTACAGACACGCAGGTAGACCATTCTACAGCAACACAGGTAGACCATTCTACAAGAACACAGGTAGCCCATTCTACAGGAAGACAGGTAGCCCATCATACAGGAACACAGGTAGAGCATTTGACAGGAATACAGATAGACTATTCTAGTGAAAAACAGGTAGCCCATTCTACAGGAATACAGGGAGATAATTCTACAGGAACACAGTTAGACCATTCTACAGGAACACAGTTATAACATTCTATAGAAACACAGGTAGAACAATCTACAGACACACAGGTAGACCATTCTACAGGAACACAGGCAGACCATTCCACAGAAACACAGGTAAACTATTTTACAGAAACACAGGTGGCCCATTTTATAGACAAATAGGTAGACCATTCTACAGGAATACAGGTAGAACATTCTACATGGCTACGGGTAGTACCTTCTATGGGAACACAATTAGACCATTCCATAGAAACACAGGTAGTCCATTCTACAAGAACATAGGTAGACCATTCTACAAGAACACAAGTAGACCATTCTACAGGAACAAGGTAGACCATTCTACAGGAACACATGTAGACTAGTCTACAGGAACACAGGTACACCATTATACAAGAACTCAGGTAGAGAATTCGACAGGAACACAGATAAACTATTCTAGTGAAAAACAGGTAGCCCATCCTACAGGAATACAGTGAGATCATTCTACAGGAACACAGGTAGACCAATCTACAGGAACACAGGTAGATTATTTTACAGAAACACAGGTAGTCCATTCTATAGACAAATAGGTAGACCATTGTACAGGAACACAGGTAGAACATTCTACAGGAGTACGGGTGGAACCTTCTATGGGGACATAATTAGACCATTCCGTAGAAACACAGGTAAAATATTCTACATGATCACAGGTAGACCATTTTATGGGAATACAGGTAGTCCATTCTACAGAAACACAGAGAGAATGTTCTACAGGAATACGCTAGACCATTCTACAGGAACACAGGCAGACCATTCTACAAGAACACAGATAGAATGATCCACAGGAATACAGCTAGACCATTATACAGGAAAACAGGCAGACCATTCTACAGGAAAACAAGCAGACCATGCTGCAAGAACACAGTTATAATATTCTATTGAATGACAGGTAGAACATTCTAGTGGAACAATGTTACACCCTTCTATAGGAACTCAGGTAGACCATTCTACAGACACACAGGTAGACCATTCTACAGGAACACAGGTAGACCATGCTACAGGAACACAGGGAGTCCATTCAACAGGAAAACAGGCATACCATTATACAGGAACACAGGTAGTGCATTCTTCAGGAACATAGAAATATAGAAACATAGAAAATAGGTGCAGCAGTAGGCCATTCGGCCCTTTGAGCCTGCACCACCATTCAATATGATCATGGCTGATCATGCAACTTCAGTACCCCATTCCTATTTTCTCTGCATACCACTTGATCCCTTTAGCCATAAGGGCCACACCGAACTCTCTTTTGAATATATCTAATGAACTGGCCTCAACAACTTTCTGTGGTAGAGAATTCCACAGGTTCACAATCCTCTGAGTGAAGAGGTTTCTCCTCATCTCGGTCCTAAATGGCTTACCCCTTATCCTTAGACTGTGACCCCTGGTTCTGGACTTCCCCAACATCGGGAACATTCTTCCTGCATCTAACCTGTCCATTCCTGTCAGAATTTTATATGTTTCTATGAGATCCCCTCTCATTCTTCTAAATTCCAGTGAATATAAGCCTAGTCGATCCAGTCTTTCTTCATATGTCAGTCCTGCCATCCCGGGAATCAGTCTGGTGAACCTTCACTGCACTCCCTCAATAGCAAGAATGTCCTTCCTCAGATTACGAGACCAAAACTATACACAATATTCAAGGTGTGGCCTCACCAAGGCCCTGTACAACTGCAGTAAGACCTCCCTGTTCCTATACTCAAATCCTCCAGCTATAAAGGTCAACATGCCATTTGCCTTCTTCACCACCTGCTGTACCTGCATGCCAAATTTCAATGACTGATGTACCATGACATCCAGGTCTCGTTGCATCTCCCCTTTTCCTATTCTGTCACCATTCAGATAATATTCTGCCTTCCTATTTTTGCCACCAAAGAGAATAATCTTACATTTTTCAACATTATACTGCATCTGCCATGCATTTGCCTACTCACCTAACCTGTCCAAGTCACCCTGCAGCCTCTTAGCATCCTCCTCACAGCTCACACTGCCACCCAGCTTTGTGTCATCTGCAAACTTGGAGATATTACATGAAATTCCTTAGTCTGAATCATTAATGTATATTGTAAAGAGCTGGGGTCCCAGCACTGAGCCCTGCGGTATCCCACTAGTCACTGCCTGCCATTCTGAAAAGGATCTGTTTATTCCTACTCTTTGTTTCCTGTCTGCCAACCAGTTCTCTATCCACATTAATACATTACCCCCAATACCATGTGCCTTAATTTTGCACACCAATCTCTTGTGTGGGACCTTGTCAAAAGCCTTTTGAAAGTCCAAATACACCACATCCACTGGTTCTCCCTTGTCCACTCTACAAGTTACATCCTCAAAAAATTCTTGAAGATTTTTCAAGAATGATTTCCCTTTTATAAATCCATGCTGACTTGGACCGATCCTGTCACTGCTTTCCAAATGCGTTGATATTTCATCCTTAATGATTGATTCCAACATTTTCCCCACTGCTGATGTCAGGCTAAACGATCTATAATTACCTGTTTTCTCTGTCCCTCCTTTTTTTAAAAAGTGGTGTTGCATTAGCGACCTTCCAATCCATAGGAACTGATCCAGAGTCTATAAAATGTTGGAAAATGACCACCAATGCATCCACTATTTCTAAGGCCACTTCCTTAAGTACTCTGGGATGCAGACTATCAGGCCCTGGGGATTTATTCGGCTTTCAAACCCATCAATTTCCCAAACACAATTTCCTGACTAATAAGGATTTACTTCAGTTCCTCCTTCTCGCTAGACCCTCGGTCCCCTAGTATTTCCGGACACAGGAAGATCTTTCTACAGAAACATGGGTAGACCATTCTACAAGAACACAGGTAAACCATTCTATAAGAGCATAGTATACCATTCTACAGGAACACCGGTACACCATTCTACATGAACGCAGGTAGAGCATTCAACAGGAAGAAAGATAGTCCATTCTATAAGAACATAGTTATAACATTCTATAGAAACACGTCGAACATTCTACAGGAACTCAGGTCGGACATTCTACAGGAACAAAGGTAGACTGTTGTACAGAAACACAGCTAGACCATTCTACAGAACATAGGTAGACCATTGCACAGGAACACAGGTAGAACATTCTACAGGAATACGGGTAGAACCTTCAATGGGAACACAATTAGACCATTCCATAGGAACACAGGTAGAACATTCGACATGATCACAGGTAGACCATTCTATGGGAATACATGTAGTCCATTCTACAGACACACAGGTAGACCATTCTACAGGAACACAGGTAGACCATCATACAGGAACTCAGGTTGAGCATTTGATAGGAACACAAATAGACTATTTTAGTGAAAAACTGGTAGCCCATTCTATGGGAATACAGAGAGATAATTCTACAGGAACACAGGTAGACCATTCTTCAGGAACACAGGTAGAACATTCTACAGGAGTACAGGTAGAACCTTCTATGGGAACACAATTAGACCATTCCATAGAAACACGGGTAGAACATTCTACATAGAAACATAGAAACATAGAAAATAGGTGCAGGAGTAGGCCATTCGATAAGATCATGGCTGATCAATCCCTCAGTACCCCTTTCCTGCTTTCTCTCCATATCCCTTGATCCCCTTCGCCGTAAGGGCCATATATTACTCCCTCTTGAATATATCCAATGAACTGGCATCAACAACTCTCTGTGGCAAGGAATTCCACAGGTTAACAACTCTCTGAGTGAAGAAGTTTCTCCTCATCTCAGTCCTAAATGCCCTACCCCTTATCCTAAGACTATGTCCCCTGCTTCTGGACTTCCCCAACATCGGGAACATTCTTCCTGCATCTAACCTGTCCAGTCCTGTCAGAATCTTGTACGTTTCGATGAGATACCCTCTCATTCTTCTAAACTCCAGTGAATAGAGGCCAAGTTGATCCAGTCTCTCCTCATATGACAGTCCAGCCATCCCTGGAATCAGTATGGTGAACCGTCGCTGCACTCCCTCAATAGCAAGAACATCCTTCCTCAGATTAGGAGACCAAAACTGAACACAATATTCCAGGTGAGGCCTCACCAAGGCCCTGTACAACTACAGCAAGACCTCCCTGCTTCTATACTCAAATCCGCTAGCAATGAAGGCCAACATACCATTTGCCTTCTTTACCGCCTGCTGTACCTGCATGCCCACTTTCAGTGACTGATGAACCATGACAACCAGGTCTCGTTGCACCTCCCCTTTTCCTAATCTGCCGCCATTCAGATAATATTCTGCCTTCGTGTTTTTGCCCCCAAAATGGATAACCTCACATTTATCCACATTATACTACATCTAAATGGCCATGCATTTGCCCATTCACCTAACCTGTCCAAGTCACCCTACAGCTGCTTAGCATCCTCCTCACAGCTCACACTGCCATCCAGTTTATTGTCATCTGCAAACTTGGAGATATTACACTCAACGCCTTCATCTAAATCATTAATAAAGAGCTGGGGTCCCAGCATTGAGCCCTGCGGCACTCCACTAGTCACTGCCTGCCATTCTAAAAAGGACCCGTTTATCCCAACCCGCTGCTTCCTGTCTGCCAACCAGTTCTCTATCCACATCAGTACATTACCCCCAATACCATGCGGTTTGATTTTGCACACCAATCTCTTGTGCGGGACCTTGTCAAAAGCCTTTTGAAAGTCCAAATACACCACATCCAATGGTTCTCCCTTGTCCACTCTGCTAGTTACATCCTCAAAAAATTCCAGAAGATTCATCAAGCATGATTTCCCTTTCATAAATTTATGCTGACTTGGTCCGATCCTGTCACTGCTTCCCAAATGCGCTGCTATTTCATCCTTAATGATTGATTCCAACATTTTCCCCACTACTATGTCAGGCTAACCGGTCTATAATTACCCGTTTTCTCTCTCACTCCTTTTTTAAAAAGTGATGTTACATTAGCTACCCTCCAGTCTATAGGAACTGATCCAGAGTCGATAGACTGTTGAAAAATGATCACCAATGCATCCACTATTTCTAGGGCCACTTCCTTAAGTACTCTGGATGCAGACTATCAGGCCGCGGGGATTTATCGGCCTTCAATCCCATCAATTTCCCTAACACAATTTCCCGCCTAATAAGAATATCCTTCAGTTCCTCCTTCTCACTAGACCTACTGTCCCCTCGTACATTCGGAAGGTTATTTGTGTCTTCCGTCTTGAAGAAAGAACCAAAATATTGGTTCAATTGGTCTGCCATTTCTTTGTTCCCCATTATAAATTCACCTGAATCCGACTGCAAGGGACCTACGTTTGTCTTCACTAATCTTTTTCTCTTCACATATTTATTGAAGCTTTTGCAGTCTGTTTTTAAGTTCCCTGCACGCTTCCTCTCATACTCTATTTCCCCCCTCTTAAGTAAACCCTTAGTCCTCCTCTGTTGAATTCTAAATTTCTCCCAGTCCTCAGGTTTGTTGCTTTTTCTCGCCAATTTATATGCCTCTTCCTTGGTTTTAACACTGTCCTTAATTTCCCTTGTTAGCATGGTTGAGCCACCTTCCCCGTTTTATTTTTACTCCAGACAGGGATGTACAATTGCTGAAGTTCATCCATGTGATCTTTAAATGTTTGCCTTTGCTTATCCATTGCTTATAAGTATCCTTTGCCAGTCTATTCTAGCCAATTCACGCCTCATACCATCGAAGTTACCTTCCCTTAAGTTCAGGAACCTAGTTTCTGAATTAACTGTGTCACTCTCAATCTTAATATAGAATTCTACCATATTATGGTCACTCTTCCCCAAGGGGCCTCGCACAACAAGATTGCTAATTAATCCCTTCTCATTACACATCTCCCAGTCTAGGATGTCCTGCCCTCTAGTTGGTTCCTCGACATATTGGTCTAGAAAACCAACCCTCCAGGAAATCCTCCTCCACCGCATTGCTACCAGTTAGGTTAGCCCAATCAATATGTAGATTAAAGTCACCCATGATAACTGCTGTACCTTTATTGCACACATCCCTTATTTCTTGTTTGATGCTGTCCCCAACCTCACTACTACTGTTTGGTGGTCTGTACACAACTCCCACTAGCATTTTCTGCCCTTTAGAATTCCGTAACTCAACGCATTCTGATTCCACATCATCCAGGCTAATGTTCCTCCTTACTATTACATTAATTTCCTCTTCAGCCACCAATGCCACCCCACCTCCTATTACTCTCTGCCTATCCTTCCTAAATGTTGAATACCCCTGGATGTTGAGTTCCCAGCCTTGGTCACCCTGGAGCCATGTCTCTGTGATGCCAATTAAATCATATCCATTAACTGCCATCTGCGCAGTTAATTCGTTCACCTTATTCTGAATACTCCTCGCATTGAGGCACAGAACCTTCAGGCTTGTCTTTATAACACACTTTGCTCCTTTAGAATTTTTCTGGAATGTGGTCCTTTTTGTTTGTTGCCTTGGGTTTCTCTGCCCTCCACTTTTCCTATTCTTCTTTCTATCTTTTGCTTCTGCCTCCATTTTATTTCCCACTGTCTCTCTGCATAGGTTCCCATCCCCCTGCCATGTTAGTTTAACTCCTCCCCAACAGCACTAGCGAACACTCCCCCGAGGACATTGGTTATGGTCCTGCCCAGGTGCAGACTGTCCGGTTTGTACTGGTCCCAACTTCCCCAGAACCGGTTCCAATGTCCCAGGAATTTGAATCCCTCCCTTCTGCAGCACTCCTCAAGCCACGTATTCATCTGAGCTATCCTGCGATTCCTACTCTGACTAGCACATGGCACTGGTAGCAATCCTGAGATTACTACTTTTGAGGTCCTACTTTTTAATTTAGCTCTTAGCTCCCTAATTTCGTCTCGTAGGACCTCATCCCATTTTTTTACCTATAACATTGGTACCCATATGCACCACCACAACTGGCTGTTCACCCTCTCTTTTCAGAATGTCCTGCACTCGCTCCGAGACATCCTTGACCCTTGCACCAGGGAGGCAACATACCATCCTGGAGTCTCGGTTGCGGCCGCAGAAACGCCTATCTATTCCCCTTGCAATAGAATCCCCTATCACTATAGCTCTCCCACTCTTTTCCTGCCCTCCTGTGCAGCAGAGCTACCCATGGTGCCATGAACTTGGCTGTTGCTGCCCTCCCCTGATGAGTCATCCCCCTCAACAGTACCCAAAGCGGTGTATCTGTTTTGCAGGGGGATGACCGCAGGGGACCCCTTACTATCTTCCTTGCACTGCTCTTCCTGCTGGTCACCCATTTACTATCTGGCTGTGTCCCCTTTTCCTGCGGTAAGACCAACTTGCTAAACGTGCTATTCATGTCATTCTCAGCATCGTGCATGCTCCAGAGTGAATCCACCCGCAGCCACAATGCGGTCCGTCAGGAGCTGCAGGTGGATGCATTTCCCGCACACATAGTCGTCAGGGACACCGGAAGTGTCCCTGACTTCCCACATAGTACAGAAGGAGTATGACACATGTCCGAGCTCTCCTGCCATGACTTAACCCTTATATTACTTAATTTAACAACAACAATGCTAAAAGTTACTCACTGACATAGAAAAGAAAAAGAAAAAACTGCTTACCAATCACCAGCCAATCACTTACCCCCTTGGCTGTGACGTCACCTTTCAATTTCTTTCTACTTCTTTTTTGCCTCCCCGCTGCAGCTGCACCGGCGGGCCTGTATAGGCCTCTGGCTGCTCGATCTCCCGCCTCCTCGACTGCCTCTCCGACTCAGAGACTGGGCCTTTATAGGCCTCCGGCTGCTCGATCTCCCGCCTCCTCGACTGCCTCTCCGACTCACAGACTGGGCCTTTATAGGCCTCTGGCTGCTCGATCTCCCGCCTCCTCGACTGCCTCTCCGACTCACCGACTGGGCCTTTTATAGGCCTCAGACGCTGCCCCAGACACCCGTCTCCTCGACTGCCTCTCCGACTCATCGGCTGGGCCTTTTATAGGCCTCGGACGCTGCCCCGGACTCCCGCCTCCTCGACTGCCTCTCCGACTCACAGACTGGGCCTTTATAGGCCTCAGACGCTGCCCTGGACTCCCGCCTCATCGACTGCCTCTCCGACTCACAGACTGGGCCTTTTATAGGCCTCGGACGCTGCCCCGGACCCCCACCTCCTCGACTGCCTCTCCGACTCACAGACTGGGCCTTTTATAGGCCTCGGACGCTGCCCCAGACACCCGCCTCCTCGACTGCCTCTCCGACTCACCGACTGGGCCTTTTATAGGCCTCGAACGCTGCCCCGGACTCCCGCCTACTCGACTGCCTCTCCGATTCACCGACTGGGTCTTATATAGGCCTCGGACGCTGCCCCGGACTCCAGCCTCCTCAACTGCCTCTCCGACTCATCGACTGGGCCTTTTATAGGCCTCGGACGCTGCCCCGGACCCCCACCTCCTTGACTGCCTCTCTGACTCACCCACTGGGCCTTTTATAGGCCTCGGACGCTGCCCCGGACTCCCGCCTCCTTGACTTGGAGCAATACTGTCACTGCTTTCCAAATGCGCCAATATTTCATCTTTAATAATTGATTCTAATATTTTCCCCACTACTGATGTCAGGTTAACCGGTCTATAATTCCCCATTTTCTCTCTCCCTCCTTTTTTAAAAAGTGGTGTTACATTAGCTACCCTCCAGTCCATAGGAATTGATCCAGAGTCAATAGACTGTTGGAAAATTATCACCAATGCATTCATTATCTCTAGGGTCTCTTCCTTGCAGACTATCAGGCCCTGAGGATTTATCAGCCTTCAATCCCATCAATTTCTCTAACACAATTTCTTGACTAATAAGGATTTCCTTTAGTTCCTCCTTCTCGCTTGACCCTCAGTCCCCTAGTATTTCCGGAAGTTTATTTGTGTCTTCCTTTGTGAAGACAGAACCAAACTATTTGTTCAATTGGTCTGCCATTTCTTTGTTCCCCATTATAAATTCACCTGATTCCGACTGCAAGTGACCTATGTTTGTCTTCACTAATCTTTTTCTCTTTACATATCTAAAGAAGCTTTTGCAGTCAGTTTTTATGTTCCCAGCAAGCTTCCTCATGTACTCTATTTTCCCCCTCCTAATTAAACCCTTTGTCCTCCTCTGCTGAATTCTAAATTTCTTCCAGTCCTCAGGTTTGCTGCTTTTTCTCGCCAATTTTTTGCCTCTTCCTTGGATTTAACACTATCCTTAATTTCCCTTGTTCGCCATGGTTGAACCACCTTCCCGTTTTATGTTTTACTCCAGACAAGGATGTACAATTGTTGAAGTTCATCCATGTGATCTATAAATGTTTGCCATTGCCTATCCACCGTCAACCCTTAAGTATCATTTGCCAGTCTATTCTAGCCAATTCACATCTCATACCATCGAAGTTACCTTTCCTTAAGTTCAGGACCCTAGTTTCTGAGTTAACTGTGTCACTCTCCATCTTAATGAAGAATTCTACCATATTATGGTCACTCTTCCCCAAGGGGCCTCGCACAACATGATTGCTAATTAGTCCTTTCTCATTACACATCATCCAGTCTAGGATGGCCAGCCCTCTATTTGGTTCTTTGACATATTGGTCTAGAAACCCATCCCTAATACACTCCAGGAAATCCTCCTCCACCGTTTGCTACCAGTGTGGTTAGCCCAATCTATATGGAGATTAAAGTCGCACATGATAACTGCTGTATCTTTATTGCACGTATCCCTAATTTCTTGTTTGATGCTGTCCCCAACCTCACTACTACTGTTTGGTGGTCTGTACACAACTCCCACTAGCATTTTCTGCCCTTTGGTATTCCGCAGCTCTACCCAACAGATTCCACATCATCCAAGCTTATATCCTTCCTTACTATTGCATTAATTTCCTCTTTAACCAGCAACGCTATCCCATCTTTTACTTTCTATCTATCCTTCCTGAGATTACTACCTTTGAGCTCCTACATTTTAATTTAACTCCTAGCTCCCTAAACTCAGGTAGTCCATTCTATGGGAATACAGGTATTCTATTCTATAGAAACACAGGTAGAGCATTCAACAGGAACACAGGTAGACCATTCTACAGGAACACAATTATCACATTTTATACAAACACAGGTCGGCCATTGTATAGGAACAAAGATAGACCATTGTACAGGAACATAGGTAGACCATTTCACAGGAAGAGAGGTATACCATTCGACAGGAACACAGGTAGACCATTCCACAGGAACACAGGTAACCATTCTACAGGAACACAGTTATAATATTCTATAGAAATATAGGTAGACAATTCTAAAGAAACACGGGTAGTCCATTCCATCGACCATTAGGTAGACCATTGTACAGGAGCACAGGTAGAGTATTCTACAGGAGTACTGGTAGAACCTTCTATGGGAACACAATTAGACCATTCCATAGAAACACAGGTAGAACATTCTACATGACCACAGGTAGAGCATTCTATGGGAATACAGGTAGTCCATTATACAGGAACACATCTGGACCATTCTACAAATCAAAGGTAGAACATTCTAAAGAAACACAAGTCGACCATTCTATAGAAACACATGTAGAACATTCTATATGAACACAGGTAGACCATTTACAGGAACACAGTTATAACATGCTATAGAAACACAGGTAGACCATTCTATAGACATTTAGTAGACCATTCTACAGAAACACAGGAAGAACATTCTTCAACAACTTGGTAGACCCTTGTACAACAGCACAGGTAGACCATTCTATAAGACCACAGATAGACCATTCTGCACGAACACAGGCAGACCATTCTACAGGAACACAGGTAGAACATTCTACAGGGGTCACAGGTAGAACCTTCCATGGAAACACAATTTAACCATTCCATAGAAACACAGGTAGAACATTCTACATTATCACAGGTAGACCATTCCATGGGAATACAGGTAGTCCATTCTACAGGAACACAGGTACACCATCATACAGGAACTCAGGTAGACCATTCTACAGAAACACAGTTAAACCATTCTACAGGAACACATGTAGACCATTCTACAGGAACACATGTTGACTTTTCTACCGAAACACAGGTAGACCATTCTACAAGAACACAGGTAAACCTTTCTATAAGAACATAGTACAACATTCTACATGAACTCAGGTAGACCATTCTATAGGAACACAGTTATAAAATTCTATGGGCTAGACTTTATACTTTTGTGCAGATCACCCATAAATGGGCGTTATTTCTGGTGTGGGTGGTAAAATTAGGTTTTCAGATCGCCAGCTTGTCGCCCATTCTCAAAGCCCCTAGTTTCCATTTTTGAAATTGGGCGTTACCGCGAGTGATATGAAATGGGCGGTAGCATTAAATCTCTCTGACCTTCTGCTGTAAAGTGTCGCCGTCCTTAGCAACGGCATGGCAACGCTCGATTCCCGTGATTGAGAAGGTCAAGGGTCATGATGACATGCGCATAAGGGGAGACAGAGAGAGAGGGAACTGAGAGTGAAGGCAAGTGTGGATGGGTGTGGTGTGGCTGCTTTGGGAGGAAGGAGGGAGAGTTTAGAGCAAATCGGGAAAAAAAATTAGCTGTTACCAGCCAGATATCTGCCTGAGTTTGGTGCCTATAATAGAGGAAGAGGAGGAGGCGACACAGCACGCTGTGGAGACTGATGCTGGTGAGAGCAGTGAGCTGGGAGAGGAGCACATTGGAGGGCGCAAAAGAGCGAGGAGGTTCTCGGACGAGGCAAATGCTTCTTCCTGCAGGAGGTTGAGTTACACTGGGGCGATTTGACCCAGGGAGGGCGTGGGAAGCCCACCCCCAAATGCCTAGCAGAAGATATGGGCCGAGATAGCAGAGGTGGTCTCGTCGGCGACCAACGAGGAGCGTGAGGGCAACCAATGCCGCAAACGATGGAACGACCTTGTGGTATCCGCAAGAGCATGTATTACATTTATTTACATGTACTTATGTATTTATATAATTTGATTTGTAAGAGTCATGGGTGACTATCAGCAAATGTGAGGTCTTTCACTTCTACCGGGAATGTTTTACTCAAAGCCTGCGGTCACGGTGTACGTCTTTAGGTAAAGAATAATAATTATCATAATAATCATTACATCTATTGGTTATGTGGTGTATCAGTCTCTGTGACAGTACCTAGCAATGCTATCTCATGCCATGTCGTCCTGTTACCTTTTACAGAAGAAGCTATCGACGATGAGGTCCGTGCAAAGGCGAACGGGTGGGGGGCCACTAGTCCCCAGCGACATCACTGACATGGAGGTGAGGGTGCTCGCACTCGTGGGGAAGCACCCCCGACGGCCACGCAAGGAGCTGCAGACCCTGAAGTGATGCCACGTGAGTAAAGTTTACACCATTGCGTGATGTAAAGTCAATAGATGCCACACTCACTCATATCCAAACAATAATATATGATTTCTAAAATTATCCTCTAAATATTGCTGGCCGAATGAAAATCATTGCAATGAACAATGTGTTGCTGATCATGAAATGTGATGTCTGTGATGATTTTGATAGCGGTGGTGCTTTTGTGCATATGCTGTGTGTAGCACTGGACTGACCTTGTGACCCTAGCATCCCCTTCCCCTCTAATAACCTAATTTGTGTTTTGCAGCTCAGCCAGCATTGCGGCCCCAGGCAAAACCACAGAGGCCAGAATGTGGGGCGCGGGGCGGGACCCACCGGAAGATCCTACATCTGGTGCTGAGGAGCTCCGATTCTCGCCCGTTAATCCATTGGGTCTGTTGTCTATGGATGAGAGCGTGGACTTCGAGGAACCTGCATCACCACGCTCCAGAAGGCATTCCACCCCAAGGCCATCTAGTGCTGCTCCGGCCATTCCCGCCTCCACTCTGGAGGTACCGGGCCTAAGCACCTCGCCACAGGGCATCCCATTTGTCCCCAGGATGGCGCCGACCCTGCGGAGGTTTCGTCGACATGGCAGATCTGGTCCAAGAGCGTCATATGAGAACGGAGAGATGGTACAGTTGTCCAGGAGGACTGTAGACATTGGCAACTAGATCCTCGATGTATTGGGGGGCATATCTTGACAGCTGGCCACCATGACTGAGTACGTTCCATGGATCGTGGAGGCCCTGGAGGCAATAGCCAGGAACACTGCTGGCACAGGCCTCCCAATGGTCCCGCAGTGTGGCACTCCACCCCTAGGTTCCGCACCACCAGTGTCAACGACACGAGAGGCAGGACAAAGATCCTGCTTCTGGATCAGAGAATGTTCCCACCTTGGCTCCCCCGCTCCCATATCCGTGCAACCACCGCCTCTGCCTTCATCCTCCACCCAATGAGACACCGCCTGGCTCTTTGGCCAGGTGGAATGGAGCGAGGAGGAGAAGGGGTAGAGGTGGGGAGAAGAAAGCGGGGGGGGAATGAAAGTGAGATGCATGTGCGCAGGTGATGGCTGTGTTATCTCTCCATCTGGGTGTATGCCATTTGTTGTAATGTATGGGGGGGGGGGGGCCACCCTCCTGCTCTGCCTTTGTATTGTGTGTTACTGGACATGTTGACCATCTGATTAATGTCAATGGTCAAAAAAGTGGGGTGGGGGTAGTTATGTATGTAATAACTCGATAGACTGAATACTGTAAACTAACACAGGTACAAACCTGGCTCTGCTTTATTAGGGCCCAAAGTGATTACATTACAAGATGGCTTGCCTGTTATACCTGGGCCGCACACACGTGCTCACAGCCCAATGACCTTCGACAGTGGCACCACCTGGTGGCTAGTAACTCCAAGCATACATACATGACAATATCCCCCTTTAAGATATTAGTAACAGTCTTTTTACAAATTGAGACGGTTCATTGATTTCTGCTCCCGAGTTGATCGTCTCAGTTCAGCTCCAGCCTTGGGTGAGCGTTCTGAGTCTGTTATGACTGGGGGCTGGGTAGCCGATCTGATGGGAGTGGCAATGACCATGTCAGGGATTGAAAGTCCAGATTCATTGATGATCGCGGAGTCCTCTGATGACTGAGGGTAGGTTGGTTGGTCACTGATTGTGTTTTCCTCAGACTGTTCCGGTTCATCCGTGTGCCGCAGCTTTATCTGATCAACATGTTTCCTGCATGTTTGTCCATTCTTGAGCCTGACGATAAACACTCTGTTACCCTCCTTGGCCGTATCAGTACCGGCGATCCACTTGGGACCTTGACCATAATTCAGTACATACACAGGATCGTTAAAAGAAATGTCGCATGACACAGCAGTGCGATCATGATACCACTGCTGACTTTGACGTCTGTATTCAACATGATCGTTCAAGTCAGGGTGGACAAGAAAGAGCTTGGTCTTGAGACCTCTCTCCTCTCTTCATCAATAGTTCAGCAGGGGAGACCCTGGTAAGCGTGTGGGGTCTTGTCCTGTAACAAAGCAATATGCATGACAAGTGAGTCTGCAGTAAACTTTGAGTTATACGTTTCATACTCTGCTTGATGGTTTGGACAGCTCTGCTTGACCATTAGATGTGGGTTTGAATGGTGCTGACCTCACATGTTTGATACCATTGAGTTTCATGAACTCTTGAAACTCCAGACTAGTGAAGCAAGGTCCGTTGTCGATTACAACAATGTCAGACAGACGATGAGTTGCAAACATGACACGAAGGCTCTCAATGGTAGCTGTGGATGTACTGGATGACATGATTATACACTCTATCCACTTGGAATATGCATCCACCACAACTAAAAACATCTTTCCCAGGAAGGGACCTGCAAAGTCAATGTGGATTCTGGACCATGTTTTAAATGGCCACGACCACAGACTCAGCAGCGATTTCGTTGGTTCTTTACTTAGCTGCGTGCAAGTGTTGCATTGATATACACATGATTCCAGATCAGAATTAATTCCAGGCCACTATACATGAGACCTGCCAATGGCTTTCATCATGACAATACCGGGATGAGTACTATGTAGATCATGTGCAAATTTCTCTCTGACTTTCTTAGGCATAACAACACGATTACCACACAGTAAACGATCTGACTGAATGGATAGTTCGTCTTTGCAACAGTTGTAAGGTTTGTCTCATCACCCATTTGCTTGGGTATGGCAGACCAATCACCACTAAGGACACAACATTTCACAACTGATAATAACGGGTCCTGGCTGGTCCAGGTCTTAACTTGTTGAGCCGAGACAGGGGTTCCTTCACTTTCAAAAGCATCCATAACTAACAGTAGGTCTGCAGGTTGTGGCATCTCCACCTCCGGTGTGGGCAACGGCAGGTGGCTCAGTGCATCGGCACAATTTTCAGTGCTAGGTTTATGGCAAATTATATAATCATAGGCAGATAATTTCAGCGTCCACCTCTGGATGCAGGACGATGCATTGCTGTTGATACCTTTGTTTTCCAAAAACAATGAAATGTGTGGCTTGTGATCTGTTTCCAGTTCAAACCGAAGACCAAACAGGTACTGATGCACCTTTTTAACCCCATACACACAGGCTAATGCTTCTTTTACTACCATGTTGTAGGCTCTTTCCGCTTTTGACAAACTTTTAGAAGCATATGAATCAGGTTGTAATTTACCCGACTCATTAGCTTGTTGGAGCATGCAACCAACTCCATATGACGAAGCATCACAAGCCAATAATAGATGCTTGCACGGATCATAATGTGCCAGCAACTTGTTAGAACAAAGCAGATTAGTAGCTTTCTCAAAAGCTCTATCTTGAGACGCACCCCAAACCCAGTAGTCGCCTTTTCTTAGCAGCATGTGCAGTGGCTCTAATGAAGTGCTCAATCTAGGTAGGGAATTACCGAAGTAGTTGAGTAGACCAAGGAACGAACGCAGCTTTGTCACATTCTGAGACTTGGGTGCATTTTTGATGGCCTAGGTTTTCAAGTCCATAGGCCTGAGGCCGTCAGCAGCAACTTTCCTCCCCAGGAATTCAACTTCCGGTGCAATAAAGATGCACTTTGAACGTTTCAGTCTGTGTCCCACTTTGTCCAAACGATGTAGAACCTCTTCCGGGTTGTTCAGATGTTCGGCAGTGTCATGACCTGTGACCAGGATGTAATCTTGGAACACGACGGTTCTAGGGATGGACTTCAGTAGACTCTCCATGTTCCTCTGAAATATGGCTGTAGCCGAGCGAATTCCGAAAGAACACCTGTTGTAGATAAACAGTCCTTTATGGATGATGCACGTAAGATTCTTCGACGTCTTGACTAACTCCTGTGTCACGTAGGCTGACATCAGATCCAGTTTAGTGAATGACTTCCCCCCGGCTAGCGTTGCAAACAGGTCATCAGCCTTCGGTAACGGGTACTGATCCTGTTTCGAAACTCGGTTGATCGTAACCTTGTAGTCTCCACAAATCCTGACAGTGCCATCACTCTTCGACACAGGAACAATGGGGCTGGCCCATTCGTTAAATTCGACCGGTGATATGACCCCTTTATGCTGGAGTCTGTCCAGCTCAATTTTGACCTTCTCCCACATCATGTACGGAACCGCCCGAGCTTTATGATGGACGGATCTTGCATCCGAGTCCACGTGGATCTGCACCTTGGCTCCCGTGAAATTGCCGATGCCTGGTTCAAACAGCAAGGGGAACTTGCTCAGCACTTGAGCACATGGAGTATCCTCCTCCTATGACAACACTTTGATCTCATTCCAATTCCATTTGATTTTTTCTAGCCAGTTCTGATTTATCGATGATATCTGCTTTAAGCTTTTGTCCGTCGTCATGCATGCATGGCCAATCGTGATGGCCTTGCTCAAATCCAGCATCTCCGCCGCCAGTAGCTTATGCAGGATCATCTCATGGTTGATGCCGATTATAAAGAAGTCCCGCAGCTTGTCTCCCAACGCGTTTTCGAACTTACACGGTCCAGCGAGACGTCTTAGATCGGCAACGAATTCTGACACATCCTGGCCCTCAGAACGAATGTGCATGTAGAATCGATATCGTGAGATGATGATGCCTTCTTTTGGTTTGAGATAGTCCCGTACCAGAGCACACAATTCCTCATAGTCCTTGTCCGTTGGACTTGCAGGTGAGAGAAGATTCTTTATGAGTCCATAGATTTTCGGACCGCAAACCGTGAGGAAGATCGTCCTGCGCCTAACTGAGTCAATGGGTTCCTCCATTTTGTTGGCCATGAAGTATTGGTCCAGGCGAGCTACAAAATCTGCCCAGTCCTCTCCCTCCTCGAATCTCTCCAGAATTCCAATTGTAATCATTTTTGCATGTGAAGGTTCTTAAGTTACCTTGTCGCCAAATATTATGTATGTAATAACTCGATAGACTGAATACTGTAAATTAACACAGGTACAAACCTGGCTCTGCTTTATTAGGGCCCAAAGTGATTACATTACATAATGGCTTGTCTTTGAGACCTGGGCCGCACACGCGTGCGTACAGCCCAATGAACTCCAACAGTGGCGCCACCTGGTGGCTAGTAACACCAAGCATACATACATGACAGCAGTGAGATGTTTTTTGCCCATGATACTTATGATTTCAGACCAATGGTCATATAAACTATTTTTTATTCAACATAACCTTGTTGCGCATTGTCTCGGATAGCTGGATAACTGGTGATTCCTTAACATGAAAGGGTGAAATAAAACTTAACTTGAATCAACTTAAACTTTCACTGGCACCAAGGTGATGCCCACCATTAATGTCTGAGCTGCATACACACAGCAGTGTGTCAGCGTTGTCAATCACAGCAATGTTCTTTCAGGCAAATTGTTCAGTTATGAGCTCCTGACGTAAGAGTCTTGCAGCTATGTAGCCACCACGGGCCGTTTCCTGCGGTTTGGAGGGGGTCGTGGGCATGGTTGCAGAGCCAGCCTGATTGTATGGTCCTAGCTCAGCGCCCAGCCCCTCGTCCTCCTCTTCCTCTCTCCCCTGAGATGGAGCATCAGTCCCTTCTGGCAATTCTTGTCTCCTCCTGATAGCCAGGTTGTGCAGCATCGAGCACACGACCACAAATTTACCAAGTTGCTCAGGGTTGTATTGTAGCTCCCCTCCTGAGTGGTCCAGACAACTGAAGCGTTGCTTAAGCACAGTTATTGTTTTCTGGACCACATTGCATGTGTCTCTGTGGCTCCGGTTGTATAGCTTCGCAGCCTCGGTGTGGGTATCACGCAGGGGGGTCATCAGCCAGGTGGCTAGGCCATATCAGTTATCAGCAAGCATCCAGCATTGTCCTTGTGGCTGACTTTTAAAGATGTCAGAGACAGAGCTCTCACGCAGGATGTGAGCCTCATCGAAGGTGCCCGGACATTTGGCATTCACTGCCCGTATGATCTGGTTGTGGTCGACAACTAGTTGGACCTTCAGGGAGTGAAATCCTTTGGTGTTCTGAAAACGCTAGGGGTCCTAAGAAGGTGGCCGCATGGCGATGCGAGTGCACTATATAGCTCCCTGCACCCTGGGAAACTTAGCAATGCGGTAGAATGCTCCAGCCCTGTCAGTCTGAGCCTCCGTGGTCATGGGGAAACTGATAAAGTCCATCCTTCTCGCGTACAGGGCCTCCGTGACATGCCTAATGCAGTGATGGGTTGCATGGTGCAACAGAGGGGAAATCTCGACCACGGAGGCCCGAAAGGAACTGGACGCATAGAAAGACAGTGCCGCGATGAACTTGACCTCGACCGACACTGATGTCCTGATGGCAGGTGCATATGTGGCCTGATGAGCTCACATATTTCATTGATCACCACCTTGTGGAAGCGCAGTCTCCGAAGGCAGGTGTGCTTGGACACGTCGAGGTAAGACCTCTTTTCCCTGTATGTGCGGGGTGTGTATGGTCTGGACCTCCTCCTCATTCTGGCACGTCTTACATTGGGCACATAATGATGTGCATCACACATTGAGCCATCTGCACTCTGCAGTATCTGCGTATTAATCGATGTAGGCTGAGAAATGGCTGGGCCCATTCCAATGAAAGTATAATAGCGATTGATCAGAAGCAATAATTTCCACACTAAAAGATACCTACAGTAAATCCCAATTGTCCAGAGTCTGAAAAGATGTCTGGTGAGATGGTCACTTCACCTGAGAACAATTCCAGAGTCAAACCGAACTCCCTTGAAGTTGAAGCAGCCTTTGCAATGAAGCGACCTGCGATTTGAAAAATGGCGCCCACATCGCTGTGATTAGTTCAGAACAATTCCACTTTTTCAGAGCAGTGTTTTGGGCGAGCGATGTTGTGGGTGACATAAGAACATAAGAACATATGAATTAGGAACAGGAGTCGGCCATTTAGCCCCTCGAGCCTACTCCGCCATTCAAAAAGATCATGGCTGATCTGGCCGTGGACTCAGCTCCACTTACCCGCCCTCTCCCCGTAACCCTTAATTCCCTTATTGGTTAAAAATTTATCTATCTGTGATTTGAATACATTCAATGAGCTAGCCTCAACTGCTTCCCTGGGCAGAGAATTCTACAGGTTCACAACCCTCTGGGAGAAGAAATTCCTTCTCAACTCGGTTTTAAATTGGCTCCCCCGTATTTTGAGGCTGTGCCCCCTAGTTCTAGTCTCCTCGACCAGTGGAAACAACCTCTCTGCCTCTATCTTGTCGATCCCTTTCATTATTTTAAATGTTTCGATAAGATCACCCCTCATCCTTCTGAACTCCAACGAGTAAAGACCCAGTCTACTCAATGTATCATTATAAGGTAACCCCCTCATCTCCGGAATCAGCCTAGTGAATTGTCTCTGTACCCCCTCCAAAGCTAGTATATCCTTCCTTAAGTAAGGTGACCAAAACTGCACGCAGTACTCCAGGTGCGGCCTCACCAATACCCTGTACAGTTGCAGCAGGACCTCCCTGCTTTTGTACTCCATCCCTCTTGCAATGAAGGCCACCATTCCATTCGCCTTCCTGATTACCTGCTGTGCCTGCAAACTAACTTTTTGGGATTCATGCACAAGGACCCCCAGGTCCCTCTGCACTGCAGCATGTTGTAATTTCTCCCCATTCAAATAATATTCCCTTTTACTGTTTTTTTTCCCCAAGGTGGATGACCTCACATTTTCCTACATTGTATTCCATCTGCCAAACCTTAGCCCATTTGCTTAACCTATCTAAATCTCTTTGCAGCCTCTCTGTGTCCTCTACACAACCCGCTTCCCCACTAATCTTTGTGTCATCTGCAAATTTTGTTACACTACACTCTGCCACCTCCTCCAGGTCATCTATGTATATTGTAAACAGTTGTGGTCCCAGCACTGATCCCTGTGGCACACCACTAACCACCGATTTCCAACCTGAAATGGACCCATTTATCCCAACTCTCTGCTTTCTGTTAGTGAGATGTGTTCGAGGTGGTGAAAGTGAGGCTGGGCGATCTCTTGAGTGTTAGTTTTGGCAAATGTGATCTTTACGACAAAATAAAGTGGGCGGTCGGTATTATTGGTTCTCGGCATTAATTACGTGCAGAAAGTAATGTTGGGCGATATTATGGCCGTTGGTTTCGTCCATTCTGATGATTCCGCCCAAAAAAAGTTGGCGGGCGGTAATATTTTTTCCTGGCGTTAAGGACATGGGTAAAGTAATGCTCAGCGATAAGTGTCTGAAAAATGGGCGTCACTTTCCATTTTGTGGATAAATGGGTGATATCTGGGCGTTATACCTCATTTCAGCAGTAAAATGGATGTTACGTGGGTGTTATACATGCACAAATAATGGAAAATCTAGTCCTATAGAAACATAGGTAGACCATTCTACAGAAACACAGGTAGACTATTTACAGATACACGGGTATCCATTCTATAGACAAATAGGTAGACCATTGTACAGGAACATAGGTAGGAAAATTCTACAGGAATACGGGTAGAACCTTCTATGGGAACACAATTATACCATTCCATAGAAACACAGGTAGAACATTCTACATGATCACAGGTAGAGCATTCTATGGTAATACAGGTAGTCCATTCTACCGGCACACATGTAGAAAGGTGCACCGGTACAGGAACATAGGTACATCATCATACAGGAACTCAGGTAGAACATTCTATAGGAACACAGGTAGACAGTTCTACAGGAATATAGGTAAACCATTCTACAAGAACACAGGTAGACAATTCTAAAGAAACATAGGTGGACCATTCTATAGGAACACAGGTAGAGCATTCTGCAAAAACACAGGAAGGCCATTCTACAGGAACACAGGAAGGCCATTCTACCAAAACACGGGTAGATAATTCTACGAGAACACAGGTAAACCATTCTATAAGAACATAGTACAACATTCTACAGGAACCCAGGTACACCATTCTACATGAATGCAGGTAGACCATTCTACAGGAACACAGATAGACAATTCTACAGAAACACAGCTAGACCATTGTACAGGAACAAAGGAAGAACATTCTACAGGAAAACAGGTATACCTTTCTACATGAACACGGGTAGAACATTCCACAGGAACAAATGTAGACTATTCTTCAGCAACACAGGTAGACCATTGTACAACAGCACAGGTAGACCATTGTACAGGAACACAAATAGACCATTCTATAAGAACACAGGTAGACATGCTGCAGAAACACAGGTAGACCATTCTACTGGAACACAGGTAGATCATTCTACAAAAACACAGGTAAACCATTCTATGTGAACATATTACACCATTCTACAGGAGCACAGGTAGACCATTCTACAGGAACACAGGTACACCATCATACAGGAACACATGTGCAGCATTCTACAGGAACACAGGTAAACCATTCTATAATAACAGTTATAACACTCTATAGAAACACAGGTAGAACATTCTACAGGAACATTGGTAGACCATTCTGCTGGAACACAGGCTGACCATTGTACAGGAACACAGGCAGACCACTCTATAGGAAGTCAGGTAGACCATTCTATAGGAAGTCAGGTAGAACATTCTACAGGATTACGGGTAGAACCTTCGATGGGAACGCAATTAGACCATTCCATAGAAACACAGGTAGACTATTTACAGAAACACAGGTAGTCCATTCTATTGACAAAAAGGTAGACCATTGTACAGGAACACAGGTAGACTATTTTACAGGAATGCGGATAGAACCTTCAATGGGAACACAATTAGACCATTCCATAGAAACACAGGTAGATCATTTTACATGATCACAGGTAGACCATTCTATAGGAACACAGGTAGACCATTCTACAGGAACATGGGTAGCCCATTCTACAGGAATACAGGTAGACCATTCTACACATCACAGGGAGACCATTCTACAGAACACAGGTAGATCGTTCTACAGAACACAGGTAGACCAGTCTACATGAACACAGTTATAACATGCTATAGAAACGCAGGTAGACCATTCAACAGGAAGAGAAGTAGACCATTCTACATTAACACAGGTAGACCATTGTACAGGAACACAGGAAGAACATTCTACAGGAAAAGAGGTATACCTGTCTACATGAACACAGGTAGAACATTCTACAGGAACAAATGTAAACCATTCTTCAGCAACACAGGTAGACCATTGTACAGGAACACAAGTAGACCATTCTACAGACACACAGGTAGACTATTTTACAAAACACAGCTAGTCCATTCTATAGACAAATAGGTAGACAATTCTACTGGTACACCGGTACACCATTTCAAATCCTGAAGGCTGATGCTTCAGAGATTGGAAAGTGAACAGCTGTGAAATGGTAGCTTTTACACCACTTCTGCAGCTGTCAACTAGTCAAAACAAAGGAGAACCCGACACACTTACCTGACATGAAGCCCAAGAGTCAGGAAGCTGCTGAAAAACTTGGAAAAATGGTAAGTAACTGGTAAAATTATTTTGAAATACCTTTAAACTCCCTCTTAAAGATGTTAATTGCCTCTTTAGAAACTGACAAGGAGGCGGATTCAGAGCGGGATCCTGCCGCACTGTCAATCACAACGATTTTGACAGCGGGCCTGCCTCCAAACCCACACTCGCAGGGCTGGTAAGATTCCGGCACAGGGACTTGAGCACCAAAATCTAGGCTGACACCAGTACAGTACTGAGGGAGGGCTGCACAGGTGCCATTTTTCGGATATGATGTTAAACTGAGGCTGCCCTCTCAGGTGGACATAAAATAACCCACGGCACTATTGTAAGAAGAGCAAAGGAATTCTACCCGGATGACCTGGCCAATATTTATCCCCCAGCAAACATTACTAAAATAGATGATCTGGTCATTTATAACATTGCTGTTTATAGGAGCTTGCAGTGTACAATTTGGGTGCCTTGTTGCCCACATTGCAAAATGTAATTTTCAGAAATTAGCAATAAAGCACCTTGGGACAACCTGAGGTATTGAAGATGCTATAGAAATGCAAGTTCTTTCTTTCTTTTTCATTTCTGGATATGTTTGTGATTGTTAAGTGTTTGTTATGTGATTAATTTAATTTTTAGAAATACATAGTTGGATGGATGTGCATCGTAGAATTATTTTGCTTAACTATGATTAGGTAGAATTATTTTCTGGTGGAATGTGATGTGGGAGAAAATTAAAAATGGGCAGAAAAGCTTTTGCAATATGATTAGTGCACAGAGCAAATGGAAAATAACCAACTGGAAAAGAAGAAATCACAGATTTAACATTTAACCCAATCAGGAAAAAGGAAATTCACTATTGGTTCAATCACAATTTAGATTGCAGCTTGATATCCATGACAGAAATAGGATTGTAAAGGTAGGTAAGGTAGGTAGGTAGGTAGGTAGGTAGGTAGGTAGGTAGGTAGGTAGGTAGGTAGGTAGGTAGGTAGGTAGGTAGGTAGGTAGGTAGGTAGGTAGGTAGGTAGGTAGGTAGGTAGGTAGGTAGGTAGGTAGGTAGGTAGGGTAAGGTAGAGCGAGCAATAGAGAGAGCGATAGAGAGAAAGAGATAGGTAGATAGATAGAGAAATAGAGCGAGATAGATAGATAGAGAGAGAGAGAGAGATAGAGGTAAATAGATAGAGATAGAGAGAGATAGATCGATAGATAGATGTAGTACATATGTTCTTAATGTGGGTGTTTTTATGCCGGAGTCATGCATCAGTAAATAGACCTGTCCAGTTTATTCAGTGATTCAGAAGAAATCCACATCCCCAGCTGCAGTGTGAGTGTGTTTTCTCTCCCTTGGCTTAGTTCATCTACAATTTGCAAGTGAAATGTCCTGCGGAGCTCCGGTGAAACAGCCACACAATTAACCCTTTACTGGCCTGTCCCGGCAGTGCCCCTAAGGCTCTGTGTACAGTGCTCAGTGCTGCCTGGGACTCATTATGAGAGGGACTGGCTCCAGTTTTTATTTGCATATTATTTTTAGAATTTTACTAAATTTCCATTAATTTATTTCTCTTGGCGCATTTCATTTAGATAAGAAACCGACGCAGCGATGCAAACAGAAGTGTTGATTAATCAAGTGGCCCTTTGGTTGAATTCTAAATTCGGCTTTTGCTGGTGATGCCAATTTTTTCTCCTCCTCTCCTGAAGGTCTGATTTTTCATGTTGAAGTTGCACAGAATTACACATGCCCTTCAATGCCTTGTGCAAATGGCCATTTCTTTATTTGTCAGCTTACACAGTGAGTGCTAGCTGACAACTTGTCTGTGGAGAAAGTCAGCTGGACCTGACTGTGTCCTAACCCAGTGTCAAACACCAACATTTTCTATCTGGGGTTGCTGCATAGTAATGAGGTCCAAAAGCCTTGCCTTCTGTCTCCCGCTCCCAGTTCAGGGCTGCTGAGGCCAACTCCACAGATCCGAAATCCAACCCAGATCTTTCATACCAGTTTAGCTTGGTAGTACAGCCAGGTCTATACCAAGAAGGTCATTAACAGAAAAGCAAATAAAACTGAGATAGATAGCTTTTTGTTAGGCAAGGGTTTAATAGATATGGAACCAAGGCAGGTAAACGGTATTGAGATACAGATCAGCCATGATCTAATTGGATGGCGGAGCAGGCTCGAGGGGCTGAATGGCCTCCTCCTGTTCCTATAACCATGGCACTCAGCAGCAGTGTAATTAGGTGGCAAGAGCAAACATTGATGCGGAGATTCAGCACCGCTTCCATTGTGCCAGTGCAGCCTTCGGCCGCCTGAGGAAAAGAATGTTCAAAGACCAGGCCCTCAAATCTGCCACCAAGCTCATGATCTACAGGGCTGTAGTAATACCCGCCCTCCTGTATGGCTCAGAGACATGGACCATGTACAGTAGTCACCTCAAGTCGCTAGAGAAGTACCACCAACGATGTCTCCGCAAGATCCTACAAATCCCCTGGGAGGACAGATGCACCA
This sequence comes from Pristiophorus japonicus, assembly GCF_044704955.1. NCBI lineage: Eukaryota > Metazoa > Chordata > Chondrichthyes > Pristiophoridae > Pristiophorus > Pristiophorus japonicus. The sequence goes on along the minus strand of NC_091998.1, from coordinate 32,117,606 downwards.
ACGTTAGCATCCTTGACCAGGCCAACATCACCAGCATTGAAGCACTGACCACACTTGATCAGCTCCGCTGGGCAGGCCACATTGTCCGCATGTCAGACACGAGACTCTCAAAGCAAGCGCTCTACTCGGAACTCCTTCGCGGCAAACGAGCCAAAGGTGGGCAGAGGGAACATTACAAGGACACCCTCAAAGCCTCCCTGATAAAGTGCAACAACCCCACCGACACCTTGGAGTCCCTGGCCAAAGACCGCCCTAAGTGGAGGAAGTGCATCCGGGAGGGCGCTGAGCACCTCGAGTCTCATCGCCGAGAGCATTCAGAAATCAAGCGCAGGCAGCGGAAAGAGCGTGCGGAAAACCTGTCCCACCCTCCCTTACCCTCAACGACTATCTGTCCCACCTGTGACAAGGACTGTGGCTCTCGTATTGGACTGTTCAGCCACCTAAGGACTCATTTTAAGGACCCACCTAAGGATTCCGAGGGACTGCCTATGATGATGAATTAGATGGCAGCTCACTCCTCGCCTCCTTCTCTCTCAGTCACAGATCTCACCGGATGCTGCCTTCATAAGAACATGAACATAAGAAATAAGAGCAGGAATAGGCCATACGGCCTCTCGAGCCTGCTCCGCCATTTAATATGATCATGGCTGATCTGATCATGGACTCAGCTCCACTTCCCCGTCCGCTCCCCATAACCCTTTATTCCCTTATCAGTTAAGAAACTGTCTATCTCTGTCTTAAATTTATTCACTGACCCAGCTTCCACAGCTCTCTGAGGCAGCGAGGAAGTGTCGCACGAGGGATGGGAGATAAAGGAGATGGGCATGAAGAAAAGAACAGGAACTAGCGGGCAAGGCAACCCACAATAAACATTGAGATTTGATGCAAAGTGCTTCAATGGGTTTGCATTTAGCATGTCTTCTAATTGGCTATTGTTTTAATTAGAATAATTATACAATCAAATTAGTTTTCTCTTACAGGGCGAGAGAAGAACGCACACATGCAATAGTGCTTTTCTATTAGAAATTTAAAACAGCCGAGAACTCTTTATTGATACGGATTCTGCAAATGTGATCATGCTGTACATGAATACATTGTTCCTAATTACATCAGTTATGTGTAATGATATTGGCTGCAAGGATTCTCATCCACTGGCATATCAACAAAACCTGATGGCACAACCGCTTTACACTTCAGCACACATGATTAGATACACGATTTGTTATAAATAAGATTATTATAATTAACGTGTCATGCACAACTCTTGAATATTCACTTGTTGGTGTACCGTGTCCTGTGACGTATTTGGTTCAGCCCCACAGTGCCCCACAATAGATGTGACAATTCTGCACTTTAGGACTACTTTCTGAAATTCTCATTTGTGATGCAATTCATCTGAGAGAGATTTTCAAATGATCTCAGTGCAATTTAATAAATAGAATTTTAAATGCAAGTTCTTTCTTTCCTTATTTCTCATTTTCTTTCTCATTTTCTTTCTTTCTTTCTTTCTTTCTTCCTTTCTTTCTTTCTTTCTTTCTTTCTTTCTTTCTTTCTTTCTTTCTTTCTTTCTTCCTTCCCTCCTTTCCATATGGTGTATATGGAGTAAGCGCGCTGGAATTTCCACACTGAAATATATGTGTTGGGAGTATTTACAATAATACATGTTGGAGTGTGTTCACTGGAACACGTGGTCTAGAATATGCTAACTGGATTATATGCATCGCATTGTACATATTAGTGGTGTATACCTTTAAGTACAAATACTGGAGTTTGTACACTGGGGTGTTAGCAATTGAGCATTCATGCTGGAGAATTTGGGGGTGTCTTCAGTGAGGTACGCCATTTGCACGCTAAGCTATAGGTTAATTGGAACATGACAAAAACTGATTATCTGGTCATTATCTCATTGCTGTTTGTGGGAACTTGCTGTGCACAAATTGGCTGCCACGTTTCCCACATTACAACAGTGACAAACAGTGACTGCACTTCAAAAAGTACTTCATTGGCTGCAAAGCTCTTTGAGAGGTCCGGTGGTCATGAAAGGCTATATAAATGCACATCTTTCTTTCTTTCCTTCTTGGGGTGTGACAGATATTTTTGCTTAGAGTTGATGGGTTTCCTCTCTCTGCTGTGTTTCTTGGCTGAACAATATTTTAAGAAAGTTATCGCTTGATAAATGGCTTCTCCAGCAGCTTAGTCAGAGAATTTCATCGATTCTTTTGGCTCTGCATGAAACATATAAGAAATATACCAGATATTTGCATCTGGTAAACAATCATCGACACAGCGAAACACTGAAAATAATCAACATATATTACTGGGCAGTTAATCGATGACAGAATTTAATCGAGGTAGCTGTAACACAGATAGCACTTGTTAAACATCACAGGTGGCCATCAGCTTGCCTTTATGTTTGTGGTATGGAGTTTGCTGTCCACTGCTTGAGTAAACTCCCTCTGTCTCACAGATTAATTTCACGGAGCCAAGACTGTATTTCAAACATTTTTATTTGGATATAGAAATCCAATACTTCTGATATACCAATTTGTAATGATTTTGACCTATCCACAACAGATGTGGAAAGTTACAACTGCATATGGGGGCAATTTTAACCTCATCCTCCCCTTTGAAAACAAACGGGATTGGGTGCAATGCTGGCCATTGGTGATTAATTTTGGGTGGGGTGTAAAACCATCCAGAAAGATAGGTTACAATGACCCTTCAGATGTTTTGGGAATTCTGGGGAAAAACTGCACCCAGCAAGGATCAGACAGCAACTTCCCCTTGAGAAATATATGTCACTTCTTTTTTCAGAAAGACCTGCATAGAAAGTCAATCAAAGGAACTCAACTGACAGGTTGATCTGTTTAAACCTTTCCTGAACTGGGTCAAACTGCTGTATTATTTGTACTGACTTCAACATCTTGCTTGTTTCTGTAAATAATAAGTTTTGAATAAACCTGTCTGGTAGCTTAGTCTGTTAGGAAAGTATTTGGCACGATTGAAATCTTCTGAGGTGACACCGGCATGAGATTTCTGTTCCCTCGCCTTAATTCCACAGGACGTGAGAGGGAAACGCTGTTTGTGCATAAACAGGATGTCCGGCAAAGTTACAGCAGCGGAGTGGGATCAACTCCGAGGAAATTCCAGGCTGCACTTTTATCCAACCTGAAAGCACGGCTCCAACAACACTCAAGAAGCTCGACATCATCCAGGACAAAGCAGTTCGCTTAATCAACACTCTTAAATACCTGTTTAAACATCCAGTCTATCCACCATGGGCACACGATGGCTGTAGTGTGTACCATCTACACAATGCATTGCAGCAATTCACCAAGTCTTCTTCGGCAGCACCTCCACCACTTAGAAGGACAAGGACAGCAGGTGCAAGGGAACATCACCACCTCCGAGTTCCCTTCCAAGTCATACACCATCCTGACTTGGAAATATATCGGCCGTTCCTTCATTGTCGCTGGGTCAAAATCCTGGAACTCCCTCCCTAACAGCACTGTGAGAGCACCTTCATCACACGGACTGCAGCGGTTCAAGAAGGCGGCTCACCACCACCTTCTCAAGGGTAACTAGGGATGGGCAATAAATGCCGGCCTTGCCAGCGATGCCCACATCCTGAAAATGAATTCACAATAATGGAAATCCTAAATGTAATCAACAGACAATAAACAAGTTTGTTTTTCCACAAGGCATGTTATCCCAGATTACTTTGTGCACGGATCAGATTTCAGTTCAGTGCTTGCCTGTGGGAGCTGGCCTTTGTGCTTGAGCTTGAGAAAAGATATCGGAAGCAGCCTACATCATAAGGAAACCTTGGTCACTGTGAAGATATAGAGAAAGAGCAAGGGAGAGACAGAGAAATACTGCTGGGATGGAGAGAGGACACAGTGAGAGACCCTAATAGAAGGGACTGAGAAGTATTTGAAAGCGAGAGATCCTGTTGAGTGTGAGCGAAAAGGCAGAGGGAGAGAAACCTTATTGTAATTGGGGGGTGGGACGGAGGCTGGTTGGTTCACAAGACTGATTCCCGGGATGGCAGGACTGACATATAAGGAGAGACTGGAGCGACTGGGCCTGTATTCACTGGAGTTTAGAAGAATGAGAGGAGATCTCATAGAAACATATAAAATTCTGACGGGATTGGACAGGTTAGATGCAGGAAGAATGTTCCCGATGTTGGGGGGGTTAAGAACCAGGGGTCACAGTCTAAGGACAAGGGGTAAGCCATTTAGGACTGAGATGAGGAGAAACTTCTTCACTCAGAGAATTGTTAACCTGTGGAATTCTTTTCCGCAGAGAGTTGTTGATGCCAGTTCGTTAGGTATATTCAAGAGGGAGTTGGATATGGCCCTTACGGCTAAAGGGATCAAGGAGTATGGAGAGAAAGCAGGAAAGGGGTACTGAGGTAAATGATCAGCCATGATCTTATTGAAGGGTGGTGCAGGCTCGAAGGGCTGAATGGCCTACTGCGCACCTATTTTACTATGTTTCTATATCAATATCTACTTTATAGACATATCTCCTCATATGAATATCTGCCATTGTATATTTATTTATCTTCTCTATATAATTTATATCTACACAGTATGCCTGCACATTGCACATCCTCCATGTGCACCCATCCTGTAGACATACTAAAGGTTGAACCTCCCTTACCCAGCACGCTCGGGACCTGGCCTGTGCCGGATGAGGGATTTTTCTGGATGAGAGGAGGTCATTGGACCTGGGGGGGGGATGGGGGGGAGGTGACCCAAGGTCAGTGGGGTGGGGGAGGGGTGGGGGGGGGAGGGGGAGGGGGTTGGCGGCCCCAGCAGGCCCAGCGGGCCCCAAAGATTCGGCGCGGCCCGAGCAGGCTCGAGGATGTGGCCCGCCGGTCCGACCCACCGGAAGGAGCGCTGTGGGGAGGAGTGGCCGGCCCGCGGACTGAGGCTGCAGGAGTTCCAGCAGGGCAACGAGGCAGAGGCAGCCGATAACCCCAACATCGAGGAGAAAGATTATATTGGTGAGTACCCTGTACGATTTTTTAAAAATGTATGTTCTGAGACCAGGGATGGAAGCCTTTTGACTGGCCGACTTCTGCGTATGCGCCATCCAGGGGCTGGGAATGATGCCGGACGAGGGGTGGTGCCGGATTAGGGAGTCCCGGATAACGGAGGTTCAACCTGTATACTTCCTCCGCATTCATGTCTATTCCAAATACAGAGACTTCTGCTATACATGCATGTCTACTCTCTGTATACATCAGTTGTAATATAAAACCACTACACCTCTACTTTATAAACCTTCACCGTATTACTGCTCTTCAAAACAGCAATGAGGTCATGACAAATAGTATGGATTTAGAAGCATAGGTCATGCCTCACAAATCTATTGAAATTCTTCGAGGAGGTGACTCAAATGGTTGATGATACAATCTATTTGGGTTTTCAGGAAACATTTGATAAGGCTCCACACATGAGGTTTCTAAAGAGGATTAAGGCTTATGAAGTTAATGCATATTAGCTAATTGGATTGGAAAGTGACTTAGCAATAGAAATCAGACATGGTAAAAGATAGAAAAAGCTGGTTTGAAAGTAGTGCATTATAGCGCTCCATCGGGATCTGTTCTAACCCTTGGGGCTCACATTAAACCACACGGAGGAAAATATTTTTTCTGATAACAGCAAGCTATATGACTGCGTGAAGAGTCGAGCAGTGATTGGAAGTATTCAATAGGACATGGAACAGTGAGGAGGATGGGCAGATGGCTCCTCTCATCGCAATGGCTGGAATTATACTGAGCCGTAGAGTACAGGAAATTCCAGCTTCTCCAGGTATTGAGCGAGTGTATGTCAGCTGTGGCTCAGTGGGTAGAGCACCCTCGCCTCTGAGCCTCTGAGTCAGAAGACTGTGGCTACAATTCCCACTCCAGTGACTTGAGACAAAAATAAAGTCTGACACTCCAGTGCAGTGCGCTGCACTGTCAGAGGTGCAATCTTTTGGATGAGATGTTAAACCGAGGCCCCTTCTGCTCTCTCAGGTGGTTGTAAAATATCCCACGGCACTATTTCAAGGAAGAGCAGGGGAGTTATCCCCAGTGTCCTGACCAATATGTATCCCTCAATCAACATTGCTCAAACAGATTATCTGGTCATTATCACATCGCTGTTTGTGGGAGCTTGCCGTGTGCAAATTGGTTGCTGCATTTCCTACATTACACTTCAAAAAGTACTTCATTGGCTGTAAAGCGCTTTGGGATGTCTGGTGGTTGTAAAAGGTGCTATATAAATGCAAGTCTCTCTTCTTTCTGCCTGATCTTAGCCAAGGCTAATTAGGGGAGCTAACATCAAAGGTTTAGTAATTTATTGATTATGGTCCTGAACTACTACCCTGAAATTGTGAGTTCGAATCCCACCATGGCAAGTTGGGAAATTTAATTCAATAAAAATGTATGCCCTTGAAATTTCTCTGGAGGGCTACTGGGGGAAGATCTGAGCAGGGAGAAACTTCCATCTGTCCCAAGGGTGTATCCCTGACCCTCAGGGACATTAGGATATGGCTGGCAGTTGTCCATATAGAATCATAGAATCATAAAAGTTTACAGCACGGAAGGAGGCCATTCGGCCCATCATGTCCGTGCCGGCCAACAAGAGGCTAGCCAGCCTAATCCCACTTTCCAGCTCTAGGTCCGTAGTCCTGCAGGTTACAGCACTTCAAGTGCACATCCAAGTACTTTTTAAATGTGGTGAGGGTTTCTCCCTCTACCACCCTTTCAGGCACTGAGTTCCAGACCCCCCCCACCACCCTCTGCATGAAGACATTTCCCCTCAAATCCCCTCTAAACCTTCTACCAACTACTTTAAATGTAGGCCCCCTGGTTATTGATCCCTCTGCTAAGGGCAATAGGCCCTTTCTTTCCACTATATCCAGGCCCCTCATAATTTTATACACCTCAATGAGGTCTCCCCTCAGCCTCCTCTGTTCCAAGGAAAACAAACCCAGCCTATCCAATCTTTCCTCATAGCTAAGATTCTCCACTCCCGGCAACATCCTCATAAATCTCCTCTGTACCCTCTCCCATGTAATCACGTTCTTCCTGTAATGCGGTGACCAGAATTGGATGCAGTACTCCAGCTGTGGCCTAACCAGTGTTTCATACAGTTCAAGCATAACCCCCTGCTCTTATATTCTATGCTTCGGCTAATAAAGGCAAGCATTCTGTATGCCTTCTTAACCACCTTATCTACCTGGCCTGCTACCTTCAGGGATCTGTGGACATGCACTTCCAGGTCCCTTTGTTCCTCTACACTTCTCAATGTCCTACCATTTAATGTGTATTCCCTTTCCTTATTAGCCCTCCACAAATGCATTACCTCACACTTCTCTGGTTTGAATTCCATTTGCCACTGCTCCGCCCACCTGACCAGTTGATTGATATCTTCCTGTAGTCCGCAATCTTCATTATCAACCACACGGCCAATTTTAGTATCATCTGCAAACTTCTCAATCATACCCCCTATATTCAAGTCTAGATCATTGATGTGTACCACAAGAAGCAAGGGACCTAGTACTGAGCCCTGAGGAATCCCACTGGAAACACCCGTCAACCATTACCCTCGGAGCCAATTTTGGATCCAACGTGCCGCTTTGCCCCGGATCCCATGGGCTTTTACTTTTATGATGGTGTTGGGTGGGGGCTGCCACAAATGGAGAGATTTTGCAGCGACACTTTGCCACAGTGTAAAGGGGCTGAGACAGCACTGAAATAAAATTTTGTTTCATTCATTATTCCCAGGTGTCCTGCTTTCCACACTTCAAACAATCATTTTGCGGAAGACCATTTTAAAATTTAACGGGTTGAAATTCAACTTCGACAGCAACGCAAAAGGCCGCCCACTATACATCTCGCCCAATTTCCTATCTGTGGCGCCCCCACCACCAAAGTTGAATTTCACTTCCTACGTCTTCCCCCAAGCCCTCAGCACTGTTGGATGCCAAAGATGCACAGGAATCCCTAGTGGCCACTGTTGCCGGGGGCGCAAAAGAGGGAATTATATCATGACATCTTTCCCTCATTTTCAAAAAGAGTCGAGTCCCTGTTCCAAATCCCGCGTCACCTGCCTAGAGAACAGCGCTGATGTGCTCCCAAAGCCCAGGAATTCTGGTCTGCATGTAACCCCCTGCAAGCACCAGGGAACAAAATGACCATGGAAGCTGCCAATTGTCATAAAATCCCAATTGATTCACTCACGTCCTTCAAGGCAGGGAACTCCCACCATCGCCCATCACTCCAGTTTCGCACTACATGATTGGCCTTTGAAGTGCTATCTTAAGCTGACTGGTTGTGCAAACAAGCACTTGAAGGCCCACCACCTCCTTCTCAGAGCAACCTGGGGTGGCCAATAATTGCAGCCTTGTCAGCGTTGCCCGCATCTTGATAACCAATATAAAAAGCAATGTTAAAAAATGGTGCAGAATTAGGAGATGACAATTAACAAGATGGAAAAGCACGAGGATATGAATGCTAATCGTTGACTGGAAGTATCCAGCTAACTTGAAAATGTTGGCAAGGCTAATATTTTCATTGGTTCGCACTTAATTGCAGCAGATTATCTTAACCTAATACAAATCACTGGTGAAGCTTCTTTTGCAATTATGTGTGTATCTCTGAGCTTCCTCTGTAGAGCAGGATATTTATGCATTGAGTAGGATTTCAATGACACAGATGTTCTGGGACTTTGTGCTCTAATTTATGGAAAAAGGTTCACCGAACTGATTTTGTTTTCAATTAAAAAATACAGGATCTGCGCGAAATGGATGCACCATTTGGATTGTGAGTGAATCACAGAAGAAGATAAATATAAAATTCCTAAGCCCTAAGCAAGCTTGAAGCTCGAATGGACATTTGTTTTTCCGACAGTCATGGGAGCGATTCCCAAAAGCTGCTGTGCTCCTTCCACAGACTGTGCATAAGTTGCTCTATCGTGGACACTGCAAAACCTATTGTATTTCCTGGGGCTAGGTCCAGCAAAGCTCCACCCTGCCTTTCCATCACGGGCAATCAAACAAAACTCCGTAATATCCATTAAACTATGCTCTACACCCTTGATTGCTTGCTTCCTCAGCATGATATTGACGTGATCCCAGCGACCGAGGAACGAGCATGTTCCAAAGCCGCTTTGATTTCTCCCTGAGTGCAATTAAGGGCAAAGTTTCTCATTGGTATAGAACCTCGCCGACTGGGAGGGCTCACTGGGAAATAACGCTCACACTTCCCAGGAGTTTCCATCCATTGAAATGAATGGATGAAAAACTATGGGCTCAGTTTTGCAATATCTTAATACATGTGCCCAGTGGTCTGTGCTCAGCTCTGGGATTGTATAATCAGAAATAATCATTGATGCGAATTCTAACCAGATTTTTTTCCAGACTTTATTTAAGCTGTTGACCAACTATCAACATCACAAAATAACAACAGCTGAGGGAGACCATTCAGCCCATCATGATTCTTACATTCAGAGGTATCTTAACATTCCCCCATTGTCATATTCAATTGTTTCCTAAATGATTCCAGGGTCTTTGCCTCCATGCCTATATCTGGAAATTTAATCTACACGTTGAGCATTCTTTTTCATCTGTTCTAAACATACCATTTTCTGCTTTGATCCTGTGTCCCATTATTCTATTCCCACATTTTAATTTGAAGTAATATTCTGGTTTAACATTTTCTAAATACTGAACAAACTTATATATGTCTATAAGATCCAATATATGCACGGAACAATCTTATATATGACTTGAAGATCACCTCTATACACTGAGCAATCTTATATATTCCATCTTTCAGTACAGCAAGAAATCAGGAAGGCAAATAGAATGTTGGTCTTTATTGCAAGGGAGATAGAGTATAAAAGCAGAGAAGTCCTGCTACAACTCTACAGGGTATTGGTGAGGCCACACCTGGAGTACTGCGTACACTTTTGATCTCCGTATTTAAGGAAGGATATACTTGCATTGGAGGCTGTTCAGAGAAGGTTCACTAGGTTGATTCTGGAGATGAGGGGGTTGACTTATGAAGATAGGTTGAGTAGGTTGGGCCTCTACTCATTGGGGTTCAGAAGAATGAGAGGTGAACTTATCGAAACATATAAGATAATGAGAGGGCTCGACAAGGTGGATGCAGAGAGGATATTTCC